>NC_139151.1:72427463-73027463 GCF_964270905.1 Leucopleurus acutus
ATGGATCTCAGAACTTTGTCACACTGAGTCTGGCTGGAGATGGAGAGTTCTTCTGCAGACGGTACCCCACAGACTCTGCCAGTCAACTGGTGTTAACCTGAGAGGGAGGAAACCTCCCTGTTGTTCAGTGCTCCCTAAGTAGTTTTGGTGCCTTTCTTGAAAATTATCTTATGTCTGCTTGCTTTCCCTGTCACAATCTCTTCCTGTCGAAAATTTACTTGTCTTAAATTGAGGCACCTCCTAGGATTGTCATGAGTATCAAAAGACCAAAAAAGATAGCTGTTAGGAACTTGCTTTGTAAATGAAGGGCTGCATAAAGGTAAGAGCTCCTGCCCTGAACTTCCTACCCTTCCCTGAAGATGCCGCTTGTTTGTGGTCCCACCCCACAGAGTCCTAAACAACCTCACCCTCTGTGCTCAGCGAGCTCTGAGGTGGTAGTTATTGGTAGCCAACATCCCCTGCCCTCATGAGAACACCTTGTAGTTCTATATCTTGTCCATTTCTACATTTCTACATCTTGGACTTCCAACTTCCAGAAACGTGAGAAAATAAATTTGTGTTATTTAAGCCACCCAGATTATGGTATTTTCTTAAGGCAGTCCACACTGACTGAAACAGGCAAAGATTTCTTACATATGCTACAGAAAAGCATTAATCATAAAAGAAGAATGTTGCTAAATTAAAGTTCATCAAAATCTAAGACTTTTGCTCTTTGAAAGACTCCTGTAAGGAAATGAAAATATTTACAATGCATAAAACTGACAAAAGATATGTATTCAGAATATATAGAAAATACAACTCAATAATGAAAAGACAAATTACAAAAATGGTCAAAAGATTTGAACAGACCATTAAATGAAGAAGATATGCAAATGACAAATATGCACATAAAAATGTTGCACATTAGTATCAGAGACGCAAATGCAAATTAAAATCACCATGTGATACTATTAAAATGGCTAGAATTTAAAAGAAAACACCAGGTGTTAGAATTCGGAGGAGTTGGAACTCTCACTCGTTGGTTGGGATGTAAAACGGTACCACTTTGGAAAAATAGGTTGGCACGTTTTTATAAAGGTAAACATGTACTTTCCATTTGGCCCTACAATCCTAGGTATTTACCCAACAGAAATGTGTACGTGTTTATATATATATGTCATATACATGTCATATATATGTCATATATATACACAGATATATATCTTATTCATGAATGTTCAAAGCAGCTTTATTCACAATTTCCAAAGATTTGAAACAATCCAAATATTCAACTGCAGGTGACTGGATACACAAATTTTGGTATGTTCGCACAATGGAGTACAACTCAGGAATAAAAGAATGAAGTACAGATGCATGCCACAAAGAAACAAGACACAAAAGATTACACGATGTAATACTTCATTCTAAATGGGGAAAAATTATTCTTTAGTAACAGAATACAGATCAGTGGTTGTCTGGGGTAGTGGGTAGGGTTGGGAGATTGATTGTAACAAAGCATAAGGGAACTTTTTGGGGTAATAGAAAAGTTCTATATCTTGACTGGTGTGGGTGATTACATAGGTATATATATTTGCCAAAATCCATTGTGACCATACCATTGTATACATAAAATGGGTGCATTTTTAATATGTAGATTTTAGTTCACTGAAGTTGATTACAAAAATATAGACAGGATAAACACTAAGGATAAAAATTGTCCTTTAAATTGACTAAATACAGCTTTATTGAATAACAAAAGATAATATTAGCACAGGTATATAACTCATACATTTACATTAGCTCACAAAGTTGTTAGGGAATTAAATGTGTTCATATATAAGGTGATTAGAACACTGAGAGTGATACATAGGTGTTAGCTACCACTACTTTTATCATCATCATCATCATCATCATCATCAAATTACATCTTAGCTTTTTTCTATCTGATGAACAATGGGACAAATCACCATGGACACCAAAACTTAATTAAAGTTTATTACACTAATGAATATTCTGTATGAGCTTACGGCACATGTGAATTGATGTGTGAAAACGAGAGGAAAAAAATTGAAAGGAGGGGCTCAGGGGACAGAAGTGACCATGAAAACAAAACCCCAGCATGACCCAGAAATTCAAAGTACAACAAAAGAGTCAAAACACCCCTTAATCAAGATACAGATCTATTCCATCATCACAAAGATCCCTTGTGCTATCCTTATAGTCACAGTTCTCCCCTTCTCTTCCCTCTGCCTTATTCTTAGTAACCACAAATCTCTCTTCCACCTATATAATTTTGTCATTTCAAGAACATTATATAGATGGTATCATAAATAGCCATCCGAGATTGGCTTTAAAATTTTTTTAAATTGAAGTATAGTTGATATACAATATTATATAAGTTACAGGTATAAAATATAGTGATTCACAATTTTTAAAGTTTATACTCCTTTTATAGTTATTATAGAATATTGACTATATTCCCTGTGTTGTACAATATATCCTTGTAGCTTATTTTATACATAATAGTTTGTACCTCTTACTCCCCTACTCCTACATTGCCCTTCCCCCTTCCCTCTCATCACTGGTAACCATAGTTTGTTCTCTATATCTGTGAGTCTGCTTCTTTTTTCTATATTCATTAGTTTGTTGTATTTCTTAGATTCCACATATAAGTCTTATTGTACAGTATTTGTCTTTCTCTGTCCGACTTGTTTCACTTACCATAATACCCTCCAAGTCCATCCGTGTTGCTGCAAATGGCAAAATTTCATTCTTTTATACGGCTGAGTAGTATTCCATTGTATATATATACCACATCATCTTTATCCATTCTTCTGTTGATGGACACTTAGGTTGCTTCCATACCTTGGCAGTTGTAAATAATGCTGCTATGAACATTGGGGTGCACGTATCTTTTTGAATTAGTGTTTTTGGTTTTTCAGATACATACCCAGGAGTGGAATTGCTGGGTCATATGGTAGTTCTATTTTTAGTTTTTTGAGAAACCTCCATACTGTTTTCCACATTGGCTGCACCAATTTACCTTCCCACCCTCAATGTATGAGGGTTCCCTTTCCTCCACATCCTTGCCAACATTTGTTTTTTGTGTTCTTTTTGAGGATAGCCATTCTGACAGGTGTAAGGTGATATCTCATTGTGGCTTTGATTTGCGTTGCCCTGATGATTGGTGATCTTGAGCATCTTTTCATGTGCCTGTTGGCTGTCTGCATTTCCTCTTTGGAAAAATGTCTATTCAGTTCTCCTGCCCAGTATTAATCAGGTTGTTTGTTTGTTTTTCATGCTGAGTTGTATGAGCTGTTTATATATGTCGGATATTAACCCCTTATTGGTCATATCATTTGAAATATTTTCTCCCATTCTGTGGGTTGTCTCTTTGTTTTGTTTTTGGTTTCCTTTGCTGTGCAAAACCTCATAAGTTTGATTAGGTCCCGTTTGTTTATTTTTGCTTTTATTTCCTTTGCTTTAGGAGACAGAGCCAAAAAAATATTGCTGTGATTTATGTCAAAGAGTGTTCTGCCTATGTTTTCCTCTAGGAGTTTTATGCAATCCCTATCAAAATACCAATGGCATTTTTCACTGAACTAGAACAAATAATTATAAAATTTGTATGGAAACACAAAATACCCTGAATAGCCAAAACAATCTTGAGAAAGAAGAATAGCACTGGAGGAATCACACTCCCTGACTTCAGACTATACTACAAAGCTACAGTAATCAAAACAATATGGTACAGGCACAAAAACAAACACATAGATCAGTGTAACAGAATAGAGAGCCCAGAAATAAACCCAGGCACTGTAGTCAGTTAATCTATGACAAAGGAGGCAAGAATATACAATGAAAAAAAGACAGTCTCTTCAATAAGTGGTGCTGGGAAAACTGGACAGCTACATGTAAAAGAATGAAATTAGAACATTCTCTAACACCATATACAAAAATAAACTAAAAATGGGTTAAAATCTAAATATAAGACTGGAAACCATAAAACTCCTTGAGATTGCCTTTTTTTACTCAGTATAATCACATTGAGATTCATGCAAATTATGGTGTATATCAGTAGTTCATTCTTTTTATTTCTGAGTATGGATGTACTATAGTTTGTAACTATTCACGCACTGAAGGACATTTGGGTTGTTTCCAGTTTGGGGCAATTATAAATATGTTGTGTACATGTTTTTTATGGTCATAGCTTTAATTTTTGTAGGATAAGTCCCCAAGAGTGAAATTGCTGGGTTATGTGAAAAAGGTATGCTTCGTTTATTAAGAAACTGCCACACTTTTTTCCTGAGTGTCAATGGGTGAGAGAATGGCATTGTATTTGAATTTTATTTTCCAGTTGTTTGTTGCTAGAATATAGAAATACAATTGATTTTTTTCCTCTTTGGCCATATAGCATGTTATCTTACTAAATTCAATTATTAATTGAATTTTTGAATTCTTTTCAATTAATTCAATTCAATTAATTGAATTGGCCTGTTGGAGTTTTCTTAGGACTTTCTACCTCAATAGCACATTGTCTGTAACAAAGAGAACTTTACTTCTTCCTTTCCATTTGTATACTATTCATTTATTTTTTCCCCTTATTTCACTGGCTAGCATCTCTAGAACATTGTTAACAAAAGTCGTGAGAGTGGATATTCTTGTCTTATCTCTGAAATTAGAAGTGAATATTCATTGAGTATATCACCACAAAGTATAATGTTAGCTGTAGATTTTACATAAATGTCCTTTATCAGATTTAGATGTTATATTCCATTACTGTTTTTATGTTAAAATATATATATATAATTATTATTACTATGAATGGGCATTGAATTTTGCCAAATGCTCTTTCTGCATTAAGATGATTATATGATTTTCTCCTCTAATCTGTTAATGTGATAATTATATTGATTAATTTAAAGAGTGATTAAAAATTATAAAAACATGTATTTTACATTTACTTTCATTTTTACCATTTCTAGATCTCTTTAGATCAAAATTTCCATTTAGGGTCATAGAACTGTTATATGAACTCTGGCTAATATGTCTTGTAGTGCAAATCTGCTGGCAATGAATTATTTCGGCTTTCAATTGTTTGAAAAAGTCTTTTTTTTTTACTTTCTTCCTTGAAAGATATTTTTATAGGGTGCAGAATTCAGTCCTTTAGAGTGTCACTCCATTGTCTGCTGGTCCTCATAGTTTCTGAGGAGAAGACTTGTAAATTTTACCTTTGGCTTTGTTTCTCTATATATAATCTTTCTGTATTCCCTGGCTGCCTTCAAGATTTTCTCTTTATCTTTGATTTTCAGCATAGTAGGTGTTAAGGTCTGAATTGTGTCCCCGAAATTTATAAGTTGAAGTTCTAACCTCCAAGGGGATTGTATTTGGAGACAGGGCTTTTAGGAGGTAATTCAAGTTCAATGAGGTCATAAGGGTTGGTGGGGGGGTCTTAATCTGATAGTATTGTTGGCCTTATAAGAAGAGAGAGATCTCTGTCTCCATGTGCATGCACCAAGGAAAGGTCATGTGAGGACACAGTGAGAAGGCAGCTATCTGTGAGCCAGGAAGAGAGTTCTCACCAAGAATCAAATCAGGTGGCACCTTGATCTTGGACTTCCCAGCCTCCAGAACTGTGAGAAATAAAGTTCTGTGGTTTGTCACCCAGTTTATGGTATTATGTTATGGTAGCCCACGCTGACTAAGACAGTGTGGTATCTCTAGGTATTTTAAATTTTATTTATCCTCATTGGGGTTCTATGAGCTTCTTGGATCTTAGCTTTGACATCTTTAATCATTTTTGGAAAATTCTCAACCATCGTCTCTTCAAATATTTCTTTTGGTTGTTGTCCTTCTCCTTCTAATGAGACTGCAGGTGCATATATTTAGACTATTTGATATTATCCTCCAGTTCATAGATGTTCTGTTTTAATTTTCACTCTTATCTCTTGGTGTTTCAGTTTGGATAATTTCTATTGACCCATCTTCAAGTTCACTGATTCTTTGCTCTGATGTGTCAAGTCTGCTGATGAGCCTGTCAAAGGAATTCTTTACCTCTGACATTTATGTTCTATTTCTAGCATTTCCATTTGACCCTTTCATATGATAGTTTCCATCTCCTTGCTGAAATTCTCCATGTGTCCATGCAGGATGTCTTTCTGTCTATATCATTTAATATATTTAAAGTTACTGTCTGTTAGTTCCAACATGTGGATCCTGTTTGAGTCTGCCTGTATAGGTATTGGAGTATTTTTATTTACTTTATTATGCCTCTTACAATTTTTGATTCAATGCTGGACTTCTAGTGTAGAACAGTAGAGACCAAGGTAATAGTATTAAGTGTTCTCTTCTTCTGTCTTGGCATTAGCATCTGGGGGTTGAGTCAACGCGGACAGTAGTTAAGTTTCAGTGGTGATGTTTGTAATTGGTACCTTCACTGCATGGTAGGCTTCAAATTTCTGTAATGATGGGCTGCTGTTGCCTTGTGCTTGTATATAAGGATAGGATCTGGGGTGCCAGTGGATTTTTTCTCAATGTTCCTGCTACTCCTTTAGCTTTCAGATATATATATAAACTGTATGTATATCCATGTTTGTGCTACAGGGAGTGTCACTATGCATGGCCTTGTTCAACCCCTTACTGTTGTTTGCTACTGAGCTCAAGGCTAGTAGTGAAGGCTGGGGTGGTTCTGGGTTGACCTTCTTAAGCTCCGGTCTTAGGCCAACCCTGTATATTGATTGTTTTCTGAATGATGAAACAACCTTGTATCCTTTAAATAAATCACACTCACTGTGATATATCATCCTTTTATATATAGCTGGATTCTATTTGCTAATATTTTTATTAGGATTTTTGCATCACTTTTCACGAGGGACGTTGGACTGATATTTCATTCCTAATATTGGTTATTTGTACCTTTATTTTTTTCCGTGATCAGTCATACGTTCATCAGTTTTATTGATTTTTTTTAAAAAGAAACAGTTTTTGGTTTAATCAATTATCTCTATTGCTTATCCGTTTTCAACTTCACTGATTTAAATTTCCCTCTGAGCTCTGCTTTTGCTGCATACTGCAATTTTGATATGTGGTTTTCATTTTCATTTAGTTCAGAATATCTTCTACTTCCTTACTTTTTCTTCTTTGACCATAGGTTATTTAGAACCATGTTAACTTCCAAATACTGGGTATTTCCACATATCTTTTTGTTACTGATTTTTAATTTCATTCTTCTTTGTTCAGAGAAAATACACTGTAAGCTTTCAGTCCTTTTAAACTGATTGGGACTTTATGTATTGTGAGCCTGGATATGGTCTATTGCAGCAGTCCACAACCTTTTTGGCACCAGGGACTGGTTTCGTGGAAGACAATTTTTCTACAGACCTGGGGTGGGGGGATGGTTTCAGGATGATTAAAGCGCATTACATTTATTGTGCACTTTATTTCTATTATTATTACATTGTAATATATAATGAGATAATTCTACAACTCACCATAATGCAGAATCAGTGGGAGTCCTGAGCTTGTTTTCCTGCAACTAGCTGGTCCCATCTGAGGGTGATGGGAGACGGTGACGCCGAAGTGTGTTGCTTTTGTCCAGTCTACTCCGTAATCTCGTTTTGGTTGCTGTCACTGCAGAATACCCTGCTTCACAAAGATAGGATGTTGGAAATGGAAGCAGGCTTTTCCGTGTTTTTGTGGCAATCTCAGGATATTCCATCCTGACTTTAATCCAGAACGTATGGAGATTTGAAGTTACCTCAAACAGACTTTTAAGGCCACCATCATTTGCGATCTCAAGCAGTTGATCCTCTTCTAGCATGGACAAAGTCAGTTCACCTGGCTTATTCACAAATGGGTTGTGGATCCATTCCTTCCCAGTTCGGGGGTCTTTTGTGGTTGGGAAGTAATGCTCAAACTCTTTTGAAATCTGAGATAGGTGATCGTGCACCAGCTGGGAGAAAGAAGGCCCTGGCTCAGTCTCTTTCAAAATCTCTGCTAATGTTTGAAACATGTCAAAAATCCCAATGTTCACTCGTCGCCCCCATAATTCCAGCTTGGCTTTGAATGCAGCCAACTTATCTGCCGACTTGAACACAGTTGGCATTCTCCCCTGAAGTGACAGATTGAGTTCGTTGAGCAGGTTGAATATGTCGCACAAGTAAGCAAGTTTTGCGACCCATTCTGTGTCACTGAAATGTGCTGCCGGTGGTGACTGTTTTTCTAAAAGAAATTTCTGGAGCGGCTCTCATAACTCAGAAACTCTGGCCAGTGATCTACCTCTAGAAAGCCATCTCACTTCTGTGTATAAGAGAAGACGTGTGTGCTCTGCGTCCAGCTCCTCACAGAGCTGCGTGAACAGACGTGAGTTAAGGGCATGTACTTTAATGTGGTTGATAATTTTCATCACATCCTGCAAGACGTTGTTAGGTTCAGGTGACGTTTTTCGGCTGCATTTCTGCTGACAGAAATGGCTGACATTTTAGCCAGCATTTCTCTGTGGATGACTCAGTGCATACACTCACCATTCAGAAGCGACCTCTTTGACCAGAGTAGTGAAACCAGAAAGCTGTCCAGTCATGGCAGCCGCTCCATCCATGCATATACCCACACAAAATGACCAATTCAGTTTTCCTAATATGTAGCCATTCAAAGACTTGAATAGTTCTGCAGCTGTGGTATTGGTTGGCAACAAAAGTGCACACAACATATCCTCATGCACATCCTCCTGAAAAATATATCGCACAAAAACAAGCACTGTTGCCTTGCTGTCAACACTGGTAGATTTGTCAACCTGGATGACGTACATGGTGACTCATTAATCCTCTCTAACAATTGTGCCTCAATATCCTCTGCTGTTTCATCAATTCATCTAGTTATGGTGCTAGCGAAAGAGGAACACGTGCCACCATTTGAACTGCAGCCTCTCCTAAAAGTTCACGACAAATGTCCTTAGCAGCAGGCAGGATCAACTCTTCACTAATAGTAAAGGGCTTCTTAGCTTTAGCAATGCGGTTAGCCACTAAGAACGATGCTCTCATTGCAGACACATTTGTTGAAGTGGTGGCCTTCAGTAGTTGCTTCTGTTCTTCGTGTTTACGTTTTTTTTTTCTTTTGAAAAACTCCAAAGGCTTGTCTTTTAATGCAAGGTGCTTGGTCTCCATGTGGCAAATCAGTTTTGAAGATTTCATGGCTTCATTGGATAGCCGGTCGCCACATATTATACAAAGCAGGCTTGGAGAATGTGAATCACCTGTTGCAAGGAACCCATAATTGAAGTAGGACTCTTGGTATTTTCTTTTAAATGCAGCTTTCTTTTTGTTGGCAGTCTTAGAGTCTCCTGCTGTCTTATCATTGGGTCTTTCCCTCTTTTCAAAGAAGCTCTCATTTGCTTCTTTGTTTTTTACTCATTTTGGCTAGGGTTAGCTTGTGAGCTTACCAAAACTGTGACTGAGACAAATGTGCAGTGCAGGAAAGAGGCGCGGACAGAAGTGGTAAATAAAATAATGGGTGGGCCATGCATAGACTGAAATAAGTGTTGGATTCTGACTTAAAGCCTGCCACCAGATGCAGCTTAATTGTCACCTGCCACTCACTGATAGGGCTTTTTTTTGGGGGGGGGGGGCGTGCTGCATTGGGTCTTCGTTACTGTGCACAGGCTTTCTCTAGTTGCAGCGAGCGGAGGCTACTCTTCATTGTGGTGCGTGGGCTTCTCATTGCGGTGGCTTCTCTTGTTGCGGAGCACAGGCTCTAGGCGCTCAGGCTTCAGTAGTTGTGGCATGTGGGTTCTAGAATACAGGCTCAGTAGTTGTGGCACACGGGCTTAGTTGCTCTGCAGCATGTGGGATCTTCCCGGACTAGGGATCGAACCCGTGTCCCCTGCATTGGCAGGTGGATTCTTAACCACTCTGCCACCAGGGAAGTCACACTGATAGGGTTTTGATATGAGTCTGCAAGCAATTGATTTATTATGGTCTCTGTGCAGTCAAACCTCTCTGCTAATGACAATCTGTATTTGCAGCCGCTCCCCAGCACTAACATCACTGCCTCAGCTCCACCTCACATCATCAGGCATTAGATTCTCATAAGGAGTGCACAACCTAGATCCCTCACACGTGCAGTTCACAGTAGGGTTCGCGCTCCTGTGAGAATCTAATGCCGCTGCTGATCTGACAGGAGGTGGAGCTCAGGCAGTAATGTGAGCGATGGGGAGCGGCTGTAAATACAGATGAAGCTTTGCTTGCTTGCCTGCTGGTCACCTCCTGCTGCGAGGCCCAGTTCCAGGGGTTGGGGACCCCTGGTCTATTGTGTCAAACTTGACTAAAGTTCTCAAAGTTTGATATATTTAATTATTAAATAAATTTCTAAAAATGACAAGTAGCTTAATTAGGGTACAACTTGAAGTCCTTAAAGGGAAGACCTAGGACATAAGACTGAAAACATTTCCTGGCCCTTGACAGACTGAAAATATAGTGCTGATAAGGATCCTGAGTTGAAAGATGTATGTGCTACATCCTTTATCTTTTGTAAGAAGGGTCAGTGGACTGTGCCTGATATTGAGAACTGTGAACTTAACTTGTATTATCATTTAAAGTTAGAAAGATAACTACTAAAAATTAAGCATGGAAACTATAAACAGTGATTCCCCCTGGGGGTTGGAATGGGAGGGCTTTTATCTCTGATTATATGCAATTCTGTGTCATTTTAAGAAAATATTTCAAATCTGTGTGTATGTTACTTCTATGATAAAAAGAAAACAGTCCAAACAAAACAAAGCAAAAGATAGTGTGGGCCAGGCCATGGAGGGCCTTGAATGCCAAGCAAAGATGACTGCACTTATCCTTTAGTTATAGAACCTCCTGCTACAGGCTCATATCCCTTGGCAGGGCCGCCTAGACTCACTATTTACTGAAGATTCTAGAACAGTGATTCTCTACAAGAAGGGTACTGGGTGGGCGGGGATGGGCAGAGGTAGAAGTTGACTAACATCTTGTGAGGTTTTGTGTGTCCAGCAAATGTGGGCCTCTAGTGACCGGTGGGGCCCTAGGAAGGAAGTTACAAGGGCTATCCTGCATCTTGATAAGCCTTCCTCAGGCACCAGTTTCCACTGCAGCTCCTGCATTTGAGACAGGCTAGGACCTGGGACCCTTTGCTGCAGTGCTCACACCTGGACAAATGCCTCCTTGAGCAACGGAATACAAAGAAACTACAAGGGACTGAAAATAACTGCGTGCACGTGCAGCTGGGGCAACTTATGAACAACAATATACAAAAAGACCAAAAACCCAACTGCCACTTCTAAGGTGTTGGGATCAAAAGCAGGGTACTGCCCATGATCCCTGCACATAGCACCACCAGGGGGGTGGGCAGACCACCTAAGCCATCCCTCTAGCCTGATTCATGGGCCCACCCCTACCCTCACCCCATTTAAGGGACCAGCTCGCCCCCTTTCAGCGAGCGAGCAAGGGAACCTGTTACTTGTTTTCATTCCCTTGTGCCGTAGCATGAGTCCCAGTACAGCCTTGCCTGAATCTCTTGTCTGGCCTCTTATCAGTTTCTATTGATTAAGGAGTCCAAGAACCCTGGTTGGTAACACAGTTACCCTTTGAGAAGGCAAAGAGCTAACCTCTGAGATTAGCTCTGCCTATCTCAGAAAAGTTCTTCCCTTTCAGCAGGGTCTGCTCACCCCCTCTGGTGAAGAGAATAGAGGAAAGGTAAGAATTTGCTTAATGATCTTGCTTTCAAAGCCAGTGATAGTTTTTGCAATTAGTCCACATCCTTATGGCTCCACCTTGGGGTGGGGTATGTGGGGGTCATGGCACACCCTCAGGAAGAGACAGGAGATAGGAAGCTTCCCCCTGACAGCTTTGGGTGCTGGCAACCTTGACTGTACCAGATCTGATTAGGGTAACCAGAACATTTCTCTCTTCTGGTCCGCCTTTCTATATGGCTTCGTTCCCTCCAAGCATTCAACTCTGTGAAATGGGGACAATAATGGACATTTCATACAGCAGATGACCAACAATTATTTGTGCTCACAGGGACATCAGAATAGTTCTAAGCATATGTACAACACTCTCAGACTGGCTGACCAAATTCACACCATGGACTGTAAGCGAGCAGGCCAGTCCTCTAAGGAATGACCTTGTCTCACCGAAAGGTCTCATTAAGTGCCCTTCATTGTTTCTGCCAACTGTTGGCCCTCAGACTCTGTGATGTTCTTTCCACCCAAGGCCTCCTTCCTATGACAGTCCTTTGCTGATTGCCTCCATGGCTGCATTTCTAGGGAGAAAAGAGTCCTGAACACTGTTTCCTTTTCCCAGTGACTTGCATCCACCTATTTCTAGTTCAAGGCTATTGACCATTCTTCCATGGTGTGTCTGAAATAGACCTTTTGTTCAATTCAACATCCTCCCCCCCACCCCCACGTGCTCACGTACACTCACACACAGACACTCACATAAACACTCAAATACATACACACCACATAATTTTGGTTGTCTATTTTGTTTTATTGTGGACTAGAAATTATAACTTTTTTCCTTTTTGTGTAGCCCAGCTGAAGGACAGTTGCGGAAGCAGGAGAGCGTAGTGCTGGCCGTTGGGGATTCTGTACATAGGCTGTCTGGGAATAAATCTGGGCTCTAAACTTAAAGCTGTATGATCTCTGTTAATGCTTTGTGCCTAGTTCTTTGTCTAAAAAGAGAGGATGATATTAGCATCCACCTCTTAGGGTAACTGTGGACATGAAATGAGAACAATGTACCTAGTGCCTGGCACATATCGGGTGCATAATCATTGTTGTCTATTATCAGCCCAAATGCCAGCTGTGCCCTTGCCTTCTGGCTCCTGGATCTCCCTGTATTCACGATTTTCACTCATACCAACCTGGCAATAGAGCTCAAGGCCTTTTCTAGTTCCCACCACTCATTTCTCAGTGTGATTATGAGGATGAAATGAGATGACACATATGATTCAACTAAATGGTAACTGTTATCATTATTTCCCCCCCAAACAAATGTGTGTTCCGTGATCCCCAGAGAACCTGCTTCACTAAAGCAGGGGTTGGCAAATGACAGCCTGGGTGCCAGATCCAGCCCACAAACTGTATTTGTAAATAAAGTTTTATTGGAACACAGCCACACCCCTTTGCTTAGTTATTGTCTATGGCTACTTTCATGCTGTAGTGGCAGAGTTGAGTAATTTCAACAGAGACCCTATGGCCCACAAAGCCTAAGATATTTTCTATCTGACCATTTACAGAAAATGTTTGTTGATGACTGTACTAGAATAAAGGATGAAGACACATTAAATTTAGTTTGACACAGAGGTGAGAGAGGAAGATGAACTATTACAGGTCACAGCTGGCTGAGCTGAGGCACAGATAAAGTGACTGGAGGCTGTGATCACCTGGGAAATTAAGGTCAGGGAAGCTGGGGAAACCAGATGAAGGCGGCTTTTTAAAAAAAATTTAATTAATTTATTTTTGGCTGTGTTGGGTCTCCGTCGCTGTTCATGGGCTTTCTCTAGTTGCGGCGAGCGGGGGCTCCTCTTCGTTGCGGTGCGCGGGCTTCTCATTGCAGTGGCTTCTCTTGTTGCAGAGCACAGGCTCTAGGCATGCTGGCTTCAGTAATTGTGGTGCACGGGCTCTAGGCATGAGGACTTCAATAGTTGTGGCACGCGGACTCAGTAATTGTGGCTCTCGGGCTCCAGAGGGCAGGCTCAGTAGTTGTGGTGCACGGGCTTAGTTGCTCCGCGGCATGTGGGATCTTCCCAGACCAGGGCTTGAACCCATGTCCCCTGCATTGGCAGGTGGATTCTTAACCACTGCGCCACCAGGGAAGCCCCGAAGGAGGCTTTCAATGGCGTTCTGAGTGTGCTTCATTTACAATCCAGCTTGAACTCACAGATAAAACCTAGAACCAGGAGTAGTCACCCAGAAAGAGATACTCTCAACAACTGGAGAAGTGAATATATGTGTAAGGAGGGGGCTGCCTTGAAAGAGTGGAGAACAAGTAAGAGGAAATCTGACTCCTTGGATGCCAGGCAAAGGGACAGAAGGTCTAAGCTGCCAACATATTCTAAGATCCGGCTCTCTGCCAGCACTGAAAGTGTAGAACCATCTAATCCCTGAGTGGAAGGTATGTGGAGGCTCTGTCATCCAAGCCGTTCCTTCTATGGAAGGGGATGCTGAAGCTAGAGAGGGGAGGGGTGAACCCAAGTTTACACAAAGGGTTGTTGCATGAGGGACCAATATTTGATCTTTTTTCCTTTAATTGAAGTATAGTTGATGTACACTATAGCAATTTAATTTGTAAAGGTTTGCTCCATTTATAGTTATTATAAAATATTGGCTATATTCTTTATGTTGTACAATATATCCTTGTAGCTTATTTTATACCTCTTAATCCCCTACCTTTATAGCCAATATTTGATCTTAGCACACTCTCCTCTGAGCTAACCTTGAATCCTGTTCCTACTTCACTTTCCAGATGTTGTCCTGGGGCTGGGCTGAGGCCCTGTCCCCATAATTTAGAGAGGGGGATTCAGTTGTTCCAGCATAAACAGCCAGCTACAGTTCTCCATTGAGAGTGATTTTTTTTTCTGATTTGTGCTTTCGTCTGGTGCCAACATTCTAGATTGAGAGCTGTTGTTAGAAGTAACCAATGAGAGGCTGTGTAATAAAAATTTGGCTGGCCTTTGTCCCTGGCTCCTGGGAGGTAGCATCTAAATGCTTGGAATTTTCAGAATGATAGCAGTGTATTTATTATTCATGGTGGGTCTTTTAGACCATACTTGATAGTTTATGGTAATGAGGTGACTCATGGTAAGCCCTGGATAATTTATGCTAACTAGATGACTCAGGATGGGGGCTGGCCAAGCCAGAAAGACCAGCCATGTGATTAGAGGGTTGGGGCTTTGAGTCCTGGGATGGGGGAGTAGCCTGGGATTGAGCTCAACCACATGACCAATGAGTCAATTAATCCTGCCTATATAATGTAGCTCCAATGACAACTCTGGATTCTGAAGCTCATGTGAGCGTCCCTAGTTGGCAATACTCTGCATATTACCACCCATTGGTGTGCCAGGATGGTGACGCATTCTCGAGGGGGATGGAAGCTTCATGTATGGGACTGTCCCAGACCTCCCGTTATATGCTTCTCCTTTTGGCCGATTCTGATTTGTATCCTTTTGCTGTAAAAAAATGTAATCATAAGCATAGAACTTTCCTGAGTTTTCTGAGTTATTCTAGAGAATTATTGAAGCTGAGGGGATAGTACAAACCACTGAATTTCTAGCCAGCTGCCCCAAGAGTGATGTTGGCCAGGGGTCCTCTGAACTTGTGGCTGGTGTCCAAAATGAGAGCAGTCTTGTGAGGACGGTGCCCTTCACCTGTGAAGTCTGGCCTAACTCCGGATAGTTGGTGTCAGAAGTCATTGCAGAAGCTCATGCTTGTGTCTTTTCTTAGGATGTGGTTGAGAATGTTGAGTTAGGAGAGTGTCCTGAGGGCAAAGTACATATCTGATCTTGGTGCAAAGTACAATTGCAGTTCCCCTGGGAAATGGCCTATTTATGGATCATGAATGTGTGACTGACAAGACTTTGGTCCTCATGTTGGACGGACAGTCCTAAGGGATTTGAATGATTGATCAGCACTTCAGCTTCATTTCTGGTATCACTTTGTCCCCAACTCTGTGTGTCCTTTTTCTTTTTTTCCCCATGTTTAATTTATACTGCCATGGATGACCCAGGTGTCATCTGGGGTCTTGCATTCTTACATTACCTCTGTCTCCAGGATCTAGTTTATAGTTGGTCTCTTTTTTTTCTCTAGTGTATCTTCTCATAGGGGGGTTCATCTAACTGGATTTACACACACCCACACACACGTGTGCACACACAGCTCCCCTCTCTACTCACAACCGTACCCACATTTGTATTTGTAAGTGTGGTGTAGATGTCATTGAAGATTTGAGGTCATGGAAAGAGGCCATATGTTATATCACATAAACAGATCATCTATGTGTAAATATTATACATTTTTGTTCTAAAGTATCCTTTCAGCCCTCCCTCACTAGAGCTTTCTCACTGGCCCTTTATGCTTCCTGGTACCCAGCTAGCCATCTGGCATCTTTCTAGCTCTCCTCATCTTTTTTCTCTTTTTCTTTCCTTCTTTTTCATTAGCAAAAATAAATTCTTCACATTTTCTCAGTTGCCTGATGTGTAGGAGTCACTCAACTCACTTCTGGATTTCTCTCAGAGTGAATTGATCCTCGGCGGGAGGAGCCAAAGTCAGGAGCCTCCTATCCAGTCAATTTGCTCTCAGTTGTATTCCTATATTCTAGCAATGAACAATCAGACAAATGAAGTCAAAAATGATGTATATAATAGCATCAGAAAACTTAAAATACTAATTTGATAAAAGGTATGCAAGACTTGTATGGTAGAAACTACAAAACGTTGCTGAGAAAAATTAAGGAAGATCTGAATAAATAGTAAGATATACCATTTTTATGAATTCAAAGACTTTTAAAAGAAATTTTATTTATTTTTGGCTGCATTAGGTCTTCGTTGCTGTGCGCGGGCTTTCTCTAGTTGCGGTGAGCAGGGGCTACTCTTCGTTGTGGTGCGCGGGCTTCTCACTGGGTGGTTTCTCTTGTTGCAGAGCACGGGCTCTAGGTGCATGGGCTTCAGTAGTTGCAGCACGCAGGCTCAGTAGTTGTGGCTCATGGGCTCTAGATCACAGGCTCAGTAGTTGCGGCGCACAGGCTTAGTTACTCTGCGGCATGTGGGATCTTCCCAGACCAGGGATCGAACTCATGTCCCCTGCATTGGCAGGTGGATTCTTAACCAGTGCACCACCAGGGAAGTCCCCAAAGACTCTTCATTCTAAGATGTCAATTATACCCAAATTAATTGATTCAACACAATGAAAATCCCATCAGGACTTTTATAGCAATTGAGAAGTTTCTCTAAAATTTATATGCAAGTGCAAAAGCTAAAATAACCCCCTCCCCCAAGTTAGAGGACATACACTACCTGATATTAAGTCTTACTACAGGGTTTCCCTGGGACACGGGTTCGAGCCCTGGTCCGGGAAGATGCCACAGAGCAACTAAGCCCATGCACCACAACTACTGAGCCTGAGTTCTACAGCCCGCGAGCCACAACTGCTGAGCCTGTGTGCCACAACTACTGAAGCCTGCATGCCTAGAGCCCGTGCTCCACAACAAGAGAAGCCACCGCGATAAGAAGCCCGCACACTGCAACGAAGTGTAGCCCCTGCTCGCCACAAATAGAGAAAGCCCGCATGCAGCAACAAAGACCCAATGCAGACAAAAAAATAAAAAAGACTTACTACAAAGCTAAGTCATCAGAACAGTGGTTGTTGGTTTAAAAATAGACCAGAGAAAAGCTATATGTAAATGAATGAAATTAGAACACTCCCTAACACCATACACAAAAATAAACTCAAAATGGATTAAAGACCTAAATGTAAGGCCAGACACTATAAAACTCTTAGAGGAAAACATACGCAGAACACTCCATGACATAAATCACAGCAAGATCCTTTTTGACCCACCTCCTAGAGAAATGGAAGTAGAAACAAAAATAAACAAATGGGACCTAAGGAAACAAAAGCTTTTGCATAGCAAAGGAAACCATAAACAAGATGAAAAGACAACCCTCAGAATGGGAGAAAATATTTGCAAACAAAGCAACTGACAAAGGATTAATCTCCAAAATATACAAGCAGCTCATGCAGCTCAATATCAAAAAAACAAACAACCCAATCCAAAAATAGGCAGAAGACCTAAATAGACATTTCTCCAAAGAAGATACACAGATTGCCAACAAACATGTGAAAGGATGCTCAACATCGCTAATCATTAGAGAAATGCAAATCAAAACTACAGTGAGGTATCACCTCACGCCAGTCAGAATGGCCATCATCAAAAAATCTACAAACAATAAATGCCGGAGAGGGTGTGGAGAAAAGGGAACCCTCTTGCACTGTTGGTGGGAATGTAAATTGATAGAGCCACTGTGGAGAACAGTATGGAGGTTCCCTAAAAAACTAAAAATAGAACTACCCTATGACCCAGCAATCCCACTACTGGGCATATACCCTGAGAAAACCATAATTCAAAAAGAGTCATGTACCATAATGTTCACTGAAGCGCTATTTACAATAGCCAGGACATGGAAGCAACCTAAGTGTCCATCGACAGATGAATGGATAAAGAAGATGTGGCACATATATACAATGGAATATTACTCAGCCGTAAAAAGAAATGAAATTGAGTTATTTGTAGTGAGGTGGATGGACCTAGAGTCTGTCATACAGAGTGAAGTAGGTCAGAAAGAGAAAAACAGGGCTTCCCTGGTGGCGCAGTGGGTGAGAGTACACCTGCCGATGCAGGGGACGCGGGTTCGTGCCCCGGTCCAGGAAGATGCGGAGCGGCTGGGCCTGTGAGCCATGGCCGCTGAGCCTGCGCGTCCGGAGCCTGTGCTCCGCAACGGGAGAGGCCACAACAGTGAGAGGCCCGCGTACCGCAAAAAAAAAAAAAAGTTCCTCGGGACTTCCCTGGTGGCGCAGTGGTTAAGAATCCGCCTGCCAATGCAGGGGACATGGGTTCAGTCCCTGGTCCGGGAAGATCCCACATGCCGCAGAGCAACTAAGCCCGTGTGCCACAACTACTGAGCCCACGTGCCACAATTACTGAAGCCCGCATGCCTAGAGCCCCGTGCTCTACAACAAGAGAAGCTACTGCAATGAGAAGCCCATGCCAACGAAGAGTAGCCCCCGCTCGCCGCAACTAGAGAAAGCCCAGGCACAGCAACGAAGACCCAATGCAGCCAATAAATAAAGAAATAAATGAATAAAAGTTTAAAAAAATAAATTATAAAAAAAGAGTTCCTCCTATTTGTAGAAGTTCCTGTAAAATGATAATTCTGAATCCAGTGAACCAATAAGAAAATGACTATAGGTTACAAATTCACAATTTCTAGAAAATAAAAATGGCTCAAACATACAGAAAAATGAGAAACCACACATATAATAAGAGAGATGCAAATTAAAATTGCACAGGGTTATCTTTTACTCATTGAAATATGAAAGACCCAGTAGTTTGGTAGTGTACTGTGTGTATAGTCTGGGGACAAGGCACTCTCACATTTCTGGTGGGAGTGAAGATTGATATAGCTTCCAGGAAGGGCAACTTGCAACATATATAAACATATATGAAGTGTCATAATTTTTCTACCTGTAATTCCTCATCAAGGAATTTAATTTTAGGATTATAGTTGTACATATGCAAGATACTTATGTACAAAGTTCATAAATGCAGAATTATTTGCAATAAAAAGGATTAGTAACAGCCAAAATGGCTATCAATACTGTGTAAATTATGGTCAATCCATGCAATGGAATACTGTATAGCTGTATAAAAGAGCAACAAACCTGATATGGAAGGACCTCCAAGATATAGCAAGTTAAAAAAAGAACATAGGGCTTCGCTGGTGGCCCTGTGGTTGAGAGTCCGCCTGCCGATGCAGGGGACATGGGTTCGTGCCCCGGTCCGGGAAGATCCCGCATGCCGCGGAGCGGCTGGGCCTGTGAGCCATGGCCGCTGAGCCTGCGCGTCCGGAGCCTGTGCTCCGCAACGGGAGAGGCCACAACAGTGAGAGGCTCGCATACCAAAAAAAAAAAAAAAAAAAAAAAAAAAGAACATAGAACAATAAGTATATGTATGAATATATACATATATTCATATGTATGAATAATTCTAAATATTATACATACACATACATATATGTATAATATATAAGTGTTACATATACTATTCCTTCTCATACAAATGTATTGATACACACTTGTTTTAGTTTAAACATCTCTGGAAAGGTTTAAAAAAACTAATAACCATAATAACTATATTTGTCTTTGTGGGGAAGGCATAGATGCCTGAAGGCCTGGAATGGAATGACCATTTTCAATGTATGCATTAAACAATTTTTTTAAAACTATGAATGTATTGGTATTTCAACAATAAAATTTTGAAACAAGGAAAATAAATTTAATGATATAACCAAGAGGAGACAGATATAAAAAGATGAGAGAGAGAAAGAGGGAGTTGAGGGAAGAGGAGAAGAGGAGAAGGAGGAGGAGAGAGATGTAGAAATAGATTGAGAGAGAAAAGAGATTTGCTATAAAGGCAAGCAGAGGAATCAGGCTGTGGATGGAGGAGAATGGAGACCTGGGTGGTCTTTAAGCCAGGAGATAGAATACCATGTTTGTATGTTGCAGGGATGATCCAATAGAGAAGGATCACTGAAGATGCAGGTGGGAGAGATAATCATTGTCTAAGGTGTTTCTGTGTAGGAGCAGGGTGGGAACCGGCACACAGGTAGAAAGGATGGCTTAGGATAGGTGTGTGCAGAACTGTTCCCTGGCACGACAGGAAAGGCAGAGAAATGAGCTCAGAGGCAGATTGGCTGATAGATTTGGTGTCAGGAGATGGAGAAATTTTCAGCAGAGCATCATCTGAGAGTGATAAAATAGTGAAGAGGAGATTTCAGGGGAGAGATGGTGTGAAATATTTCCCTTGGAGAGGGTAATTATAGAAACATTACATAATCACTCAGCAGAGCCAAGTAGATACCTGAGGTGTGTGGACATACATTGAAATTGAAACCGCTGGGCATAGTTGGATGTTGTTTTTCACCCATTCTCAGCTCCCTGGCAACAGGCATGGAGTTAGTGGGAGTCAGATTCAACCAGGGTAAAAGACTTGATGCGCACATCAAGTGAAGATGCTTACATGGGTGGCAAATAAACACGTGAAAAGATGTTCGGCGTTCCTCACCATTAGGGAAGTACAAATTTAAACCACAATGACACTACATACTACACACTTCTTAGAATGGCTAAAATAAAAAATACTGGTAGTTTCAAATATTGATAAGGATTTGAGAAACTGGATCTTTCATATCATATGTTGCTGGTGGGAATGTAAGGTGGTACAGCCACACTGGAAAACCCTTTTGCATTTTCTTAAAAAATTGTACATACACTTACCATACAACCCCGCAATCTATTCCTGGCATTTATCCTAGAGAATGGAAAATTTTTGTTCACATAAAAACCTATGTACAAATGTTCATGACAGGTTTATTTATAATAGCCAAACTGAAAACAAACTAGACATCCTTCCACTGGTGAATATTGAAACCAAATGTAGTATATCTATACCATGGAATACTACTCAACAATTTAAAAAAATCAGCAACAAACTGTTGAAACATACAATCACTTGGGTGGCTCCTGAGGATATTATGCTCAATGAAAAAATCCAAAATCAAAAGGTTTGATAGTGTATTATTCCATTTATATAACATTTCTGAAATGGCAAAATTATCGAGATGGGGAACATATCAGTGGTTGCTAGGGGTTTGGGAAGGGGAATGGGGTCGGTGTGACTATAAATACATAGCTGAAGGGAGTTTTTTTGTGGTGAAGAAACAGTCTCATATCTTGAAAGTGGTGGTGGTTATACAATATAATGCACGTGATAAAATGCCCTAGAATTAAACATAGTGGCATAAAAAATGAGTCATGCAAAAATGAGTGAAATCTGAGTAAGATCTGTAGTGTGGATAATTTTATTGTACCAAGGGAAGTTTCTTGGTTTTGATAATGTACTTTATTTATGAGGATTTCACCATTAGTAGAGGCTTGGTTATTGGTACACAGGACTCTCTGTACTATTTTTGCAACGCATTCGTCTATAATTAATTCAGAATGAAAAGTTAAAAAAACTGAAAGGTTAGTTTGTTGGATTGACTACCTACATGGATACTGAAGACACAGAATGAGGACAGGGTTATGCTGGAGAGAAATCTGTAAACTGAGTGCACTGCTAGAATATAATGTAATAAGCATTCACATACTCACCATCAAAATTAAGCATATATACAAATTTTGTCATATTTGTTTCCAATCTCTCCTTAAAAGTGAATAACTAAAATGTTACAGATTCATCTGGAGGCCCAAACCTGCATCTCTTCTGTCAATGATCTCTTCAGAACTTCTGAAGATGACATGCATTATTCTCTCATGTGTGTAACAGGATATTAAAACAGAAGTTTTGCTCTAAATATCAAGGTACTATAGACACTACATTTTGAAAAATGTACAAGTGACATGCAGAATTTAAGCAGGAGAGTTCTGATGATTGGTTACCAACTCTTACACCATCATCCATATCAAAGTTGTTAAAACTTTGAGTTCAATTTTTATATGAGGAATAAAACATCAAATTCAATTTAAAGATGAACCATCTCCCCTGCTCCCAATTTGACCTTTGCAGGCAAAAAGTCTGCAGCAGAGAAGAGGGTACATTCTGTTGCTTCTCTCTTTTGATCCCCACATTTCTCCTTGTCTCACCTTCCTACTGTTTCTAGCTGTGATTTCTGACCCCGGAGGGTTGGATATATTCCAGGGAGGAAGGTCAGGAGAGCAGGACTTGCTTTTTTTGCTTGTCCTGCTGGGGTAACTTTGCTGGCTCTCTCTGGACTTGACAATATTGTAGAATTGACTCCAACTAATTTTGCAAAACTTATGCCAACCTCTGTCACTTCAGGGCCATGAGAGACATTGCTCATTGCTTACAGCACTCCAGTCTTGTGACCCTTCTTAAAAGGGATCTAGCAACCATGACCAAATACTTGGGGTGTCACAGGGAATAAAACTTATTTGCATACTGATCACCATTTTCTAAACAACCTCTGTGCTTTCACTAGCAATGCCACTATGAATTGCACATTTCCATCTGTCCAGGTCCTATTTATCTTTCCTTGCCTACCTCAAAAGGTTGGTGTGGCTGGCAAAAGGGGCACAGGTTACTTGCTTGGTAAACTGTAGAATCATTGATTCAAACTCCAGGTATTTCAAGAAGCCTTCCCTGATCCACTTGCCACCACGTACATAGTTATTAACGAGGCCTTCTCCCTCTCTGCTCCCCATCTCTGTGATTGTATCCTGGAAGAATTCAGAGCCAATTATAACAATATGTTAGGTGTGTAGAAGATCCCTTCTTCCATATTCTACTATAAGCTCCTGGAGAACGAGAACCAAATCTCATCTATTTTTACAGCCAGCGTTGGTACATTGACAATATTGGTGTCTAATATATACCTTACTATCATACAGAGAGAGCATTAAGCAACCTTCCTGAATTCCAGGTAGCTGCCAGATATACCTTCACATGAGAAGAGTGTATGCTCATGATTATAGTCAGAGTGTAGAGACATGAACTTCTGAGGCTGCCTGACTTACAACTGAAGTGACCTTCAGTCCATGTCCACGGTGAAGTCAAACCCTACTGCCTTATTGTGAAGACAGGTACCCAACCACAAATGTCATAAAACTCAGACTGGTGCAATCCTATTACCTCAATATCTGCTTGGGTTGCCTAGGATGGGCTTGTGACCCAAGTTGCTCATGGATTTAGCATGAGAATCCAGGTTCCCTGACTCCAGGTCTTCTGATAGAACACTCCGAAGAACACTCCAGGTGCTCTTCCCAGTCTAGCACTGGCAGGTTCTATATTCCTGCCTATCCCAGGATATTTGGATGCTGAGGTGGACTTGGCTGGAGGCAAGGGCTTCCTCTGCTGGAATATAGGGTAATGGGAATAAGTAGAGGTGTAATGCCTGTGGCCTTAGCACCTGCAGGGACTCTACTTGAAAAATGTTTTCATGCATTGTGCACTGGTATGATGTCAGAGTGTGGACTCAAGGCTGTTAGAAGATTCAGCACAGTGAGTCTAATGATTTCATCAACTGTAAACCTTTTGCGGAGGATGTTGTCCATCATGGGAGCCACCTGTATTCATACTGCCATGCTTTACCTGGGCAGTT
Source organism: Leucopleurus acutus (assembly GCF_964270905.1). Taxonomy (NCBI): domain Eukaryota; kingdom Metazoa; phylum Chordata; class Mammalia; order Artiodactyla; family Delphinidae; genus Leucopleurus; species Leucopleurus acutus. Next base: position 72,451,359 of record NC_139151.1, read on the forward strand.
GGGTGTGACATCCTTCTTCAGGATGGAAGCAATTTAGGATTTTTAAATGACCCTCTTCTGAGCACCCTTGACTCCCAAACAACTCTATGATAGCATGGATCACATTGTATGGCAGCCTGTCCCACACTAGGCTCCTTCCTTCCACAGACTGAGTTCCTTGAAGATGAATATGTTGTCTTTGAACCTCGAGTGCCTGGTACAGGGGCTGGAACATTGAAGATCTTCAGTTATTATTTATAAAAAGAACAGAAGAACGACTGAGTGAGTCTGCTATGAGAAGCCTGCTTAATGATATCTTCAAGAGTAGCAGTAGATAGGTTAATTGCAATGGTCTGTTAAAGGGCAATTATTAAAAAAGGATACATTGGTAATAGGAATACTTTATTTTAACCTAGAATTCATTCACCAAAATAAGGGAGAGAGAAGGATTTTCTTTTGATTATGGATCATAAGGTAGAGTTCTGCTCTTTCTTGCAGAAAGCACATTCATTCAGCATTGTCTATGATTTGCAGTTTGGATTTATTAGAGATCTTAACGTCATGTATAGTATTCCGCTTGATGATATTTTTCAATATGGCTAATTTTTTTCAATCTCATATAGTTGTCAGGCTCATTCCTAATGAAATTACAATAATCTTGAGACTAGCTTTTATTGCCCTTTTAAGCATGCATATTAATTTTCATCAAAAGTATAATTCTCTTTACATATTCATATTTCATTGATTTATACTGTACTTTGATAAATTAGATAATTACATGAACAAGTCCAACTGGCATAAGGAGGGTTAGAAACAGGCCCAATTGGTTCCTGTGAAGCAGATAACACAGTGCTATCATGTCCAGGTGTACTAGATAACCAGTGAATGGTCCTGAGGACTCAGCGTTTACTGGACATCAATCAATATATTTTCTGAATGGAATGGACAGGCTTGGTTAAACAGATAGATTCTATTAACCAGAGATTTACTTAAAAGGTGTTTGCTCTATAAAGAAATAGCATAGTGCTTTATCAGGTAGGTTTAGATAATGTTTGTTGAATTCATGCAGTTGTGGATGACACCTCCCAAAATGTGCCACGAGGGACTTTCATATCTTTGCTCTCTTCCTGAAGAAAACTCCTGAATATCATGCATGATCCACCCTAAGGTGAATCTAGGAAGAAAAACCATCACTGGCTTCGGAAAGAAGGCAACTCACGAACAAACCCTTTTCTTTCCTCCATTCTTCTCCCCAGAGGCAGCAAGCAGACTTGCAATGAAAGGGAAGCACCTTCCTCACACTGACCAACTCCAGAGGACACTCACTGTCCTCTTGAGCAGGAGGTGCCTGAAGGAGACCTGGTGACTGAGCCATTCTTTCAAAATGCTGGACAACCCTGGGTTCAGGTGGGAGCTACTTGAGAATAATAGTCACCGAGCGTCTTCTAAATTGCAGGTCCAGTCCCATGCACTATGGATTCAAAGACATGCTTTTTTTCCCTAAAGACCTCACAGTGTGGTGGAGCAGGGAGACATATAAATGAATCATTACAGTACAATATTATAAGTGTTATAACAGAGGAATTTTGCAGCCAAGTGTGTTCAGTGTGGGCTGCAGGGACTGAGATTAAGCATCCAGCTCTAAGTTATTTTGAAATTTCTCTGCAAGGCTTCTCATGATGGACATTTTCAGCCAAAGCGATACAGTTGATGAAATCACAGCTCATGGGGCTGACTCTCATAAGAGCCCTCAGTCTAAAGTTTGTGGCATCACATCAAAGCACCCTGTCTGGTGCATAGGCTACAACACTGTCTTTCTGCCTCCTCCCACCACCCTGCACCCTCCTCCCACCCCTCCCACCATTCTAGCTGAGGAAGCCCTCACCTACAGCTAAACCCCACTGCAGCATTTAGAAATCAAGGGTTGCATGTAGAATACAGACTCAGCAGAGTGCTGGACAACAGAGTGCTGGAAAGCACTGGATCTGGAGTCAGGGTACCTGAGTTCTGAGTACTGACCTGTGTTATAGAAATGATTGATGAATCTATAGGTAAACTGATATCTTAGAAATATTGAGTTATGAACATGGACTATTTATTTACTTAGTTCTTTGATTTCATTTATCAGAGTTTTGTAGTTTTTTTATATAGATCTTATACATATTTTGTTAGATTTATACCGAAGTATTTCATTTTGGAGGATGCTAATGTAAATAATATTATATTTTTAGTTTCAAATTCCACTTGTTCATTGTTGATGTATAGGAAAGCAATTGACATTTGTATATTAACTTTGTATCCTGCAACCTTACGATAATTGCTTATAAGTTCTAGGGTTTTTTTTTTTGTAATTCTTTTAGATTTTCTGTATAGACATTCATGTCATCTGCAACCAAAGACAGTTTTATGTCTTCCTTCCCAATCTATATACTTTTATTTACTTTTCTTACCTTATTACATTAGCAAGGACTTCAGCAATGTTGAAAAGGGATGGTGAGATGGGACATCCTTGCCTTGTACCTGATTTTAGTGGGACAGCTTCAGGTTTCTTGGTGGGAAAGTTTCAGGTATGCTGTTAGCTGTACAAGATAGTCCTTATCAAGTTGAGGAAATTCCCCTTTATTTCTAGTTTACTGAGAGTTTTTATCATGAATGGGTGTTGGGTTTCATCAGATGATTTTTCTGCATCTATAGAAATGATAATGTGATTTTTCCTTTTTACTCTGTTGATGTTATGGATTACATTAATTGGTTTTCAAATGTTGAAACAGCCTTGCATATCTCGAATAAATTCTACTTGGCCATGGTGCATAATTTTTTTTAAATTTATTTTATTTTTTTATTTTTGGCTGTGCTGGGTCTTCGTTTCTCTGCGAGAGCTTTCTCTAGTTGTGGCAAGCGGGGGCCACTCTTCATCGCGGTGCATGGGCCTCTCACTATCGCGGCCTCTCCTGTTGCGGAGCACAGGCTCCAGACGCGCAGGCTCAGTAGTTGTGGCTCACGGGCCTAGTTGTTCCGCGGCATGTGGGATCCTCCCAGACCAGGGCTCGAACCCGTGTCCCCTGCTTTGGCAGGCAGATTCTCAACCACTGCGCCACCAGATAAGCCCCCTGGCAGGAGTTCTTTAGACCCAACCAAGTTGTCAATTACTTGCCTCGCAGTCTTAATTTGGATGTTTGGTGGTCGTCTGGGTGCATCTTTTCAAGTCCAAAGAGATAGAGCAATAGGAGAATGAGAAAGACTGAGGGGGAAAAGCCTTGGCCTCAGTGCGCTTCTTCACGGCCAGAGAACTGGTCTCTGCCAGATCCTGCAGGCGATGTCAGCTGCCCCTTAACGGGCTACTTGAATCTACATGGCTCAGGGTAAGTCCCAGCCACCCTTCAGAGGGGAGCCATAGCCCAATAGGCGGATCGAGATTATGGCCTTTGAGACCCCGCATTGGGTGCCAGGAAAGATGTTGCAGGAAAGAGAGTGGGGTGCGAGAGGATGGTCACATCCCAAGTCATGTCTGAGTCCCTGGGATGGCTGCCCAGTGTGGGTTCTTGGCTTTGTGCAGGCAAGAATTCAAGAGCAAGACATAGTAAAGTGAAAGAAGGTTTATTCAGGGAGATACACCCTCCATAGACAGAGTGTGGGCCATCTTGGAAGGCAAGAGGCCACGGTGCATAATTTTTAACGCCCTTTTTAGATTCTATTTGCTAACATTTTGTTGAGGATTTTTGCATCTATGTTCATGAGAGATATTGGTCTGTAATTTTCTTTTATTGTAACGTCTTTGTCTGGTTTTGGTATTAGAGCAATGCTGGCTTCATAGAATGAGGTAGGTAGTAGTCCCTCTTCTTCTATCCTCCAAATAAGATTGTAGAGAATTGGTAAAATTTCTTCCTTAAACATTTGGTAGAATTCATCAGTGAACTCATCAGGGCCTGGCACTTTCTGTTTTGAAAGGTTATTAATTATTGATTCAATTCCTTTAACATATATGTCTATTCATATTGTCTGTTTCTTCTCGTCTGAGTTTTGGCAGACTGTGTTTTTCAAGGAATTCATCCATTTCACGTAGGTTATCAAATCTGTGGGCATAGAGTTGTACAGTATTCCTTTATTGTCCTTTTAATGTCCATGGGATCTGTAGTGATGCCCCCTCCTTTGTTTCTGATATTAGTAATTTGTGTCCTCTCTTTTTTTTTTTCTAGTTAGCTTGGCTAGTGACATCAATTTTAAGGATCTTTTCAAAGAAATAGCTTTAAATTTTTAAAAATTTTATTCAAGTATAGTTGATTTACAATGTTGTGTTAATTTCTGCTATAGAGCAAAGTGATTCAGTTATACATTTATATACATTCTTTTTCATATTCTTTTCCATTATGGTTTATCACAGGATATTTAATATAGTTCCCTATGCTATACAGTAAGACCTTGTTGTTTATCCATTCTATATATAATAGTTTGCATCTGCTAATCCCGAAGTCACAGTCCATCCCTCCACCACCCGCCTCCACCTTGGCAACCACAAGTTTGTTCTCTATATCTTTGAGTTTGAGAAACAGCTTTTGGTTTCATTGATTTTCTCTATTGATTCTCTATTTTCAATTTCATTGATATCTACTTTTATTTTTATTATTCCTTTTCTTTTGCTTACTTTATATTTAATTTGCTCTTCTTTTTTTAAATATTTATTTATTTATTTGGCTGCATTGGGTCTTAGTTGCAGCATGTGAGATCTTCATTGTGGCATACAGGATCTTCTGTTGCAGTACATAGCCTCTTCATTGCAGCACACAGGCTTCTCTCTAGTTGTGGTGTGCAGGCGTCAGAGCATGCATGCTCAGTAGTTGCGGCAGGTGAGCTCTCTAGTTGTGGTGCGTGGGCTCTAGAGTGCATGGGCTCAGTAGTTGCGGCGCAGGGGCTTAGTTGCCCTGTGGCATGTGGAATTTTAGTTCCCCAGCCAGGGATCAAACCCGAGTCCCGTGTATTGGAATGTGGATTCTTAACCACTGGACCACCAGGGAGTCCCGAATTTACTCTTTTTTTTGCTTTTCTAATATGTGCATTCAGCATTATAAGTTTCCCTTTAAGCACTGCTTTCACTGAATCCCACAAATTTTGATAAGTTTTGTTTTCATTTTAATTTATTTGAAAATATTTTTAAATTTATCTTGAGTTTTCTTCTTTGGCCCATGTGTTATTTAGAAGTATGTTGTTTAATCTCTATGTGTTTTGGGATTTTCCAGCTATCTTTCTGTTATTGACTTCTAGCTTAATTCCATTGTAGTCTGAGAGCAGACACTGAAAGATTTCTATTCTTTTAAATTTGTTAAGGTGTGTTTTATGGCCCAGTATGTGACCCATCTTGATGAATGTCCCATGTGAACATAAAAAGAATGTGTATTCTGCTGTTGTTGGATAAAGCAGTCTGTAGATGTCCATGATAGCAAGTTGATTTATGATGTTGTTGAGTTCAACTCTGTCCTTACTGATTTTCTGCCCACTGAATCTTTCCATTTCTGATAGAGGGGTGTGAAAGTATCCAACTATAATAATGGATTCCTCTATTTATCCTTGAAGTTCTATCAGCTTTTGCCTCATGTAGTTTGATGTTGTTTTTAGGCATATAGATATTAAGAATTTTTATATCTTCCTGCAGAATTCACCCCTTTATAATTATGTAATGCCCTTCTTTATCTCTGAAATTTCCCCTGCTTTGAAGTCTGCTTGATGTGAAATTAATATAGCTACTCCTGATTTTAAAAATGTGTGTTAGCATGGTATAGTTTTCTCCATTCATTTACTTTTAATCTGCATGTGTCTGCACATTTAAAGTGGATTTATTATGGACAGCATATAGTTGGGTCTTGTTTTTTGATTCAGTCTGACAATCTGTCTTTTGATTGTGTATTTGGACCATTGACATTCAAAGTGATTATTGATGTAGTTGGATTAATATCTACCATATTTGTTACTGTTTTCTATTTGTTGCCCTTATTCTTTGTTCCTATTTTTGTCTTTTACTTTTTCAGCCTTTTGTAGTTTTAACTGAGCATTTTATGTGATTCTATTTGTACTTTCTTAGCATGTCACTTAGCATGCCTTTCTTAGCATTTTCTCTCCTTTCTTAGCATAAAAGTTACACTTTATCCTTTCCATTTTTTGTTTTACATCTTTATTGGAGTATAATTGCTTTACAATGGTGTGTTAGTTTCTGCTTTATAACAAAGTGAATCAGTTATACATATACATATGTTCCCATATCTCTTCCCTCTTGTGTCTCCCTTCCTCCCACCCTCCCTATCCCACCCCTCTAGGTGGTCACAAAGCACTGAGCTGATCTCCCTGTGCTATACGGCTGCTTCCCACTAGCTATCTATTTTACTTTTGGTAGTGTATATTTGTCCATGCCACTCTCTCACTTTGTCACAGCTTACCCTTCCCCCTCCCCATATCCTCAAGTCCATTCTCTAGTAGGTCTGTGTCTTTATTCCTAGGGGTGTACCCCTAGGTTCTTCATGACATTTTTTTTTTCTTAGATTCCATATATATGTGTTAGCATATGGTATTTGTCTTTTTCTTTCTGACTTACTTCACTCTGTATGACAGACTCTAGGTCCATCCACCTCACTACAAATAACTCAATTTCGTTTCTTTTTATGGCTGAGTAATATTCCATTGTATATATGTGCCACATCTTCTTTATCCATTCATCCGATGATGGACGCTTAGGTTGTTTCCATGTCCTGGCTATTGTAAATAGAGCTGCAATGAACATTTTGGTACATGACTCTTTTTGAATTATGGTTTTCTCAGGGTATATGACCAGTAGTGGGATTGCTGGGTCATATGGTAGTTCTATTTGTAGTTTTTTAAGGAACCTCCATACTGTTCTCCATAGTGGCTGTACCAATTCACATTCCCACCAGCAGTGCAAGAGTGTTCCCTTTTCTCCACACCCTCTCCAGCATTTATTGTTTGTAGATTTTTTGATGATGGCCATTCTGACCGGTGTGAGATGATATCTCATTGTAGTTTTGATTTGCATTTCTGTAATGATTAATGATGTTGAGGATTCTTTCATGTGTTTGTTGGCAATCTGTATATCTTCTTTGGAGAAATGTCTATTTAGGTCTTCTGCCCATTTTTGGATTGGGTTGTTTTTTTTTTTGTTATTGAACCCATTCTGTTTTGATGACTGTAGCTTTGTAGTATAGTCTGAATTCAGAGAGTGTGATTCCCCCAGCTCTGTTCTTCTTTCTCAAGATTGTTTTGGCTATTTGGGGTCTTTTGTATTTCCATACAAATTTAAAATTTTTATGTTCTAGTTCTGTGAAAAATGCCATTGGTATTTTGATAGGGATTGTGTTGACTCTAAATTGCCTTGGGTAGTATGGTCATTTTAACAATGTTGATTCTTTCAATTCAAGAACATGATATATCTTTCCATTTGTTTATGTCATCTTCAATTTCTTTCATCAGTGTCTTATAGTTTTCAGAGTACAGGTCTTTTGCCTCCTTAGGTAGGTTTATTCCTAGGTATTTTATTCTTTTTGAGGCAGTGGTAAATGGGATTGTTTCCTTAATTTCTCTTTCTGATATTTTATTGTTAGTGTGTATAAATGCAGCAGATTTCTGTATATTAATTTTGTATCCTACAACTTTACCAAATTAATTGATGAGCTCTAGTAGTTTTCTGATGGCATCTTTAGGATTTTCTATGTATAGTATAGTGTCATTTGCAAACAGTAACAGTTTTACTTCTTTCTTTCCATTTTGGATTTCTTTTATTTTGTTTTTTTCTCTGATTGTTGTGCCTAGGACTTTCAAAATTATGTTGAATAAAAATGGCGAGAGTAGGAATCCTTGTCTTGTTCCTGATCTTAGAGGAAATGCTTTCAGCTTTTCACCATTGAGTATGATGTTAGCATTGGGTTTGTCATATATGACCTTTATTATGTTGAGGTGTGTTCCCTCTATGCCCACTTTCTGGAGAGTTTTTATTGTGAATGGATGTTGAATTTTATCATAAGCTTTTTTTCTGCACACATTGAGATTGATCATATGGTTTTTATTCTTCACTTTGTTAATGTGGTGTATCACATTGATTGATTTGCAGATATTGAAAAATCCTTGCATCCCTGGGATAAGTTCCATTTGATCATGGTGTATGATCCTTTTAATGTATGGTTGGATTCGATTTGCTAGTATTTTTTGTTGTTGTTGTTGTTGTTGTTTTTGTGGTACGTGGGCCTCTCACTGTTGTGGCCTCTCCCGTTGCAGAGCACAGGCTCCGGACGCGCAGGCTCAGCGTCCATGGCTCACGGGCCCAGCCGCTCCGCGGCATGTGGGATCTTCCTGGACCGGGGCACGAACCCGTGTCCCCTGCATTGGCAGGCGGACTCTCAACCATTGCGCCACCAGGGAAGCCCGATTTGCTAGTATTTTGTTGAAGATTTTTGCGTCTATGTTCATCAGTGACTTTGGCCTGTAATTTTCTTTTTTTGTGATATCTTTGCCTGGTTTTGGTACCAGGGTGATGGCAGCCTCATAGAATGAGTTCAGAAGTGTTCCTTCCTCTGCAATTTTTTGGAATAGTTTAAGAAGGATGGGTGTTAACTCTTCTCTAAATGTTTGGCAGAATTTACCTGTGAAGCGATCTGATCCTGGACTTCTGTTTGTTGGGAGTTTTAAAATTACTGATTCAATTTCAGTACTGGTAATTGGTCCGTTCATATTTTCTATTTCTTCCTGGTTCAGTCTTGGGAGATTGTACCTTTCTAAGAATTTGTCCATTTCTTCTGGGTTGTCCATTTTATTGGTGTATAGTTGTTTGTAGTAGTCTCTTATGATCCTTTGTAGTTCTGTGATGTTAATTGTAACTTCTCCTTTTTCATTTCTGATTTTATTGATTTGGGCCCTTTCCCCTTTTTTCTTAATGAGTCTGGCTAAAGGTTTATCAATTTTGTTTATCTTTTCAAAGAACCAGCTTTTAGTTTCATTGATCTTTTCTATTTTTTTTAGTCTCTATTTCATTTATTTCTTCTCTGATCTTTATGATTTTTTCCTTCTACTAACTTTGAGTTTTTCTTGTTCTTCTTTCTTTAGTTGCTTTTGGTATAAAGTTAGATTGTTTATTTGAGATTTGTTTTTTCCTGAGGTAAGTTTTTTATTTTATTGTTTTATCTTCCTTCCCAACCAAAAGCATTTTGACCAATATATAGTGCTTTAAATTAAAAAAAGATTTATATTGGAGTATAGTTGATTTAACAATGTTGTGTTAGTTTCAGGTGTACAGCAAAGTAATTCAGTTATACATATACACATACCTATTCTTTTTCAAATTCTTTTCCCATTTAGGTTATTACAGAATATTGAGCAGAGTTCCCTGTGCTATACAGTAGTTCCTTGTTTGTTATCTATTTTAAATATAGTAGTGTGTGTATGTCAATCCCAAACTCCCAACTTATACCTCCCCCCACCTTTCTCCTTTGGTAACCATAAGTTTGTTTTCTAAGTCTATGAGTCTGTTTCTGTTGTGTAAATAAATTCATTTGCATCATTTCTTAAGATTCTGCATATAAGCTATATATATGATATTTGTTTTTCTCTGTCTGACTTACTTCACTTAGTGTGATAATCTCCAGGTCCATCCATGTTGCTGCAAATGGCATTATTTCATTTTTTTAATGGCTGAGTAATATTCCATTGTATATATGTACCACATCTTTATCAATTCATCTGTTGATGGACATTTAGGTTGTTTCCATGTCTTGGCTATCGTAAACAGTGCTGCAATGAACTTTGGGGTGCATGTATCCTTTCGAACCATGGTTTTCTCCAGATATATGCCCAGGAGTGGGATTGCTAGATCATATGGTAGCTCTATTTTTAGTTTTTTAAGGAATGTCCATACTGTTCTCCATAGTGGGTGTACCAATTTACATTCCCACCAATAGTGTGGGAGTGTTCCCTTTTCTCCACACCCTTTCCAGCATTTATTGTTTGTAGACTTTTTGACGATGGCCATTTTGACTGGTGTGAGGTGATACACTCCTGAGGTAAGTTTGTATCATTATAAACTTCCCTCTTAGAACTACTTTTGCTGCATCCCATAGGTTTTGGATCATCTTGTTTTTTGATTTCATTTGTCTCTAGATATTTATTTCCTCTTTGATTTCTTCAGTGATCCATTTGTTGTTTAGTAACATATTGTTTAGCCTCCTAATGTTGTGTTTTTTGCATTTTTTTCTTGTAGTTGATTTCTAATCTCATAGTGCTGTGGTCAGAAAAGATGCTTGATATAATGTCAGTTTTCTTAAATTTACTGAGGCCTGTTCTGTGGCCTAGGATGTGATCTATCCTGGAGAGTGTTCCATGTGCAGTTGAAAAGAATGTGTATTCTGCTGCTTTTGGATGGAATGCTGTCTATAGACCATTTGGTCTAATGTGCCATTTAAGGTCTATTTTTCCTTATTGATTTTCTGTCTAGATGATCTGTCCATTGATGTAAGTGAGGTGTTAAAGTCCCCTACTATTATTGTGTCGTTGTTGATTTTTCCTTTTCTGTCTGTTAATATTTGCCTTATACTTTGATGTGCTCCTATGTTGGGTCCATATATATTTACAATTGTTATATCTTCTTCATGGAGTGATCCCTTAAGCATTATGTAGTGTCCTTCTTTGCGTCTTATAACAGTCTTTATTTTACAGTCTATTTTGGCTGATACAAGTATTGCTACTCCAGCTTTCTTTTGATTTCCATTTGTGTGGAATACCTTTTTCCATCCCCTCCCTTTCAGTCTTTATGTGTCTCTAGATCTGAAGTGAGTCTCTTGCAGGCAGCATGTATACACAGCCTGTTTTTGTATCCATTCAGCCAGTCTGTGTCTTTTGGTTGGAGCATTTAGTTCACTTACATTTAAGGTAATTATCGATATCTATGTGCTTATTGCCATTTTGTTAATTGTTCAGATCTGTTTTTGTAGGTCTTTTTCCCCCTTTCATCTTTTCTTCTCTTCTGTTGTGATTTGATGACTATCTTTAGTGTTATGTTTGGATTCTTTTTCCTTTTTTGTGTGTATATCTATTATAGATTTTTGGTTTGTGGTTACCATGAGGTTTTTGTATAGCAGTCTATATATATATCTATAAGTCTATATCTATATCTATATATGATTGTTTTAAGTTGCTGATCTCTTAATTTCAAATGCACTTTAAAAATCCTGCATTTGGGGCTTCCCTGGTGGTGCAGTGGTTGAGAGTCCTCCTGCCGATGCAGGGGACATGGGTTCGTGCCCCGGTCTGGGAAGATCCACATGCCGTGGAGCGGCTGGGCCCGTGAGCCATGGCCTCTGAGCCTGCGCGTCCGGAGCCTGTGCTCCACAACGGGGGAGGCCACAACAGTGAGAGGCCCACGTACCGCAAAAAAAAAAAAAAAAAAAAAAAAATCCTGCATTTGTATTCTCCTCCCCTCATGCTTACTGTTTTCAGTACCATATTTTACATATAATTGTTCCGTGTATACCTTAACTGCTTATTGTGGGTACAGATGATTTTACTGCTTTTGTCTTTTAACCTCCTTACTAACTTTGTGTGTAGATAATTTCCTGCCTTTACTGTATGTTTGCCTACTGGTGAACTTTCTCATTTTGCAATTTTCTTGTTTCTAGTTATGGCCTTTTCTTTCTTGCCTAGATAAGTTCCTTTAACATTTGTTGTAAAGCTGGTTTGGTGGTGCCGAATTCTTTTAGCTTTCGCTTGTCTGTGAAGGTTTTGATTTCTCCATCAAATCTGAATGCGAACCTTGTTGGGTAGAGCATTATTGGTTGTAGGTTTTTCCCTTTTATCACTTTAAATATATGGTGCCACTCCCTTCTGGCCTGCAGTTTCTGCTGAAAAATCAGCTGATAGCCTCATGGGAGTTCCATTGTATGTTATTTGTTGCTTTTCCCTTGCTGGTTTTAGTATTCTCTCTTTACTTTCAATTTTTGTCATTTTGATTACAATGTATCTTGTTCTGTTCCTCTTTAGGTTAAGCCTGCCTGAGCCTCTGTGCTTCCCGGACTTGGGGGACCGTTTCCTTTCCCAGGTTAGGGAGGTTTTCAGCTATTATCTCTTTCAATATTTTCTCAGGTCGCTTTTTTCTCTTTTCTCCTTCTGGGACACCTATAATGTGAATATTAGTGCACTTGATGTTGTCCCAGAGGTCTCTTAAACTGTCCTCATTTCTTTTCACTCTTTTTGCTTTTTTCTGTTCAGCAGCAGTGATTTCCACTACTCAGTCTTCCAGCTCACTCATCCATTCTTCTGTATCATTGAGTGTACTATTGATTCCTTCTAGTTTGTTTTTCATTTCAGTTATTGTGTTCTTCATCTCTGTTTGGTTGTTCTTTATATTTTCTAACTTTTTGTTAAAAACTTATAACTTCTCACTCTGTGCATCCATTCTCCTGCAGGCCAGAAGGGAGTGGCACCATATATTTCAAGTGATGAAAGGGAAAAACCTACAACCAATAATACTCATCATCACTCTGAACTCTGTCTTAGGTAGATTGCCTATCCCCACTTCACTTAGTTCTTCTTCTGGGGTTTTATCTTGTTCCTTCGTCTGGAACATATTCCTCTGCTGCTTCATTTTGTCTAAGTTGCTATTTGTGTTTTTATGTATGTGGTAGGTTAGTTACATTTCTCAACCTTGGAGAAGTGGCCTCCTGTAGGAGGCGTCCTATGCATCCCAGCAGTGTACTCGCCTCTTGCCACCCAAGCTACGTGCTCTAGGGGATTCCCCTAAGAGGGCTGCAGGGGTCCTTCTGCCGTGGTGGGCTGACTACATGGGCAGTCGTCTGGTTGGTTGCCGGGCCGTGCCTTGCGTGGATGCTGCTGGCTACTGTTTACTGGTGCCTGGTGGTGAGGTGTCTAGTTGCTGGATCCTAGGTGGCCCCGGGGCTAATGCTGCCTCACTGGTGGGAGGAGTCAGGGTCCTGAAGACTCTGGCACTGCTGCCCCCCCACTGGCAGATGAAGCAGGTCCTGGGGTTAGTGCCAGGCTCCTGGCAGGCAGAGCTGGTTCCTGGAGTCTGGCTGCTGGACCTGGGGATCCCAGAGCTTGTTTCAGATCGTTGATGTTAGGGGGCCAGTTCCTAACACAGATGGGTGTAGGGTCCAGGGTATCCCAAAGGTTGCATTTGTCTGCTAGTGGGCGGGGCCAGGGCCCAGCTGGCCCGAGGGTAGGCTCTGGCCTACTGTCGGCAGACTCTGTCCATAGGCTGCTGGATTGTGGTTTTCTTGTGTCTGGTACCTGCCCACTGGTGGGTGGAGTTGGGTCTTGGCCCTCTGGTGGGCAAGGCCGTGTTTAGGGGCATGTCTAGAGGCAGCTGTGGGCTGTGGAAGACTTTGGGGCTCAGAACTCTCACTCCTGTGGGAGAACGTCTGAAGTATAATTATTCTCCAGTTTGTGGGTCACCCACCTGGCGGGTATGGGATTAGATTGCATCGTGACTCTCCCCTTCCTACCCATCTCGTTGTGGTTCCTTCTTTATGTCTTTAGTTGTAGAAGATCTTTTTCGGGTAGGTTGCAGTCTTTTTCACTGATGGTTGTGATTTTGGCGTGCTGTGAGAGGAGGTGAGCTCAGGGTCTCTACTTTGCCATCTTGGCCGCTCTTCACCATGTACTTCTTATTCATGGCACTGAACACAGGTTGCAGCTCTAATTTTTAAGTGTATGTCTTTTGGGTTTTTTAAATCTCCCTTGTTAAAGTCAGTGCTCAATAACACCTAGATCTGCCTGGGTTTTTTTGGTTGTTGTTGTTCACTACTGTATCCTCAGCATCTAGCACATGTCCCTCTCTGAGAGACCACCTGTTATAATGCTCCTGTTTAACATAGGACGAAGCCGAGGCTTAAAGAGTCAAAGGATTTCCCTGAGATGACATAGTGAATAGCAGGTCCAACACCAGCTCTGGGCTCCTCGAGCCCTGCCTGAGGCTTTTCCACTGTTCTTCACCACATCATTTATTATGGAAGGAGCCCCCAGGAAAAAATCTTCATGTGAGCTCAGAATGTGATACTCCGAGGTGTAGAAACTGCTAGTGGCTCCAGATACCCATTTCTTCTTCTCTCACATAATAATTCCGAGAGTTTTAGACCAGAAAAAGGATCCTTATCCCAGCCTCCCTTAATGCTGTATGGCAGCATGAGATTAGGCACTGACCAATGGGAGGTGAGCAGAAGTGATGTAAACAACTCCTGGGTTGTGCGTTTCCTTCTCCTCTTCTCCTCTGAATGGAATGCTGATGTGTCCAGGAGCTACGCAGGACGTCGGGGACAAAGTCACCTCTCTACACCTCTCTGCAGTTGGGAGCAGCAATTTAAAAGAGCCTTGGTGTCTAAGGCCTTGGAGGCACCAGTCCAGTCCTAGTAACTTCTCTCTTAAGTCAATCTTATAATGAATTTCTTTCTAGAGAAGCTCAAATCACAAACTGAAAATACTTATAAGTCCCTGTGTACTCCTTCCTCTTTAAAGAATATCTGCATTCCATTCTCAAGGCATTTATGATGATAGTGAGAGATTATTCCAAAGAAGTGACACAGATAGAGGTACAAACAAACAAAGAAACAAACTGCGGAGATACAATGAGAGATTGATCCAATCACAATGAGATAGAGAAAGTCCCAGGAAATACCAACTATGATGAGGCTGTAAGACGAGGTGGATTTTCTCCATTTGCCATGAACTCTCATTTACATCTTCTGTTTCCTTCTCTATATCCTGGGAGATCTCTCTGTGTCTCATGATGGCCTCCCTTTCCCTCTGGCTCCTGGTTGCTTTCAGTGAAAGGGAGACACTAACAGTGATGGGAAGGCAGAAGGAGAGCGATTTGGGGATTTTTTTAGCTTCCTGGCTTCCTCCTGCCAGGCTGTGATGATGTGACTCTACATACAGGGATGTAGCCCCTGTCTGGTGGCCCTTTCCTACAGCCACAGTGACAACTACAGCTACAGCCCAGAGCCCTCCCTGAGTTCTAGTAACTTCTCCTTCCCTTGTGTTTCAAGCCTAGTGATGCTACGGCTCCCTTCTGTTACTTTCCTCCGCGGGGAGAGGTCATCATTCCATGTAACTTTCCCTCATCTGCTCATATTAGTAAATTGTCCTTTAATTAAACTCTTTTTAATCATTACATATTCGGCCATCTGTTTCCTGCTGGGAGCCCGAGAGATACAGAATGAAAAAGAACATTTGAAAAGGAAGTAAAAGGAAGTAAAGGAAGTAAAGGAAGTAAAACAGATGACTGGATTATTCACATCACTTCAGCTTTGGGATGCATGCATGTGCCCTATCTTGCTCCCTGAATTAAGGACAGCAGCAGATTTCTCACCACGATAGCACATTTGAATGATTGAGAAGGAGGGGAGAGCAGGGATAAAGTCTAATAAACAGTGTTGGTTCATCAATTCAGATCTTCATGGCTGAGGCTGACAGCACCCAGAGTTGCCAGGAGGGAGCTTCCTGTCTCCTGCCTTTCCCTGTTGCAGCCCCTGTGGCTTCCTGAATACTCCACCCCCAGGTGGAGTTATGTGAATGGGTACTAAGAGGAAAAACCCAACGCTGGCTTTGGAAATAAATACTTGATAAATGTACCTTTCCTCCATTCTTGTTGCTGGAGGTGACATGCGGACCCATGATGTAGGGAAAAGTCTCATGGGATTGACAATCTCTAGAGGATGCTTCTCTGCCTTGGAGAGGTGCCAGCAGGGGCAGGGGTGAAGCCTGGTGCCTGGGTGAGACTTATCAAGATGCTGCACAGTCCCTGTGATTTCCTGTACAGGGACCTGCTGGCAAATGAGAGTGTGGAGTTCTCTGAGTCATGATCCCTCATGAGATGTTTCTCAACATTTGGTCCAGCTCTTCTCCTATCTCTCAGCCTTTGCCCATCCCCACCACATTCAGTGCTGGTCCCTGCAAGGGATTGTTGTTGTGGAGCCTTTTGCTGCCCAACTGTGTGTTTGGACAGCAATGCCAAGAATAAAGCACACCCTCCTTCCTTGTCATTCAAGGTTCTCCATGGCCTGTCCCACCCTTTCTCTTCATCATAGTAGTAACGCATACAGGTTTACAATTTCTTGACAGTTTCAATTAAATGGTAAAAGTAAAAGTCTTCCTGAATCCTATTCTCCAGAAGAAACAACTTGTTTTAGTTTTTTTTTCTAAATTCTATCAGTAGTGGTTATAGATTTGAATAGTAAACTTATATTTCTAATTTTTAATTTATCAGTATTAACAACAGAATCAATTGATCCCCCGTGTAAGATATGATTCCCCACATAAGATTCTCCATATAAGAATTTAGAATATGGCTGAGATATTTGGAATTATCAGACTGAGAATGTTAAATAACTGTGATTCATATGCTAGGTATTCAATTCATTTGGGGGACAGAGAAAGTATTCTATATGATATTGTAATGGTAGATGCCTGATATTCTGCATTTGTCAAAACCATTGAACTTTACAACACAAAGATTGAACCCTAATGTAAACTATGGAATTCAGCTTATAATAATGTGTCAATATTGGTTCATCAGTTTCAATAGATGTGCCACATTAATGGAAAATGTTAGTAACAGGAAAACCTGTGTAGTGGAGTGGGGATGGGGAGAGGGAGTATATGGGAACCCCCTGTATTTTCTGCAAAATTTTTCTATAAATCTAAAAGTGCTTTAAAATAGAAAATCTATTAAAAATGAATAGGCAAACCACCAACTAGATGAATATTTATAATACACATAACTCACGAAGTACTTATATTTAGCACATAAAAACTCCTACAAATAAATAATGAAAAAGGGAAAGAATGAAAACAGGCAAAAGGTAAACAGACACTTCAAAGAAAAACAAGTAGCCAATAAGCATATGAAAATATGCTCAATTTCATAAGTCATTTGGGAAATTCAAATTAAAACATAATGAGGGCTTCCCTGGTGGCGCAGTGGTTGAGAGTCCGCCTGCCGATGCAGGGGACACAGGTTCGTGCCCCAGTCCAGGAGGATCCCGTATGCCGCGGAGCGGCTGGGCCCGTGAGCCATGGCCGCTGAGCCTGCGCGTCCGGAGCCTGTGCTCCGCAACGGGAGAGGCCACAGCAGTGAGAGGCCTGCGTACCGCAAAAAAAGAAAAAAAAAAAAAAAACGGGGATGACATTATGACCTACCTATAGGTTTGTTGTGAACATTAGTGAGTTAATTATATAATAGTTCAGAACAGGGACACGTGGTAAGTACTATATACTTATCGGCTCCTATGATCATTTTTATTATTATCTCTTTCTAGAAGTTTCATTCAACATATGTTAGTGTTTCTCTTTCTACTCTCTATATCCCTTAACACCTTTTTCTTATTTTCCATCTCTCTGGCTCCTAGGCAGCTTTCTGGGTAATTTCTACAGATGGATCTTCTAAGTTTCTGGTCTCTTTTCCACTGTGTCTAATCTTCTGTTTAATTCATCCACTGAATTTTAAATTCAATTTTTATATTATTAATTTCTAGAAGTTCTACTTGAGATTTTGTTTTTAAATTTGCTGGGGCAGCTTTGGGCTCGGTCTTGATGCTGCCTCACATTGTCAATTCTCTTTTATGTCTTTAACCCTATTTAAGCATAGCAATACTATAATTCTCCATCTGAAAATTCCAGTGCCAAAGTCTATCTATGTCTGATTTTACTGTCTATTGTTTCTTCTATCTTTTCATATGGTGCCTTGTTTCTTTGTAATTTTAGGCTGTCAGATGCTCACTTTCCTTGGGACTTTATTTGTGGGAATTCCTTGAGGTCTGAATTGTAGTTGAGTTCTTCTAGAGAAGATTTGTGGGGTTTTTTTTGCTGATTGACTCGGGAAACTTCCCAACATGGCTCTCATCTATCAGGATGTCCCCAGAAACCTCATCTGTCATTTGAAGTTTTAGGGAGACAACAGGTTGTGTGAGTTTGGACCACAGTGTGTCTTGTGGCTACAAATTCTCAAGAGAAAATCTCTCTTCACCTGCATCCAAGCTTGGGTCAAACAATTTCTTGGTGGTTTTATTTCTCACTAATGAAAACTACACCAAGGTTTAGTCTTTGAGGTCTCAATTTTTCATGGGGCACCCCTGTTAGACTTCCCACTTTTGGGTTGTCCTAAAACTTTATCTTCTACCCTTGCTAGATCATGCAGGGCTTGTAGTAGTCATACTAGGAAATATGAGTTTCCTTCTGAGAGCAAAGGGGTCCATTTAAGGAATTTAAGCAAGGAAGTAACTTGATCAGCTCTGCACTTCAGAAGAGTCTCTCAGGCTGCTGGGAGGAGAATATATAGAATATAGATGAAACTATAAATCTCTCGTCACATGGCAACAACTGCATGAATACTGTGATACATGCATACAAAGTATACAACTATTTATGCTGTTTTGTAATATGTAATGTATTTCCAGTTTGATAATTATTAATTGTGGAACCTGTTTTGTCATAGTTCCTTATCCTTAAAATGAGATGCTTTCCAGCTGTGATGAATCTAAAATGAAATCCCTGGTAGGTGTGGAGGCTTCTTTCCTTCATGTACCCTCCCCTCTCCTTGGGTTTGTTTTGTTCCAAAGAGAGTGGAGACCTCAAATGGGGATCTCTCTGATGCCAAACTTGATCCCAGGATGACTGTCATTCATTAGGTCCTTTATGGTTCCTGGAGGCTCCCCTTCTCATCATTGTGATATTCTCATCCACGTAGGCTCCTCTCCGTGGCCCCAAATTTTGTTATGAATTCTTTCCATTAGAATTGAGAATGCAGGGCAGTGTCATTTAGAAAGTCCCTATAAAGGACAGTTTTGTTGGGGGAGTATGTGTTGCGGGGAGGGTGTGTGTGTGTGTGTGTGTGTGTGTGTGTGTGTGTGTGTGTAGCTGATTTTACTACATGAGCTTGCACAGGTACATATTTTGGAAGGGGGTGGGTGGCTCATCGCTGATCTGGGCCTCTTCTCATTCCACTCCGTGCAGTTATCACCGCCACTGAAAGCCAAGCAGGTACAATGAAACCAGGAGAGGGGGCGTATCCTGATGATGTCATTTGAACTTGGATCCTACTATGCCTGGAGCCAGGTTCTCTTGCAGACACCGAGTTATTTGAACCAATAATGTCCCATTTTTACCAAAATGAATTTCATTTGGGCCTTTCCTTTGCTCACACAGCCATACATGTGTCCATATCAAAGCATTTATCACACAGTACTTTAAGCATCTGAGGACATGATTTCTCTCCCACTGCACTATGAGCTCTTTGAGAATAACGAACATGTCTTTGAGTCCCAGGGCCTGGGATAGTGCCTGACCCCATGCTCAGCAATTTTTTTTTGAAGTGCATACACTTGTGTCTGCAAGCATGAGTGAATTAGTGATTGAATAGATGACTTGGAGAGGTGAAGGTTGGGAAGTCATTCTGGGCAGAGAACTTTTAAAGCTTCACTGTGAGAAACATCTGCCAATAGAAGAGCAAACCAAAATGAAGGCAAAGAAAACTTGACAGGTTAAAGTCCACTCTAAAATGTACCCAACAGTTAAGAAGCCCAGCCCTTGTGGGAAATAGAATGTACCTGTAGTTGACTTAGATTAGTTTCCCAATACCTGTACTATTTGGGAAGCAGTGTATTGAGAGAGTGGGGGAGCAGGCCACAGTGACATGGAGAGTCACGGGGGGGTCCAGGAAAGTGGAAGCAGAATATTGCTGGGGTTGGAGGTGGGGACAGAAAGGTCCCTGGGTTGCAGGATCCTTCCTATAAAAACCCCTTTGGAAAATGGGCTTCACCAATCTCTTGTCTCTTCTTCTTCTTCTTTTTTTTTTAAAGATTGTAGCCTTATTTTATTTTATTTTTTTGGCTGTGTGGTGCGGCATGCGGAATGTTAGTTCCCTGCTCAGGGATCGAACTCGTGCCCCCTGTGTTGAGAGCACAGAGTCTTAACCACTGGACCAACAGGGAAGTCCCTCTTGTCTCTTGTTGACCAGGGATGGAAGACTAAGGGTGCGTAATCAGAATGACGGTTGATCTATGGTGGCCCTGCCATGGGGTGCTGGAGGACTGGATCAAAGTTAGTCTGAACTGGTTGGATGGAAGGAGAAACAGTTATATGACTTCAGCGAGGGAAAGAGGAGTTAAGCTGGGGAGAGCTGAGGAGGGCAAGAGGTCGGAGCCTCCCTTGTGAGAGCAACCATGATCCTTGAATAGGAAATCACACGGCTTCTCAGACTCTTGGCGACACCAGATAAGGCAGCAACTTTTCCAGGGCTCTCCCAGCCAGAGGACCAGAAGTTTACTACAGAGTCAGGGGCTCCAGGAAGGACCTCCTGCTTCAAGGCAGTTCTGAGCTGACTTTCTACTGGAGTAGAGGAGAAAGAAGGCTTATTGAATTCCTTTCTTCCCATCCTTTGTCATTTAGGTCAATCTGCTCTTGTTCGGACAAGGGCTCCTCAGAAAGTCAGAGGATCCTGGAGGCAGGAGTTCCAGGGCTCCTAGCAGCTGAGTGGTCAGGGAAGCCTGCGGCCAGGTTCATCTGAGTGGGGAGAGCCAGCTCCTCTCTGGTCCTTCATACCGTGTCCTTCCATCTGTCAGCTGTTCAGATCTGCTGTCAGGGAGCATGGTCTGGAGGGATTCTGGGAATGAAAAACTTGGGACAACCAATGCTCTGGTTTTCCTCGTTGGAATTTCTTTTTCCTCCAAGCATCACATAAATTCATTCACAAATATTTCTTGAATGGCTACTTTGTGCAGGGCACTGTGGTAGGCACTGATTATAAGGAGTGAGCATCACAGACAGAAATCCCAGTGCCTGTTAAAAGTTACATTCTGGACACACGTGTGTGCGTAGTCGGTAGGCTTGGATTAACTGAGTACAACTCTGGCTGATTTTTCCTGTTTGATCTGGTCGTATTCAATTCAGTGCTAGCAACCTCTGTGCTGTGAAAGGCATTGGTGTTCCTTTCTTTCCTGAAGCTCCCGGCATTGTGCTGACCCGCATTTGTTTCTTTCACTCCATCAGTTTCTCTCCAAGGCTCACAGGTGCCCAGATCTCACAGGTGGAGGGGATATTAGCGGCCACACTGCATTTGGGGAAACTGAGAGTCAGGGAGGGCATGTGCCACGTCAAGGTGAGACACAGAGCAGGGAACAGAACTGTAGGCTCCTCCCTGGGGCTGGCGCTGCCCCCTCCGCCTCGCCACAAAGCCCCCCCTTTGACTGCGTCACCTTTGGGTGATCTTGCTGGGGAGGGAGCTGCACTGATAATCTCACTTTTTTCAGAAAAGGGGCACTGTCTGAGGATGCGATCACTGACCACTGGAGGCACTAGGACCGCCCCCGGGTCGGTCAGCAGCCAAACTGCTGCTCTGACTGACCTGGTGGCCATGTGACCAAGGAGCCTCTTGTGTCGCTATCAAGGTGATGACTCTTTGCCCGTACCATTGCCCGCCGGATGGGTTCTCCCTGTCTGCCTGTCTCTGAATCTGTCTAGGTCTTTTGCCGTCTTTGTTCCCTCTCTGTTTATCTCTGCCCGCCTCTATTTCTGCTTTTCTTCTTTCTGTCCCTGGTTCCGTATGTCACTCCTATCCATGCCCTCATTCCCAGACCTTCACATCACCTTCAGCAGTTTGAGGGGATTATCTCTGCCGGTCCTCATTAGGGCCCCATTCTTCTCATTAACAACTCAGTCTGGGGACCATGGAGGTGTGTGAGGACCATGGGAGAAGCAGGGGCAGGACTTGGAAGGTCTCTGGAGAGTTTCTGCTGGATCCAGAGCTGGAGTCATAGAGTCAGACACTTCCCTGAAGTTGGCGTCAGCTCCAGGGTGTGCAGGCAGGCCCTATGAGGGAAACTGAGCATGCAGAACAAAGGCAGCGGGCATCTGGTCCTTTGGTAGCAAGCGTGTGGAGGCAAAGGAAAAGGGAAAGGGCTGGGGAGAGCCGCTCCCAGTAGCCTTGCTGACTCTGGAGGAACGGATGCTTGGCCTTGGGCCTGAGCTACTTGTTGGGACCAGAGGTTTATGAGTAAAGGATGGTAGTAAGTCTGATGTGTGTAAATACCTCTGTATACTTTGTGAAGACAGTGACAAGAAGATTCCAGTGCATTTCCACATGTTTTGTGTTCTAAGGGATGTCCAGCAATAGCTAGAAGGCCCCTGACTGTGGACCCAGCCGCTGCAGCCTGCCTGAGCACCCTGGCCCTAGGGGAGTTCTTCTGATGGCTTCTACTCTAACCCTAGGGGAGCTCTATAAAGAGGACCCCTTCTTGGGCTTCCCTGGTGGCGCAGTGGTTGAGAGTCCGCCTGCCGATGCAGGGGACACGGGTTCGTGCCCCGGTCCGGGAAGATCCCACATGCCGCGGAGCGGCTGGGCCCGTGAGCCATGGCCGCTGAGCCTGTGTGTCCGGAGCCTGTGCTCCACGACGGGAGAGGCCACAGCAGTGAGAGGCCCGCGTACAGCAAAAAAAAAAAAAAAAAAAAAAGAGGACCCCTTCTGATGGCTTTCCAGGGGTCTTGAGCCTGGATTTCGCTGACTCAGCTCATTGCCTTCTGTGGTCAGGCGGCAGATGGAGTGGGCTTCTCCATCCCTTTCCTCTGCTGACAGCCTCCGCCTTTCCTGTATGCTTCTCTTCTCCTTTAACCATGAGGTCTTGAATGAAAATTGTGCTCCTACTGCTTCCCCTTGTTATCCATGCCACCTGCTTCTCCTACATGCTAGACCTGAGCATCCTGCTGGCTGTCAGCCACAAGTGCTGCATCTCTGTCGTCCTCCTGCTCTGGTAACCCTAATACTCAAGCCCAGAACGCATTAGCTGTTGTGTGTCCTGCTCAGTGTCTGTTCCTACTGGTGGCTCTTTTCAGAAGGGGCAGCTGTAATCTGCACAGCTCCCTTGAACTTGAACGCCCAGAACTGGAGCTCACTGTGTGTGTGTGTGTGTGTGTGTGTGTGTGTGTGTGTGTGTGTGTGTGTGTCCAGCCTCAGCCTGATCATTGAGGTACAGCACAGCTCCCAGTTGTGGCTGCCTGGCAAGCTCTCTGTGGCCACCTTGCTCTGTCGCCATCTTACCCCTCTATGGCCCATCGCTTAGCATGGCTACATTCCTTGTATGGTGGATGGATATTTATTGTGGTGAGAGCAGGATCTGTCTTTTCTTGGGATCTTCTGTCCTGAGTAAACAGCAGTGCCCCCCGTACTTCTTTACTGGCTCTCTTACACCATTAATGCAATCTATTGAGATCCAGCTATATACTATTTATGAGATATTAATTTAAAACCTAAGGATACAAAAAGATTAAAAGTAAAGGAATGGAAAAAGATTCACCAGGCAAACACTAACCAAAAGGAAGAAATGTAGTTATTGATGTATTAATATTTATGGTTATAAGATGTACACAGGAGTTTTTAGTTATAAAAATGATTATTGGGCTTCCCTGGTGGCGCAGTGGTTGAGAGTCCGCCTGCTGATACAGGGGACGCAGGTTCGTGCCCGGGTACCGCAAAAAAAAAAAAAAAAATGATTATTGTATTTTTGTAGTTGTAGAAAAATGTTAAAAACATAATTTTAGAAAGAACCATTTATAATATCAAAACTGTAATTGGGAAAAAATCTGAAGGAATGTATAAACTTAAGAAAAATTTTTTGAATTACATTAAGGATTACTTAAGTAAATGAAGTGATAGCATATGTTCATGGATAGGAAAATTTAACATTATAAAGATGAATTCTCTTCAGTTTCTCTATTATATAGTCAATGCAACTCCAATAAAAATCTCAATCGGATTATGTGAAGCTTTGATAAACTGATTTTTAAATTCACAAAGAAGTATCAATAGACAATATGCTTCTGAAAAAGAAGCATAAGGAGAGAGGATCTGCACTTTATTATGAAGCTGTAGCAGTTAAGACTATATGGTACAAACCTAGTGAAAGACAAATTGACCAGTAGATTAGAAAAGACAGCCCAGAAACAGATTCACTCAAATACCAAACTGAAATACAGTAGAGCTAGCATGGGAGCTAGATGGGTAAAGGAGGAACTTTTTATTAAATAAAGCCAAGAAAAAATTGTTATTGTAGCAGAGGGGTTTTTTGGTGTCCACCAGAAGCAAATAATAAAATGTCTTACTCAGGGTCACACTTTCAATAAATGATTCTGACCCTTAACTTCTATATACAATCCTCATTGTGTTACCTTTAAGAAGCTGCTTAACTCCCTTGGGTCTTCATTTCATCATTCATAAAATTGGAATAGCATCTACCTGCAGTTCTTCTTAGGCTGTCGAAGCAGGGAGAAGCAAAGAGTCAGCTTTTAACATTTTGGTTTCTGGTTTTTGAAGTATCACATAGGATGAAGAGGGGAAAGAAAAAAGTGACATTCCACATGGCGCCACTAGGTGGCAGTCGATGATTATTGTGGGGCTCGTATCACCCTTGACTGGCCAGCAGGGGGCTGACGTCCGTGAAGTTTGGAAAGCGATCCAATTTGAAGTAGGATAGCAAAGGGACCCATGTTACTTCTGGGTGGTTATTCATGGATGGTAGTAAGGACAGCTATTCCTGCCAGTGTAGGGCAGTGTCTATGAAATCAGCCTCTGGAATGGTCATTCCCAGTCTCAGATCCTGGATCTAACAGGATTACTAACTTTGCTACCAGTTACGTTGCTTAACCTCACTGACCCTCAGTTTCTTCACGTGTGAGATGGTGGTGCCCGCTTATGGGGTTGTTTCGAGGTCCTCAAACACAAGCGAGTGCTCAGCACATGGTAAGAGCCCTAGGACTGTCAGCAACGCGCTCATCCTCGTCGCCATCATCTTTATCATCCCATTCCTTTCCCACACTTCAGAGCCTCTGAATCTTGGTCCTGAAATTCAAGTCCCCAAGGCCAGCAGGGTCTGAAGCTGCTCAGGCCACGTCTTCCCCTGTGAGTCTTTGCGGCAGAGCACCGGGCCCGAACTGGCTCTTCAGGGCGAGCCCATTTCCACTTCTGTTGCTGCATCTCTGTGAGTAGATACCTTGTGGAAACATGGGCTGTAAACTGTAAAGCCCTCCAAAGGTGTAACGCGTTGTTATAGCTGGTATAATTCTCTCAACTCTTACAGGGCTACTGGGTAAGAAGAAAAGAATGAGACTTATGGCCCTTGGGTCCCCGCTGAGGGCAGTTCCCCTTCACGGCTTCCTAGCTTCAGGGAGCCCAAGTGACTCCCATGTCACCCTCTCCTCCCCAAATTCCTGGTGAGGCCTGGCTGCCACCTGGTGAGGCCTGCCAGTCTGGTTTTCTCTGGCTTCCCTCTGCCGTGTTTGGCCAGTGCAGGGCGGGTAGGGGGTGTGTGAACGCCGTGGTGATGGGTTGGGCAGGCGGCTGAGGAGGGGGAGGACAAAGGTGCAGTCCCAGGCCTGGGTTCACCTTCGGCCTGCAGCTCCCTGAGGCGGGAGTTGCTGGAAGGAGGACACCCGTGGGGCTGGGGCCCTACAGTTCTCTGTACTACGCCAGCTCCTGATATGGGGCCAGACTTAAGAAAACCAGTACTGGGGGACTTCCCTGGTGGTGCAGTGGTTAAGAATCCGCCTGCCAATGCAGGGGACATGGGTTCGAGCCCTGGTCCGGGAGGATCCCACATGCCACAGAGCAACTAAGCCCGTGCGCCGCAACTACTGAGCCTGCGCTCTAGAGCCCACGAGCCACAGCTGCTGAGCCCACGTGCCACAACTACTGAAGCCCGCGCGCCTGGAGCCTGTGCTCCGCAACAAGAGAAGCCACGGCAATGAGAAGCCCCATGCACCGCAACAAAGAGTAGCCCCCGCTCGCCGCAACCAGAGAAAGCCTGTGTGCAGCAACGGGGACCCAACACAGCCAAAAATAAATAAATAATTAAAAAAAAAAAAAAGGAAACCAGTACCGGGGAGCTGGGCGCATGCCCAGTTTACAGATAACTGTGCAGTTTGCAGTTATGCTTTAGGAGAACGGAGGGGAGGGGCTTGCTGGAGCAGAATATGTTCCAGAGTATAAAGATCTGTGCAGTGTCGAGCCACCTTCTCACATGCCTTCCAAACGCTGAACTGTTCCTGCCTCAGAGGCACTCTGTGTGCAAGCCTGCCATTGCTCTGTGCTTGCCACTCTTCTCTGCCACCTGGATCCGCCTTTATCCTTTAGGCCCAGTCAAGTTCCCTTCTTGGAATACGTCCTGGCTCACAGGGCGCTTTCCTCGGCTGACTCCTGCAGCCCCTGCGAGCCACCCCATAGAAGTGACACAGCACATCCTGCTCTATAATGACATTCATGAGTCTGTCCTCCAGGTTGGAAACTCCCCAAGAGCAGGGACCACGTCATTCAGTCATTGGTTCATTCATCCATTTGTTCAGCAAATATTGATTGAGCACCCGTTGCCTGGAGGGCCCTGTTTTTGGTGCTGGTATTTGCACAGGAAGCCAGGCCTGAAATCCGGCTCCTGACTCCTGCCTGGCCCAGTGCTCTTTCCAACAGCCCCTCTGCCCCACCCTCATGCCCCAGAGCCCGGCCCTCTGGTTGGACTTCAGGCAGGCAGGGTTCAGGACCCACCTTCCTCTCAGCCCAGACAGGTAATCCCCTGTGTCTGGACGGCTGGGAGGCACCTCTCCACCATCTCTGGACGCTACCAATCAAGGAGCGATAGGGACACATCCTTTCCTCTCTGGTCTCTGCAGCCTCCCACGGTGTCCATGGGCACCAGGTCCAGGCTCGCCGGGTCTGGCTGGAGCCCTGGTCAGCCACTCCTGGCCACGGGACCTCGGACAACACTCGCTACCTCTCTAAGCCATGGTTTCCTCACCTCTAAAAAGGAGATAGCAAGAGTATCTTCTCCCTGAGAGTTTTCTGAGATTCTGCACGTTCGAGAAATGGTAGTTCCTGTGCTCCCCTGCCCCACTCCCAACCATAGGCCCGAGGTCTGCAGTCAACTCCCATCCACGGCAGGCCCCAACTTAGCAGACTCGGAGTTAGGAGACCCATCTCTCTCCTCTAGCACCCAGCCCTAGATAGAGTAATAATAATAATAATAGTAACGTCTCTCTTTTTGGTAGTACGTACTCTGTGCCAGGCACTGTTACAAGCACTTCACATGTATTAACTCGTATAATCTTCACTACAGCCATATGAAGGGAGTACCATTATCAGCCCCCTTTTCCAGATGATGAAAGTGAGAGACAGAGAGGTTAAGCAACTTGCCCAAGATCACACAGCTAATAAGTAGCCATCAGAAAGCAAGAGATACTCTGTGTAATTATTGTAGCGCTCATTGCCACAGCAATGGCCAAGGTAAAAAGGTAAGCCTAGGATATGTGAAGTGGGGCATAAAAGATGTCCAACACACGTAGCCCCCTTCCCAGGGCACCCAGATGTCCTGTGAGCCCAGCCTCTGCTGTCTCATGCTCCGTTTGGGCCCACTGGGCTGTGCTGCCTGGTGTCAGAAGCGGGTGGTCCATGCCCCCTCTCCTGGGTACACAGGGCTTCCAGGGAATTCTCCCAGTTTGCCTGAGCCCACAATCATTCGCTGCTCTTTGAAGTGAAAACCACCGTGCTCACACCCGCCCCCCCAGGAGTAAATCATCAGGTTCCCAAATATGTTTCCGAGTGTAAATTTCCTCCAAAACGTTTAACTCTAAGCACTTCCTAAATTGCTTATGACAGTCCGAAATGCCATGTTCCATCCTGCTTGTTCTAAGGATCAAAGCAGGGGCAACAGCCAGAGAAATGCCGGGCTGAGGGGCTGTTCAGGACAACTCAGCCACCGGGGGCGGGGCGGGGGGATTTCTTAAGAGCCCGTAGCACC
Organism: Leucopleurus acutus; assembly: GCF_964270905.1. Lineage (NCBI taxonomy): Eukaryota > Metazoa > Chordata > Mammalia > Artiodactyla > Delphinidae > Leucopleurus > Leucopleurus acutus. The sequence continues at coordinate 72,479,162 of NC_139151.1, forward strand.
CTCAGCTCACTCAGGGCTCTTGGTGGTACAAAGACAGAACCAGGAGGGCAGGGCTCACGTCTGCTGTCTCAGCACTGAGGTTCTGTACAAGATTTCATTTGGAAGGAGGTTCTGTGCTAAAAATAAAAATTGCTACTGGGCTACATTATCACTAAGGTCTTCATGGGCTCCCATCTCCTGGGGCTCGTTTGTTCATTCCACAAATATCACTTGAATGCCAGGACCTCGGAGGCACAGAAGATCCCGTGGTGGATAAAAGTGTTATAGTCTCCGCCCTCGTGGAGGTCAAAACCCAAGATGGAAAAAGACAAAAAGCAAGAAAACAATGATTATATAAAATAATTACACAATGTGGTGGGTACCATGAAGGAAATCAACATGGTGATGGGATCTGGAGTAACCCGGGGCCTTCTCTGAGAAGTTTAAGCTGAGCCCTGGAGGATGAAAAGGAACCAGACTTGGCGAGAACCAGGGGAAGAGCATTCTTGGTGTGGGGAGCCGCAAGTGCAAAGGCCCTGTGGCAGAAAAGAGGTAAGCGTCTACTATGGCTGGAGCAGAGGGAGGGAGGGAGAAGGACAGCCTGAGTTGGGTTTATTCTAAATGCACAGTCATTGAAGAGTTCTAAGCAAGGGTGAGCTACTATACATTTACAGTTAAAAGATCACTTTTCTGCTGAGGGGAGAATGCCTTGCAGGAGGCAAGGAGATCCACTAGGAAGCTGCTGTAGGAGAGGAGGACAATGGGCTGCGGGTGGCTGTAGAGAGGAGGGAAGTGGATGGTCTGAGTTGGAGCTGGTTAGATTTGCTGAAGGACCTGGTATGGGGGGGCGGATGCAGGGGTGAGAATCAGATGTTCTGAAAATGTACAACAGACCCCGTTTTCCCACCTGCATGAGGTGGGTGTTCCCAGAGATGCCTCCTCCTTTGCCCTGACTGCCCGGTGGTCTTCTCTTTGTTCTGCGTCACCTGCCACACTCGTTTCTCTGTGCTCAGATACTCCGAGCTCGTTTCAGCCTCCAGACCTTTGCACTGCCTGGGACGCTAGTCCCTGATCTCCTCGTGGTTGGTAACTTCTTGTCTTGGGGGCTGAGCTCAGCCATCCCCTCCCCTAGCCACCTTCCCTGAACACACAACTGGTACCCCCTACTCAGACCCCCTCCACCCAGGCACTCTCTATCACGTCACCCTATTTTATGTTCTTTCACTATCTGAAAGGATCTTGCCCATTTGCCTGCTTGTTCCTTTCCCCACCTGGCTCCACTAGAATGCAGACTCCGCGAAGGCAGACAGAACAGCGCCTGGCTCCGTCAACTCCCCCCACGCGCAGGGGTGGCTGGGGGCGGCCCTGCAGTGCTAGATATGCCCACAAGAGGGCGCCCATAAATTTCCTTTTCAGTTTCTGGCTGGAAAATCTCCCAGGAGTAAAACTAACAGAACCCTAACTGAAATTTCACAATTTGCCTAGTATCTGTAGTATATACCCATACTGTCATGTATCATGGTCTTTCATGTTTCTGGGAGTAAAATAAAATGTTTTTCTGTGGGATTTTGAGATACCGCCTTGAGACGGGGAAGGGAATCTGCATGGGACCCTGGCTCACTCCCACACCTCTTCTCTGCTAAGCTTTCACTGACTCTTACTTGAGCCAACTTGTCCTTATGTCTCCACTGATTGTAGCCAGAGACAGATTATCTTCAGCTAGATGGGACCTAAATTAACATTTTCTTGACCATAAATATATATTTGGCTATGATGCAGAGATTTCCCAACCAACTGGGTAAGACTAAGGAAATGTCAGTTCAGATCAATCAGTGAAGGCTGGTAAGGGTTTGACATAATAAGGGAGCAGAAAGCGCTGGTTGGTGATTGAGCATTGCTGTAATTGGAGGCAGCTGTGAAGCAGCAGAACGAGCGCGGGGCCAAGATGGGAGCACAGGAGTGAGTCCTATTTTGTATCCTGGTTCTGTTGACTTCTAGACACCTGATGATGGCTGTGAGCCGCCTTCTCTGTTTGTGAGAACGATAGTGCTCTGGAGGACATGAAAGGTGCTTTGTAAACAGGTAAGCAGGTGGTGGTGGTAGAATGGGGTGAGATTATAACCGCTGCTAGCACCGTCACGTTTGCAACCCCTCACACTGGGACCGAGGGTCCCACTGTGAAAGAGGGACTCATGTGGAGTTGGGAGGGGACCCAGGGACTGTCTGGATGTGTCACCTAAATAAGGAAGAGGGCCAGAAGTAGGATCTGGGAAGTGGAGAAGGAAGCCGGGGAATCCCAGAGCTAGGAGGAGTAGCCCAAGACAGGATGGGCCAGGCAGAGGGATGACTCTGGAAAAATATTTGCAATAACATTCCCGGCTGCTGACACAGGACAGGTGTGAACAGGCTGCATTTAATGGCCAGGGAGGGGATGGGCACGTTCCAAACTTTTTTCTAATAGAAAATGTGTTGCCTTCAATATAGGAAGCTAGGGAAACGTAATCATCATTAGTAGGCACTTTGATTATTTTTTCAAATCTTCCTGGTCGTTTTTATAGTCTCTCACTCTTTACTCACTTTTAATTTTCTTTTTATTTCTTTAAACATATTAACATTATCGTTCAATCGTCTATATCCCAATATCTGAAGTCTTTGTGGGTCTGATTCTACAGAGTGCTGTTTTCTGCCGCCTCTCACGCGTGGTGGTCTGTTTCCTCGGATGCGTTGAGATTTGGACTGTGAGGCCCTTTTGCGGGGAAGCCTATGATGATACTGTACGGTTTGGCTTGAGGTACATTCCTGCAGGAGGACTTGTGATTGCTTCCACTGGGCATCAGGACATAAAATAGACCAGGGTCCACTTGAAATTGAAAGGATGATTTAGGGGAGTTTTAAGACCACGCTCCCATGTCATTTCAGATTCCTGCTTGGTCAAGCAAGGGTCAGCCAGTAGCCCTCAAATCTCAGAGGACAATTTTTTTCTCCAACTACCCCAAATCAAGTCTGGCACAGACACTTTTCCTTGTTTTTGTTTTTCTTTTGTTGTGTGGTTGCTGTTCTTATCTCTCACCGTTTTCCTCAGGATATAGCCCTTCCTGAATCCTGGCTTTGCGTGGAGGGGTCTCCAGTGTGACTCCCCAGCCTGCGTGGGTGCAGAATTAATGCCGAGTGTCACCCCTCCCCCATTCCTAGCATAGTTCTACGCATAGCAGTTCTAGGTCACGAGGCTGTGCAGGGTCCCCCAGAGAATGTGACCGTTTCTTTACATGCATCCACTTGGACTGGGGGCCGGCTTCACTCCTGGCCTTAGGTTCCCCTTCCTTGAAGTCTCTTCCACTGATTTAAAAATATGTTTTTCAAAGATTTTTTTTCTAACATTTTGATATGTTTCATAGGCAGAGAGTTTCAGGGAAGCCTCAGCATCACCTGGGAACTCTTTAGAGATGCAGAGTTTTAGGCTCCACCCAGACCCACAGAATCAGAATCTACATTTTTATACAACCCCAGAGGACTTATATAGGTTGAGAAGCATGGCTTTCCTTTACCATATTACCTGAAACAGAAGCAGGACAGGCACTTTGCGTGGATATTCCAGGATAGGGACAAAATGAAACTGTTCTTTTCCTTCCCCCTGGCTTCTCCCGGGTCCAGTGGCTCAAACGAAGAAAGACTAGGATTGGGAATTCCTTGGCATCCCAGTGGTTAAGACTTCGCCTTCCAGTGCAGGGGGTGCAAGTTCCATCCCTGGTTGCGGAGCTAAGATTCCACATGCTCCGTGGCCACAAAACGAAAACACAAAACAGAAGCAATATTGCAACAAGTTCAATAAAGACTTTAAAAATGGTCCTCATCAAAAAAAATATTAAAAAAAAAAAGACTAGGATTAGTGTGATGTCTCTGTCAGCTGCTGCCTTTCTCAGCTCCACAGAGGCCCTGGATGGATGGACCCAGCCCTGAGCAGTTCTTGAGCTGGGCATGACCCCCAAGGATGGGCTCAGAGGTCTCAGTGCTGTCCCTGCCCTGTGTTTGTAGGGCCAGGGAGCCCTTGTGCCTACTGAGTTTTCTGCCCCCTCTTCCCCGTTCCCCTCCCTGATGTCCTGCCTACACGACTGATCTTCTGCCTTAGTTTCTCCGCTCTGAATGGAAGCTGGATGGAGCTGGCCCTGAACCCCAGCTTTGACCCCCTTCTATTCTCAAAGACAACACGGCAAAGCTAAAGGGACAGGGCTTTGTCCCTCTATATTCAAGAGTCTATTTCCCTGGGAAAATAAGTAGACAAAGGAAACAGTCCAAACAGTGTCAGGAACCATAACATTAAATAAGATTACTTTAACTTCTGCATAATAAAATATCCGCTGTCCTGCCTGAACTCGGCCTTGCATTAACTTCTTCACGTACTCAGCATCCCTGAATCTTGCAGTGCGGCTCCCACTTACTCAGCATTCATGCTGAGCGAGGACCTGGGTTCAGCACTTGATGTACATCATCTCATTTAACACCCACACCATCCCTGTGCAGAGATGAGATAAGGGAGGTCCAGGGAGGCTCAGTCAGTCCACTGTCCAAGGTTACCAGGTTGGTAAATGGTTGAGTTTGGATTAGAACGCAGGTCTTTGACACCAAAGCCCATTCTCTTTCCACTCCTCTTTTCTGCTCTCCTGTGTGCAGCACCCAGCAGAGCACGTGGCACAAAGTAAACCCTCAATACATGTTTTCTAAAATGAATGAGTCTTGCCATATAAAGACTACTGGTTATTGAATGCCTGCTATGTGCAAGCACGTTCTCTATGTTAGTTTGGATCCTAACAACAATCCAGAAAGGTACTGATGATTATTATTTGTTTTAAAGATAAGCACACTGAAGGTCAGAGAGGTTAATTAAATTTCCCAAAGTCACACAGCTGATGAGTTATTGATCCAGGGTTTGAATTCAAGCCTTTCTTTCTGATGCCTAAAGCCATGCACTTTCGGTTGTACTTTTGGTTTGCCCTCTAATATGGGGAATTTAGTCTTGGGAAGGGGTATCTTGAAGTTGACATGATACCAGTGGTGCTGGAGACCCCATGAGCAGTGAGAGAGAATCACCTGGAGGCAGATGGTGGCTGGAGAGTGTCCAAAAACATGAGGGAGTGAGCACCCCGTCTCTGGGGTGTCAGACGGCTGTCTCTCCAAGAGGCCCAAAGGCTGGAAGAGGGCAACTTGGGAGTTCCCTTTAGCTCTGACAGTCTTGATCAGCCCTGGAAATCTCTGGAGAGGGTGACTCAGAGCCATCCATCCTGAGGAGGGTAGTTCAGAAGGGCACAGTCCTGGTTATTCTAGTTTCTAGGTGGTATTTGGGAAAGTCTTCATCGATGAAGAAATCACCCGGGAGTGATTAACAACGCTCAGATCAGCTTCTTTCCTCCCTTGCCGGCCTCACCCAGTGAGTGGCCTTTCACAGGGGCTGGTTTCTTCCACACTTACAGAAGCAGAGAATGTGAAACAACAGGTTCTGACCTTGGGTCTCATCTGGGAAAAAGATGAAACCTGAAATAAATGGAACCCATTAGGTTTACAATTGAATTTCAAAGGTCTGGGCCCCTAAAGTGCCCTCTTCCAATCAAATAATCTGAGCTCTGAATGCACTAAACTGTCCTTCGAAGACCAGTAATGCATATTGTCCCCTGCCTGCCAGCTGTGTTGAGTCAGTCTTCCTGAAGTCCACCACCAGCCTGGGACCCTAGCCACTTGCTTTATCACATTGAGAGGCTTAAAACTATGATTAGTGACAGCAATGATTTACATTCGTACAGAAGGTTGCAACTGACAAAGTACTTCCATGTTCATTCCCACTTGAGACTCCAAAGAGCCCATTTGGAGGGGTAACGTGGGAAGAGTTATCCTCGTTATACAGACCAGGAGCACGGGACTCTGAAGGCAGAGTGCTTAAGGTACTTGGCTTCTAAGGAGCAGATCCAGGACCCAAATCTAGTTTTTTTTTTTTCTTTTTTGGCTGCACATTAAATACATTAAAAAAAGGTGCTCATTAAATACAGACGGAACATAGCTGTATAAAACAAGGACTGTAGGTCAAACCCTGGCACTGCCAGGCTCATTCTTGGAGCATTCGTTCAAGCAGCATTGACTGAACACGTGCTCCATGCCAGGTGCTCCTGTGTGCATTTCTCACTGGCTCCGCACAGCACCTCTATAGGAAGGCATCATTATTCCCATTTTACGCATGAGGAAACTGAGGCTTACTTGTCTGCTACTGTCTTTCATACGCTAGGATTCATACTCTATCTGACTCTTATTCCAATGCTCTGCTGTGCAAGAGAAGGTGATCAGTATACAGAGATGGGAAAGGGTGTGTTATTGATTGAGAGTGGGGTAACAGGAGCCCCCGAATTGGGGTATCCAGGGACTGGACCTCTAGAGCTGTAGCTCTCACACTTGCTGTGCAACTTTGAGCTGGTCACCTCGCCTCTCTGGGCCTCACAGCATCATCTGCACACCAAAGAGGTTAGACAGATCATCTCAAAGATCCTTTCCAGCTCTGGCCCGCTGCAATGCACCTCAGGTTTCTGAAAGATTCTAGTACACGATCCTAGAATGGGAGAAGCATAGCAATGGCCCCCGAACTCTCAAATTAGTTTTGCCTCGTGAACCCATGTGTTTCTGCATGAATTCGGAATCTGCCTGAGGAAAGCTCTCAAATTATCCTACAGGGATTAGCCCAGCTAGTAATTACTCCTATTATTTTTTATTGTATTTTATAAGGTGCCTTTCATCCAGGATCTCAAAGGGCTTCTCAAACATTCATTAGTGGAGCTCTGCCCCCTCCTGTGTGGATATGAAAGGCAGAAACAGATTTTAATGTTAGAAAGAAGAGGTGGGGGGAGAGAGAAGGGGACTGGGATCCCGGGATTAATTTCACCTATGAGTTCAAAGGCGATAAGAGCAGAAATTTGCCAGGGAAAGCCTCACCTTTGGGAGTTCAAGGGATACTCAGTGAAGAGCAGATGGATCAGGAGATATTCCTCCTTTAAAAAACAAATCAATTCCTGTGTGCCTAGGAGAGGGTCGTTCAGTTTGGCTCAGTTCAATTTGGCTGCTTTATTTCACTTTAGACTTGTCCATGAGCTGTCCTTTGAGCTGCTCTCTAGCACTCAGGCCTGTGCTGATTTGAAAGATGTAAGGGAAGCAGGGCTTTCCGAGTGTACCCACTGCAGACTTGGGCACACTGGGGTAAGTAGTAGGGCACAGGAACCTCCCAGGAGAGTCCTGGTGGCTGCCTTAAACAAATGGCTAAGGCCAAAGAGGCACATGAAACGATGCTCAACATCACTGATCATTAGAGAAATGCAAATCAGAAGTACAATGAGGTATCACCTCACACCAGTCAGAATGGCCATCATCAAAAAATCTACAAACGATAAATGCTGGTGAGGGTTTGGAGAAAAGGGAACCCTCTTGCACTGTTGGTGGGAATGTAAATTGATACAGCCACTTTGGAGAACAGTATGGAGGTTCCTTAAAAAACTAAAAATAAAATTACCATATGATCCAGCAATCCCACTACTGAGCATACACCCAGAGAAAACCATAATTCAAAAAGACATATGCACCCCAATGTTCACTGCAGCACTATTTACAGTAGCTAGGTCATGGAAGCAACCTAAATGTCCATTGACAGACAAATGGATAAAGAAGATGTGGCACATATATACAATGGAATATTACTCAGCCCTAAAAAGGAACGAAATTGGGTCATTTGTAGAGACGTGGATGGACCTAGAGACTGTCATACAGAGTGAAGTAAGTCAGAAAGAGAAAAGTGAATATCGTATATTAACACATATATGTGGTATCTAGAAAAATGGTACAGGTGAATCAGTTTGCAAGGCAGAAATAGAGACACAGATGTAGAGAACAACCATATGGACATGAAAGGGGGAAGGAGGTGGGACGAATTGGGAGATTGGGATTGACATATATACACTAATATATATAAAATAGATAACTAATGAGAACCTGCTGTATAGCACAGGAACTCCACTTAGCTGTACAGTAGAAACTAATACAACATTGTAAAACAACTATACCCCAATTAAAAAAAAATGGCTAAGGCCAAAGCCAAGATGCCCCAGCATGTGGCCAGTGGCTACCCCAACACCTACTGGGCAGTAGGTGAGGGAGAGTGAGTTTGGGTTTAGTCCAGGGACCTGATTGACAAATGACACAGAAGGACCGCTTTGAGTCACCCATCATGAGGCCACTCCATTCCTCTCCTCCCTACTCCCCTGTACCATGACCAAGACACCTGGCTACTTGTACCAAGTTCCTTTCTTCCCCATTCTGATGAATGGATAGGAGGGATCACTAGGGAGCATGAAAACCTCTCCCAGGGTTGGGTGAGGGGCCAGTGGTCTTTCCTGCTGGTGTGTGAGCTCCTGGAGGACAGAGCCCTGCCCGCCATTCACCACTTAACCCAGCACATGTTCTGGGCACAGAGCGGTGGATGCTGAGAACATATCTGTTGACTGCAGGAGCAGATCATGAAGCTGCCACTCTGTTGGATGGTCTGATACAGATTAGACAAGGATCCTTCCTCCCTTTGGCTTGGAAATGGTTGGATGCAAAGGACAGCCAGGGCCACACAGCTCCAGTGACTTCAGAACCAAAGACGGAAGTCACTGTTAAGCTGGGGGTGAGGGTGACTATGATGCGGTGACCGAGGGCCCAGAATGAGGCGGCGTGGGAAGCAGGGCGTGCGGTGTGAGGTGGCAAAGAGGAGGACTGTCCTGACCGCTGGGAACATGAGCGTCCTTTAGCGTGTCAGGCTTCCAGCACTTTCACAGCGGGGGGCTCCAAGGCCCCATGACCGGTCCACTCAAGGTGAGACAGCCTGGAGGGATGCGGGTGACAGGAGAGAAGGGTGAGGCCTGGCCTCGCCCACAGGGAGCCGGTAGTTCTGTTTTAGACTTCCACACAGAGTAATTAGAGAACAATGCAAGGTTTGCCACTGACTAGATTGCGAGTTTCCTGTGGGGAGAGAGGGCCCTGTTCATGGCACTCTTTCTTGTTGGGCCGACCAAAGTCTAGGCACTGTTTCTGCTCCAGATACACCGAATGATTAGTTGTCACATTGGATGGCACGAAATGTTAAGTGGCCTAGGTCAGAAAAGGGAAGAGTCTGGAGGCCAAGATGTTGGGGAAAGCTTTAAGAGGGAGGAGGAACTGTGGTGGTTGTTAATAAATGGCCAGTGAGAAGAATACTCCCCACCTTCTCAAAGGGCCTTCATATCACAAGCCTGTGTGTTGAGGTTGACCGGGGAGGAAAGTGAGAGGTTCTAAGTGGCAAAGGGACTGCTTTATATTTAGTTACCCAGTGAGAGGGCATCTGAGGACTTTGCCTGCCGGGGATCCATTCTCTTCTCTTCTATCCTCACTCTGAGTCTGTGGGGTTTCTTTGGGGCTGACATCACCTCTAGGCTTTGTGGGTATGCCCAGGACTCAGGCTCAGCACTGGACCCTCCCGGCCACAGGATCTGTCCAGGGATGAGCACATGACACACGCTGAGCCAGTGAAAATCCTCTTGAGGACTTTTTCCGGCACTCCTGGAGGCAAGGCACTCTTTCCTTTGGGGTTGCAAAGCTAGAAGAAGGTAAGCCTGGAGCTGCTGGGGGTAAGCCTGGCCACTGGAGAAAAAACTGTCTAAAACTGAAGCTAACACAGAAGAAAGCAGAGCTGCAAGGTAAAGAGGAACTTCTGCAAACTCTTGATAAGTTTTCAGATACATAAATCAATGCGTTTCTTTTTTTATTCCCTCTTAAGCTACTTAAATTTAAGTTTTTGTCACTTGTGAGAGAGAAAACCCTGTCTCATGTGCCCAGCTGGTGAGTGAACTCACCCATCATCCATCCATTCTGTCCATCCATCCATCGGTTCGCATACCTTTAATGGACAAAGCAGTTGCTCAATGCAATTTTGGATGAATTAGTGAAAGACTAATTTGTCATGATGTGTTTGATGACAAAGATACATCAGCTCCCTTTGATCCTGGGGGAGCTTTGTCCAGAAAGGGCAAACCTAGTTCTGAACTCAGAAATTGGAAGTCAGTTAGGAATTCAGTCCCCCAGAGTACTGACTTTTTCTTCAGTGTCATGAGCACAAAGCCAGACAGGATCTTTCCTTCGCCAAACGTGATTCGGTTATGCTGGTGCCACAGCCCAAATGGGAGGGTCCAGGATGTCACTGACAAGCATGTGGGTTTTCTTGTTGGAGCCGGTGCCAGTGCTGTGAGCTCTGCAGTGACACGAGTGTGTGAATTGCCAGGGAGGACTTATTTGCTTTACCCTCACGGGACCTGTTTTGCCCATTGTATGTGGTGATCGCACGAAGTGCAGAACTGCCCAAGAACCTCAGAGACGGTGCCAGCTCTTTCAGGATGACTCTGTAAAAAAAACTCGAGTCAGAGAACATAGAAGTAAACCAGTCACTGATCTCACACTCCTGTTTCTCCAGGGAAGACTGTGACTCACAGAGAAGGGGAGTACCCAAAGACAATTAGAGAGTGATAAGGAGAGACAGGATCTGGACTCTGGACTCCCAATCTGGTGTTTTTCCTACTCGGCCACTCTCCCTCCTTGGGCCACAGCCCAAAACACGTGGAGTTTGTCTCCAAGGGCTCATTTCCTCTTTGATCAGTCAGAGCTGTTGGTAGATCAGGGAATGCTGTGGGCACTGGACTGTATTTCAAAGATGTTCTTCACGTTGTCTGCCATCATCTGCTTGTGGGCCACGTGGCACAATAAGGATGGATGGACACGGTGGTCATAGAATTGGTGGGAGGGCACCTTAAAAGTCACCTTGCCCAACCCTCTTCTGAGGTCTGGCTTCCCTCTAGAGCACCCGCTGATACACTTGTCACATTTGCAGGTGGCAGAGAGTGGGGGTGAAAGAGCTGTGCCCTTGGTTCTCTCTCTCTCCTGACTCCTCAAGGACATAAATCCATCAACGGCCTCCTCTCTCACTCTCTAAAGTCTTCAGTCTCTTCCTCCTTGTCTCCTTCCTCTGGATTAACAAATGTTTTGGTTCTCCTTTTCTCAAAGCAAACAAACCAATAAACAATTGATGCTTCTTGTTTCAGTTTTCCCAAATGCTTTGTGGCCTTCGTATCTTTCTCTTCCACAAAATTTCTTGATTCATTTATGTCTGCTGTTCACACTTCTTCATCACCCACCCATTCCTTAACTTTGGGCAGCCTGGCTTCTCTCAGAAGTCACCACTGACCTCCTAATTATGAAATCCAGTGTTTTTTTTCTTTAAGCCTTAAAGTTTCTGTTTCCTTTGTATTGTTATTTAAGATGTTGGTCAGCCAGTACTCAGTCTCCCTCCATATGATGTTGCCCTGGTTCTCTTTCTTCCCCTTAGGCCTCACCTTCTGATCATATCTCTGTTTTCACTTCGTGGCTCATTTGTTCTGATGCCCCCCCCCACCCAGAGACCTCGTCCATCCATTGATGTCTCTGTTCGTTCAACACTCAGTTGAGTGCAAACTGCCGTGCCAGGAACTGGAGGTTCAGAGACAGATCACAATCATTCTTGACCTCAGTGAGCTTATTTTCTAATGACAGAGCCAGAGAAGTTCATCCCAACATCATGTGATGACATCATGCAATGCTGGACCAGTTACTTCACAGATTCAAGAAAATGCAGAACTGAGAGCAGAAAAGAACCTTGTCATATTCTCACATTTTACAGGAGCGGAAACTGAGGCACAGGGAGAGGAAGTCAGTGTCCTGCAGTCCTGCAGAGAGTCAGCAGAAGAGCCAAGCGTAGACCTGAAATCTCTTCAAACACATCTCTGGCGGAGAATGGCTAAAGATGACTTTTCTAGTGAAGTTGGAAGGTATGGGGTGCAAAAGAGTATTTGGAGTTTTCTCCAAGATACAAATGCATTTCACTGAGTTCCTTCTGCAACTCAAGACCCATCATTGGAACCTGTGTTTTGCTTCAAATACTCCAGCAAGAGGCCATGCGGTAGAGGTCCTACAATTGGGGCTTCTTTATGGAAAGGGAGAGAAACAATACCTGCTGAGCACTTAATATGGGCCATAAAACCAAGACCCAGAAGTTAAGTGATTCTTACATCAGATTGAAAGCAAAATCAAGATTGGAACTCAGGTTTCCTGTCCCTGGTCTATTCTTTTCCTGTGGCCGAGAGCCATAAGCTGCCTGAGCTGGATTGCTGGGCTGTCACCTGTCCAGGACAGAGAGGGAGATGACTGACTGTGAGCTTTCTGAGTGTGGGAGCCCCACTGCAAGCCCACTGTGTGCTTTTGGATAAGAACCTGCTCTCGTCTTGACCCCCAGACAGAGCCAGCATCATGAGTGTGCAAGCTCTAAAGTTGCACAGGACTGTGTGCTTAGAGGGGCCCCAGGCTTGGTTCAATGTTGCCATCTTGAAATCCTTAACAATTTGTAACCAAGGGACCAACGGGATGATGTAGCCAGTTCTGCTCCCAGATTACAGCCTTTGTTGTTGCCGCTCAAAGCACTTCCCAGGTCACTCATTTGAATAGTTCACTGTTGTCCCTGTCTTTATCCCCCTAGGAAAGGCTATTGGAAAGATCACCCGAAGGGGACTTAAAACTAGGCCAGCCAGGTGCCAGCTAGGCTCCCTGGATGACTTCCGGGAAGGGTTTTTCCCTCCCTGGGCATCCTGGGCCACAGCAGAGGGCAGGATTCATCGCTAACTTTGCCAGACCCGGACCCCAAACCACTCACCACTTTAATCATCTCCTTCTTTGGTTCAAGAGCCCTCGGCAGCTCCCTACCTAGAGGAGAGTCTAGCCCGCTATGGTTCCAACCTACCTTTACAGCATTTTCTCTCAATGTTCACGCATAGAGAGTCTCTGCTCTGACCAGAGTGTCTTCTTTTCCTTCACTGGGTCCACCTTCAGTCCTCTGACCTCTGCGTCTTTCCTTGCCGTCCTACTGCGTCGCCTTATTCTTCTCACCAGCTGATACTCCCCCATCCTTCGAGGTCTAGCTGTGGCCCTGTCTCCTCTGTAAAGGCCCATCTCTGACCACCTGTTCTATATCCTCTCTCCCAACGAGGCTGCATAGTCCCTGAAGACGGAGTCAGTGTCCCAACTGTATTTTCCTCACCAAGCCACACACCCAACGGCGGTCAGTGAATAGTCGCTGGTGCCCTGATTCTCACCAGAGGAGAAAAGGCAGGAGATCCATTGGCTGGTGAGGCTGGGTCGTGTCCTCCCGGGCATGGCTTGTTTGCTATCGGAAGTGAGGCAGCGAGGGCCTCGTCAAACCTGTTTCCCCAGCTGAGGCTCTGGGCCCAGGCTTGTCCCCAGTGCCCAGGCTACCACAGATCCCACTGGGAGATGTTGCCTCAAATGTTCAGGGAAGGGAGGCAGCTTCCTGACAAGGGCAGAGGAGTGTGGGGATGCTGCAGGTAGGAATGTCAGGCTCCAGAAGGGGTGCTTATTGTTTTCTGGCTGATCAGACTCTATCCAGAGTTTGGGCATCACGTGATTAAATTAAAGGTGGGGAGTGGAGGGACTACCCGGAAGAGGAACCCATGCCAAGTGGGAAGTGAATAAATTGGAGGAAAGAAAGCTTGAGAGAATGTGACCCATGTCTTTAAAACAGTCAAAGGGCTGCCATGACCAGCAGAGGTGGACTCATTCAGTGTGGTCCCTCAGGGCCAAGGTTGGACCAAGGCAGGGAAGTTACAGGGTAGCAGGGTTCTGCTCAGGCGGACCTGTCAAACATGGGAGGGTCACAAAGGGGAAGGAATAAGCCAGCTCTTCCTCAGTAGGAGTGTCCAAGCAAAGGCTCCATCCTCACTGATCCCTCAACTCACTTCTGTTTCTCTGCACAACTTATCCCTCCATTTCTCAAAGAGATCTTTTTTTTTTTTTTCGCGTTACGTAGGCCTCTCACTGTTGTGGCCTCTCCTGTTGCGGAGCACAGGCTCCGGACATGCAGCCGTGGCTCACGGGCCCAGCCGCTCCGCGGCATGTGGCATCTTCCCAGACCGGGGCACGAACCCGTGTCCCCTGCATCGGCAGGCGGACTCTCAACCACTGCGCCATCAGGGAAGCCCTCAAAGAGATCTTTAAAACTGCATCTTCTCTCCTTAAACCTTGGCTCCTACTCTGGTATAAATGCATCAACCCTTCTCCACTGCCCCCATTTTGTTCCATCAGCTCTTGCAACGGTCTCCTAACCAGTGCCCCAGCCAGCCGCCTAGATTCCCACCAACCTGCCTCCATGCTGCCAGAGTGAGATTTCTAAAATGCAAATGTCATCTGTTACGCTCTTGCCTAGAGCCCTGCAGTGGATTCCTGGTGTCCTCATGAAATGGCTGAACTTTCAAGGCTCTTCAAGGTCTGACCTGGGCAGCCTCATCCCTTGTTCTTTCCCCTGCATCTTACACACCAGCAGTACTGGAGGCTTAGATCCCTGCTCCACCACACTCACTCCTACCTCTGGGCCTTTGCACATGCTGTTCCCCCTCACCTGGAAGCGTCTTCTTTCTTATTACCATTGCTATCCCACCCACTCCACTCCTCTCAGCTCTCTGCAATTCATCTACTAGGCCTCAGGTTCAGTGTCTCATCTTCCAGGAAGCATTGCCAGGCTTCCCAAGTCTGGGTTAGATATCCCTGCCGTATATTTCCTTAGCATTCTGTTGCTAGCCTTTGGCATACAGTAGTGTGTGCGTGCGCGTGTGTGTGTGTGTGTGTGTGTGTATGTATGTAATTACCTGTACTCCACCCCCTTCCCCAGTAGAGGGCAGGGACCATGTCTGTTTTTTTCACTCTGCATCTTCATTGCCTAGTTCCTGACACATAGTAGCTGCTCAGAATATATTTGTTGAATGAAAGATTGTCCTTCTTTGCAGAGATGCTATAGAAGGGATTCCTGCTTTGGGCCCTTTCTACCTCTGGGACCATGTTTCCATAAAACACACCCTTTCCTACCCTTAAGTGGTATTTTATCATGTGCAACAGAAATGTTCAATGCTCATGTCTTGTTTCAAACAAAAATTCACTCTAGGTGGTGGTGCAAGGGGCCGCAGGGGACTCTTCATTTGGTTTCACAGTATGAGTGCAGAAGGAAGACTCAGTGGTGAAATGTTTGGTTTCTGTAGCATCGAGCTCATTCTAGGTAACCCGGGGAGGGCGATGAATTTTACAAGGGACTGTTTAGACAGCCTGCCCCTCTGGGTAGTATCTTACTTCCGTGGCTCCTGTAGAACCTGGCGCTATTATCTCACTTGGCAGAAACAAATGGACAGGACATCAATAGCCAAGAACATGAAACTTGACCTACACCTCACACCTTATACAGAAATAAACTGAAAATGGATCATAGATTTAAATGTAAAATATAAAACCAGGAAACTTTTAGAGGAGAGCGTAGGAGAAAAGGTTTGTGATCTAAAGTTAGGAGAAGAGGGCTTAGACACGGCACCAAAAGCACAATCCATATAAGGAAAGACTAGACTAATTAGACTTCATGAAAATTAAAAACTTTTGCTCTGTAGAAGACAGTGAAAAAGATGAAATGACAAGTACCATTTGGGAGAAAATATTTGCAAACTACCTGACAAAAGACTTGTTTTCAGAATAAAGAACTCTAAACTCAACAGTAAGGCAACAAATAATCCAATGAGAAAATGAACAAAGGACTTGGACACTTTACTAATACACAGGTGGCAAATAAACACATGAAAAGATGTTCACCATCACTAGTTGTTAGGGAAACGCAAATTAAAACCACAATGAGATACCACTACACAGAATGGCTAAAATAAAAAATACTGATAAAAATACCGATAAAACAAATGCTGGCAAGGATGTGGAGATACTGGGTCTTGCATATGCTCTTGGAGAGCATGTGAAATGGTAACAGCCATTCTGGAAATCTGTCTGGCAGTTTCTTAAAATGTTAAATATATACTTGCTGTATGACCCATGAATCTCAATCTTGGGAATTTATTTCAGAGAAACGAAAACATTCTCACACAAAATGTTCACAGCACATGCTCACATAAAATGTCCTATATGCAAATGTTCAAAGATGCTTTATTTGTAGTAGCCCCAAACTGGAAACGACCCAAGTGTCCTTCAATAGGTGAAGGTTGAACAAACTGAGGTACATCCATTCCACGGAACACTACCTGGCAAGAAAAAGGAACGAATAAATGCAACAACTGGGAAGTATCATGAGGCTATTATGCTGAGTGAAGAAAGCCAATCTTGAAAGGTTAGATACTGTATGATTTCATTTATAAAACATTCTCAAATTGACAAAATTATGGAGATGGAGAAGAGCTAAGTGGTTGCCAGGGGCTTGGAAAGGGGAGGAAGGGTGTGATTATAAAGGGGCAGCGCTAGACAGCTGCTTTGTGGTGATGGGCAGCTCTGTGTCTTGATGTGGCAGTGATTATACAAATCAATACATATACAAATATTACAAAAAGAGTGAGTGCGTGCAGAAACTGGTCAGACTATGTGCCAGTCAGTCAGTAATGCACTATAGGTGTGTAAAATGTCACCATTGCAGGTAGCTGGATGATGGGTACACGGGACATCCCCACACTATTTTTGCATCTCCTTGTGGGTCTACAATTATTTCAAAATTAAAAGTTAAAAAGTGGACTGAGAAGAAAGAGGCAAAGGATCCTCATACTTATTAAACATCTGACTTGTGCTAGGTGCCTTTAGTCTGTTCATTTCTTTGATAATTTATTGGATGCCTTCTGTATACCATGCACTATGCCTGAAAATTAAAAGTAAACAAATGGTTACTGCCTTTTTGATATTTACAGTCTAGATCAGAAGGTTAAGTAACTTGCCCAAGATCACACACTGGTAAGGGAGGGAATTGAATTCAAAACTATGGACCCAGATCATTTCTGGAAATTACATAGAAATCAGAGTTACCTTCTATGGAACATTACAGCCAAACTCAGAAGTTATAAAAATAGAAAAATAATTTATCTTTTATTTCCTGCTGATTAAAATTTCATGTCATGTCAACCTTAATTAAGGCTATAACCTCAACTTTGTGTTTTCAGTCTCAAGAAGACTACCAGTGACTATCTAGATCATAAAGATAATCTAGCCACACAACTGAATAAAGGTGATGACTTATTTTCTCAAGAAAATTTGTAATTCAATGGATACCACATTAAACATTGGAATAAAAGAAATGTATAAGCCAATGAAATTTAAAAAACATAAAACAATGACCCCTGACCTCAAAAGCAAAGCTGTCTCTAGAATTTTTTAAAGTACCACGTGACCATTATATATTTACACTATTGGTTTTGTCACTTAAAAAAAAAACTATGTGCAGAGCAATTATGTTGGGAGGTGATTATTCATCAGATCTCTAGAGGGTGCTTTTACTCTATTAGAGGATTTGCTACAGGGTTTCCTTATTTAAAAGACATTGGGGGGGACCTTCAAGATGGCAGAGGAGATCACCTCACTCCCCGCAAATACATCAGAAATACATCTACATGTGGAACACTCCTACAGAACACCTACTGAACGCTGGCAGAAACCTCTGACTTCCCAAAATATATACATATTTTTTTCCTTTTTCCCTTTTTGTGAGTGAGTATGTGTATGCTTCTTTGTGTGATTTTGTCTGTATAGCTTAGCTTTTACCATTTGTCCTAGGGTTCTGTCTGCCTGCTTTTTTTTTTTTTTTTTTAGTATGGTTTTTAGTGCTTGTTATCATTGGTGGATTGGTTTTTTGGTTTGGTGGCTCTCTTCTTCTTTTTATTATTTTTAATTTTTTTAATTTTTAATAATTAAAAAAATTTTATTTTAATAACTTTGTTTCATTTTATTTTTTTCCTTCCTTCATTTCTTCCTCCCTCTCTCTCTCTCTCTCCCCTTCTTTCTTTCTTCCTTCCTTCCTTTCTTCCTCTTTCCTTCCTTCCTTCCTCCTTTCTCCCTCCCTCCCTCTCTCTCTCTCTCACTCTTTCTTTCTTCCTTCCTTCCTTCCTTCCTTCCTTCCTTCCTTTCTCTCTTTCTCTCTCCCTTTCTTTCTTTCTCCAGTTTCTTCTGAGCCATGTGGCTGACAGGGTCTTGGTGCTCTGGCCGGGTGTCAGGCCTGTGCCTCTGAGTGGGGAGAACCAAATTCATGATATTGGTCCACCAGAGACCTCCCGGCTCCACATAATATCAAATGGCGAAAGCTCTCCCAGATATCTCCATCTCAATGCTAAGACCCAGCTCCACTCAATGATCAGCAAGCTACAGTGCTGAACACCCTATGCCAAACAACTAGCAAGACAGGAACACAACCCTACCCATTAGCAGAGAGGCTGCATAAAATCATGATAAGGTCACAGACACCCCAAAACACACCACCAGATGCAGTCCTGCCCACCAGAAAGACAAGATCCAGCCTCATCCACCAGAACACAGGCACTAGTCCCCTCCACCAGGAAGCCTACACAACCCACTGAACCAACTTTAGCCACTGGGGGCAGACACCAAAAACAACAGGAACTACGAACCTGCAGCCTGCGAAAAGGAGACCCCAAACACAGTAAGTTAAGCAACATGAGAAGACAGGAAAACACACAGCAGATGAAGGAGCAAGATAAAAACCCACCAGACCTAACAAATGAAGAGGAAATAGGCAGCCTACCTGAAAAAGTATTCAGAGTAATGATAGTAAAGATGATCCAAAATCTAGGAAATAGAATGGAGAAAATACAAGGAACATTTAACAAGAACCTAGAAGAACTAAAGAGCAAAGAAACGATGAACAACACAAAAAATGAAATTAAAAATTCTCTAGAAAGAAGCAATAGCAGAATAACTGATAGGTGGCAGAAGAACGGATAAGTGAACTGGAAGAAAGAATAGTGGAAATAACTACTGCAGAACAGAATAAAGAAAAAAGAATGAAAAGAATTGAGGACAGTCTCAGAGACCTCTGGGACAACATTAAATGCACCAACATTCGAATTATAGGGCTCCCAGAAGAAGAAGAGAAAAAGAAAGGGACTGAGAAAATATTTGAAGAGATTATAGTTGGAAACTTCCCTAATATGGGAAAGCAAATAGCCAGTCAAGTCCAGGAAGCACAGAGAGTCCCATACAGGATAAATCCAAGGAGAAACATGCCAAGACTCATACTGATTAAACTATCAAAAATTAAATACAAAGAGAAAATATTAAAAGCAGTAAGGGAAAAGCAACAAATAACATACAACAGAATCCCCATAAGGTTAACAGCTGATTTCTCAGCAGAAACTCTGCAAGCCAGAAGCGTGTGGCAGGACATATTTAAAGTGATGAAAGGGAAAAAGCTACAACCAAGATTACTCCACCCAGCAAGGATCTCTTTCAGATTCGACAGAGAAATTAAAACCTTTACAGACAAGCAAAAGCTAGGAGAACTCAGCACCACCAAACCAGCTTTACAACAAATGCTAAAGGAACTTCTCTAGGCAGGAAACACAAGAGAAGGAAAAGACCTACAATAATAAACCTAAAACAATTAAGAAAATGGTAGTAGGAGCATACATGTTGATAACTACCTTAAACGTAAATGGATTAAATGCTCCAACCAAAAGACATAGACTGGCTGAATGGATACAAAAACAAGACCCATATATATGTTGTCTACAAGAGAACCCACTTCAGACCTAGGGACACATACAGACTGAAAGTGAGGAGATGGAAAAAGATATTCCATGCAAATGGAAATCAAAAGAAAGCTGGAGTAGCCATTCTCATATCAGACAAAATAGACTTTAAAAAAAGACTATTACAAGAGACAAAGAAGAACACTACATAATGGTCAAGGGATCAATCCAAGAAGATATAACAATTGTAAATATTTATGCACCCAACATAGGAGCAGCTCGATACATAAGGCAAATGCAAACAGCCATAAAAGGGGAAATTGACAGTAACACAATCATGGTAGGGGACTTTAACACCCCAGTTTCGCCAATGGACAGATCATCCAAAATGAAAATAAATAAGGAAACACAAGCTTTAAATGATACATTAAACAAGATGGATGTAATTGATATTTATAGGACATTCCATCGAAAAACAACAATACACTTTCTTCTCAAGTGCTCATGGAACATTCTGCAGGATAGATCATATCTTGGGTCACAAATCAAGCCTTGGGAAATTTAAGAAAATTGAAATCATATCAAGTATCTTTACTGACTACAGTGCTACGAGACTAGATATCAATTACAGGAAAAAACTCTGTGAAAAATAAAACACATGAAGGCTAAACAATACACTACTTAATAACCAAGAGATCACTGAATAAATCAAAGAGGAAATCAAAAAATACCTAGAAACAAATGACAATGGAGACACGACGACCCAAAACCTATGGGATGCAGCAAAAGCAGTTCTAAGAGGGAAGTTTATAGCAATACAATCCTACCTCAAGAAACAAGAAACATCTCA
Source organism: Leucopleurus acutus (assembly GCF_964270905.1). Taxonomy (NCBI): domain Eukaryota; kingdom Metazoa; phylum Chordata; class Mammalia; order Artiodactyla; family Delphinidae; genus Leucopleurus; species Leucopleurus acutus. The sequence goes on from NC_139151.1 coordinate 72,499,625, forward strand.
AATAAACAACCTAAACTTACACCTAGAGCAATTAGAGAAAGAAGAACAAAAAACCCCCAGTGTTAGCAGAAGGAAAGAAATCATAAAGATCAGATCAGAAATAAATGAAAGAAATGAAGGAAACAATAGCAAAGATCAATAAAACTAAAAGCTGGTTCTTTTTTTTTTTTTTTTTTGCATTACGCGGGCCTCTCACTGTTGTAGCCTCTCTCGTTGCGGAGCACAGGCTCCAGACGCACAGGCTCAGCGGCCATGGCTCACAGGCCCAGCCGCTCTGCGGCATGTGGGATCTTCCTGGACCGGGGCACGAACCCGTGTCCGCCGCACCGGCAGGCAGACTCTCAACCACTGCGCCACCAGGGAAGCCCTAAAAGCTGGTTCTTTGAGAAGATAAACGAAATTATAAACCATTAGTCACATTCATCAAGAAAAGAAGGGAGAAGACTCAAATCAATAGAATTAGAAAAAAAGGAGAAGTAACAACTGACACTGCAGGAATACAAAGGATCATAAGACATTACTACAAGCAACTATATGCCAATAAATTGGACAACCAGGAAGAAATGGAAAAATTCTTAGAAAGCACAACCTTTTGAGACTGAAACAGGAAGAAATAGAAAATATAAACAGACCAGTCACAAGCACTGAAATTGACACAGTGATTAAAAATCTTCCAACAAACAAAAGCCCAGGACCAGATGGCTTCACAGGCAAATTCTATCAACCATTTAGAGAAGAGTTAACACCTATCCTTCTCAAACTCTTCCAAAATATAGCAGAGGGAGGAACACTCCCAAACTCATTCTACGAGGCCACCATCACCCTGATACCAAAACCAGCAAAGATGTCACAAAAAAAGAAAACTACAGGCCAATATCACTGATGAACATACATGAAAAAATCCTCAACAAAATACTAGTAAACAGAATCCAACAGCACATTAAAAGGATCATACGCCATGATCAAGTGGGGTTTATCCCAGGAATGCAAGGATTCTTCAATATATGCAAATCAATCAATGTGATACACCATATTAACAAATTGAAGGATAAAAATCATATGATCATCTCAATAGACGCAGAAAAAGCTTTTGAGAAAATTCAACACCCTTTTATGATAAAACACTCTCCAGAAAGTAGGCATAGAGGGAACCTACCTCAACATAATAAAGGCCACATATGAAAAGCCCACAGCCAGCATCGTTCTCAATGGTGAAAAACTGAAACCATTTCCTCTAAGATCAGGAACAATACAAGGTTGTCCACTCTCACCAGTGTTATTCAACATAGTTTTGGAAGTTTCAGCCACAGCAATCAGAAAAGAAAAAGCAATAAAAGAATCTAAATAGGAAATTAAGAAGTAAAGCTATCACTGTTGGCAGATGACATGATACTATACATAGAGAATCCTAAAGATGCTACTAGAAAACTACTAGAGCTATTCAGGAAATTTGGTAAAGTAGCAGGATACAAAATTAAAGCACAGAAATCTCTTGCATTCCAATACACTAATGATAAAAAATCTGAAAGAGAACTTAAGGAAACCCTCCCATTTACCATTGCAACAAAAAGAATAAAATACCTAGGAATAAACCTACCTAAGGAGCAAAAGACCTGTATGCAGAAAACTATAAGACACTGATTAAAGAAATTAAAGACAATACAAACAGATGGAGAGATATACCATGTTCTTGGGTTGGAAGAATCAACATTGTGAAAATGACTATACTCCCCAAAGCAATCTACAGATTCAATGCAATCCCTATCAAACTACCAATGGCATTTTTCACAGAACTAGAACAAAAAATTCCACAATTTGTATGGAAACACAAAAGACCCTGAATAGCCAAAGCAATCTTGAGAAAGAAAAATGGAGCTGGAGGAATCAGGCTCCCTGACTTCAGACTATACTAGAAAGCTACAGTAATCAAGACAGTATGGTACTGGCACAAAAACAGAAATATAGATCAATGGAACAGGATAGAAAGCCCAGAGATAAACCCACACACATATGGTCACCTTATTTTTGATACAGTAGGCAAGAATATACAATGGAGAGAAGATAGCCACTTCAATAAGTGGTGCTGGGAAAACTGGACAGGTACATGTAAAAGAGTTAAATTAGAACACTCCCTAACACATACACAAAAATAAACTCAAAATGGATTAAAGACCTATATGTAAGGCCAGACACTATCAAACTCTTAGAGGAAAACATAGGCAGAATACTCTATGACATAAATCACAGCAAGATCCTTTTTGACCCACCTCCTAGATAAATGGAAATAAAAGCAAAGATTTAAAAATGGGACCTAATGAAGCTTAAAACCTTTTGCACAGCAAAGGAAACCATATCTATTACAAGATGAAAGGACAACCCTCAGAATGGGAGAAAATATTTGCAAATGAAGCATCTGACAAAGGATTAATCTTCAAAGTTTACAAGCAGCTCATGCAGCTCAATATCAAGAAAACAAAAAACCCAATCCCAAAATGGGCAGAAGACCTAAATAGACATTTCCCCGAAGAAGATATACAGATTGCCAACAAACACATGAAAGGATGCTCAACATCACTAATCATTAGAGAAATGCAAATCAAAACCACAATGAGGTATCATCTCACACTGGTCAGAATGGCCATCATCAAAAAATCTACAAACAATAAATGCTGGAGAGGGTGTGGAGAATAGGGAACCTTCTTGTGCTGTTGGTGGGAATGTAAATTGATACAGCTACTATGGAGAACAGTATGGAGGTTCTTTAAAAAACTAAAAATAGAACTACCTTATGACCCAGCAATCCCACTACTGGGCATATACCCCGAGAAAACCAAAATTCAAAAAGAGTCATGTACCACAATGTTCACTGAAGCTCTATTTACAATACCCAGGACACGGAAGCAACCTAAGTGTCCATCAACAGATGAATGGATAAGTAAGATGTGGCACATATATACAATGGAATATTACTCAGCCATAAAAAGAAACGAAATTGAGTTATTTGTAATGAGGTGGATGGACCTAGAGTCTGTCATACAGAGTGAAGTAAGTCAGAAAGAGAAAAAGAAATACCGTATGCTAACAGATATATATGGAATCTAAAAAAAAAAAGTGGTTCTTAAGAACCTAGGGTCAGGATAGGAATAAAGATGCAGACCTAGAGAATGGGATTGAGGACCCGGGGAGGGGGAAGGGTAAGCTGAGACGAAGTGAGAGAGTGGCATGGACATATATACAGTACCAAATGTAAAATAAATAGCTAGTGGGAAGCAGCCGCATCGTACAGGAGATCAGCTCGGTGCTTTGTGACCACCTAGAGGGATGGGATAGGGAGGGTGGGAGGGAGACGCAAGAGGGAGGAGATATGGGGATATATATATATGTATAGCTGATTCACTTTGTTATAAAGCAGAAACTAACACACAATTGTAAAGCAATGATACTCCAATAAAGATGTTAAATAAATAAATAAATAAAGACATTGAGTTATTGAGAAATTAATCACTTCATGTACAATCACAGTGATGGGGAGTAGACCTCAAAATGACCAAGATTGAATCTCCTGGCTCTGCCAACCACGCGAGTGGGGGCCTAGCAGGATTTACATTGATTTAGAAAAATGTAAAAAGTGATGCTTCTTCTGTTTGAGTCTTGTGGGTTACACTGATTTGTGTGTGTGAATATGGTGAGGGGTGGGGAGAGAGAGAGAGAGAGAGGTAGAGAGAGAAATGTGCCTTTCATGCATTTAACCCAGCACTTGCTTTGCACGTCACCTTGCTGGGACATATCAGTTATGTAAAATGAGGGAAATATTGATTGAATTTTAGCACGAATGCCCTCCAACATGCCCTCTATTTTGAATTGGTTTAAAAAAGATCTGTGTTTAAGAACGCATATGTGGTAGAGCCAGCATGTGCATCCAGGTCTGGCTGACTCCAAAGCCCATCACTCAGCATTAGAGTGAAGTTAGTTCGCCAAATAGTGCCTGGAATGGGATTGCAGTTGGGGCTCTAATCCCACACTGAGAGCTGCCTGCCATTGCTCTTGATGGCAAACTGGAAGGGAAGGTGGAATCCTCCTCATCTCTGCTCCATTGCACTTGTCTGTGCTCCAGCCCGACTCTGTTCCTTAAGCTCAGTGTCCCTGTGCCAGTCAGAGCTAGACCGTGTGCAGTGCCTCCCATTTGCTTTCATACATGACCCCCTGCCCGAACTATCATTCTAAGAAGAGTCCTAAGTCCTCTTTGAGCTGCTGCTAAACTCCATCTCCCCAGAACGTCCTTGCACAATTAATAATCCTGTTGCCAAGGGCAGGACTTCAACCCTGTCAGGTTTGCCTTTTCTCTGACCAATGGTCCCAGCGTTTCTAGCATTGAAACAGAGTGTATTGTGGGAAGACATTGGAATAAGAACAGATTTTTGTTTCCAATGTTTTTTTTTTAATGCCAGACTTTGAACAACTTTATTATGATTTTAGAATTAGTTATTATAGTCAGAAGTTTGTTTTCAACAAATATTTCTATAAGTCAAGCATGAATATTTTACAGTTTTGATGGGAAGAATATATTTATTTAAAAAATAAAGATTGTGGTTTTATTTATACAGGAAGTTCAGCCCATCTTTGTGCAAGGCTGCATTTGCTGGTGTGTGACCTTTAACTACTTGCTGTAACCTCTGTGAATGAGAGTAACCTGAGGTGTTCAGAACTGCCCCCACTGGTTTGCATCCTGACTCTGATCTGGCTTACTCATGGGCTCCTTGGCTTGCATCACCCAGGAAGGTCCGTCTCTCCTCCTGAGACCTGCTTGCCTGAGTCCCGAGCCCCCTTCCCCTGATAATTAGGTGTATTGAGATGTCTGAGTGCTGACGTCAACCTGACCCTCAGGATGGGGCGAAACCAAGGAGCCAAACTCATTATCACCATTAGGATTTGTAACAAAATAATCCAAACAGTTCCAGTCTTCAGGGGAGACAGACAGGGTCTGCCTGGGGCACCTGCAAGCATCAGCATGTCGTTCCCTTCATCCTGAAGTTTCTCTTTCTGTTTTTCTTTCCCAAGATCATGATGGCTTTGTGATATTTCCTGATTATAAAAGTAATAGACATTCTTATTTTTAAAAGTGCAGAAAGGTACAGAGAAGTAAAAATCAACCATAATCTCACTGTATCCTTCCAGAAATATCACTATATCCTTCCTTTTTCTAGACCTATGTAGCAGAAGGCTTTTTATCTGATAGTAGTGGGACTGTGCTTAGTGAGTTAAGAAAAAAACATAGTTTAAATAAGAAATGATAATAATATCAAACTGTGTGTATATATATGTACTTTAAATCTTTTATTTCATTTAAAATATATCGATGTTTTAATGTAACCTTTTATGTCACTTGTTACTCTGCTGAAGGGAATTCACATTTATCTTTCTCATATAGTCACCATAATATTTTGTCTCCAAATTCTTGTATTGGCTTCTTTGAAGAAGAAAGAAAACTTAAAAACATTTATGAAGCATTCTGAGAGCAAAATCTTGAACCTTTACAATTATCCCCCTCCCCCAACCCATTATAGCTCCCTCACTACAAGAGCAATTGAATTCTTCGAAGAATTCAACTTAGTTTTTAAAAATACGTTTCTCTGTTTTTACTCATTTTTTCTAATTTATATAATATTTAACTATGAATATAATAATAAGTAAATTGGAATAAAGAGGCTAGAGAACTGTAAAACTGACTCCTGCTAAACACATGAGCTGTCTGGCGGGAGCACAGGTGGCTGGGCACAAAGGTACACAGCCTTCCATCCAGAACCTTCAGTGGGCCTGAGCAGCGGCCCTGGAGGTTTTCCAGGTGGAAAGGGAGGGTTGACTCAAATGATGAGTCCCCTAGGTGGTTGGATGTCAATTAGGAGAGCTGACACTGTAAGCAAACACACACACACAACAGACATTAATATAATCTACTTACAAAGTTTGAAATCCATATGGCCCACTTTTTGGTTTAACCTGTTTACATGACAATAAATATAGTCTGACATCATCACTTTGAGTGATTGCATAGTATTCCATTGTATGGATATGCCGTCTTTACCTAATCCCTTACTAAGACCTTGTAGACTTTGTTTTCTTTTTCTTTGCTCTTGTTTGTATTTTTTTAAATTAATTAATTAATTTATTTATTTTTGGTTGCGTGGGCTTTCTCTAGCTGCTGTGAGCAGGGGCTACTCTTTGTTGTGGTGCGAGGGCTTTTCATTGTGCTGGCTTCTCTTGTTGCAGAGCACAGGCTCTAGGTGCGTGGGTTTCAGCAGTTGTGGCTCGTGGGCTCAGTAGTTGTAGTTCCTGGGCTCTAGAGTGCAGGCTCAGTAGTTGTGGCGCACAGGCTTAGTTGCTCCGTGGCATGTGGGATCTTCCTGGACCAGGGCTCAAACCCGTGTCCCCTGCATTGGCAGGCGGACTCAACCACTGCGCCACCAGGGAAGCCCTGCACTTGTTTGTATTTTTATATACTTGTTTGATTATTTCCTCAGGATAAATTTCTAGTAGTGAAATTGCTGCATCAGGGACTTCCATGGTGGTCCAGTGGTTAAGACTTTCCCTTGCAGTACAGGGAGTGTGGATTTGATCCCTGGTTGGGGAGCTGAGATCCCACATGCCTCGCCGCCAAAAAACCAAAACATAAAACAGAAGCAATACTGTAACAAATTCAATAAAAACTTTAAAAATGGTCCACATCAAAAAAGATCTTAAAACAAAAAAAGAACTTGCTGCATCAAAGCATATCCACATTATTAAGATTTTGATAGGCATTGCTACCAACTCTCCAGAAAATGTGTACCAACTTATATACCTCCAGTAATGTAACCCCCAGATTTTCCTATTGGTCCCATAGCCGCTCCCCTCCTCACCCAGCCTCCCAGTGAGCAATAAAAAAAAACTCTCAGGAGGAAAATGTTTGAAGGGTGTGAGATGAAGCTTCCCCATAGAGATGCCAGTGGGCTGAACAGTGGTACCAAAATGGTGAATCCATTAGAAACAGAAAATGCTCGGGGAGGGGAGGAAGTGGTGTGGGACTACCTTTTCTTTTCGTGGAATCTCAGGACAGCATTAAGTAGCAGAGAGCACCAAGAATGAGGTCCTCAAAGACCTGGCTCTGATGGGTAGCTCTGTCATTTACAGGTTGTGTGACCTTTAGGCAAGTCATTTAACCTCTCTGAGCCTCAGTTTCTTCATCTATAAAATAGCATTATCCTGTGTTAGAGCGTTTATCTCGGCCTGCCTTGCCTTACATACGGCTGGACATGTTACAGCCTGACTCTCACCAGGGAATTGCTGCCTTAGTGCAGGGAAGGAGCTGACCTTGGACTTCTGTGCTTACAACCTGGGTCCTGTTTAGCTTCTAAGAACAAGTCCTTGTTTGCTACCACAGTTAGGGTCTTCACCTTGAACTCAATAACCACATTGCCCGTATTCTTGATTCCTATCAAGCTGGGTCCAGAAACAGCTGGAGACTGGAGTGGAGGGTGAGGGGAAGAGGAAGAGGGTTGCGAATGTCTAGGACAATTCCATTGTGTGTGCCAATGATGAACATTAGGTTTATTTCAACACAACCTGCCTGATCTTGAGCTTCAGACCGCAAGATCCCCCTTCCTGAACCTGCCTGCTGCTAGACTCTCTGTCTGGTCCCAGCCGCCTCTGTCCTGCCTGGCTGCACCTCGTTTGATAATACCATTTCTTTTAACTAAAGCAGTTCCTTTAAAATAAACTCTCGCTCACAGGTAGTGAGCACATATTAGATGCCGGGTACTGTGCCAAGAATTATACATGTATTATCCCTATTGACAGTCCCAGAAGGTAGGCATTTCCATTTTACAGGTGAAAAAACTGTCTCAGCAAAGTTTAGCAGCTTTCTCAAGGTCACACAGCAAGAGTGTGAATAAGCTGGGATTTGAACCAGTCTGTATGCAACCAAGCCCATGTTGTTAGTCATCGCCAACGACCAGGAGAGGCAGGGAGGACAGGTGTTCAACCCTCTTCTCATTTTATAGAGGAGCAAGCTAAGGCTCAGAGCGTGTCAAGATCACACACCTGGTCTGTAGCAGAGCCAAGCCTAGAACCAGATCCCAATAAAGGCACCCCAGATGGAGCTGTCACGCAAAGCAGTCACTGAGATATTGAGGGATAGATAGCCTTCTGATTCCTAAAGTGGGAAAAAAAGAGGAGACACTTTGAAGTCTTGAAGAGGGATTTAAAGTATTCACTTAAAGGCTTTTTGGCAAGAGCCCATGAAACATCTGTGGAGGCAGGGATGAGTTGTCCCTGTTCCTGTCTACAGGAACCTTGAAATGCATATGCAAAGTGACAAAAATGCATGTGCAGTTGGGAAAGAGCACTTCCTGTTATACCAGGGAAGACTGACTAGAGGGATGCATTTTCAGTAGTGGTTGAAGGGTTGATATAATTTGAACAGAGTTGGTGGTTCCTGGAGACCTCGTAAGTGTACAGTCCAGACTTCCGGCTGACACATACCAGATGGCTATTGTGAGCCAAGCAAGCAGTAGAGCAAAATGTACATGCTTAGTGATGTTATCTTTAAGGTATGCTTACTGAATGTGTAGGCTGTGTTTGCTTGTTATGTTATTGGATGAAATAAAGAGAAGAATGATCTTCTAGGTTTCAGACCTACGCTCACTCCCTGAACCTGACCTTCACAATGCCCTCGCACTGAGAGCCCTCTACAGTTTTAGACGGGTCTCCTCGACAATCTTCCCATGGGTTCCTGTTGAGGACATATCTTCTTTAGTCACCTGTTTTAAGTGTTCATAAAGTGCTTTCCCATCCATTATGTCATTTGATCCTTACACTGTCCTTAGGAGGAAGATGTGCAGGAAGTATTCCTATTTTACACAGGAGGGAATTGAGTGTTTAACGTAAAGGTGACAAGTAGGCTTCTATTCACATTGACTTCCTGGACCACCGTATTGAGGGTTCTGAGGTAAGGTCTAGGGGTTCAGCAAAAACTAATGCTGTGATCAATTAGCAATGTCTGCCCTGGACACAGATAAGGAGGTACCCATGCTGGTAAGTTAAAGAACTTAAGCTTCCTAATTCCCAGCCACGGTTTTTTCTTACCGTATGTTCCTCATAGAGGGCTTGTGGGAGGAGGTGCAGGTATATAGATACAAGTAGGAAATGGTACAGACTAAATGCTCAGTGTGGTAGGCTGAAAATGGCCCTCCAAAAGATATCCATGTCCTAATCCCTGGAATCTGTGAATATTACCTTATATAGCAAAAACAAACAAACAAACAAAAAACCATGTGTTTTGGGTGGACTTTGTGAATGTGATTTAGGATCTTGAGGTAGGGAGAGTATCCTGAATTATCCAAGTGGGCCCTCAACGCAATCATGTGGGGACTTCCCTGGTGGCACAGTGGTTAAGAATCCAACTGCTGGGCTTCCCTGGTGGCGCAGTGGTTGAGAGTCCGCCTGCCGGTGCAGGGGACATGGGTTCGTGCCCCAGTCCGGGAGGATCCCACATGCTGCGGAGCGGCTAGGCCCGTGAACCATGGCCACTGAGCCTGTGTGTCCGGAGCCTGTGCTCCACAACGGGAGAGGCCACAACAGTGAGAGGCCCGCGTAATGCAAAAAAAAAAAAAAAAAAAAAGAATCCGACTGCCAATGCAGGGGACATGGGTTCAAGTCCTGGTCTGGGAAGATCCCACATGCTGTGGAGCCACTAAGCCTGTGAGCCACAGCTACTGAGCCTGCGTTCTAGAGCCTGCGAGCCATGACTCCTGAGCCCACGTGCCACAACTACTGGAGCCCGCGAGCCTAGAGCCTGTGCTCTGCAACAAGAGCAGCCACTGCAGTGAGAAGCCCATGCACCACAACAAAGAGTAGCCCCTGCTCGCTGCAACTAGAGAAAGCCCGCGCGCAGCAATGAAGACCCAACACAGCCAAAAAAAATAATAATCATAAAAATAAATTAAAAATAACTTTTAAAATTAATTTAAAAAATAAATGCAATCATGTGTATATTCACAAGAGGGGGCCAGAGAGAGATTTCAGAGAGAAGGTGAAGATATGGCAAAGAGAGATTTGGAGATGTATCCACAAGCCAACGAACGCTGACAAGGAGTTGGAAGCGACAAGGAATGGATTCTTCCCTAGGGCCTTTGAAAGTCGTGCAGCCCTGCCAACACCTTGATTTTGGCCCACTAATGCTGATTTCAGACGTCTGGCCTCCAGCACTGTGAGAGAATAGATTTCTGTTGTTTTAAGCCACCAAGTTTGCGGCAAATTGTTACAGCAGCCACAGGAAGCAAATATACTCAGTAAGTTTTTTTTGTATTGAGGTATAGTTGATGTACAATATTATAGAAGTTTCAGGTGTACAACATAGTGAGTCACAGTTTTTAAAGGTTATACCCCATTTATAATTATTATAACATATCGGCTATATTCCCGTGTTGTCCAATATATCCTTGTAGCTTATTTTATACATAGGAGTTTGTACCTCTTAATTCCCTACCCTTCTCCTGCCCCTCCTCCACTCCATCTCCCCCCTCCCTGGTGACCACTGGTTTGCTCTCTATATCTGTAAGTCTGTTTCTTTTTTGTTATATTCACTAGTTTATTTTAGTTTTTAGTTCCACATATAAGTGATATCATACAGTATTTGTCTTTGACTTATTTCACTAAACATAATACCCTCCAAGTCCATCCATGATGTTGCAAATGGCAAAATTTCATTCTTTTTCTTATAGCTGACTAATAGTCCATTGTGTGTGTGTGTGTGTGCGTACCCCACATTTTCTTTATCTATTCATCTGTTCATGGACACTTAGGTTGCTTCCATATCTTGGCTATTGTAAATAATGCTGCTATGAACATTGTACACTCAGTAGTATTAATTTTCCCTCTTTTTGCAATCTTTCTGAGCTCTGGAAAATAAACATGCACATGTATTATGCAACAGATAGTATGTATTTCCATATAAATTTCATTGCCAATAGGAGAGACCTCCAATATGCGTAGATATGTTTAATGCAGAATCTAATGTCTGTTAAGACCATGCTTAGATGTTTACTCTGCATGGATACGAATTAAGAATTAATCAGTCTGCTCCATTTTCTACCAGAACAGTTATTTGTCTGGCATTTTCTTCTGTCCATCTTCAATAGCTCATGGGTGGGATAATAGCATTTTGAACAAGTGTGAGCCTTTCATTCTAAGGGAAAGGTTTGCCTCTACAGTCTGAGGGTGTTTTTTGTTGTTGTTTGTTTTGAAGGTGTTAGGGCTACAGTTTTTCCTCTTTCAGGAGGAGGCTGGTAAAGGAGCAGAAGTTCGGCCTGCCATAAAATTAGTACACAGGCAGGATGAGCCAGCAAACTGGAAAAAATAAATCATGTCATTTCAGTGCATTGCCCATGGAGCCTAAATTAGAAAATAAAGTCCATTATGAGAAATGAAATTCTTAATAATGAAATCCTATTCATGAATGGATGTGTGTGGGGGAGGTTATGAAATGTGAATTGGGAGAGGTTGAGCATGTTAATATCAGAGGATTCAAAAGATGGCTGTCATAGATAATCACAATGCAAATATTAAATTGTGAGTCACTGTGCCACTTTTGTTTTTTCATATTCCACAGATGCCACACTCAGGAGCAACATCTGCTATAAGAAGATGCAGAAGACATGGAGCCATCAGAAAAATCACTGTCAAAAGAGCCTCAGTGAAGATTTTCCCCAGAGTGGACGTCCCTGATGGGTGGCTGGTAGTCCTGGGTGCTTTGCTTGGACTGAAGGTATTTAATGCAACCACCCCGCCCCCATTTCAAATGAGCCTGAGGCTTAGAGTTCAGTGGTCTACGGTGAGTTAACGTGCAGTAGAAACCTTACTCCTTGGCCTCAGCCCTTTCCTAGTGACCACACTGCTTCCCAGGGCACACACTGCTCACCTTATTAAAGCCGGCATGGGCCTCATCTCCAGGCTCCCCTAGGCACGTGCTAAATCAAGTTAATCTATAACAGGTATTGGGTGGGATTAGGAAACTGGCCACTTTACCCTTGGCTGGGTAAGGAAAAAGTTCCATTTAGAGTGTGTTAATCTGGTTTATTAGGCCCTACCCGAGTTACCCTAGGGAAACAAGTTTCAAGTTACCTTGGGACCAGAACAGCCGGGAATGAGCAGGATTTAGCAGCACTTCAGTTAAGCCAGATCTTCTCTGGCCTAGAATAACCTCAAATCACTGCTGTCTTTATGTACAGAAACCCTAAAGGAACCCCACGTGAGCTAAGGCATCACATCACACACTTTCATTACCACCCAGCACCACCGAACTCCTCCATCCTAAGCAAGTGCAATATTTTATTCAGGAAGTGGGTGGGTATCCTGTTTTTGAGACTGGGTAATTTATTTTAGTAGTTGCAAAGTCCTGAAAAAAAAAAAGATTCCTTTCTCAGTATGGCTCCGACAAGCCCTGGGGAGGTATAGCTGGTGAAATCTGTGGCAGCCAGCACAGAGGAACTGCTTGGGAAGGTTGTCACGTGGTCAGATCCGTGGTTGAAGGGTATCTCAGCACATGATCAGCCTGCCGTGGTCCATTGTCCTGTCTGTGCTTTGGGCCTTGGTGGCAGCCCTGGTGATGATGGTTATTTACGGTGGACATGTACTGGGGAGTCTGCTGTGTATTTTAGAGAGGCTTGGACCCTGCAACCACATTCCCCAGACTCTCTTGCCAGCAGGCTTTCAGATAGGCTCTGTCAATTAGGCACTGGTGGGAGATTGTCAGTAAGACAGAAGCAGAGAAGAGGCTCTTCTCCTGCTTTGGACTTCCATTAGCATCCCTGCAGCAGGTGTAGAGAGCAACAGGTGCCTTTGGTGTTTATAGCACTGGCAGGTGGGACATTTTCCTTAAAGCCTATATCTACAAAATGGTCCAGGTACCAGCATGCAGTGTCCCCACCATGATCTTAACACCAGTCACCTTTGGAAACCTCTATGGCTCAAAGCATCAGCCTAAGCTCTCTTTCTCCGAGGTCTGGACTCTTGGTAACACCACTTCTGTCCTGTTCTTCCAGTTTTAGGGATGGCAGCTTCTTCCAGCAGTTTCTATGCTCTAGATTAATTGATACACCTTTTTTTTTTTTTTTTGCTCTCAGCTATTCTAACACTGTATAGTCACTTCCCTATATTCAATTCTTTCTGTTTAAAATACCTAGAGAGGTATATGTTCTCATGATCAGACCCTTCCAACCCTGACTGATATTTAGGCCTTCAATAAATACTCGCTGAATGAATAAATTGTAATGCCATGCTAATATTCTTAGAGCTCATCATTCAAAAGAAAGAAACATGTCTTTTCCAGCATCCATAGATCAAGTTACATGGAAGGACTCTGATTGGCCTTGGTTGGGTCACATGCCATTCCCCCTTCCCCCCCCCCCAACCTACACCTTGGACCAGTCCCTCTGGACAAAGAGCTGGAGCACATTGATTGGTCAAGCATGGCTCAGGGACTCAGCCCTATGGTTCACAGGATACTGAAATTGACAGTCTCACCTGCACCACTTGGGATGAAGGAGAGGCACTTCCTCAATGGCAGGAGGAAGTTGGGCAGAAAAAAAATTCCCCACCACAATGAACTAAGAGTCTTCAGGGGGAAATAGACACGTTGACATTGTTATCATACATATGGTGAAGCACCAAGTGCTCTGGGGCACAGAGGAGCATTTATTCCACAAAGCACTTTGCATACACTATATCATTTGTTCCTCATTATCCAGCCACTAAGAAGCAGGCATTTTCATCTTCATTTCACAGAATCTTCTTTAGCCTCCTGTGACTGGTCCCTTCTCCCCTTTTTGACTCAGAGCCCCTCTCTGCCCAGTTCCCTTGGCCAGGCCACACCCACCCAAGTTTTCTCTCCACTTCCACGTATCTCAACCCCATTCCTTTTTTTTTTTTTTTTTTTTTTTTGCGGTACGCGGGCCTCTCACTGCTGTGGCCTCTCCCGTCGCGGAGCACAGGCTCCGGACGCGCAGGCCCAGCGGCTCGCGGCATCCTCCCGGACCGGGGCACGAACCCGCGCCCGCCGCATCGGCAGGCGGACCCTCAACCACTGCGCCACCAGGGAAGCCCCCCATTCCTTTTTTTTTTTTTTTAACATCTTTATTGGGGTATAATTGCTTTACAATGGTGTGTTAGTTTCTGCTTTATAACAAAGTGAATCAGTCATACATAAACATATGTTCCCATATGTCTTCCCTGTTGCGTCTCCCCATTCCTTTTTTATGTAGAATTATCCTGAAGGAGGAGTGGTTGCAAGCAACTTTTCCCTGGTCCCATGTCACTACTGGCCCGACCATCATACAAAGCACCAATCGTGAGGCAGGCGCCGCACCAGTGTCTTACACACATTCTCTCAACGAGGCTTATTTACAACCTCACGAAATAGTAGTAGAGTCCCAGAAAAATTGTGTGACTTGGCCAAGGGTACACAGCTACTTGGCAAGAGTCAGGGTATAAAGCTACCTCTGTCTGGCTCCCAGAATAGCAGCATTTCCCCCACTTCGTCTTCATGCGAATGGAGGAATGGTTGAAAGAACTGGGGAGGTTTAACCAGGAGGACAACACACTTAGGGGTGTCATTATTCATTCAAATATCTAATGGGCTATGAGATAGAAGAGAGAATTCATTGGAATTTTTATGGCTCCGTGAGCCAGAAACAGGGCTAACTGTAAAAGTTATAACGAGGTAGAGTTCTGCTCAATATAATTAAAATGATAGAAAAAAGTGTGGACATTTAAAAAGACAGTGCCAACAGCTTTTAAGTGAATGGGGAGAGCGAGAGAATCCTGGCTGAGGGAGCAGACCGGTGGAGGGTTTTTGCAGATTCTATGATTATGAAATTACTCCTTGCTTTCTGCCCACCCCATTTCCTGAAGTTAGAATTCTCACAAGGCTGACCCAAGATTCCAGGTCAACTCCAGATGGTAAATTGATTTTTTTTACATGTCAAAATGACACATTGGTTATATATATATAAAAAAAAAACCACAAAAGCATGTTTTGATAATCAGATACACCACAGGGATGTTTTGCAAACTTTTATGCATCTTTAAGCATTTAACTCTGCCTTCAACTTTTCCAGCGTTTTTAGTTTCATGTTTATCCTTTAAAAAGTACTCCATATTTATCCAATTAAGATGATTCTTGCTGGAAAATATTTTTACTGATTTTAATATTCTGCCTCAGACTCTAAGTGAATTGCCTGAGGAAAAGGACCCAGATGGGGCATGAGCTGAGGCGCTAACAATACCGCAGAGCAGGAGGCGTCTCGGAGGCACCATTTTGGCTCTTCTTTTTGTCTCCCTCTGCCTGCCTATGGGTCCCTCACCCCAGGCTCTGAGCTAAGGTAATGATGTGGAACTGTCTCTTCTTCCTGAGGCAGGAACCCAGTTTGTCCTTCACCATGAGGAGAATCACCTGTAAGTGTTCATGTTTGGGGCTCAGACCAAACTAACTTGGCCTTGGAACTCAGGACTCCCTTCCTTCTTGTCTGTGGCATATGAGGAACTACATGGATGATATTTCCATGGCCCCGATTCCTAAGTGCTACTCAGGTGTGCTCTGGCCAAAGTTCCGTTTGCAGGTGAGGAAACTAAGACCTACAGAGCTTTGATGTCTCACGAGAGGCCATTCAGCTAGTAACTGGCTGTGTAAAGACTTGAAAGCTGTCCCTTCTGACTCTTTGCCCATCTCCTTGCACTGTCCCACACGTCCCCTTCAGGCCACCCAGTGTCAACATTGATGGAGGAGGAAGCTGGGCCAAGGAGAGATGGGGCTGTTGCCTCAGGCCTTCCGTGGTGGGTCTGATCACAGCTGGAGGCCTGGTCTCTGGTGCCCTGGATTCAGGTCATAGGTCTTGATTCTCCTTTCTGATCCGCCCCACTCTGGGGTTATCCGGGCCCTGTGAGCTCTTCCTGGTTGGGTTGTGTGCAGCCTCCATGGCCTGAGACAGCTGTGTCAGAACGTGTGCCCTGGGCTTCACCACTGCTGCCCTTAGCCAAGGCGACCGTGGCTTCGCTGCTCCTGAACCGGTCCTGCGGAAGGCGGGGTGCATGTGGACCATGAACGTGAGTCATGTGACTAACTGAAATTAGGAACCATTAGGCCCTGGGTCAACCTCCAATTTATAGCCTTTTCTCCTCTGCTCCCCGCAACCTTGTCAGCCCAGGACTTAGGTTGGGGCTCCTGACAATCTCTTTTTATTTGTTTGTTTTGTTTTTCTTAACATCTTTATTGGAGTATAATTGCTTTACAGTGGTGTGTTAGCTTCTGCTTTATAACAAGGTGAATCAGCTATACATATACACATATCCCCATATCTCCTCCCTCTTGCGTCTCCCTCCCACCCTCCCTATCCCACCCCTCTAGGTGGTCACAAAGCACCGAGCTGATCTCCCTGTGCTATGTGGCTGCTTCCCACTAGCTAGCTATTTTACATTTGGTAGTGTATATATGTCCATACCACTCTCTCACTTCGTCCTGACAATCTTTACTCCCTCACCTGTGTATAACCATCGAGCGTAATTGTGAGCCCATGCATTGTGGGCTCTGTGCCAGCTTCGGGCATGCAGTGGTGAACAGAAAGGATACAGCCCCTTGGCTCACAGAGTCACAGACGGGAGGCAGAGGTGGGCAAGTCAGCAGGCAGCTTCATACAGTAAGGGAAGCACCAAGCTGGAAAGCTGTGGCGTGTGGACAATGGCAGTCCCTCCAGCCCCGGGGGGTGGTGGGAGACTTTGCACAACACATCCAGTCTTTCTCCTCTTTCCCCTTTGCCCCCCCAAACCCACCCACCGCCTTCTCTTTCCTCTCTTTCTTGCTCTCTCACTAAAATGCCCAGATACTCTCCTAGGTGTTATGTGCAGTTGGCTCCAGATTTCTGTGACCATTCTTAGGGGGTCCTGGACCACATTTTAAAATAAATAAAGTCTATCTTCTCCCATTTCCTGATGCTTTTGTTTCCCAGCCACCCAGGAATCCAGTTCCCTTCACTATCTCCAGGTTGTCCAAAGTCCCTCATTGTCCCACCTAACTGGCCTCTCCCTCCAGGAAGTGCGCCTGGTCTCAAAATTACCTCTAGCTCATGTCTGCTTACTCCCAAATCAAAACTGCTGTTTTCTCAGGATCTCTCAGACAGGTGCACTGAGATTAGACTAATTCTCTTTATTTTCCTTACCCTCTGTTGTGGGTTGAATTGTGTCCCCCCAAAAGATATGTTGAAGTCCTAACTCCTGGCACCTGTGAGCGTGACCTTATTTGGAAATGGGGTCTTTGCAGACACAGTCAAGCTAAGATGAGCTCATACAGGATCAGGGTGGGCCCTAATCCAATGACTGTCTTTTTAGGAAGAGGAACGTTTGGACACACAGAGAGGCACACAGGGAGAATGCCACAAAGGAGGCAGAGACTGGAGTGATGTGCCCATAAACCAAGGAATGAGGATTGCCAGCAACCACTAGAAGCTAGGAGGACGCAAGGAGGAATCCTCTCTTAGAGCTTTCAGAGACAGCATGGCCCTGCCTACCCCTTGATTTAGCACTTCCTAAAAGTCCTAAATTAGGACCAGGCCTGATTCAGGACTAGCCTCCAGAATTAAGCCACCCACTCTGGTGTTTTGTTATGGCAGCCCTAGGAAACGAATACATCCTACTGAATGCGTTTACTTGTAAGGACAAAGGAATCTCTAATTCATGGAATTTCAGGTGGTGTATGTCCCCTTCTCTGTGAATTGTCCCCACTTGTAGTCCTTGCTAAAATCCCTTGGTGATCATGGTAAAAACAAGCTACTCCATCACAGCTGACTGGTCAGGGTAGATAAGCGACCAAAGGCCGTCTAAGCCATTGAATAATAACAACCAAATGGATTCCCTTTTTCAAAATTCTGAACGAAGAGGCACAGAGACAGTGACAAGCAGGTAGCCGGTGCTGGACCTGTAAAATCTTGTAGAGTCAGGGCTGGAGTCTATGTCATACACATGCAAAAGTTGTGGGGAAGCAGGAACCATGAGAAAGCAGAAGGCCCTGTTCTACAGAGAGAACAGGATAGATGTCCAGAGGCACAGAGACAAGAGAGAGAAAATAGTGACCGTGGCTACCTTGGTTCTTGAGAGTAACTCAGTTTTTAAGTCCAGTCCCACAAAAGACTTTGCAGCAGGGAATAAGGAGCCACAGAAGGTTCAAGGGAGTGGCAGGATTTCACTCTATCATTTTATTTGGCATTCTGTCCTCCTACCATCTCACCCACTACTGCCCTTGCCAACAATCCATATCTCTACTTGTCAGATTCATCAGAAACTCAGTGGCCTTGGAATGAACTCAGCGCCTTCTGCTTAGGAAATCCAGATTTTGTCTGGATTCACCAACTATCCAAAGCACAGTGTGGAATTCTTTCATTTAGAAACTGAGATGACAGCCAGTTCAGCCTCCGATGGTCCCTTCTTCTATATTCTCCAACAACTTGCACCACAGCAAGCCAGCTTGGCTGGTTACCGTGGACACCACTCTGTCGCTATAATCAGAGCCAACAGGCAGCAGCTAACAGCAGATTTAACCAGTGTGTTGTCTTCTAGTGAAGGCAGAGCTGAGGGAGATGTAACTTTTCTCACTCACATAAATAGTATAGTGTGCGGGACAGGGCGGTGGAGGAAAGAGAAGTACAATTCTATCAGATGTCACAACCCAATGTTCTTGTTTAAACAAGGGGTGAATACTGGCCAGTGGAACCTTGATCATATTTTCTATAAAGTCAGGAATATTCCAGAGTTGGGTCATGATCATTGTTGGCTGAGTTTTCCCTAAGATCTCAGGTTTTCTCAGTTGCCTTTGTACCTAGTAACATCCAACATGTATACAGCACTTACTGTATGCACATTACATACATTTGTTCATTTAATCCCTACAACTACTCTACGGAGTAGGTTTTATTACTAGTCCCATTTTGCAGATGAGAGCATGGAGGCTCAAAATGGTAAGGTCTCTTTCACAGGCTCTAGCCTGATGCCCGGGGGCAATTGTTAAAGCTCCCAGAGCCATAGTCTATAAAGTAGGATGTTAATCGCTGCTCTGCTTACTCCACAGGGATGTTATGAGTCTCAATCTAAAAGAAGAAAGTGTGTTTTGCAAACTGTGTAGAGCCATAGATGGGATTCTTTAACTCAAGTCAACATTTTTTGAGCACTTAGCCTGGGATGGGAAATATGCTAGGTGCCAGGGATAGAAATAAAAATGAATAATATAGGGTTGTTTGTTCATTTCAACAACCGAATAGTGAGTGGCTCCCAGGGACCAGGGACTGTGCTATGCACTGGGAATGCATCTATGGCTGAGACAGGGCCAAGTTCTATACTCACAGAGCTGTTTATGGTACACAGAGAAGATAGACGTTCACAGTGTGAATTCAATAATGTTCCATGAATGCCGTTAGAAGAATTACAGGTGATATGGGGGCACCTACCAGGGATCCTAACCTGGTCTAGGAGTCCAGGAAGGTCTTCCCCAGGAAGTGATATTTAAATGTCTTCTAGGAGCACAGAGACTAGGGGAGATGGGTATGTAAACCAATAGAGCTATGATAGATGGATATAGACGGTAGAGAGGGGGATTCTTGCCACAAGAGAGTCAAGGTAGATGTATTTCCCAGTTCTGAGTGTTGCTGTCACAATTTGGACACAACCAGAAAATTTTCCATAGAAGTAGCTATTTAAATATGTGACTGCAATCAGGTGACTAAGACTCAAAATAGCAAACAGCAAAAAATACTTCCTGTTTCACCTTCTTTCTCTTCCTCTCTCTCTCTCTCACACACAGACATACACACCCCCCCGTATGAATCCAGTTAATCTGGCAAGTAAAATATAAGATGTGTACCATATCCTCCTAACCCAGACCGTATTAACTGAGGTTCTCAGAGTATCTCATCGCCAGATCTTGATGACGGGTATATAAAATGAAGTGAGAGTCACTTTCACTTTTTAACTGTGAAGCATTTTCATAGATAGAAGACAAGAGACTGAGCAAGACTTCTAAGCAATCCCTGCCCTGTCCCTCAACCCACAGCCCTGAAAATCTGTGAGATTGGTTGTATTTAGAAAGCTGAGGCTGCTTGAGGGCTGGTGAGATAGCCATGAGCGGGGTCAGGAGAGTTGCTCTAATCCTACTTTCATCACTAACTTGCAGAGTGATCTTGGACAAGTCACTTCCCTCCCTGAGCCTCATTTTCCCCATTTATAAATAGAGGAAGTTGGAAGAGTCCTTTTGAGCTAGTTTTATGAATTATGAAAAGGAACCTCTACCCTACCCTATCCTCCCAGGCTAAAGCGGGTCCCTGGGTTATATCCTTGGCAGTTTTCCTTGTTAGAACTTATCATTGTTACTTCTTCTTTTCAAAAAATCTATTTATTGGGGCTTCCCTGGTGGTGCAGTGGTTGAGAGTCTGCCTGCCGATGCAGGGAACACGGGTTCGTGCCCCGGTCCGGGAAGATCCCACATGCCACGGAGCGGCTAGGCCCGTGAGCCATGGCCGCTGAGCCTGCGGGTCCGGAGATGGTGCTCTGCAACGGGAGAGGCCACAACAGTGAGAGGCCCACGTACCGCAAAAAAAAAAAAAAAAAAAAATCTATTTCTTTATCTCTATCAGTATTTGCCCTCTCCAAAAAGCTTGAACTCCAGAAGAGCCGAGACTGTACTGTTCACCACTGTACTCGTATGTTTTAGCCTGTGTCTGGCACACATTAGGAACTCAATAAACATTTGTTGCCTGAAATGTTCCTAGCAAGCACTCATCTCCACCCCAGCCCTGCTGGTTTGGTACCAGAGAGCATTGGGGTTTCCTAACTGGTATCTGTGGGAATCTCTATGCTAACAAATGTGTGGGCTTTTCTGGTTGTTTTGTTGTTGTTGTCGACATTCCAAAGGGTCACTTTAGCGCCAACATTGAAGTGATTACAATGAGCCCCCGTTTCAAAAAAATTGCCCCTGTCCTTTCCAGGGCCATGGAAGAAATGAGGCCAGAATCAAAAGTTGAGTCAGATTGAAGTCAGTTGCTGCCCATAGTGTGACAGTGAGGATTAGCAAACCTTAATGTAGAAATTGTTTTCAAAGCTAAGAATTGTTAAGCATTGTGCAGTCAGCACTTCTTAGAGTGATTTATGGAGTCGAACCGCCTTTGATTTCCTTTTGTAAACCATCACTTGAGCTGTATTCATTCACTGGTTTGTTTGTTTGGACAGCATTTCTTTTTTTAGGCTTTACCACATGCCAGACCTTGTGCAAAGCAGGGTGAGGGACGTAAAGATGGATGTGCACCAGAAGCCCATGGCCAAGTAGAGGAAAGAGGATCTACCAAGAACTGCAAGGCTGACTCTAAGAGGTCAGTGTTTGTGAGCCTGTTTTGTTTTTTTGCGGTATGCGGGCCTCTCACTGTTGTGGCCTCTCCCGTTGCGGAGCACAGGCTCCGGACGCGCAGGCTCAGCGGCCATGGCTCACGGGCCCAGCCGCTCCGCGGCACATGGGATCTTCCCGGACCGGGGCATGAACCCGTGTGCCCTGCATCGGCAGGCGGACTCTCAACCACTGCGCCACCAGGGAAGCCCTGGTGAGCCTGTTTGATTAAAGTCTGTCTCTTGCTGCTAGACAGGAAGCCGCAGGAAGCCAGAGGATAGGGTTTTTGTCTTGTTCCATATTGAATCCCCAGTGCTGAACGGTGCTTGGTCTGTGGTAGGAACTCAATATATACTTGCAGAATGAGGGAAATAGTGTCATCTAAAAGAGATTAAGAAAATGTGCTGTGGGGATTGGAGAGGTAGAGATTAGTCTCAGCTGGGGACATCACATGATCAAAACTGAGAGGGACCATCAAGGTTAGGGTTAGTGTTCCCACTGCTGCTTTCAGGCCCATTTTACAAATGAGGAAACTGTCACAGAGGGGAAAAGGGATTTGCCCAGGGTCACACAGTGTTAAGGGCCGAATTTTGCCCCTTCACCCCCAATTCATATATTGAAGTCTTAACACCTAATACCTCAGAACGTGACTGAATTTGGAAGTAGGGTCTTTAAAGAAGAAAGTTAAAATGAGGTGATTTTTGGGCCCTAATCCACATGACTAGTGTCGTTATAAGAAGAGGAGATTAGGTCACAGATAACATGCACAGAGGGAAGATGATGTGAAGACACAGGGAGAAGACGGCCGTCTGCAAGCCAAGGAGAGAGGCATTAGAAGAAACAACCCTGCTGACACCTTGATCTTGGATGCTGGCCTTTAGAATTGTGAGAAAATAAATTTCTGTTGTTTAAGCCAGCCAGCCTGTGGTACTTTGTTATGGCAGCCCTAAGCCAACTAATACACACAGTAAAGTTTGGACTAGAAGCCAGGTCTGCTGAATCTCTCTCCTAAGCCCTTTACATGACACCATCCAGATGGTCCATTTGGTACTCTCTCTAACACCCACTGCTGATGAGGATGATGACGATGATGATAACAGCTAACGCACGTATACTGCCTATCATGTACCACACACGCTTCTCAGTACTTTACACACAATAGCTCATTTAGTTCTCCCAACAGCCCTGTTAAGTAAGCATTATTTATTGTCCCATTTTTTTTTTTTAATTATTTATTTTATTTATTTTTGGCTGCGTTGGGTCTTCGTTGCTGCGTGCAGGCTTTCTCTAGTTGCGGCGAGCAGGGGCTACTCTTTGTTTCGGTGCATGGGCTTCTCACTGTGGTGGTTTCTCTTGCTGTGGAGCACAGGCTCTAGGAGCACGGGCTTCAGTAGTTGTGGCACGTGAGCTCAGTAGTGGTGGCTCGCGGACCCTAGAGCGCAGGCTCAGTAGTTGTGGCGCACAGCCTTAGTTGCTCCACGGCATGTGGGATCTGCCTAGAGCAGGGATCGAAGCCCTGTCCCCTGCATTGGCAGGAGGGTTCTTTAACCACTGTGCTACCACGGAGGTCCCTATTTTCCCATTTTTACAGATGAGGAAACTGAAACACAAAGAGATTGAGCAACTTGCCCGAGAGCATATGACAACTCAGTGCTTGTACTGGGATTCAGGCCCAGGCAGTCTGCTCCAGGAACGTGCCCTCACCCATCTGGCTGTTCTCCAGTGTTATGTCTACATGCCAAGCCAGAGGCATTTTCAAAGATGAGAGGTAATGATGGCCCTTTGAGGCCTCACTGGGTTTGCTTTCCTATAGCCATAAATTATGGATATACTCATCCCAATCTGAAGTGGCTCATGGGAAGCATAAAACAAACAAGCAGAGGGAAGCAGGAGCCTTGCTAAAGAGTAGAGCATTAGGATTTATTTGTTCCAGAATCTTCTTATATGTTAGGACATCAGTGAGGAAACATTGAAATAGCAGATTTCAAGCCTCCCTCAAGCAAAAACATCTTTTTTTTTTTTTGCAGTACGCGGGCCTCTCACTGTTGTGGCCTCTCCCATTGCGGAGCACAGGCTCCGGACGCGCAGGCTTGGTGGCCATGGCTCACGGGCCCAGCCACTCCGTGACATATGGGATCCTCCCGGACGGGGGCACGAACCCGCGTCCCCTGTATCGGCAGGCGGACTCTCAACCACTGCACCACCAGGGAAGCCCTAGCAAAAACATCTTCTAATTCAGTCCTTAAAAGTGAAACAACCAAACCACTTCAGCCAAAGCACTTTGCAGTAAGAGGCCTGGGTTTGAATCCTTTCTCAACCACTTACCAGCTGAGTGACTTGGGATTTATGAAATCCATCTGAACCACAGTTTTTCCTTCTGGGAGATGGGGAAAATGACACCCATCTCATGGATTAGACATAATATATTCAAAAACATTGTCACAGGTGCCTATACATAGTAAGTGATCAATAAACAGAGCTCTTGTTAGCTAAGCAAAATGACCATACCTAAAGGCTCTCCTCTGTGAAGCCTTGCCCAGTGTCTCATCCTGTCTGTCCAAATTCATTGCTTGCTCTACTGGCTCTTGAGGGAAGTTGCTTGCACTTCTATTTGTCACTCAGTTTGTCCTTCCTTCCATCACAGAAGTTGATGACACACCTATCCATCTGTGCATCCACTCAGTAAAATTGTAGCATTTTTTTTTATGTTCCAGTGCTGTGCCAGGCACTGGAAGTTCACAGGTGGATACAATAAGGTCCCACCCTTGAAGGTGTAGGGCTTTTGGGGCAACTCAGGGCTGGGTGTGCCCAATAGGCAGGGGTACTATAATAATAACAATACAAATTTACA
The DNA here is from genome assembly GCF_964270905.1 of Leucopleurus acutus. Lineage (NCBI taxonomy): Eukaryota > Metazoa > Chordata > Mammalia > Artiodactyla > Delphinidae > Leucopleurus > Leucopleurus acutus. The sequence continues at coordinate 72,523,921 of NC_139151.1, forward strand.
ATTATATTGTACTGAAGTATTTATCATAGGAAAAACCAGCACTTTGTTCAATTTCTAGACATTTATTTTATGATTTAGAACTATTTTAATAGAATAAGGGAGTCATAATGTTTTCAATTCTTTTCCAATTTAACTTCCAAAGGTTTGCTTTGGCAACAGATACATTAAGGAATAATTGCAAAGACTGTATTAAATGGTGGGCTAGAAAAAGCTCCAGTATTTTCTGGGGGCTGAGGTAGGAGACCCCCATTGGCCCACTGGACTCCCCAAGGGCAGGAACCAAGCTTTCTCCTAGCTTCATAGCTGTCCTTCAAGCTGAACAGAGCTTAGATGCCACCTTTTTCAGGGCAGCCCAAAAAACGGCGTGGAGAGTGCAGATGGGGGGCTCTTGCCCAATACTCCTCTAGTCTGAGCGGTGGAACTCATATATTTTCTGTTTTGTGTGAGGAAACAGAACCCCAGATGGTGAAAGGGACTTGCCCAAGATCACAGGAACAGACAGTGGCAAATGTTTTAATAGTTAACATTTATTGATTCCTTCTTACGTCAAACATTGGCTAAGGGGCTTTACATGCTTTTTCTCATTTAATCCTTCTGACAATTCTGTGAAGTAGGTACCCTTATTTTCTCCATTTCACAGATGAGGAAAATGGAGGTAAAGTAAGAGACTTTCACAAGGTCATCTAGCTATTAAGCAGCCAAGTCCGGATTTGCACTCGGTAGATGGTGGTTGATGTTGGAATAACAGCCCGATCCTGGACCTGTACGAGGGGCAGGATGAAGAATGCGGACCGGTGGACACCTACCTGGGCGAGCAGTGCACGGTCTCGGCCAGCGACTGTTATCGCCCGGCGCGGGTGGCTCGGGGACTGAGCCTCCGCCTGGCTACTCCCAGCTAGCTTCCCTGGGGGCGCGAAAGTCCCGCCCCCAGCGGAGGAGAAGGCAGGGATTGGCTCTCTCGATGCCGATTGACGGCTCAGGGCTCGAGCGGTAGCCGCGGTGGAGGCGGGGCCACGAGCAGGAAGTGAGAGTGGAGGCGGCTCCAGACAGGCTGGCCAGCGGGCGGCTGCCGCCACTTTGCCGAGTCGCCGCCGCCACTGCGGAGATGGAGGGGCCGGGACTGGGCTCGCAGGTGAGTGCGTTGGGCGCAGGCTGTCCCGGGGGCTCGGAGGGCGGCCGCGGCTGTGGAGAGAGGGAGGGCATGGGTGTTAGGTAGCTCCCAGAGGGGCCTCCGGGGGCAGAGGGGCCGGGTCCAGGGAGGAGGAAGCCTGGAAACACCGAGAATGATGCAGGGAATTCTCTCCGAGGCGACCGGGAAGAAAAGGCAAGGACAGGGATGAGTACCATACCGGCCCTCCATCCACCTGCGGTCCGGGGCGCCCCGTGCCCGGCAGGGACCCATGCGGGCCCTGGGAGGGGAGGGTGGCGTTCCTGGGAGAGGTGTCAGGTGACACACCTGAGTTGGACCAGCCCGTTTTGACATTGGCCTGGAGTCTATGAGGTTCTAATCATTTCTTTTTCGGCCGGGGCGTCTGGGAACCCGCCTTCGCTCCTCCCAGCCCTGTTTTAGCTCTCGTTTCCACATCCTTGCTTACTCTTTGAAAGATTTGAGGCTGTTTGTTTAGGCTGGAGAAAGGCGGGGGGGGGGGGGCGGTGGCAGGAAAGGGAGGTACGTGATAGCTATCTGCAAAATCCCAAAGGACTGTTCTGTGGAGGAGGTCGTACTAGAAGCCAGATGTAGTTTCAGAAAATAGAAGGGGCCAGTGGGGAAAGTTACAGGAGATATATGTTAGCTCCAAGAAAACTAGATTTTTGCCCTTTTTGCTTATGGTCTCGACTGGCATATTATAGCTGTTTACTTAATTTTTGTTGAACACATGAAAAATATTCAGAGTCATCCAATGTTTAGTGAGTTCTTAGCATATGCCAAGTGCTTTTCTATGCATTATTTAATTCCAGAATTGAAGCATCCTTGAGAAGGTGATATCATCCCCATTTACAGATGAGAAAACCGAAGCTCTCTCCAGCAGCTGGAGTGAATTAGGTAGTAGATTTTCTGTCCCTAGTGGGATTCAAGCAGTTTGAGATGATTGGGTTAGTTGGCCTCTAAAAAAAAGTCTTTCGCATATTGAGTGTTCTCTCACACTCCCCCTTTCCCTTCCTGCTTTCAGCAATCTGATGTAGGTTTAAGTGAGGAACAAGACAGGTGGGGAAGCTGTCGGGTGTTCTTGCATTTTGATAGAATAAAAAAGGTTTGCAAGCAGACCATATATTACAAAAGAGTGTAGAATCTTCACATGGAAACTATGTCTCATTTGTTGTTTGTTTTTTTCCCCTCAGAGTTTCAGGGAAACGTTGGTAGCAGTAATGATCATACCTTAATTACTGCCACTCATTTACAAAAGCCTTCAAGTGCTTAAAGTTCATTACCTTGTTCTGCAGGGAAGATTGCCCTGCCCGAATTCCCTGCCAGATGGAGGGAGAGAATGATTCAGGGGTTGAAATTAAATGGGCCAAGGTAGAGAGATCATTGTTGTTGTTAATAATTATTGGTATTAACTTTTTCAATAATAGCAATAGATTTTACCTATATAAGATGCTCTACAGTTTGCAAAATACTTCCTTATTGTTATTCCTCACTGTGACCCTGTGAGGTGGGGAGGGATTATTATTCCAGTTTTAGAGATAAGAATTGAGGTTCAAAAAACTGAAGTCATGGAGATCCCTGGTGGTCCAGTGGTTAGGACTCAGTGCTTTCACTGCTGTGGCCCGGGTTCAATCCCTGGTCGGGGAACTAAGATCCTGCAAGCCGTGTGATGTGGCCATAAAAAAAAAAAAAAATTGGAGTCAGTTGTTAAAAGTCAAATAGCTGCTGAGAGAGCCAGGACTTCATTCATTCTACCAGGTGTTAAGCACTGTTATAGGTGCTGGAGATAAATCAGTGAACAAAACAGATAAAAACATTCCTTCTCTGGTTGAATTTGGTTCCCCTGATTCCAGCTGATAGGTTTTTGCCAGAACTGTCTGGCCCCCAGTTTCCTCTCTGACCTCATTTTTTACTACTTTCTCGCTTGCTCAATCAACCACAGCTATGCTGGCCCCAAGGCCTTTGCACTTAGTATTCGCTCTATCTGGAGAACTCTTTCTTCATATAACCACATGGCTTACCCCCCCCACCTTTGTAAGGTCTTGACACAATCGTCACCTCAATGTGGTAGGCCTTCCCCAACACCACCACTACCAGCAACATTCCTTAACCTCCTTCCTTCCTTTATATTTCTTCTCGGCATTCAATACCATTAACATACTCTGTAAATAATTGTCCAGTGAATGAGCTTGGATACTTAGCTCTGTTAATACAGAATGCTTCTGTTAATGCCATGAGAAATTTTAATGGCTATCTGTCAGATCTCTGTTTCTCTCTTTGTTTTATTTGATAATCTGTCAGGATTTTGACCCTCATCAGAGTTTAAATATGGTTTTCTAGATATTGGTTTTCTCTTAAATTAATTAACTTTAACAGTACTTACTTACTATTTAGAAAATATAATTGGATTTAAGATATCTCCACGTGAGAAATATCTCTTATATCTTAAGTATGTTCCAGTCATCTATTGCTGTGTAACAAACCATCCCAAATCGTAGTGGTGTAAACCAGCCATTGTCATGCTCATGGACTGTGCGTCAGGACTTTGGCCAGGGCAAAGCAGGGATGGTTTGTTTCTGCTCCACCATGTCCGGAGCCTCTGCTGGAAAGACTTGTCACCTGGGATGACTTGCTAGCTGGGGCTGGTAACATCTGATGGTTCCCTCACTCACATGTCTGGTGGTTGATGCTGACTTTGAGCAGGGACACCTACATGTGGCCTGGGCCTCTGGACAGCATGGTAGCTGGGTTCCAAGAGTGAGCATTTCAAGAGACAGAAAGAGGAAGCTGCCAGTTTCTGAGGCCTGAACCTGCAAGCTGGCAGAGCATCACTTCTGTGGTATTTTATTAGTGAAGCAGTCACTAATAAAACTCTTATGAGTTTGCTGGTGTCTTAAGAATTTGCTTGGTCTATTCTGTTACCTTAACATTGTAGGCAGCCATACATCAGTTACGCTTCCACTGCCACAAAGGGTGTTTGTTTGTGCGGTGATGCCTTTACCAGTACACATGTCAATAATGACTACTGTAACAGCTCCTCTTAGAACCATACAACATGGATTTGGAAAGAGCTGTATAGCTATATTGACCTGCTCCTTTCATTTTACAAATGTAGAAACTGAAGCCAAAAATCGGGTAGATGATTAGCCACCATCATACAGCCGCCTGAAATCTGAGACTTGGGCCTTGTTCTCAAGGAGTTTACCTTTCACCATGGTAAAATGAAACAACTAGAGAGTACTTAGAAAAACACTTTCTTGATAACCAGAGAGTAATTTCTAAGAAGGATGTAGTATCATGACAAACTTTGCTTTAATCTTTGTGATGGGAATGTATGGTTGTTTTCCTTAAACATTTTTATGGGACTGTCTCTGAAGGTAACCTCTCCCAAAGCAGGTCATCTCCTTCCTCACCTGTAGCTCTTATGGCAGAATCCTGGGAGGGAGTGATATCTAGAGCACAGGACATAGCTTAGAGCTGTGGCCGCTAAGCTTTTTTGATCATGCACTCCTATCAGTAAAGCAGTTTTGAGCTTGCACCCCTAGAGTAAAACCGCAGTGTGACAAGTAGGATTTGAAATGTTCATTTTTGTAAAATGTCATGTATTGTGAGATTAAGGGAATGATGAGTGGCACGTGCACTGCAAGCTGGCTGGGAGCTCAGGCCGCCAGCTGTGCAGTCCACATCATCCAGGTACCACTGACTGCAGTTTGTTGTCCATGGTTGGCCATTGATCACTCTAACTTATGTGTTAATGGGGATGATTCCGTGTCATGTGGTTGGCTGGGACTTAAAAAGTTCAGCTCCCCTCTGTTTGATGTACCTGGGGGCTGGGGAAAGGAGCCAGTCTCTAAATTCATATTGTCATGGGGCATGTTATTGTAGGATTTGACAATGTGTTTCTAAATTGTATTCATGAGTGAATAGCTTACTATATACTCATGGTAAGGTTTTGAATTAAAGATAGTAAATGTAAGTCTGCTTCAAATCAGCCTTCTTGATAATTTGTAATTTTTTTTGGAGGGAGGCTGGCTTTTTGTTACATCAGCTTAGATTGTCTATGTTTCTACTTTATGTGGCCAGTAAAGAGCACCTGCTATGAGAAGTGTCAGCTCTGCCATTTTCTTGTTTGCTTGTACTTTTACTTCCGTTATTATTTCAGTTCGTGGCTTCTTTGTAGTAGTAATCAGTTTAAGCCACTTGCTCATTTTGGGAGGGGTAACTTTAAAATTAGTAAGTAGTTAAAATGAGATACTATACCTTGAAAATTACTTAGCCTGATGTATACTGCAAAATGTTGAAGGTCCCACTGTAACCCCTCTGGGTGTGGACTTTTACTCTGTCCCCAAGTTACCTTGTAAACAGACCGTGAGGAGTGACCTACTTGATATACAGATTAAGTGAGGCTGCGAGGGCTAAGAATTCATAAATCTTTTTTTTTAAATAAATTCATTTATTTAATTTATTTATTTTTGGCTGTGTTGGGTCTTTGTTGCTGCGTGGTCTTTTCTCTAGTTGTGGCGAGCAGGGGGTACTCTTTGTTGCGGTGCGTGGGCTTCTCATTGCGGTGGCTTCTGTTATGGAGCTCGGGCTCTAGGCGCGTGGGCTTCAGTAGTTGTGGCACGTGGGCTCGGTAGTTGTGGCTCTTGGGCTCTAGAGTGCAGGCCCAGTAGTTGTGGCGCAGGGGCTTAGTTGCTCCACGGCATGTGGGATCTTCCCGGAGCAGGACTCTAACCGGTGTCCCCTGCGTTGGCAGGCGGATTCTTAACCACTGCGCCACCAGGGAAGCCCCCAGAATTCATAAATCTTAAGGAAGCCAAATGTATAAATTTTTGTGGGTTCCCCTCTTTTTTTTTTTTTTAGAAAAGGAAAAGTCATTATAACAGCTTTAACATTTTCTTCCGTTACCTAATGGGTCACTGAGTGGTTGGCCTTGAGTGCACTTGCCTCACTTTGGAGACCATTGACTTTGAAAACAGGCTTTGAGTTTATATAATCATTTTTAGGTTTTACTCTGATCTGGATTTGGACAAAAAATGGTGACGTGAACAGAAAGTACCTCTTGTTCTCTCGTCTTTATCACCCATTTTTGCCATTTAATCACATATTGCTTCCATTATCACTTTACGCTCTTTGTCTCTGACTTAGCTGCCCAATTAGACTTAAACTCCTGGAGGATACGAACCCACATCTTCTGTTTTCCTAGCATAATGCTTTGCACATCATAAATACACAGTAATTAATTGCTGAATAAATACATGCTTTTAATAAATAAATGCTCTTTACATTGAAATGTGTAATCCACCTCAACTTTCTGCATGAAAAGTAAAGCTGATGTCCTTAATGCCTTAAGGCATAATGAGAAGCAATAAATTTGTATCTGTATAATATGTGACGTTTATTTGTGATGAAAAGTCTGTGTATAAACAAAGTCTTGATCTTCCTAATATATAAATGGAAACTGATATACAATCCACTAGAAAAACAGTAGACTATGAAAAGGCAACCCACAAAAGAGAAAGTATGAGAGCCAATAAAGAACAAACAAACTCAGACTCATTAGCAACTAGGGGCATGCAAATGCAAAACAAGATGCCATTTTTTTAGCCATCAGATTGGCAAGATTGTAAAAAGATTGATAATATTCAGTTAGGAGGTTTGTAGGGAAAAAGAACACTTACATACTTGCCTGTTGGGAGTGTGAATTAGGGAAGGTCAGTATCTGTTTATGTTTAAAATACACATATTTTTTGACCCAGCAGTCCTGTGTTGGGGAATCAGTGTTATAGAATGTACAGGATGTTAATTATAGGGTTGTTTAGAGAGTGAATGCTGAAATCAACCTGCATGTCTAACAATAGGGAAATGGTTGAATAAATTATGCTAGGTCTATACAGTGGAATAGTATTCAACTATCACTTGTTACTGACCTGCAGCGCTGTACATGATATATTGTTAGGTGAGACAGGCAAGTTGATGAATAATTATATAACTGGATCCCATGTTTGGGGATAAATTTTGTTAAATATAAGAAGAAAATGATAAAAACCTATGTATCCTGTATAATGTTATGTATGTTAAAGTATATACACATAGTGAGGAAGGATACACCAAACTGTTAATAATAGTATCTCTGTTGGTACAAGATTGGAAGGGAAAGAGTCCAGATGATCAACTCTTTATTCACTTTGGTATTGCTGGTGTTTTAAACTGAAAGTTTTAAAATTTTATAATTTAAAAAGTCTAAGTTTTATATGAAAAGCAGACTGATTTCTCTGTCAATTTCAGCTACATCTGCTGTTTATTGACGCTGGAGAAATTCTGAGTATAGTATATTCAGCTCTTTCCTTGACCCCTTGTCTTCTTCCAGTTAGATGTAATTATAGTTACTGTGATATGGTGAAAAGTAATGTTCTTATTTATGTTTTAATCTAACTACCTATATGTTTATTATTTAGCTGTGTGTGTGTTTGTGTGTGTAAAATAAGAGTGTCACGCAGTGAGGTTGAATTTACCAGATAAATCGGAACTTATGTATTCAAATAAGCATTTGTGGTTCTAGCTCTGGGTAAGATGGAGTAAAGCACACTCCACCCTGTCTGTCCCACTGAATGCACTAGATAGAAAGCTATTTAAGGATTCCCAAAAGAAAATTTTAGCAGGTAGGGTGGGGGAAAAAACCAGAATTCAGAAAACCACTGAACCAGGAACTAATTTACCTTTTTCCCATCTGGGTCCCCTCCTCTCTTCCACCGCCCTCTCCCTGGACTTGAACCCTGGCAGTGAGCATCCCTGCAGAGAGAGAGCACTTCTGGAGAAGCCCTCTAGTTCAGGTTCAAGGAGCAGGAAAGCGGACTCCTGGCAGCACAGGCACTGAAACTCTGAGGCAGGAGGACTTCCTCTCTGAACAGAGGAGTTGTAGTCCCAAGACAGTTCTTAGAGGTGACACCTGAAGCATGATCCATAAAAGAAAAAAACTGATACATTATACTTCATCAAAATTAAAAACTTTTGTTCTATGAAAGAGATGTAAGAAATGGGAAGGTAAGCTACAGACTGGGAGAACAAGTTTACAAATCACATATCTGACAAAGGACTTTTGTCTAGCATGTGTAATATAAGGAACTCTCAAAACTTAGCAGTGAGAAAATAAATAGCCTTATTAAAAATGGGTAAAAAGACTTAGACAGTTCACCAAAGAAGATAAACAGATAGCAAACAGCACATGAAATGACACTCAGCCCCATTAGCCATTAGGGCTATGCAAATTGAGACCATGATGAGACACTACTACACATCTATTATACTGACAGTATCAAGCGCCAGAGAGGATGCAGAGCAATTGGAGCTCTCATACGTTGCTAATGGCAATGCAGAGTGGTACAGCTACTCTGGAAAACAGTTCGGCCATTTCTTATAAACTTAACATCAACTTACCAGAGGGCCAAGCAGTCTCACTCTTAGAGAAGCAAGAACATATGTTCACACAAAATGAATGTTTATACAGCTCCATTTATAATTGCCAAAAGCTGGAAACAACCCACGTGAGTTTGAATGGATAAACGGTGATACATTCATATAATGGAATACTTTATAGCAAGGAAGGAACTATTAATAACATACAGCATTATGCTGAGTGAAAGAAGCCAGTCTTAGAAGATTATATTCTGTCTAATTCCATTGTATGACATTCTGGGAAAGGTAAAACTAGTGATGAAGGACATGTCTGTGGTTGCCAGGAGTTGATAGGGAGAGGGTGTGGCTAAAAAGGAATATCCTGAGGGAGGTTTTTGAGGTGTTGGAACCGTTCTGGATCCTGATGGTGGTAGTGGTTACAATTTACAGAACTATATACCAAAAAGTCAATTTAACTGTAAGGTAACTTAGAACAAAAGGATTTGCTCCTTCAGAGTAACCTGTTGAGGGGTTATGGACTTACTGCAGTAAAACTACTATTTGTTAAATCTTTTTTGGAATTCCTGGAGAATTGATGTAGGCGCATCATTTCACGTATCTTCAATTTTCTGTTCTTAATGTGTATTCATCCTTTGAGAATTTTTTTTAAACAATGAAAAGTTGGTCAGAGAGACAGTCGTGGTGAATAAGGTGGATAAAAGCCAGATAACAACTTTATGGTAAAGGACAAGATGGGATTATAAAATAGTAAGCCAGTTTTGATCTCTAGGAATGATTTGCTAGGTATTTGATGTGAACCTCCACCTTAAATGCAACTAAAAATGCTGGATACAGTATAAAATCTTAAGTGTTTAATATTTTTGATGCTATTGTAAAATTTAAAAAAGGTTCCTGAGGATTTTCTGTGTACAGGATCATGCTGTCTGCAAGTAAAGGTGGATTTGCTTCTTTTCTAATCTGTATGCAATTTTCCTTCCCTTACCCTATTATCGCGTCTAGGACTTCAGTACATTGTTGATTAGAAGTGGTGATAGTGGGCATCCTTGCTTTGTTTCAGTCTTTAGAGTTAAAGCATTCAGTCTTTTACCGTTGACTGTATGGTAGCTGTAGATTTTTAAAAAATGCTCCTGATTAGGTTGAGGAAGTTCCCTTCTTTCCCTAGTGTGCTAAGCGTTTTTATCATGCATGGGTGTTGAATTCTGTCAAATGCTTATTCTACTGAAATGAGTATATTTATTTTGTTAATATGGTGAATTGCACTGATTTCTTTTGAAATGTTTAAGCTTGGTTGTAATGTACATTATCCTTTTTATATATTACTGAATACAGTTTTGCTAATATTTCATTTAGGATCTTTTCATCTGTGTTCATGAAGGATATTGAGTCTATAGTTTTCTTTACTTCTTATGTCTGTTGGTTTTAGTATCAGGATAATGCTGCCTTCTAAAATGAGCTGGGAAGCAGTCGCTCTGTATTCTGAAGGAGTTGGTATCATTTCTTCCTTGAGTGTTTTCGTAGACTTTGCCAGTTAAAAGTCATGTGGGCCTGGAGTTGTTTTGTTTTGTTTAATGGGAAGTTTTAAAATTATGAACTCAATTTCTTTAATAGATAGAGTGCTACTCATTTCTTTTTAAGTCCATCTTGATAACTTGTGTCTTTCGAGATATTTTATGCATTTCACCTAGGTTGTTGAATTTAGTGGCATAAAGATGTTCACAGAAGCCCCTTATTACCCTTTGAATATTTGCAGAATCTTATAATGATGTCCCCTTTTTTAAACTTGCTCTTTGTCATTGACATCTTTTTTCTTGATCAGTCTGACTAGAGCTTTATCAATTTTATTGATTTATTCTTTCCAAAGAACCAACTTTTGGTTTCAGTGATTTTCTGCATTTTTTTCTTTTTTATATTTCATGGATTTCCCTATCTTTATTGTTTCCTTCATTCTGTCTACTTGGGATTTAATTTTTTTTTTCTCTAGATCCTTAAGATGAAAACTTAGATCATTTATTTTAGTTTCTTCTTTTTTCCTATTATAAGCATTTAAAGCTAAAAATTCACTCTATTTAGAAAAGTGTTGTTTTGTTTCCAAATATTTTAGAATATTCCACATATCGTTTGGTTATTGATTTTTTTAAAACATCTTTATTGGAGTATAATTGCTTTACAATGTTGTGTTAGTTTCTGCTGTATAACAAAGTGAATCAGCTATATTTATACATTTATCCCCATATCCCTTTGCTCTTGCACCTCCCTCCCACCCTCCCTATCCCACCCCTCTAGGTGGTCACAAAGCACTGAGCTGATCTCCCTGTGTGATGCAGCTGCTTCCCACGAGCTATCTATTTTACATTTGGCAGTGTATATATGTCAGTGCTACTCTTTCACTTCGTCCTAGCTTCCCTTCCCCCTCCCCGTGTCCTTAAGTCCATTCTCTACGTCTGCATCTTTATTCCTGTCTTGCCCCTAGGTTCATCAGAACCTCTTTTTTTTTTTTTTTTAGATTCCATATATATACGTTAGCATACGGTATTTATTTTTCTCTTTCTGACTTACTTCACTCTGTATGACAGACGCTAGGTCCATCTGCCTCACTACAAATAACTCAATTTCATTTCTTTTTATGGCTGAGTAATATTCCATTGTATATATGTGCCACGTCTTCTTTATCCATTCATCTGTCGATGGACACATAGGCTGCTTCCATGTCCTGGCTATTGTAAATAGAGCTGCAGTGAACATTGTGGTATGTGACTCTTTTTGAATTATGGTTTTCTCAGGGTATATGCCCAGTAGTGGGATTGCTGGGTCGTATGGTAGTTCTACTTTTAGTTTTTCAGGGAAACTCCATATTGTTCTCCATAGGGAGGACAATTTACATTCCCACCAACAGTGCAAGAGGGTTCCCTTTGCTCCACACCCTCTTCAGCATTTATTGTGTGTAGACTTTTTGGTGATGGCCATTCTGACCCGTGTGAGGTGATACCTCATAGTGGTTTTGATTTGCATTTCTCTAATGATTTGTGATGTTGAGCATCCTTTCATGTGTTTGTTGGCAATCTGTATGTCTTCTTTGGAGAAATGTCTATTTAGATCTGCCCATTTTTGGATTCGGTTTTTTGTTTTTGTGATATTGAGCTGCATGAGCTGCTTGTATATTTTGGAGATTAATCCTTTGTCAGTTCCTTTGTTTGCAGATATTTTCTCCCATTCTGAGGGTTGTCTTTTGGTCTTGTTTATGGTTTCCTTTGCTATGCAAAAGCTTGTTTCATTAGGTCCCATTTTTAAATTTTTGTTTTTATTTCCATTTCTCTAGGAGGTGGGTCAAAAAGGATTTTGCTGTGATTTATGTCATAGAGTGTTCTGCCTATGTTTTCCTCTAAGAGTTTGATAGTGTCTGGCCTTACATTTAGTTCTTTAATCCATTTTGAGTTTATTTTTGTGTATGGTGTTAGGGAGTGTTCTAATTTCATTCTTTTACATGTAGCTGTCCAGTTTTCCCAGCACCACTTATTGAAGATGCTGTCTTCTCCATTGTTTATTCTTGCCTCCTTTATCAAAGATAAGGTGACCATATGTGCATGGGTTTATCTCTGGGCTTTCTATCCTGTTCCATTGATCTGTCTTTCTGTTTTTGTGCCAGTACCATACTGTCTTGATTACTGTAGCTTTGTAGTATAGTCTGAAGTCAGGGAGCCTGATTCCTCCAGCTCCGTTTTTCTTTCTCAAGATTGCTTTGGCTATTTGGGGTCCTTTGTGATTCCATACAAATTGTGAAATGTTTTGTTCTAGTTCTGTGAAAAATGTCAGTGGTAGTTTGATAGGGATTGCATTGAATCTGTAGATTGCTTTGGGGAGTATAGTCATTTTCACAATATTGATTCTTCCAATCCAAGAACATGATATATCTCTCCATCTGTTGGTGTCATCTTTAATTTCTTTCATCAGTGTCTTATAGTTTCCTGCATACAGGTCTTTTGTCTCCCTAGGTAGGTTTATTCCTAGCTATTTTATTCTTTTTGTTGCAGTGGTAAATGGGAGTGTTTCTTTAATTTCTCTTTCAGATTTTTTGTCCTTAGTGTATAGGAATGCAAAAGATTTCTGTGCATTACTTTTGTATCCTGCTACTTTACCAGGTTCATTGGATAGCTCTAGTAGTTTTCTGGTAGCATCTTTAGGATTCTCTATGTATAGTATCATGTCATCTGCAAACAGTGACAGTTTTACTTCTTTTCCAATTTGGTTTACATTTATTTCTTTTTCTTCTCTGATTGCCATGGCTAAAACTTCCAAAAACTATTTTGAATACTAGTAGTGAGAGTGGGCAACCTTGACTTGTTCCTGATCTTAGAGGAAATGGTTTCAGTTTTTCACCATTGAGAATGATGTTGGCTGTGGGTTTGTCAAATTTGGCCTTTATTATGTTGATGTAGGTTCCCTCTATGCCTACTTTCTGGAGAGTTTTTTTCATAAATGGGAGTTGAATTTTGTCAAAAGCTTTTTCTGCATCTATTGAGATGATCTTTTATCCATATGGCTTTTATCCTTCAGTTTGTTAATATGGTGTATCACATTGATTGATTTGTGTATATTGAAGAATCCTTGCATTGCTGGGTTAAACCCCACTTGATCATGGCGTATGATCCTTTTAATGTGCTGCTGGATTCTGTTTGCTAGTATTTTATTAAGGATATTTGCATCTATGTTAATCAGTGATATTGGCCTGTAGTTTTCTTTTTTTGTGACACCGTTGTCTGGTTTTGGTCTCAGGGTGATGGTGGCCTCGTAGAATGAGTTTGGGAGTGTTCCTCCCTCCGCTACATTTTGGAAGAGTTTGAGAAGGGTAGGTGTTAGCTCTTCTCTTTGATAGAATTCACCTGTGAAGCCATCTCATCCTGGACTTTTGTTTGTTGGAAGATTTCTATTCACAGTTTCAATTTCAGTGCTTGTGATAGGTCTGTTCATATTTTCTGTTTTTTTCCTGGTTCAGTCTTGGAGGGTTGTAGTTTTCTAAGAATTTGTCCATTTCTTCCAGGTGGTCCATTTTATTGGCACATAGTTGCTTGTAGTAATCTCTTGATTTTTAATTTAATTCCATTTGTGGTCAGAGAATGTACTCTGTATGAATTCAACCCATTTAAGTTTGTTGAGGCTTGTTTTATGGCCCAATGTATTATCTGTCTTGCTGAGTGTTAAATGTGTACTTGAAACAATATCTTTTCTCTTGTTGGATGTAATTTTATGAAAATGTCAGCTGGATCCAGTTGGTGGATAGTGTTAAGTGTTCTCTGTCCTTTTCTGATTTCTCTCCTCTTCTCTATGCAGTATGGTTTTCTGTTTACTCATTCCATCAGTTGCTGAAAGAAGTATTAAAATATTCAACTTTAATAGTGAATCTTTCTATTTTTCTTTTTTGCTTTATGAATTTTAAAGTTCCTTTTGGGTGCATATGTATTTAAGATTGTTATGTCTTTTTTTCCTTAAGTTACTTAAAAATTTGTTTATTTATTTATTTTCTTTATTTTTCTGGCTGCATCATGTCTTAGTTGTGGCATGCAGGATCTTCGTCGCGGCACGTGGGCTTCTCTCTAGTTGTGGCATGCAGGTTTTCTCTTTAGTTGTGGCTCCAGAGCACATGGGCTCTGTAGTTTGTGGCATGTGGGCTCTCTCTTTGAGATGTGCGAGCTCAGTAGTTGTGGCGCGTGGGCTTAGTTGCCCTGCGGAATGTGGGATTTTAGTTTCCTGACCAGGGATCGAACCCATGTCCCCTTAATTGGAAGGCAGATTCTTTACCACTGGACCACCAGGAAGTCCCTGTTATGCTTCTTAATAAGTTGGCTTCTTTAATATTTTGCAGTGTCCCTCCTCATCTCTGGTAATATTTCTTGTGTGGATGTCTACTTTGTCTTATACTAATATAACCACTACATTCCTTATGCTTAGTATTCCTTTATGCATGGTATATATTTTTCTGTCCTTTTACTTTTTTTTTTTTTTTTTGCGGTACGCGGGCCTCTCACTGTTGTGGCCTCTCCCGTTGCGGAGCACAGGCTCCGGACGCGCAGGCTCAACGGCCATGGCTCACGGACCCAGCCGCTCCGTGGCATGTGGGATCTTCCCAGACCGGGGCATGAACCCGTGTCCCCTGCATCGGCAGGCGGACTCTCAACCAGTGCGCCACCAGGGAAGCCCTGTCCTTTTACTTTTAACTTATGTATGTTTTTCTATTAAAAGTAGGTTTCTTGTAGACAATATGTAGTTTTTTTGAAAAAAAAAAATTTTTTTTTTTAAATCCAATCTAACAAACTGTCTTTCATTTGGTTTTCTTTAGACCATTTGTATTTAATGTGATTATCAATATAGTTAAGTATAAATATATTATCTTGTATGATATTTCCTTCTCTGTTTTTGTTCATTTTTTCCCTACTTTTCCTGCATTTAAAAGCATATTAATTGAGTGTCTTTTAAGTGTTTTATTTTATCTCTGCTATTGGCTTATTATATGACTTTGTTTTATTTGTTTAGAGATTGCTCTTGGGTTAACATTATACATGTTAACTTATCACTGTCTTTCTGCAAATACTATTATAACATCTCTTATAACAGTATATTTCTGTTTCTCTGTTATCATCAAGGAATTAAAAAATGTAAAAAAGTGTGTTACATTTACCCACATAATTATACATATTTACCCATGTAGTTCTATCACTCTTTATTCCTTTGTATTGGATCAGATTTCCATCTGGTATTATTTTCCTTTAGCCTGAAGAACGTCCTGTATCGTTTCTTGTAGCATTAGGTCTGTTGGCAGTTTTCTTAGCTTTTGTTTGTTTGAAAAAAGTGTATATTTCACCCCTATTTTTCGAGAATATTTTGTTGGTGTTTCCAGGTTTAGTTTTTTCTTTCAGCTTTTTTAAACTGTTTTGCTTTTGTCTTCTGGCTGGTACTTACTGATAAGAAGTCTGAATTCATTCTTACCTTTGTTTTCTTGAACATAATATGTCTTTTTCCTTCGGCTGCTCTTTTTATCATTGGTTTCAAGTGATTATTATATGCCTTGGTGTAATATTATGAGGTTCGTTCTGCTTGGGTTTGTTGAGCTTGTAGGAGCTGTGTGTTTATAATTTTCACCAAATTTGTAAGATTTTTGTCTATTGTTTAGTCAAATATTTAAAACTATTTCCTCTTCCTCTTCTGGGACTCCAGTTAAACATATTCAAGAACTTGATTCATTGGGAGATATCCTTAGGGTGTGTCTACCACGACTCCCAGAAGCAGAGGCCTACTGTCAATACCCATGACCCTCCACCTACTACAAGTAGCAAAAGCCATTGGTGCCTTTGCAGATGACCTTTGTTTTATGACAAGATATATAATTTGGAATTTTCTAATATTAAGCATCTAATCCTAGTGGGTAGAATTAAAATGAAAATCTTCTGTAAGATATACCTCTAAGACTGAAAAAATAATCTTTTAATTAATAGATATTGTTGATAGTACCAAGTGCTTCATGATGTAATTGAATGTGACATTAATTCTCTTACTGAGCCTTGTCAAATTACTCTTACTCTTCAGTGCAGGAATCACAGCCACAGCCCCCACCCTCCAGGATTTGGTCGACACGAAGTCTGTGCACATGAAAACAAAGAACTTGCCAAGGCGAGAGAAGCTCTTCCTCTTATAGAGGATTCTAGTAACTGTGACATTGTAAAAGCTACTCAGTAAGTCTTCCCAGTGTTTTGTTTTATCCTTAGGTTCTGTTGAATTGTTATAATGACGCATGTGTGGTTCATGGCACTCCAGTGTACACATTCCTCCCTTCATTCTCCAGAGATAGTATGTTTGTCATACCAACATCAGAGCATTTAATACAGTACACCTTAGCTGTTTATTATTAGTCTCTCCCATTAGATTGTGAGCAACTTCTGAGCAAAAGCATGTCTTTTTCATCTTTGTAACCCCAGTACTTTTACACAGTTTCTGTCTTCTATTAAGTGCCCAATAAATGTTTGTTGATTGAGTGAATGGTTTTAAATGACACTAAAACTAGACTCTGAGTTTGAAACACAAATCTGAATCTTTTAAAATGTACTGCAACCTAAATATGAAGATAGGATAGAAAAATATCAACTCACACATTGGTGTGTAGTTTAAACATTTATTTATTGAGTACTTTCTATGTACCTATTGTTCTGGGTGCACTAGAAAAAAGTCAGTAAAATAGAAGTAGGGTTTCTGACCACTTGAAACTATAGTCGGTTATTTTGCTTGCACTGAAAATGAAATATGTTTTGAAAGTTTCCCCTTACGATGTCCATTTGTGGGTTTTTGCATTAAACCATTTCCAACGTTTTCACCCTTGTGGATCTCATTGATTGTTAACATCTACCCCACCTCTTGCCATTGAATATATTTTGAAATATTTTATCTGTCAGATTATGTTAATTAGTAATCCATTTTCTTAGTAATCAAATATAAGCCTGCCCATCAGAGCTTCTAATCTGCATGAAAGAAACTAATGTTACTGTACTAACTTGATATAATTTCTGTCAAAAGCAAAGATGTTTGGTGATTAGTTAACCTGTTTGGCTTTAATGTAGACTCATGTATTGCTTATGTTAGTTAAAAAGTTATTGACAGTTATTTGAATATTCTAATTACTAATTTATATGAACTCTGGAGGCTCTGGGAACCACTACTTTAGGTGAATATTGTTTGATATTGTTTGTATTATTATATTTATATGACTGTGAGAGTGGTCTTAAGGTAAATAGGTATTTGCTTTAATTAGAATGGAAACATTTAAATGTTTCTCTGCAACCAATAAAGCTCTGTAATGATAAGCATGAGAAATTAGGCTGTATTCACAGGGAATATCAATAAAAACTCACATTATGTATATTTCCCCAAATTTTCTTCAGGTCTTGGACTTTAAGTGGTTGTGAGAGTATATTTAGGTAGTATTTGGGAAGAGTGAAAGAGAGCTAGCTAGGATAGGTGTTTTTGTATTTTCTAAACCACCAAAATCCTAATTATTGTGTACTCTTTATATTTCTCATGTAAAGGGAGTATTTCTTCTCCAGTAAAATGTTAAAGTTGATATTTAAAAGATGGAGAATATAAATATTGGGTCAAAAAGTTCATTCGGGTTTTTCTGTAACATCGTACAAACTTTTTGGCCACCCCAATACATATATATCATTATCAACAATTCATTCTCTTATTAATATTTTCACTTAGCATTGTCAAATGGGTACCTCCATCTTTTAAAAAATGCCATAAAGACAGACAGACAGGCACACACACACGTTTTGGTGAGGCAGAGGTTATTTAACAGTGTAGGAAATAGAGACAATTCTGCCATTTTGTTTGATTTTGACCCTTGAAGACTTATCGAAACTTTCAGGTCCCTCTAAATAGAAATAAGTTTCAAAGAAAGCACTAAATGTTCTGGTGGGTCTTAATAGTTTCTGTGGAAAAGAAATAGTGCTAATGAATGATTTTTAAAATTATTTTTGCATTAAAAAGAGGTATTTCTCTCCTGTTTTTCATTCTGATAGTGAGTCAGTTAAATGACTCTCTTAAATATCGCTCAGTCTGTCCCTCCTTTTACATTCCTGTTGCCTCTTTTTCTTCAGGCTCCCATTGCTGCTCTCCTGTCTCTATTGTAAGATGCTCTAAACTGGTCTCTCAGTCTTGGCCTTGAATTAGCTTCCATACTGCCGCTAATGTGATCTTTCTTATAGCCCAAAGTCTGAGTGCTTTCCTCTTTAAAACCTTCAGTGGCTTCCCCTTGCACTATAAAGTCTAAATTTCAAAGCATGGCAGAGAAGGTTCATGCAGTCTTTGCCTGCCTCTCCTAGCCTCATCTCTTGCCATTGCCTTTCTTATGCTAATGCTTCTGTGGTGCTAAATTGCTTATATTTCTCCAAACATCCACGCAGTTTTATATCTCTGGTTTTCGTACATGCTATTCCTTCTGCCTGAAATGTCTTCCCTTCAACCTATAAAACATAGCTTGTATATCAGGTTCCATCTCCTTCAGGAAGGGCTAATCATTCCTTCCTTTTCTATACCTATACTGTGTGCATATTTTATTGTTGAATTTATCCCATTCCAAGTTTGCTTTTAGTCTCTCTCCCTTATTGTGAGGTCATTGCTTGGACTTGGTTTGATTCAGGGATAAGATTGTCATACAGAATCAACACCATGTATTCCTGGTGCATTCCTGGTGGAAAATCAAATGAAATTTGTTGAAAGAGGGCAAATGTGAATGTTAAAGTTTATTTAAGAAAAGCAAGTTCAGCTCCAAATGGATTAATCTGATCATTCAATAGCCAGGTTTACTTTTGTCGTTTGGCTTTATAATCTGTCCTCTTTGTGCATATCTTTGTTAATTATTGTATTTCTATGTTGGCTGAAAGACAGATGGGATAAGGACATGGTAAAAGGAAGAAATTTTGATATTTGAAATTATTTTAATGGTATCAATTATACATTTTCTTATTTCAGATATGGGATTTTTGAACGATGTAAAGAGTTGGTGGAAGCAGGATATGATGTCAGGCAACCAGACAAAGAAAATGTGTCGCTTCTTCATTGGGCTGCTATTAACAACAGGCTGGATCTTGTAAAGTAAGATGGGATATATTAGTTGATCCATCTCTAATCCTTTACTGTAAATGAATATTTGAAACTTTGTGCCATGCACATTGGTTATCATAGTATTGAAAAGGACCTCAGAGATCGTCTGGAGCAGGACTCTCACTGGCCCAAAAAGGAAAATTAAAAATAAAGCCACAGGGGACATCCCTGGTGGCTCAGTGGTTAAGAATCCGCCTGCCAATGCAGGGGACAGGGGTTCGAGCCCTGGTCCGGGAAGATCCCACATTCTGCGGAGCAACTAAGCCCGTGCGCCACAACTACTGAGCCTGTGCTCTAGAGCCTGTGAGCCATAACTACTGAGCCCGTGCGCCACAGCTACTGAATCCTGCATGCCTAGAGCCCGTGCTCTACAATAGGAGAAGCCACTGCAATGAGAAGCCCACACACCGCAACGAAGAGTAGGCCCTGCTCGCCACAACTAGAGAAAGCCCGCGTGCAGCAGCGAAGACCCAATGCAGCCAGAGAGAGAGAGAGAGCGAGCCACAGAGACCCATCATAAAGATAGAGTGCAGGCAATGAAATTGAACACTTTTTGAAAAGGGAAAGCATAACACATTTTCCAGGATAGAACAGATAGTTTCATCTAGTTTAGAAGAATCACTGAAATATTTTATGTTGTAATAACACCAGGAGGAATGGTTAGGTAGGAGAATAATTTAACTTTAAAAACAAAATTAAATATGGAACACATTTTAAAGTAGGCATGTGTGGGATTGTATAAAATAGTTCCCCTTCATAAAGCACTACTGCCTACCCATTGTTTTTGTTTTTTCTTTGTTTTATACCTTAGCATGTAAAATGTGTATGTATGTGAATGTGTATATGTTTTGTATTATACGTGCTTAAAATCCTTGAGGTTTAAAAAAGTAGAAATATACTAAAGTCTAGAATAAACAGATATACAGATATATTCACAAGCAAACTCCTTTTCTGTGGAAATAAACTGGTGTATTGTTTAGATAATATGATATATGAAGCACAAATAATGAGACTAATTCCTGTAAACCGCTGAAGAAAATAAGTCTCTTTACTTTATAGTTTCACTTTATACAGTGTATCCCATATGTGCCCCCAAAATAGAGAGTGAAATGCTCAAAATGTCTAACTTCTCCAAAAGGATTTTGAATTAATTTTTTGCTACCTACTTTTAGAATTCATTCCCACATAGTAATTCTAATTTTAAACTGTTAGCAGTGACACAGTTTTACCTTTCTTCTTGCCAGTTAAGTAGAATATCTGTAATAGAAACCTTTTGAATATAAACCATTCCAAGAGTGTTGTGGTGGTTAGAATATGCAGAGAGTAGTTATTATGTGTTTGGTGTATAGTTGTCATGGAATGCTCATGACAGCAGGAGTAACTACTTAACATGATGAGAATATTTCACCAGGGATCTGTTTGATGCTGTTGTGTGAATCTTTCAGACCTCTGTAGATCTGAGTGTTTTTAGGGAGGGGTATTATTATAATATCTGTTTTCTAATACATTTATTACTAAGAAAAATTGATGTTTTCTTTCTTAGTATGAATTTTAAGTTTTAAATCTTATTTTCGTTTATGTCTGCTTTTAACAGGTTTTATATTTCGAAAGGTGCTGTGGTAGATCAGTTGGGCGGAGATTTAAATTCAACTCCTCTTCACTGGGCCATCAGGTAAAGGTTTCTTTAAATACTGAAATTGCTGTTCAGAATCAAAAGTGACTTCCTCATTTTCTGAATATTACAGACCAGCACTTTCCAGTAGAATTTTCTGTGATGATGGAAATGTTCTATTCTGTGCTGTCCAGTAAGGTAGCCACTAGCCATACATGAAATGCAAAATGTGGCTAATGCAATTAAGGAATGGAATTTTTAATTTTAATTAATTTTAACTAATTTGAATTTAAATAGCTGTATATGACTAGTAGTCCATATTGAAAATTGCAGTTACAGACCATTTGCAAGGCTTTCTTTCCTTTTTACCCCTTCATTCAAAAATAAATAAATAAATAAATTACAGTTTTAAAGAGTTTCCAGAGATGATGTTTTTGTGTTTAATTTGGGGCTCCACTATGATGCTCAACCTCAAATATTTGTATTATATTTTATAATCAAAATAAATATGTTTAATATTTGATCACATGGATAAAAGTGGTAGTTCAGTGAGTGTAAACTCAATCAGTTCTTTTCTCTCGTATGTGTTGGCATCTGAAGCTGAAGTTAGTAAGTGTCTGTGTGGATACTTTACAACTTCTTCATCTTTCATTTTAACTCCATTCTTTCTGTGGTTGGTGGGATTGATATGAACCTGAAAGTGAAGTGAATAATTGTTCATTTAAGGCAAGGAATTGAATCTTTTCTCCATAGCCAAGAATTTTGAGGAATCTGGGGTTAGCTCATCCCCCTGTTAAGCTACTGAGGTACAGTGCTTTACAGAGAAATGAGCCATATTCAAAGAGAAATATGTAGTTCCTAAGAAAAAGATTATCACAGTATACCTGCAGTCTGTGAATGTTACGCTGTGGCATATCTGCTTCATGATTATTTTTTGTTTTTAAAATAGCAGCAGTAAAGTCTAAGTGATTTTTAATTTCCATTTTTATCATTAGTTATGTAAAATTATTTACACATGGTAGTAATCTTACACATAAGATTTAAGGTAGATTGGGAGGTTATTAAGTTTATTACCTGCACTCAAGAAGGACCATCCAGATAGTTCTAAGTTTGGAGCATCTATGTAAAAGACATTTAGAGAATCTCCAGTGTTTTAAAAATCTGTGTATTGTTAGGCAGTACTCTTTAAATCTAACCAAAATCCTTCGTGTCTTAGGAACATTGGTTTCTCCCTGAATTTTTCTCTTTTTTGCGCGACAGAATACAGTATAATTTTTGTCCTTTCTTTCCAGACAAGGGCATTTACCTATGGTCATATTATTACTGCAGTATGGTGCAGACCCCACTCTTATCGATGGAGAGGGATTCAGCAGCATCCACCTGGCAGTGTTATTTCAACACATGCCCATTATAGCATATCTCATCTCAAAAGGACAGGTATGTTTTGAAATGTTTCTTGTATTCCAGCTATTGTAAATCTGAAGGGATTCAGAGGATGATTACTAGTAGTCTGTCCTCATTTTTTTTTTTCTGCCCTCATTTTTAAAGTAGAAGTTACAGATATCCAAATATTCAAATACTAGCCTCAGTAAGTCTAGCTATTGAATACTGCTTTTCCAGCTTCACTGGAGCAAAAATGATAGGTCATTTAGCTCAGTAACATATAATAGATGTTTCTGAAACTTGTAAGCCTATAATAGTTTTCCTTATGATCCCAAGTAATTTGCAGAGTTTTTCAAAAACATGACTTCAAAGCCTGTATTTTTCTTCTGATTGAATGTGGAAATGGTAGTCAGATCACTAAATTAACCCATCATTTGCTTGCATTATTTAAGTCCAAGTGGAGACCAATTTGAATGTATGTTTCTTATTGTTCCCTA
Source organism: Leucopleurus acutus (assembly GCF_964270905.1). Classification (NCBI taxonomy): domain Eukaryota; kingdom Metazoa; phylum Chordata; class Mammalia; order Artiodactyla; family Delphinidae; genus Leucopleurus; species Leucopleurus acutus. Next base: position 72,546,620 of record NC_139151.1, read on the forward strand.
AAGTAAATCCATGAAAAATGGCTTGCCTTAAGTGGCATCCATTTATGGCACTGGTTAAATTATAGGTTGCTGGCGGTGGGAGTTTCACTGTCAGCTCTACTTGCCTGGGATATGCTTTCTGGTAGCAAGTAGTTTATATATCAGTAGTCTCGTCTGTAACAGGCGTGGAAACATGTTTGCACAAATGCTGTTGGGATGATTGTGTTCTCTTCAAATAAGCACTTTCTCTTAGACTCAAATAAGCACTTTCTCTTCAACTCAAGTAGAATAATTATAACTTCCTGGGTCTCATTTTGGAAAGCTATATGACGAGTCATCTTTTCTGCTTCTCTTTGGGCTTATTCCTCCAAGGCCCATAAGAATATTCAGTAATTGACTTTTTTTTTTGGCTTGGTTGAGGTATCATATACCTCAAATCTGGGTCCATTTTATTAAAAGAAGCATATCCTCTTGGAGGTATGATTTCCCTTTTTTTCTATATTCTAGAAAATAAAAAAGAACTTTTCATATTTTACTTTTTGAAACATAAGTTCAAAATTGCAAGTTGCCTCAGAAGATCAAGAGTTCACTATTACTGGAAGTTTTTAAGTAGAGACTGGATGGCTTTGTGTAAGAGGGGGTAGGATGAATTAATGTTTCGGTTAAAGTCTAAACTAAATGACTTCTAAGGTCTCTACTGTCTCATATTTGATGTTGTTTATCAACATTTTTCTCTTTCCCTTAGCTCTCTTCCACTCACAGCGTACGACATTTAAAATCATATATTCAGATTTTCCCTTTAAAAAGTTTTGTAGGGATCAATGGATTTTAACCCTATGGATGTGAAGCAGAACATTCTTTTATTCAAATGATATTTGAATCCTTCTTATAGACACACTAGTGGTATTGAATGTATTAAAGAGATACTTCTACTAAGAGAGGAGACAGAATCTTGACTTTGTTTACAATTAGGCTGATTGACTCTTCTTTTTGAACAGAGTGTGAATATGACAGATGTAAATGGGCAGACACCTCTCATGTTATCAGCTCACAAAGTACTTGGGTAAGTGAGTTTAATTGAATTGCCTTATTCTGACTCTTGATCCAGCAATTTAAGTATCTTAGTCTTTGTGAGATGACACAACATTCTGAGGAAGAAAGTAAGATTTTCCATCTTGTGACTGTGATATGGACTTTTAATGTAGTTGTAGTTAGAAAAGCACCATTGAAGTAAATTTTCTGTTTTCTGGTAGCTTTGGGGAAAAGTTTGAAAGCTACTAATAAGAAAAAATATTTCCTTACAGAACAGGTAGAGATTCCACAGCATATACTTATTAACATGACGTACATTTCTTAGTTTACATTTTTCAAGAATGGCTACAGGTTTAAATGCTCTCATAATTTGAAATGTAGATGAGAAATAGACTTTCCAGAAAACAATAAATTTTGAGGTTCTCTGGCATTGTTGACTGCTCTGAAAATATTAATTATAACTGATCTATGAAGATAGTATGTTTATATGTTCATATCAGTTATTTACATATTTAAGTTTTTGTGATTATTGATCACCATATTGTGATTATTGATCATCACTTGTGATTATTGATCACCATATTGTCCAACTTCTGTTATTCTTCTATTCAAATGCGTGCTACAGTTTGCCCTGTATCAGTTTTGTTTCCAACGTTGTACTTAATTTCTGATTCTGCTTTTACTTAAGATGTCTCCCCTAGGAACTGAGTTAGTTCTGATGCCATTTCCTTTTAGCTCATGTAGAGGTGGGGCTGGGGTAGAATTTTGTCAGAAAGCATTTTGTCATTGCTGGTAACTGTAAAGTCAGGTATAATGTTTAAAAATCTTGATAGAATAAGTAAGGTAGAATATTGTTTTATTAAAGGAATCTCTTGAGTAGTCATAAAAGAAGGGAAGGTGTTGACGATAAAGTAAAAATATTTCATTGAATTCTGCTTTCAAGTCCATAACTTTCTATGAGAAATATTTTAGGACATTATTTATACCACTTTATGCAGTAATTGGTTGGAGGGAGAATGTGAAGTTAGCTTTGGTTTATCTCCTCAAATATAATGTTGTACATTTAATTTTTTAATTGGATAAATAACGTAGCATTTAATGTTGGCCGAAGTTAAGTGTAAAAAAAATGTTAACCAATAGAACAGCAACATGAAAGTAAAAATTTGAAAAACAAAAGCTGTTATCCCACAGTATTGATGTTAAAATTACATTATATAGCAGACTATCACTTAATAGATCTCTTGGGGCGGGAACTCTCCAGTATTAGCACCTAGAATGGAACTCTGCACAGAGAAGTTCCTCAGTTTTCAGAATACTTACTGATTGGTTCATTGATACGTTAGCAAACAGTTTCATTGTTTACATTTACCCTTCAAATCATTCAGCTGTCTAATATCTCTTGGTGTTTTATTGTTTTGAGACAGGTCAGAACCAACTGGATTTCTCTTAAAGTTTAATCCCTCTCTCAATGTAGTTGACAAAATACACCAAAACACTCCACTTCACTGGGCAGTTGCCGCAGGAAATGTTAATGCCGTTGATAAACTCTTGGAAGCTGGTGCTAGCCTGGATATCCGAAATGTTAAGGTATGACCAGGTGTTTATCTCCCTTAATTTATTATATCTTGAGTTAGAAGACTGATAAATTAACATAAAGATAAGCTATACATATGTTTTCAGTTACCACGAGATAAGTATAAACAATAATAGTTGGCTACCCTTGGAATAAATACAGTGAATCTGTGATTCTGGTGAGTTTTTAAAAATGTTTAGCATTTATGGTATTGATATATCAAAAATATAATAGAACTTTTTTTTTAGGGAGAAACCCCTCTTGATATGGCTGCGCAAAACAAAAATCGGCTCATTATTCATATGCTAAAATCAGAGGCCAAAATGCGGGCCAACAAAAATTTCAGACTTTGGAGGTGGCTGCAGAAGTGCGAGGTACTTTCATTCGGGGCCTATTCTGTGGGCTATAAGAACTGTTTTGTTCATTTGTTTTTGTTTTTTAAGGCATCAGGGGAAACCAGGGAGTTGGCCTAGTGCTGCATTATATCTGCTGATTATATCCTTCCCACACATCCCATAACCCACAGTTGGAAATTTGGCACTTTTATTGGCAATTTATTGTTGGTCCTTATCTAGATGGCTCCAAAGCTCCACGAATGGCCAGGAAAATCTAAGTTGTAATAGAGAATATAATTAAAATTATTAAAATGGGGTATTGAATTGATTTCACTATTTAACGTTTTCATATATGATAGCATCGTCTTATCGAATAATAATTAGTAATTATACCTTCAGGATGACTCTAGATTAATAGGCATGGGATTTCTATGCAGAGGGTCATCATGAATACTACACCAATTTTGCATTTAGGTATGTGGAGGGAGAGAAAAAGAAGTAACGATTACTCCTCAGTCTCCTTTGCCATCTCCTCTGCTCTCTCCCCCCCTTTATTGGTAGAGTGCCCTGTTCTTTCTAGTCATTCTCTTGGTGATTTCATGAACTTCCATGGCTTTAAATGCCCTCTCTATGTTGACAACTCCCAAAGTTATCTCTAGTTCAGACCTTTCCATACTTGTATATCCAGCTACCTTGATTTATCCAGTTCACCGTCCAATAGGCATCATCAACATAACATCCAAAACTGAGCTCCTGATCTCTCCTCCCCACTGTCCCTAACTGTTCCATCTACAGCTTTCCCCATCTCAGTAGGTGGCAACTCCCACTCTCCAGTTATCTTTGCCTTTTCTCTGTCAAATCACGTATCCAGTCTGTCAGGAAAACGTATTGGCTAGTTCTGCCCTCAGTATATATCCAGAATCTGACCCTTCTTACCATTTTACCATGGCATTTTGGTCCAGCCACCGTTATCTTTCATGTGGATTTCTGCAGCTGTCTGACATCTCCCTGCCTCTACTCACCTCTAGTCTCTTCTCAACAGAGCAGCAGGTGAATCTTAAAATGTAAGTCAGATACTATCATTCATCTGCTCAGAATCCTATGATGTCTCCCACTTTCTCCCAGAATAAAAGCCAAAGTCGGGCTTCCTGGTGGCGCCGTGGTTGTGAGTCCGCCTGCCAATGCAGGGGACACGGGTTTGTGCCCTGGTCCGGGAAGATCCCACATGCCACAGAGCAGCTGGGCCCGTGAGCCATGGCTGCTGAGCCTGCGCGTCCGAAGCCTGTGCTCCGCAATGGGAGAGGCCACAACAGTGAGAGGCCCGCATACCGCAAAAAAAAAAAAAAAAGAAAAAAAGCCAAAGTCCTTACATTGGTTTCCATCCAGCTTTTTATATACTATAAAATTCAGTTAGTACATTTGTCTGTCTAGAATTTAGGCCCCGTTGAGAGAAAGACCTTAAATTCATCGATGTGCCCCTACGTGCCTGGAACAGTGCCTAGCATATGGTACACACTGGAATATTTGTTGAATGAGGAAATAGTGTGGCTCATCTGTGAGTACTGTATCTTTTGAGATCCACATTTAATGGTTATTTCTGTACTGAGATTATGTTGCTTGTAGATTCCAAGTTTACCTTTTTTAAAAAGAAATCTAGACTTGCACATTTTGTGTTATCATGCAAATTAGAATTGGAAGCATATTAAAGATTTCATATCATTTGAAATTATCCATCCTCAGAACGTGGCTCAGGGAAGTAAAGATTGAAGAAGATAGGGCAGAATATATTTTCTCCCTTTGCTGTCGCGTGAGCCCTGCTTACTTCCAAGGTCATGTATGTTGCACTTAAGGGATTGCATTGTACAGATGTGGTGCCTGGCTTCAATGCAGATAGCCACACTGTTGGTTTGTAGACGCTTCATTCTTTTAACTTTTCAGAATAAACCCGAATTATTAGCATCCTGAGGATATGTTTAAGTCTTTGGCCTCCATGTGACATTTGACACTGAGAACTACTCCCTTCTTGAAGCTCTCTCCCCTGGCTTTACTGGAACCTTTCTTCTGGTTCTCGTCCTGCCTTTCTGGTCATACTGATCACTCTACTTACTTACCTTTTGGGACTTACCTTTTTGACCCTTGAGTGTTTCCGATGGCCAAGATTCTGCCCCTTTCTACCTGCACACAGTCCTCAGGATGCTCTTCATTCCTGGTTTTCCCACCTGTATACTGATGAACACCAGGTTTTCTCCTGTGTGGTAGGCCTGCTTTTCTGACTGACTCCTGGCTATCTCCTAGACGTCCATAGGCATCTACAGTTCCATGTGCCCTAAACGCAATTCAGACTTGTTTCTTCTAACCTTCTTTATCAGGGGATGGCACCATCCGGTGCCCAGGTTGGAACTCTTATACTCTCTTCGTTGAATCTTGGGTGTGTTGATTTTTGTGTGGTCTTTTTGTCTTGCTTTATGCTTTCTGACATATAATACTGTTTGAAAGAAATTATTTTTTTAAATGTCAGCTATCATCAACACTTTTCTTAAAAGATCACCATTTCTTGGAGTGGAAGAAAGCAAAACAAAACATGTTTAAGCAACATTTTATTAATGTAAGGCTTTTAAAAGATTGTTTCCAAGATTTGTAATTCCTCAAACTTCAGATTTATCAATCTGCAATTTTGAAGAAAAATTCTGTGTTCTGCTGTTGTATTAATTGTTACTGTATATTTAGGAAGTAGTTTTTCTATTGAACTAATTATTATTAGATACTTAGGTGGTAAAATCCATAAAGTTCTAAAATTCTGAATCTCTTAATAGCTCTTCCTGCTGATGATGCTTTCTGTGATTACCATGTGGGCTGTTGGATACATATTGGACTTCAGTTCAGATTCTTGGCTTTTAAAAGGATTTCTTCTAATAGTATTGTTTTTTCTGACATCTTTGTTTCCAAGGTGTGTATATTAATCTCTGCAAGGCTGGTTATAGCATTTCCAATTTGAGTGCTTATTTCTATTGCTGATTAGCCTGAGTTGCAGATTTTTATTGAACTGTGCATGTTACTTATCACGTAGAAACATCCTCAGGGTGGGAGGGAAGAGCTTTGCTGGCATATGATTTGACTGAAAGCAAATTGGTCAATCCAGTAATTTAACTGCACTGACAATTGGTGGAAAATAAATATCCTAGCTCACTTTTTGAATTGTTAATCTCAGTGAATAATGGGGAGATTTTTGTAACTGTTTTGCATCTTGAAGCATTTTTGCCCATTTTTCAGAAATTTTGTTTTTTCCTATTCTAAATCTAGATTCTAAATCTAAACTAGTAAACTAGTTACTTTTGCTCTTAATGTTTTTTAGTTGAAACAACCTAATTAAATCACAGGAAGTTATAAAATAGTAACTATGGTATGGTTCTATTTTTAGGAAAATATTCATACATGATATATATAAAGATTGCCTGGGTTCAAGTCAAGCTTTACCACATAACAGTCTGACCTTGAGCCAGTTGGTTTACCTCTCTGTGCCTCGATTTCTTCATCTATAAAATGAGGATGAAAATTGTGACAATGCCTGCCTCATCGTTAATACAAATACAATGGTTAAACAGTGGCCGACACACAGTACTCAATAATCATGTCACACCCCAATCTCTTCTTCTCACCTCCCTTTCCCAGTAGAATGGCACCCAGTTCCTCACACGAATAAGGGGTACCATCCTTGGATTACTGTCCTCCTCTGTTCTTCCTTTCTCCTCAATTCCCCCACTCAGTACATTACCAAGTCCTTCCTGCTCTCTGGTCTGCTCTCTGCCTCTCCTCAGCTGGCACCCTAGACCAAGCCTCCCAACTGGTCTCCTGATTCCATCTCTTACCCGCTGTAGTTCCTCCTCACTTGGCAATCAGGGTGGTCTTTTAAAAAGGCAAACCAGTTTCTGTCTTTTCTCCTTGTGTAAAGCCCTCAAGTGGCTTTTCCTTGTTCTCAGAAGGACATCCAAACTCCTTGCCTGTGAGGTATTATGTAATTCATTCCCTCCCCTCTGACATCATCTCTTCCCTTCACTGCCCTCCATCCTTCTTTCTGTTTCTAAAACACGTCAAGCTCATTCCCACCTTTGGCCTTGGCTCTTGCTTGCGTCTCTGTCTGAAGGGTTCTGATACCATATTGTTGCATAGCGGGAGACGTCAGTCAGGCCTCAGTTCCAGCGTCCCCTCCTCAGCGAGGCCATGCCTGACTGACTGTACTGCATCACCCCATTGTATTTTCTTCATGGCACTTAATCACTGTTTCCTGGAATGTAAGGCTCATACAAGCAGGACACTTGTCTCTCCTGTTGAACATTTTCAGTCACTGAAAGGAAAATGTAACGATGATGATCCATAAAAGAGAATCTGGAAGGAAGTGCTGTGTTGCTCTCTTCAGGGTGTGATTATGAGTATTTGTGTCCTTCTTTTGATTACCAGCATTTTGTAGAATAAGCATGAGTTGCTTTTGTTATAACAAAAAACCAAACATTAGAGGAATTTTACCTCTTAATCACTCAAGAGCAGGACAGTAGGCTGGAAATGAATTTAAATGTTAAATAAAAGGTCAAATTTCTGAAAAATAGCAAAATGCCTAAAATTGTCTGCTATTCAGAAAACTTATAAGTTAGAGATATTCATTTATTTTCCACTAATTGGGTTGACTTGGTCTTCAGATAAATTTTAAGCCAAATTACAATCATCACTTTTTCTTTTTTCCAGAGAGAAAGCAAAGGCTGGCTATATCTACTCACCTAGGATAGGGGCATTTGAGATTTTGTTTGTTTTAATAGAAACTCACATTACAAAAAATGTATATGGAAACTTTTGTTTGCGAGCTGAGGGCTTCGTATGCTAGGCTTAGCATATGTACACTATTCAAACAGGAGAGAAATTCATATGGTAACTGCTTTTATTTCTCCCACTCTGTAGAGTCCCAATTTCACGGAGGTAAGCAGCTGTAAACTTCCACTATTATTAGGCTCCACGGGAGGTTGCTTATTGATCCAGGCTGCTATGAGATACCTGTTAGAAGTAGACAGGTCGTAGTAGCAGGCTGTTACAAACTAGGTGGTTCACTGCACCACTTAATTAGGTCAAACATATTTTGCTGCAAAATCTCAGACAAGCCATGCCGTGGAGATTACATGGGCTCTATTTGGCCTATTCTGGCAGCATATTGGGGACCTGAGGTTTGGGATCTTTAGTTGTTGTCAAATATTATTTTATCATAATTGTGTTTATGATCTTGATAGCTTTTTAAAAACCCTTTAATATCTACCATCAACCTTTTTTTTTCTGGTATAAATTTTAAAGTAGATCCAGGTAAACTCTATTCATGCACCGATTTACTATATCGAGTATTTATTGTAAAAGATTTTTTCATTTGAAACAACAATATTAAACGTTTGAGTAAGTTATATGTGGACTTCCAGGTTGCTTTTGACCCAAGCGAGATGGTTGGTGTTTGATGACTAGTGTCACCGTTAGCCTTTATGTGTCTTCTTACATCGAGGGTCTGCTTTGCAAGCTGTTTGTAGGACGAAAGTGCTCAAGGTGGTGTGCATCTGTATGTTTCAAAAATACACTGCTAGCCTCTAGAAGAAAGCTTGTTAAATGCGAAGGTGAATCTCCAAGGATTTATATTTTTGCATTTTGGAGTATTTGAAAATATGATATGCCCGAAAAGAAAGAAATACAAATATATGTTGCAATAGAAGTAAAAAAGATTTGAAAGTGTAAAGTTATTGGGAATGGAATAATGTATAAGTTAATTGTGGGAACTAGAACATTCACTTTCTGAGGTCCCAGTGCTTCAGTTTTCTCACATGTAAAATGGGGTGATGATGGTGTGTAACTCTGTTACCACATGGAAAGTGGCGCATAGCACTCAGTGAAAGCTGTTGTTGTTATGTGAGGGCATCATTATTATTACTATTATTACTTAAGGGGATTTAGAGCTAAAATTAATATGATTCGAGCTTATTTTCACTAATACTTCATCCTTTTTCTTCTTTTAGGTTCTTGGTCGGGTATAAGAGCCTTATGTACTTACCAACAGTCTTTCTGCTGAGTTCCATTTTTTGGATATTTGTGACTTGGTTCATCTTATTTGTTCCTGATATCCTTCCAGGTTACATTTAAATGCATATCTCATTTTGCTTTTAAAAATTACTAATGCCATTGTTAGAAATTTAGCTACTAGAAGAGATCCAGGGAAAGTAAGTCAAATTTATATTCATTTAATGGTCCTGGTTGAAGATGTTTAATGTTGGAAATCTACTGAATTCTGGAAATGATCTCAGAGTACACTATGGAAACAGCAGGTGTCTAGTATTGATTACTCATAGGAAGGAAACAATATAATGAATTACTGTTTTATTTAGATCCATAAAAATTTGTTGTATTGCCTTGAGATTCTCTTCAAGGTCCGATGGTTCTTTTAACTTGGTCAGCAGTTATAGGTGATGAATAAATCTTCTGGGTACCAAGGTCTCCTGCACGGGAAGAATACTGGAGGAAATATGTCCTCCTCAGCAATGGTCAGTGCAGTGTTATTATCTAAGGCAGTGATTTTCAGTACACAGTATAAATAAATTTGCATTGCCACCCAAAACATATGTGAAAAAATGTTTCAGAAAGCAATAATCCGAATATGTGCTTTACTCTGATATTTTGTTGTTTTATCCTATTCTATTTCCTTTTTAACAAGTGCTGGTCATAGCCCATTTATTACTTTCATGACCTACTAACGGATGGCAGCCCGTAGCTTAAAAAAAAACTCATCTAAGGGATAGGTTTATCACTTGAGGAGCAGGGCCCAGGCCAAGTCTAGTCACCTAGAAGTGGGGATAGAGGTTACTTCTTACTTTATAGTTACTTATAGCTCCCATTGGGAAAGAGGCATTTTCTCCAATTTTTGATGTTCCCACCTCTTTCCAGGCTCCTTCTTCCCCTTCGAAGGACCCTAGGAAGACATTAAAGTCTTGCTTTCCTTACAGGGTAAGGGAAGAAGGGGTATGGTAGATAGACATGTACCTTTAAGCGTATTCCTTTAGCTCTATGTTATTTCTCTTTCTAGTAGTGACACACTTGAAAAGAAAGAATACTGTTTATGAGAGAGATGCATACGCTCAGTTCAAGAATATTTTTTCATAGGAATAAATGTAAAGTGAGAGAGGCATATGAGTTCTCAGAGTGCATCTCCCTTCACTATATAGCATGTTTTTACTTTAAGGCTGCTTTTTATTTCTGAGCATTATCTCTCATATTTTTCCGATTCCTTTAATCTAAATGAATGGCACAGCATACTACGGAGGGCATTTGACTTTTTTCAAAAGATTTTATTACAACTAACCTTTGTCTCATAATTATTGATTTGAGGGCAGCTTTTTAAGCACTAGCCTTATTACCACCACTTAGTAAAGGCTTGGATGATATAATAATGTGATACAAAAATACTTTATCACTTGTAGGAGTCCCAAGGCTGGTAAATCCTATGGTAGTTGACATGGTACTGAAAGGGCTGGCTGATGCTTTTATATACCAACTCACATGCAGTGGAGTAAGCACAGTTTAAAAATTGTGTTTCTTGATGAATTTTTAAAATGTGAAAAACTCACACTATTCCAAATTTTACACCTAAAATGTGGTAGTTTTTACATTGAATTATTTCAAATTTGCAGCATTAGTATTAACAAACATGTTACTGCACTGTAGTTTGAAAACCTCAATTACGGAGGTATTTAGTTAGTATTCAGCTTCGTATTCAGTTGAGTTTACTGCTGTTCAGTATTTGTGAAGATGTCATTATATCAGAAGAACTGTTTTGATTTCCGTAGCTGGACAGAATCTTAAGATGTTGGAGTTGACAGGAAGGTATTTTACTCACACGTACAGCATGAAGCCGTTTGTTCTAAGCACCCGTGTGAGGCCGCTGCTGGTGAGGGCAGGTCAGTCAGTAGGTGGCGCCATCAGATCAGTGGTTTTCAGGCTGAATGCTAAATGCTGTTTGAACTGCCTCGGGTGTGCACTGAGGCGCTGCCCTGGAAAGACCCAGCCTGAGAGTGTAGACTAGCCGTGTTGCCAAGTGTGGATTGCATGGGGCTTCCACTCCCACAGCCGCCTTGCCCATCGTGGGAAGAGAGTCTGGGAAACTGTGGAAAGAGTATGGTCTTTGGAATCAGACAGAATGAATTGGAGTTGAGGCTTTTTTTTCTTACTAGTTATGTACCATTGGGCAAATAATTTCACTGAGTCTCAGTTTTTCTATAAATTGGAGATAACAGTACCAAGTTCATGGGGCAGCTGCAAGGACTACTGTGCTAGGATGTCTGTAAGGTGCTGACCATAGTCCCCATTCTGTAAAGAATACCTGTTATTTTATTATTATTATTAATTGCTCTTATGAATAAAATCTGTGTGGAAGGCTACATGTTGGGATTAATTTTAAGAGCAGCTCTAGGTTAGCTTCTCAGATGAACAGTTTCTTCTGGTGCCTTTTATATGTTCAGCAAGTAATGTGTTTATCTTTTATGAGGCTGGTTTGAGAGGAGAGAGGACCTAACTGATGAGTTTGGAAGTAAGATGAGGATTCAGGAAAGAGATGGCGAACCACTGAACGTTACATTTGTGATTCTGTCTCTAGCTGAGTTACGTTTAAGAAGGATAAATATGTGAAGCCCCTAATACTGGGTTTCAGAGGATCAACGTGTACAAGTGCGCATTGTTCCGGTAATGACATAGGTTCCGGTCAAGTGAAAAAGAACCAGGAGCTTTGACTAAAAACCCAGCATGGGTAGTGATGCAGCTTTCAAGGAAGCCAGTATATAAGGACGATGTGAGTGTCCAAGGAAAAGACATCAGCAATCTCACTGTCTTCTGCCCTGGTCAGGGCACAGCTGAGATGTGTTCTTTTAAAAGAGAGCAGGAACAAAGCAGGAACATACCCAGGAGAGCGTGTTGTAGGAGGAATGCTGTTGCTGCTTATCCTGGAGGTGTGAGCGCTGCCTTCCAATTTCAGGTGTTTGGAAGTCTGTCATTTGGAAGCCAGTGCACTGTATAGAATGAGCACTCAATAATTATTGAACAAATGGGGAAGCAGCTTCTATAGGGTCTATCTATAGGACACCTATAGTGCAGATCTACAGTGTAGAAATAAAGGAGCTAAAGAATGAAAACCAGTTAGTCCAAGTTATAAAAAGGCAGATTTTAGAACCACTTTGAGAAACTTTTTAACTGCAAAAGGGTCACAAGCTAACTGGTGAGGCTGCGATGTCTACAAACAACTATGACCTAAGGGCTAAGTGCTGTAGAATAAGCATTCTTAGGTTCAGGGAAGGGAGAGAATCCTTTCCCATAGGGAATCAGGAAAGACCTAAAGGGGGAAGGAGGATTTTAAGTTAGGTCTTGAAGGCAGTTAGGACTCGGACGTCCCCAAAATGTGGTTTTAGAAGTAGATGGGGTGAAGTAGGGAGCACTTGAGGGCAATGAACCACACAAAGCAAGGACATGGAAGCAAGGAATGTTTGGCTTTTATGTGAGGGAATGTAGTGCAATTCAGGTTACTTGGAAGGAGAAAATCCATTGATTCTCCTGGGATTGGTTTTGAAAGTTATTCAGAATAAGAGCCCAAAATTTGGTCCAGTCAATACACATGAGATTATCATGTGATTAAACTGAATGTGTTTTTGAGACTGTGTCATGTGTGTTGATCAGGATTTTATGGGAATTAAATTTCAGTTTCACACAACTTTTTTGGATCCTATCTTTCTTAAAGCCAGGCCCATCTGCAGATAAACAGATAAACTAAACCAACAGGATTCGTTCCTGCCTACCTGAACCAGATGTGGTTGTGTTGTTTTTTGTGGGCTAGAGCAGTGCTTCTCAAACTATAATGTGCATGTGCATCCTCTAGGGATCTTGTTAAAATCCAGAGTCTGCTTCTGCAGGTCTGGAATTCTGCCCTTGTAGCAAGCTTCCAGGTAAAGCCATTACTGTGGGACCCATGGACCACACTTTGAATAGCAAGCGTTCAGAATTTTATTTTATGGCCACCTTTTCCACTCTGAAGTTTAGCACAAGAACATCTTGGCAACACCTTGGAAGGCAGATACAGTTACTATGTCAATATAGTGATTTTAATTGGGCAAGGAGAACTGGTTTACTACTGGCAGTATCGGTTTATTATTGCACATTCATTTGTCTTTCCCTGGGGCAGAGTTTTACTTTTTTATACAAAGAATTTGTACCATTTCAAAAACACTTCAAAGTGGGTAATGTTTATCCTTGAAACACTTTATCTTAACTTATCCATAATATCTGCCTTTCCAAATAGTATCTGATTTGTAATCTCTTTGCAAGGAGAGCAATTTGTTTCTGAATTAACTCAGCCTAATACAGTTACAAGGATTAAGTTATGAAAACTTTCCAGTAGGAAATCTTTGCTGGCATTAATTTAATATATAGGGAAATAGTTTTAGTTGGCCTCTCTGAATTCAGTGGTTTGTTTCTTTGACTAATTTTGTTAAAATGACCAGAAAATACTGTTTTAGATGTGCACAGGAGAGCCACAGTTACACCGTTTAGATATTAATTTATTTGGATCTGGAAGGTTTTTCAATTTTTAGGAGCTTCTTCATATATTATAACTATTCCTATCAATATTTTATGAGTTTCAGCTAATGAGAAGAGATTAATTATTAGCCAACTGTGAGCAAATTCCTACAGGATTAGAGCATAGAATGGGACCAGGTTTGAGGGTAGGGATATATGTACGTAAGGGAAGGTGAGGCTAGAATGCAGAGAGAAGAGACTCTTAGGCACCAGTGATGAAATTTTCTTTCATCATAATTAGGCTGTTCTTACTGGAAGTCTGATATGTTCCTTAACTTTGCTTTAACATTTAGCAGGCACCATTTTCTATTTCGTTTTCATTCTCAGCCTAGTAGCCTTCCTCTACTTTTTCTACAAGACTTGGGCAACTGATCCAGGCTTCACTAAGGCTTCCGAAGAAGAAAGGAAGATGGTGAGCTTTCTCTGTAATGTTACTGATTTTTTTATAGGAGGGTATGGAAACTATAGAGGGTCATGACCATGTTGGTTTTTGTCATGCCTATGTCTCTAGTGCCTGGGACCTAATAGATGCACTGTAAATGTGGGATGATTAAAATCAACAAACAGATTTCTCTGCTGTCATTTATTTATATGAAAGTTTAAAAAATATTTTTATTTTTTATTACAGTAATATCCCACTGGGACTTTTTCAGGTATAATTTCTGTCAGTAGATGTGAGCGCCTACTTCTTTATAGTAATACTTAGATAATGGTCATACAGTTTAAATTCCCCCATTAAGTACATGGAGGGTATCTAGGCAGGGGTCAAGGAGAGTCCTTCTCCTTACTGGCTGAGAAGAGGCCCCTTCTCTTCCTCAGACATGAAATTGTCAGATGACATGATGTGTCTTCCATTGCTCGTGAATGTTTAGAAGTTGGGGAGACTGTTGTCTTCTATGTTACCTAAAGCCAGTGTTCCTGAAAGACTGCCTTTGGTGCTTATAACCATCAGTTCTGATGTGTAGGTGGTTTTTGTTCCTTTTTTATGAGAGTATAATGTATGTATTTATTTTTCTATAGCATATTATAACTGAAAAATCATTGCCATTCATGGAGAAAAGGGGGGGTATAATTTTTGTGCGTTCTAATTTATTGGCTATGGTTGAAAATGCAGCCTTGAAAAGTCACATATTTCAAGCACAGAATGATATGGTGGCAAGTCTTCTAAGTTGCTTTTCTAGCTACCTCAGTTTGAAGAGAGAGCTGTGAGAATGGTATGTAACCATGCATCATCCATTCCCCAACAAAACGCAAACGTAAGGTCAAACTTGATGTCTTTCAGAATATCATCACCCTTGCAGAGACCGGCTGTCTGGATTTCAGAACATTTTGTACATCATGTCTTGTGAGTGAGTCTTTTCTTTATAATTTTTTTCCCATCACAAAAGCAAATTCTCGGTTACATTGCTCATGTAAGCATTTCTCAAATCTTCATGGTATATTTATACACCTTTCTTTTTACCAGGTGTAAAATTTGTTTTTTAAAATTTTGCATTACTGTCAGAACAGTCTTCTGCCTTGAACATGTGGGAGAATGATGTTTGTAATCTCTTGAAGTTGCCTGTGGTTAAATCTCTTTGTGTGTTTTCTTTGCTTTTTCCTGCCATGAAGCATATGTTAGAACTAACTTGGAGTCAGAGGCTCATGATGACCCTAGAAACCACTTAGTGAAACCTTTGATTTAGCAACTGAAGATTCATAGCCTAAAGGGAGGAAGTAACTTTCCCTAAATTATTGGCAGAACCAGAAGTGTAACTCGGTTCCCTTTTTCTTAGTCCAGGGCTCATTCTGCTGTGTGGTGCTGCCTCTTTTCCCCTTAGTCAGTGTCAGTAAGCTCTGGAATTCAAATCCCTTTTAGTGATGGCCTAATTAGACATGTGGAAGTAAATAGTAATAAGGCATCCTAGAGCCTCTAAGTGAATTGATGATCGATGTAGGATTATTTGTGCCAATGTCGTTATAATTTAGGAATAAGATTTTGCTTTTGATTTGTTACCACTTTGAGATTCTGATTTTTGCTTAGATCTCTCTTAATTGTCCACTTAGATAAGGAAGCCATTAAGGTCACTCCACTGCCATGTGTGCGACTCCTGTGTGGCTCGGTATGATCAACACTGCCTGTGGACTGGACGGTGCATCGGTGAGAGGCTCAAGTTTCCATTTACCATTTTGAAGTTCAGCTCTCTTTAGTTATGTGTGTGACTCAGAAAAAGTGGAAAGCATGTAAGGGGTCCATTCTTGCTTGTCAGAGAATCAGCTTTGTGGTCTAACACCTTTGGAACACTGACTCTTGATGTTAATAATAATAATTAATGTCATTTGTATAATATTTTAACATGTATAAAGTACCTTCATATATAGTATCCTTTTTGAACATCAGAGGTTGGTATTATTACCTCCATTTTAGAGTTGAAAAAATATTAAAGGTCAAATTATTTGCTTGAGATCACTTTAGTAGTGCCAGTCTTCCACTCTAGATACCATGTCTTTTCCATATTTTGTGTCTTGTCCCTTTTATTCACCTTCTCTACTTGCCTCTAAGGCTCAGGTAGGTGCTAGAACCAGAGATGGCAGGGGTCTGGGGATTGCCTTCCACCCAGGCAGTGTTCTGATCTGAAGCCCTGGGTTTCCTCCGAGCCGTCACAGTAAAAGCCAGGGCTTTATTATGAGGAACTTCAGAGGAACTGTGGTCATGGGTCTTCAGGGGAGGCTATGCATGTATAATCTTGATGAACAAAAGGCTGCCTCAGCTCAGGCAGCTTTCCTCGGTGCATTTTGATGTTCTCCACTGTTCCTAGAGAACAGGTGAAGAGAGAATTCCTGGGCTTCCAGGCTTCGTGTACCCCATCCCACCACAGAGATGAGATGATTGGCATTATAGCAGGCACCTTTGAATGGCAGTGGGAAAACAATAGTATGAGGCCACATATTTTTATCACATTGCGTTTACGTAGTGTTTTCGTATATATCATCCTGTTTGGTTGCCACAGGCCTGTGAAGTAGACAGAAGAGATGTTTTCCCCATATGAAAAGTGAGAACACTGAATCAGAGACGTTAAATGATGTACCTGCAGTCACACAGCTTGTCATTCGTAAATCTGGGTCTCCTGATTCCAGTGGGTGTTGCTCCTTCTGCTGGGCTTTGCTACCTCAGGAGGAAGTGGGAACGTGATGGTGGCTAAGGAGCTTTTGTGTCATCAGCATCAAAATGCTGCCATCTCCAGCATCAAGGGGGCAGCACGTGCAACAGTGGGGCTTGGTTGCCTGGCCCCCTCACCCCTTCTTTGCTTCTGTAGGCCTTTCTCAGGCCGCAGGTTGCCCCTCTTTTGCTGTGTCAGTCTCCTGCAATATATCTGTTGCCCCTCAGATTCGTTTTCTCTGTTCCCCTGATTAAGTCAGTACTTGATGTCCAGAAGTTGTACTTATATAAACTTATTACACGGAAGGAAGGAAGAGACAGGGTATGACTTGCCCCAAATCCTGCCTCCTCCCCTCCCTCCAATGCTGTATAGGCCATCCTAGAGCTGTATTTGTTCTATCCAAAAAAGAAGTGTCCTCTTTTAGGTAGGTAATGAATAAATATTAGTTTAGTGAACATGGACAATTGAACATGACATATCAGAGCTGTTTGGTTTGGGTTTAATTGTATTTAAAAGCAAAACAACTGCTTATTTCCTTTTTACTTTGGTGAAGGCTTTTGACAGGGAAGTGGTTTAATAAGCTCTTGATCTGGAAAATCATTGGAAGAAAGTATTAAACATGTTTTTCTTTTTGATGTAGGTTTTGGCAACCATCATTATTACATATTCTTCTTATTTTTCCTTTCCATCGTGTGTGACTGGATTATATATGAATCTTTCATCTGTAAGTATAAATTTTTCTTATAGCAAACTTATGCACCCGCACTCACATATACTTTTTCTTGTAAACTCTTGTATCTCACATTCCGGCTGGATGACTATAAACCATACGCTAATAAAAATGAAACCAATGTCTCTAAGACTCTCTCAGCATTGGGAAGCTGCAGGAAGTGCTAGAAGAGGTTAGTTATCGGTAGTTTGGAAGAGATTCTACTCTAAAGTGACCTTGATAAATTTGAGAAGTGGTCAGAAATAGAGATTCATTTAAGGTAAGTGCAGATTTATCCCCCAGTGAAATGAGTAAAAATCAGGTAGGTGTTCAAGTACAAAGCAAGGGAAGTGATAAGTAAATAAACTAGGGGAAAAAAAAAAAGGTTGGTGCTAGAGAGGTTGTGGGAGGGAGGTGGAGGTGGTCACAGTAATTAAGGAACAAAACTGAAAGCTCATGCCATTTGACAGATGTCAAGTCACAACTTAGAACTGATGGGAAAACAGTAACAATGATCGAAAGGTCGGAAATAATAACTTGGAAGAAAACATTAGCTCACTTATTCTGCATCCCTGAGAAAGGCAAATAACTTTTCATCAGCAGTGCAGAAGGGCGTTGAGGGGGTCTCATGTAGGGAGCGACGTTGAGCTGTTCCAAGGTGAGCGACTAAGAACAGGGTTTAAATTGAAGCAGGGAGGATTTTGGTTAGCTCTTAAGAATTGCATGACTATGCTTTTCAGACCTTGGAATAGGTTACCTAACCAGAAACACTGTGCTTGTAGTTTATTTTGACTTTATTTGTTTAACTGTTTATTATTCATTTATTCTGAAGGTTTTAGGAGAATTTGGATCTAGAGGCAGAGGCTTCGCTACAGATCTGTTTCCATCCACCCTCCTGTTGTATTCATGCTTAAGTCTTAGATTTTGCCAGTAGAATAATACTAGTTTGTTGCTTGAGCTAAAATCTGAAATGATTCAGGAAGACGTGGAAAGTTTTTTCCTACAATTTTTCTTTTCCCCTTAGCATCCCAAGTTCCACCGCACCTTACACTCCCCACCCCACTCACCCACTGGCTTTCTCTAATTTAAACTTTGTTTAGTTTTTGAAAGACAGTTCCTCCTGTGCTGTCCCCAGCCTCCCAGATCTCTTCTCCAGAAACATCCAGTATTACAAGTTTTGTTTTGTTTAGGGTTTCATGTTTAGAGATTGTTAATTAAAATCTACGAAATGATCTATTTTTAGCCCTGCCGTAGGCATGGAGGGGGTCTCAATTACCTTGTCAGCCCTTCTCCGTACCAGACACCTTTGGTGTCTCTAATCACTAGGGAATGCTTTCGTAGCTCACTGTAACTGCCACCATCTCAAATGGACCTAAGTCAGAAGGTTGTGATCCCTGATCTCAGTTCTTGTCAAAGGCCATCAGAAGTCCTACGCATTGAAATTTTAAAACCTCTTAGATTATGTCCTGTGGTGTAAGAAATAAAAGATTTTTTTGACAGTGCTGCTTTCTGTCGAAAGAGCTGCCTTTTTAAGGCCTGAGAATAAAGCGTATTCCTGGAAAACCTTTTTAAGCTGGCCCATGGACCAACTTGTCCCTTGGCCTTGATCCTCGGGGAGAGGAGCCAGATTTTACACCACTCTTGTCTCTCCCCATTCTCTCTCTTCACTAAAAATAGTCATCTTTGTGTGGTGGCTATGTCCAGCATACAACTGTATTGATAAGGACAGAAGTAATTTTCCATCACATTCATTCTTTCCAAGTTGCTTCCTTATTACATGCATTTGGTTCTTCCCTCCTCTTTGTCTTTATTCTCTGGCTCTGAACCAATTTTTGTATCACGTTTTTTTGTTTCTTAGGAACAGTCCCACCTTACATTTACTAACAGCTGTATAGACTAGCTGAACATGTTTTGTTACTTTTATCCCATTTATATTCTGACAGTATTTCTTTACACCGAATGCACGCATCCTGTCATTTATCGTTATTTCACAGACGGCAAAAACGAACTTGTGCTCCATTTTTCTAATGAGGCCTCATTGTCATCCCATCTCCTTTGTTTCTCATTAACGCTCCTGGTGCCAGAATGCTGCTGTGCACCCTCATCCTCCTCGTGGGATCCGGTTCCAGCTACTCTGACTCTGTGCAGCCTCCATGCATTTCCCCTTTTGTGAGGTCTGTTTTCAGGGTGGACAGTAAGTCACTCAAAGTGTCAGCATCCCGCAAGTTACAGGGAGAAAGATTTTAGATCATTGTTAGAAAGAACACTGTAACTGTCAGAGTTGTTTGAAGATGAAAATGATTGACCTGGAGCAATATGCGTTCCCTGTCATTAGCCAGTGACCACCTGATAAGAATGTATTGTTAGTACATATTAAAGTGTTATATTGCATAACATAATGTATGTGGCCCTTTGCAGCCATATCTTTGATAAATCTGAAATCAGTCCTATGAAAATTTCCATTCAAAGTCATGCTGTGTTATCAAAAAAATTCCCAGAAGGGAGCAGTAGAAATCCATAAGCTGAAAGAAAGTAGATACTCTTTCCCACTCAGCAGCTGTTTCCTCTGCTTGCTGTTGGAAATGATATTCATTTTTTTTTGTTATGTCAGGTACATGGAATGCATCTTTCTTTGCAGTCCTAATGAGAAGCTCTAAAGAAAGTGTAATTTACCTTAAGTTTTTTACCTTGATTGTTACTCTATGATGATTGCCCTTAGAATTCTTCTGGCATATATTCATGAAAGATGGTTGGAAATCAAATGAGACTCAAAAAGAAAAAATGAACAGACAGTTGATAGTTAAGTCATGGACTCATTTTCTTCCTGTCCCAGGAGCTCTTAAGTGCTGCTTTGGGAAAATGTCTGAAACTACTTATCAAGTTGTCAGAGGCATTTATGAAACCTCAAGGTGCAAATCTACACAATTCTTATTTCCTTGTCCTTTATGAATGCTCATGATGCCTGTTTAAAGTCATTGGTTTTACATAACCTTGAAGATCTGTTCCCTTATTTCTGCTGCTTCCTACCTGTGTTCTTACTGCTGCTCTTGGCTGTGGTTAGGGGGTCAATATCATGAAGACCATAGTGAAGGCCTCACTTTTGATTGGCATGTAAATAGATGTTCCTGGGGAAAAACTGAGCTGCGACCATATGAATCTTGTTCTCTGTTCTTTTCCTAGGGGTGTCTGACTCATGAGTTCTCTCACCTGGCTTTTCTACCCCTGCAGGATTAATTATGGTCCCAGTGCAGAAGTACACCCAGTAACTGCATGCTGTAGGCTGTGGTCCAGTGGTATCTAGGTGCTTATAGGATTTCTTGTGCCCACAGGAATGGCCTGTTGATCTGAACCCTTAGTAAGAGTTTATATTCTGTTCTGTAATAGACCCTTATCTTGCTGTAACATGGATACGATAGAGAATTTTCTAGGACAAATATTTATTAAATATATAATCATTCCCAGTTATCAAGTCCTTGAATAATTAACTTCTGGCCAGTGTATTTTATACTGAATATGCTAATTTTAGTGATGATTTTATAGACCTTTTTTGCTTTTATTCCCTCATTGCCAACTACCAATGCAGTATTATCATAGCCTTAACAGTGAGGTATCTTTTTTTTTAATCTTTGTTGAGCTGACATTTATTTGGAAGATAAAATCTTAAAGTTGAGTTCTGGTCTGTGCCATCATGTCTTACTTTCTCTTCTCCCTAAACAGAACTGCAGTGATTTTTATCTTCTTGAGGAATGATCACTAGTTTGTTGCCTTTTTAAATAATGGGTTCCTTTTTTGTGAATTCACAGATTGGTCAAATCATTGTGTCACAACATTCAAAGCAGATGGACTGTGGACCTACCTCAATCAGATTGTGGCCTGTTCCCCTTGGGTCGTATATATCTTCACGTTAGCAACTTTCCATTTCTCATGGTCAACATTTTTATTACTAATTCAGCTCTTTCAGGTATTTATCTTCTTATAATGCCTTTGAGTAAAATTTCCAATACCCCATAGTGAGATAGAAAGACTAGAATTTCAAATCAGAAGACTTAGATTTGAGTTCCACTTCTGTCACTTACTCTGTGGGTCTGGGCATGTCATTTGACTCCCGAATTTCAGTTTCCTTGTCTGTAGAATGGGGATAATAATGCCTGTCTACTCTCGCAGGATGGTTTAAAGGTTAGAGTAATAAGGTGTTAGTGTAGCCCTAGGATTTATCTAATCTGACCTCTTTTACAGATAGAGGTACAGAGAGGTGAATTGAATTGCTCAAGGTCACCCAGTGAGTGGCAAAATCAGAACTGGAAACTTAGGTCTTCTGACAGTTCATTTCAAGGGGTTTTTCCATCATATAATTAAATTATATGGCGTATGAAAGCATGGTATGAACTGTAAAGCATTGTGCAAATGCGAGATGATTATGTTCCCTCACTTTTCCCAGCCCTGTTTGTTATCCTTCTTATTATGCAGTACTTAAGTGGATGGAAGTGGGGAAGAAATGAAAGATGTATCACTAACCAACAGACATGGTAATTACGCTTGCAGAGTAGGTCGTGACCGTTAGAAAGCTCATGCTCCAGGGCAGTAGCCACCACCTTCAGCTTTCTGTGAAGCTCCTGTCCCCTCCCTGCCGCCTGCCTTCGCTTACGAGCATAACCTCATTCTCATTGTTGCTACGGCCTGCCCCCGTGGAATGGACAGCCGTGATCATCTGAGCCGGTTATTGCCAGAGCTCAGATCATTAGAGCATTACTCAGCAAAGGCAAGATGTATTCCATTTTTATGGGGGAGTAACCAATTCTGCAATAATAATAAAAAATAAAGTAAGAAAAAAGGGGGAAAAGGCTAAGGAAAGGAACTAAGCTAATAATACTGGCTGAACTGAGGTTTCTGAATAATACCCGTCCTAGTCTCCTATCTGACATCTACAGACTTAGGCAGTAAGAATGGATGTTAGCATCGATGATTATTAATATTATAATCATTTGTAATACCTCATATTTATATATGCTTTACGTATTCCAAAGCACTTTCCCGTCAGTGGCCTCACAGACATTTGAGATGGAGTCTGTGCCAAAGTCGTGTTTCCATTTTATGGATGAGAAAACTAAACCTAAGAGATGTTGAGCGCCTTGCTAATGGCCATAGGGCTCAGTCAGAGGTGGAGTTAGAAGCAGAACCTAAGATTTGGGACATCAGTTCTAATTCTCTTTCTTCTTTCCTGGACTCTTAGAATAAGTACATTTGAGGCTATAATATCTTTACTTTTTAAAAGAAAGTTTGTTTATACTCTCTGAGGCAGGAGAGTGGACTCAAAATTTTGGATAGTTTTCAAAAACAGGAATTCAGAGTAAAGTTGTTTTCTTAATAAACAAGACAGTCCAGTTATTTAAAGCCTTTCGTTTCCTGAGTGCTCAGGTGAGTCATGGTTTTGACCGTAGGGAGTCAAACTGAGCATATAGATGGCTGGCAAGGACCGTGGGTTTTATTCTCACACTGACTGAGGTGTCCGCCCCAGTTCTGCCACTTTCTAAGCTGTGTGGCCTTGGACCAGTTACTTCATCTCTGTCAGCCTGTGCACTGGATCATTTTAAATATCTTATCGCAAATCCTTAGAGAATCGGATGAGGACGCTGTGATAATCTCTGTCTTACAGATAAGGAACTTGATGTTTGAATTATTTTGAGGATTAGGTGAGATAGCTTAGTGACTAATACTGGTTTTAATGATTTGAGAGTTTTTAAAGTTACCTTAATTCTTACACTTCCCCAAATTTTTGGATTTAAATGTTCTTCACTTCAGATTAACTTTTTTATTTGGCCCTTTTCAAAGAGATACTAAGAAGCGTATAGAGGTTGAGATAATTGCATTAATGCTGACCTTATGTTGTTTGATTCACCTGGAAGTTGAATGCTGAATGTGTTGAGAATCTAAACATGGCCGTAAGCCACAGCTTGAATTACTAAAGCAATCATTTCACGACTGAGTCAATGCACTCTGCTTTCTTGAAGGTTAATAAAAGTCAGACAATTAAAAAAAAAAAAATGCCCAGCTACTAGATTTACATAGGCGTCTTGTTTTGAGCTGCTTTGTCCTTGCCCTCACCGTGATCATTGGTTAGCAGTCCAGGTGATGTTGCCTTTAGGGGAGAACTGAATGTTTGCCAGTGTCCTGTGATGCGTTGCCAAGAGTGATGAGCCTCGATGTGGTGGTGTTTTTCATGTACCTTCCCACCTTCATTTTCAGATTGCTTTTCTGGGCCTGACCTCTCATGAGAGAACCAGCCTGCTGAAGCAGAGCAGGCACATGAAACAGACATTGTCCCTCAGGAGGACCCCATACAAGTAAGTGGGACCTATTCTGCCCACTGAGCCGGTGGAAGGTGCTGGCCTCGCCATTGGTTTCCCGACCTAGTGTCACCACCCACAGCCCTGCTGCCATCCTCTAACTGGCTGACGGAGTTGAACCTCTTCTTTCTTGGAAGCCTCAGTGACAGGAGATGAGTGGTAAGGTCATGAGCCCCAAGGTGGTAAGATTTAGTCTACTGGACTCAGCACAAACAGTAAGTGACTTTGAAGTTTTGCCAAGATGGGAGATCTCTTCAGTCAAGCCACATGGTCACAAGGTTGCATATTGCTGGCATGAAGTCAGCGGGAGATAACTAAGCACGTGGCTGAGAAAGCCAGCCACGGGGCTCTCTGTAGAAAGCGTTAGATTGTGAGCTTTGCCAGGATTTTCAACCTGACTTTCTATCACCAGTAATTCTTTTAGCCCGATGTTTAAAGTGCCCACCTGTGTCAGGGAAAAGTTACTTTTTCAGGTTTGGGATATGTTTTACCCAGAGCACTGGTTGTGTAAAACCTGTCCGCAGCTGAAAATGAGAGTGTTTGTAGGATTGCCGTCATCTTATGAGATGAGAGATCAGGGTTTGAAGCTTATCTTCCTGTCAGACATGTCGGGATCTTGGAGGCTGAGAGCGCTGCGGAGGTGGCCCAGTGCCCTCTAGGGATTTGCCTGCTCACTGCATATCTCATGAGCAGTCTATTTTAAAGCACACTCACGGTACAAGATGAAACTGTTAGGCTGTTAGACAAGGAAATCAGAGCCTGGGATATGACTATGATGTGTGTTTAGAGGAGAGGAATTGACTTAATTGGGAAGAGACGGCCAAAGTGATGGAGTGTAGAGAGTCGTGTTAAGCTTGTGATGATTGTTTCAGACTGGCAGTGATAATAAAATCCCTTTCTCAGTGACTTAACCAGAGGAATATTTACTCCACCGAAGTACGGACATCTTTGTGATAGAGGTGGAATTTTAAGCTGAGCCTTGAAAGGTGTGGGGTGGGGAGCAGGAAGGAAGGGCATCCCGAGCCCTGGAGAAGTGTCTGAATAAAGGGCCAGAGGTGAGAGAGTTGGGGCGTTTTGGGGAATTGCTAAGACATGGCAGCATTACTGGAGGAACTAACGGTAAAGCCTTGGAGCCACTTTGAAACTAGCTTCCAAAGATTTGTCTTATTGTCTTCCCCTAAGTTACTTTTACTTACTAGCCAGCTCTTGAACTGGGCCCTGTCGGTCCCTAGGATGCCTCCCTGCTTCCACCCCATCAGTTCCGTGTGGGCAGCCTCCTGCCTGGGAAGCTACCTTCTTAGAAGGCTTGGAAATTTCTTGACCACTCTCATTAACCAGCAGCAGTGGCACATGCATCCTCACACACAGATGTGTTCCGATGTGTTTAAGACGTTGGGTTAGGCACTTGAAAGATGGGGCATATGCCTAAAAATGAATATTCATGATAACTGGAACAGACAGTAGCATTCAGGAATTTAATGGAGGAAAAAATGATGCTGAAGATATGTAGTCAGGAAGGCTCCAAAGGGGAAGTGGGCCTTGACCTAGGCCTTGAGAACTGGTAGGGCTTAAAAGGATAAGGGTGTTACCTGATGGAAGAGTAGGGGAGTGTGGGTTCCAGGGTAGAAGAATGGCCCATGCAGTTGTGATCATGGGAAAAATAAAGCCAGAGTAGCTATAACAAAAGATGAGTTTGGAGCATCAATACCCGAGGAGTCCTGGGCTTTATTGTATAGGGCTGTGAGTACAAAGATGAGGGATTTGGCTTTGAGCCTCTGGGCAGAGGAATGTTGTTAAAGGGTTTTGACTGGGAGGTTAGGGGCTATGAATATATCAGGTGTTTGGAGGACCAGTCTCCAGTATGTAGGATGAATTAGAAGGAATTGAGACAGAGACACCATTTAGAGTTTCTTAGAATTCGAAGAATCCCATCTTGTTGATCATAGTTTTTCTGGCCTGTCTGTCCTTTGAGATAGTCCAAGTCTGAATTAGAGCAGTGGGAATGGAAAGAAAGAAACTTAATGGTGGCAGTGACTGTTCTAGTGAGTGGGGACCCAAAATGAACTTGAGTTGCTGGGCACAAGCCAGGGAATCTCAAAATAGGGATTCAGGTCCAGAAATGGAACTGGGCTTCAGTTTTAAGGGCCATAAATTCAAGAACTGTCTGATTCACCTCTAGATTCCTGCAGGATCTTGGAAGGATGTATACTGTAAATTCTCAGTGACTGTTTATGGTTTGAATGAATGTTTGTCAAATGCTAACAGGAAATGTAGTAAGACGTGTTCTCTTTCTTTCTTGGCAGCCTTGGGTTCACACAGAACCTCGCGGATTTCTTTCAGTGTGGCTGCTTTGGCTTGGTCAAGCCCTGTGCAGTAGACTGGACGTCACAGTACACCATGGTCTTTCACCCAGCTAAGGAGAAAGTTCTTCGCTCAGTGTGAAGAAAAGCAACCCACAACTCTCACTCTGATTTGTTTGTATTTATGTTGATGCCCTGTGGTCTGCAAGTGAAGTGAAGATTTAGAGTTCACCTAAGCCCAAAGGAAAACACAGGTGGTTTTTAAAGCATTTGGTAAAAACAGAAGTTCTCGAGAAAGGCTTACACTTTTTCAGACTTAGTAAGATGGACTGTTTCTGAACAATCTTGGCAGACATCTAAAAAACAAAACTTTTATATTTTTCACAAGAAAATGCAAGTTCCTTTTTTTTTTTTGGAGATAATATTCACCGGTTACGGAGAAAATGTGGTATTTTCAGATACTTTTATTGGCTGTTTCAAAATAGTATTATTCTTTAAACTTGTAATTTTTGATAAATTATTTGTCTTTGTTTTATCTATAAATATGTAAAAAAATATTTAAATAGATGTACCTGTTTTGCTTTCACACTTAATAAAAATTTTTTTTTGTAGTTGAGACTTAGTTTCTGACACTTGACACTTCTTGAATCTTAAATCGAGAAAAGGTATATATAGGATGTGAAGAAAAATTCGCAAATCCCAGGAATGAGCTGAGGTCACTGTTAGTAGCAATAACAAGATTTAATTTTGTTTTCCGTTTTGCTTAGAAAATTGAACGGGAAATCTTAAAGATTAATTACAATTTTTACTTAGTACCCTTAAAATATTCGACTGGTGTGATTGTAATTGCTCATTTTCTTTGTTCTGGAGGAAATGCTAATTCAACTTGAACTCTTGGTATTGTGTGTGTGTGTGTGTGTGTGTGTATATATGAATATGCCCCTGGACATGCATGGCACCTTCCCGCTGAAAACCCTTCCTTAGGTTCCCATTGCTCTTGGGGTTAAAGCTAAAATTCTTATCATGTCCAGCTGGCCCTGAGTGATAGCGCCTTATTTTGTTTACCATCTTGTTTTGGACCACAGTCTGTACTCTAATGGCATAGACCTTTCAGTTCCTCAAAGACCTGTTCTCCTTTTTTCTACAGAGGCTTTGAGATAAGGAAACTAAAGCCTAAAGAAGTTTGTATTTTCTTCAAGGTCAAATGGATACCAAGTGGGCTACCCACTCTGAGGTCCCAGTCTCCTAGAATACCACCTGACACGTATGTGTTCAATAAATATTTGAATGAATTTGTTGTATGAATGCAGGGTTTTAAAGCAGTACATGATGTGATCAGAATTGTGGCTTGAAGACTGATTCTCATTTAAGGGACAGAAGGACTTTTCTCTCTCCCTTCCTTTCCCACCAACACCCATCAAGTAAATATTCTCAAATTGTGGTCCATAGACCAGTTAGATCAGAGTCACAGGGACAGGGCAGGGGCCTGGGGCTCACTTGTTTAAAATTCAAATTCCCAGAGCCACTGTATTGCAGCACACCTAATTGATATGTAACATGGAAAGCGCATTTCATTCATTTTTAAATTATTCCACAAATATTTATGGAGCATCATGCTAGGTGTTGCAGGCCATAAAACATTTAATTGGGCATACTAATCATGGCATTTACAGTCTAGAGGGGAAGCTAAGATACATGAAACTATAGTATAATATAGAAAATACTAAAAGCTATAAGACGGGTACAAATTAAATATGGTTAGAGTTTAGAGGTTGGGGAGAGCCTCGGTGGGTGTAATCAAGGAAGTGTTTATGGACGATAGGGCATTAGAAAGGGTTTTCAGTGATACTGAGTTTGGAAATGGGGAGTTGGAAGTGAAAGGCATTCAGATGGAGAGAACTCTATGAGT
This sequence comes from Leucopleurus acutus, assembly GCF_964270905.1. Classification (NCBI taxonomy): domain Eukaryota; kingdom Metazoa; phylum Chordata; class Mammalia; order Artiodactyla; family Delphinidae; genus Leucopleurus; species Leucopleurus acutus. The sequence continues at coordinate 72,574,570 of NC_139151.1, forward strand.
AAAGACAACGGGAAAGTCTAAAGTATAGTCAGAACAACGACAGCCTGGGTCTATAGGATGTTGGAAGTGGGGAGCTTGGTTAATAAGTTGGAAAGGTGGACGGGGGCTAGATCACCAGGGCCATTGAACGATGTTAAGGGAAGGAACTGTAAGATTAAAGTGAGCAATAAGGAACTATTTCTTTACCCTTGTAGGTAAAAGTTCTTGAAAACCTTGTCAATATCTCCAAGTCCTCTCTCCCATCCTCCTCCTAACCCATCTGCAGTCAGGCTTTCACCTCCAGCACCTCATGGAAACTGCTCTTGTCAAGCACACCGGTGTCTTCCGTGTTGCTAAATTGCGTGTCAGCTCCAAGTCCATCGTACAGAACCCACCAGCAGCATCTGACAGGTGCTTCCTTAATATACTTTCCTCACCTGACCTCCAGGAGAGCACCCCTGAGTTTCCTCCTCCTCTCGCTGGTTGCTCTTGAGAGCCTAACATCTCCTTTGCTGTTTTTCCGCCCCTACCATTTAATTGTGGAATGTCCCAGAGGCGACTCCTTGATCTTCTTGCCCTTTATCTAAACTCACTTCCTCTTCCTTTATAATCTCATCGGATTGTGTAGTGACGTATACCATCTGTGTGCCCAAACGCACCAGGTTGTTAACTCCAGTTCGGACTTCCTTCTCAAACTCCAGACTGTGTACTTGACATACCCACTTAAACATCTATAGACATATTAAATTTAACTTGTCCAAATTGAAACTGAACTTCTGATTTCTACCCTAGCCCCATGTGCGCAAATAAAGCATAGATTTTAAAAATCGATTAAAAATAAAACATACAATACATTTTAAAGTAAATGAATAAAAAGTAAACAACCCTGTTCCCTACCCTCAGTGTTCCGCATATCAGTTGATCAGAAACTCCATCCTTTCCATTACTCAGGCCAAAACCTTAGAATCTTTTCTTGATAACTTACTTTTTCTCATAATACCACAGATGCATTTCTTTGAGAAATCCTACTGGCTCTGTCTTCAAAATATATCCAGAATTGAATCCTTTTGGCCACCATTGCTGCTGTAGTCCTGAGTTACCAGCGCTTCTTGCCTGGATTACTACAGCTTTCTTATTTGGTCTCCTTGCTTCTACCCTCACCCTGTTACAAGCAGTGGGGTGATCCTCGTACAAAGCAGATTGAATGACGTCGCTCCTGGGCTCAGGAACCCTCCAGTGGCTCTTCATTTCACCAGAGGAAGAGCCGAAGCCCTGACGGTAGCCTGCAGGACCCTATAGGATCTGACCGCTTCTCTTGCTTTTCGCCTTGCTGATCCCACATACCTCCCAGGCATGCTTCTGCCTCAGACCTTTCCCTGCCTGTTCTCTCTGCCTAGACTGCTATAACCCCAGAAATCCATAGTGCCTTTCCTCACAGCTTTCTTTGAAATGTCGGTTTCTCAATGAGGCCTACCCTCATCCACATTTTGGAAGTTGTAACATCCTTTTTTTTTTTTTTTTTGCGGTACGCGGGCCTCTCACTGTTGTGGCCTCTCCCGTTGCGGAGCACAGGCTCCGGATGCGCAGGCTCAGCGGCCATGACTCACGGGCCCAGCCACTCTGCGGCATGTGGGATCCGCCCGGACCAGGGCACGAACCCGTGTCCCCTGCATCGGCAGGCGGACTCTCAACCACTGCGCCACCAGGGAAGCCCGTAACATCCTTTTCTTGCCCTTTTCCTCTTCTTTACCCTACGCTACCTTTTCCCCCATAGCACTTACCACCTTCTAACATACTGTGTGATTTATTTATTGTCTACTGCATACTGTCTCCCTCTCCATCCTGTCAGATTATAAGGTCCATGAGGGATCTTTGTTCTGTTCACTGATGTATCCCAAGCACCTAAAATACTGTCTAACGCGTAGTATGTGTTCAATAAATATTTGCATGAATCTGCTGAATAAGCCTGTTGAGTGGAATTGAGGGATTTTAAGCAGAACACGATGTGATCAGAGTTGTGTTGAAGGCTGATTCTCAGTCTGGGGGCAAGTGGACTTTTTCAAGTTATATCCTCTCTTATTTTCTCACCAACCCCTGCCAAGTCAGTGTTCTCAAATGGTGGTCCACAGACCATTCACATCAGAATCAGGGGCTGGGGGGTGGGCGTGGAGGGTGGTGTCCAGGGATAATGTGTTTGAAATTCAAGTTTCTCATCTCAGACCTTTTAAATCAGTCTCTGAGAAGAGAGTCCTGGAGTCTGAATTTTGTCAGGTTCCCCAGATGGCTCTTACATGTATGTGCTACAGTTTGAGAATCACTTACTTTGGGAATTGCACTCCCATTATTCTATTTTGGCTTTTCCCTCGGGTATATGTAGGTGTGAAAGGCACCCTGGGTATGCATCCTGGATATGTCAATTATAAGCTACTTTCATCTCTTTGGGCACATGAGTTAGCTTTCTAGTGCCTCAGTTTCCTGATTTGTATTGTGGGTAATATTGTGGGGTGTATACACCTCCAGGTGCTGTTAAGAGGATTAGATGAGTTCATACATTGAAAGTGCTTAGGATTGTAATTGGCACATAGTAAGTGCTCAATAACTGCTGGCTATTCAGAAATCTTTGGAAAATTGACCAGAGAGAGAGAAGCTAGTGGTAGGGAAATGTGCCACATCTTCCCCTTCTACTCTGCGTTGTGTGTCTGGGCTAGGACTCCGAAAATTACAGTCTCCTTGTCAGCCGACTTTCCGTTAAGTTCTGCCAGTAGACTGGAAGCAGGAGGGGAGAAGGGACTTACTCCGTCCTACTTGCCAGCTGTTCCCCTCAGTGCTCTTCAAACAATGGCCCTTCACCCCGACAATGACAGTTGGAATCAGTGTCCAGCTATTTCCCTGGATCAGCTCCATGGTGCCCCTTAGAAGCACCAGCAGTTAGGCAGGGCGCTCTCCTCAGAGGTCTGACTCCTAGCCCCCCGGAGAGCTGTCCTTGAGGCATGTGAATGAGGATACCCCCATCTCTTCTCTTTGTTTCCCCAGCCCCAGGGGTGGTGTAGCTACTTGCTGCAGTTTGTATCTCTGTGTTAAGTCAGTGTGTCCCTTGTTACTTTTTCAAAAATTTTAGCACTTGTTTAGCCAATTTCCTCTATTATTTTCTCTCTTAAAAAACAAAACTAGTGTGATTTCTGTTTTTCTGACTGGACCCTGACAGATAAAAAATGTTAGAGGTAAACTTTTAGTTGTGGTCTAGGCAACTAGTAGTGAAGGCACAGGAGGGAAGGGCAGGCCCCGTTGCTGACTGAGGCAGAGGAGGAGTCAAGGATGGCTTTGCAGTGTTGAACCCAGTGAATGAGGGGGCGGTGGTGCTGTTTTGAGAAGTAAAGGAAACAGTGTGGAGAGACTGGGTGGTGAGTTTGGTAGTTGGGGCCTGTTTGAGATACTTAAAGCTATCCAGTGGAACAGTTAAGACAGCTGGAAGGAGGCCAGGGCATGGATGGGAGTCACCGGCACAGGGATGAGATTGTCACAGGAGACACCTAGAAAAATGAGATGAAAATGAAAAGGGAGTTGCCCTCCCCAAATGAGAAGATCAATTCTAAAAATAGACCAAAGATGAAAACCAATGCAAACAAAAAAAAAGTGAGAGAGGAGAAGGGCAGGAATGTGACCTTATGGAACATGGATCTAGGGAGCTGGAGAGGAAGGGGAGGGGGCTGGGAGGAGGTTGGGTATGAGGGCAGTCCGGAGACGGAGTCATAGAATTCAAGGAGAGGAACTAATTTCAGAGAGAAAGCAGTGGTCAGGAGTGAAGGCAGGGCTGAGAAGAGCAACTGAGGAGAGACCGGAGAGTTTGTGCTCAGGAGGTGCGGTGGTGTGGCGGCATGGGGGGATCGGAAGCCAGATGCCGAGACGCTAAGGAATAAATGGGACCTAGTCTTACAGTTTGGCTCTGAAAGGAGAGGGGAGAAGGCAGTAGCTTGGAGGTAGTACCAGGGCTTTGTTTCTGTTTTGTTTTAAAGTCAAAGCAAGCCCAATCGTGTGACTCCTATCACCATGCCGTAACTTCATTCCTTTTCCCAAATGCCTGTATCGTCACCTTGGAGAGCACACATTTGAATTGATTTCACAAATAGTAGGCAAAATCCTGATGATGCCCCCTGCGACTTAAATGAACGGGATGGACACTGCTGGCAGCTCTCTTGGATGCAGCACATCCACTATTTCAGGTGCACATTAGTCAAGGAAGTTAACACGATAGTAAACATCCCCCAAATCTCGGTGACCTAACGCAACATCAGACTTACTTCTCCTTCTTGTCACAGTCCATTTAGAATTAGCAGGTGTTCTTCCATGCAGGGACCCACGCTCCTTCCCAATTAATGGCTCCACCATTTCCTAGGGCCTCAGTGTCCACTGGGCCTTCTGTATCCACAGATGTGCAAAGAGAGAGTGGAGACTTTTCTGGGGGTCTTGGGGGCCGGGCCTCCATTGGCCAACTCAGCATGTGTCCTGGTCACTGGTAGGAGCCTGGGAAATGCAGTAGAAGAGTGTGCCCAGGAAGCAGAGGAGAAACACAGACACTGCTGGACCACAATAAGTTTCTTTGTTCTGTTTTTTCATTTCCAAACCCCTCCACTCCAGTATATAATAATCTCTTCTTTTATATTCCAGTAGAATTTGCTTTTAGTCCAGCCTACAGTCTCTCCCACTTCACTCACTCCACAAATGTTTATTAAGTGCCTACTATTTTTCGAGCACTGTGAATACAAGTGTGTCACATTCTAACAAGGAGGCAGATGGGGGTTTAAAAATTTAATGCAATGAGATAAGTGCTGTGTTAATTATGTACTGGCTATGAGAATACAGAGGTGGATTAATTCTCCTCAGGTAGTTCAGGAATAGATTTTGCAGAGGAGATGGCATTTGACCTGTGACTTGATTACTAGGGGTTCACCAGGCTAAGGAGTTGGGAGGAGGTTCCATCTTCCTGACATTCCAGGCAAAAAAATAACATTCACAAAAGCATGATGGGGTGAGGGTACTTGTAGTATTTGGAAAGCTTCAGGTCTTTGAATGTAGCTGGGGCTTGTATGGAAGAGATTGTCTAAAGCTAAGTTGAATGGGTTAAGTCTAAGACCAATTCGTGAAGGTCCTTATATGACATATTGTTATGGGCAGAACTGTACCCCCCTATACCCCCAAACTCCTATGTCCAAGTCCTAACCCCCGGTATCTCAGAATGTGACTATAATTGGAGATAGGGTATTACAGAGATAATTAAGTTAAAACGAGGTGATTCAGGTGGTCCCTAATCCAGGATGACTTGTGTCCTTATAAGAAGAGGTAATTACAACACACACACATACAGAAAGGGAAGACCATGTGAAGACACAGGGAGAAGGCAGCCGTCTACCAGCCAAGGAGAGACTTCAGAAGACAGCAACCCTGCTGACACCTTAATCTCAGATTTCTAGGCTCCGGAACTGTGAAAAAACAATTTGTGTTGTTTAAGCCACCTATTCCATGGTACTCTGTTATGGCAGCCGTAGCCGATTGATACACATACCGAAGAGTGGGCGTGGAGGAGTCAGAATCAGGGAGGCTTGGGGAATGAGGCAAGGGGGGATGTGGGAGAGGGCAGAGCTAAGGATGACTGAAGTTTTTTGCTTGTCTCCTGGGTGTGTGGTAAGTGGGGCTGGTAACTGAACTGCAGTGGAGGAATAGGTTGCACTGTCTGGTAGTCATTTCACATGTATCTTACCCCTCAGCAAGCCTGGAAGTCCCTAGTGGGGGGGACTTCCTAGTGAAGGGCCAAGGCAGCATATTGCTTTTAAAGTCATTGCAGGTTAAAGGGGATTTGGTTTAGTTAATGCATTTCATCCCTGGTGTTATTAATTGTTCGATCGACAATGATGGGATCTCTTACATAGCTCTGGGAAAAGGTTTGCAAATTAAAAATACGTTGTGCTAGGCTTCCTTCCCCAAAGAATGTGGAATGTACAGTATTTCCATCCTCAGGCCGTTTGAGTGGAACTCAGTGGCTGAATTACCCCAGCGAGAGTCTCTAGGCAAGTAAAGCATATTTGTATATTATCTCTTTGAAACTGGGATGGGACACAACCTCTGCCAGCTGTTTTTTTGTTGTTGTTTTTTTTCTGAACCATTCTATTAATGCCAATCAGAGAGAGAAAATGATTAAATGTAATTGCATTTTGAGCATCAAAAAATAGATAGATAGATAAATAATGAAGTCAGTGCAAGGCCTTGTCCATGGCAGCAAGTAAGCAACCCTGAATAAACGCTCATTTTAAAGAACACCTTTTTGGGACTTGGAGCATAGAAAAAGCCACGGTGTAGTCAAGTGTTTCACGATTTTTGTCAATAGATTTTCATTTGCTCTCATTTTCTGCAAATAATGGAGAAGTGCATGGTGGTGGGAGAAATGCCGTGGTTGTTAAAAGCAGAGGCGAGAAAATACACACGCTTGAGCCGTTGAGATCTCGCCGAGGAGGCAGAGGAAGACATTTTTAATTGGCTGCGTTTCATTCGTGAGTCTGGCAATCTGATGGAGGAGAAGTTTTAAGACAATTGCTAAACCTTAGGGAATTGTCCCAGAATAAAAGGAGATCATCCTCATGTTGTTTATAACACAGAAGCAAACTCCACGTTTTGTTGCCATTTCTGAGTTTTCACGAAATGTGTAATATTGCAAAGCCCATGATACGGACAGAAGGATCAGCTCGTCAACAGTTTTATTAGTTTGATTTTCCTTTTAGAATTTGCTACCATGTTGTCTGTTTCCTCCGGGACCCCGTGTTTTCTTCTCCATTAGCGCTAACTAGAAAGAAGCTTAGCCAACAGATTCTAGAAGACGCCTTCCCTTTGCCCGTGGCTTCCTCCTCCTCCTCACTCTTTCCACAGCTGACACCAAAATTCGTTACATCCTCTGCACAATTTTTTTTTAAACTATCTCTCTGTTTTTTTGAAAATTTCCCCCTATTTGAAAGAAAAGATCCAGAGACGTAGAAGTTACCACTTAAACTTTTATTTATGGCCTCTCCCACCCCAAGTATCGTAAATAATAAAGCGTTTGTTACGGATTAGACTTTTAATAATTTTCTTCCAAAGATCTCTTCTAACTTCAGGTAAAGACTGTGATCACTTCTGAAGAGAAACACTGTCCAACTACCAACAAAAGGATGTTTGGAGAGGGGTTTCCATCTGGGTAGGATACTTGGCAAGTGCTTTAGGCCGATGAGAGACCTAAGAAACGGTGCACTTTTCACTCTTTCTTTTCCACTTGATGTGTAAGGCCCCCAAACCCAATACCTGTAGGGCCAAAATTTTTGGCATAGCAAACTGTGAACGAGAGAGAAGAGGACAGGGGAGAGAAGGGGTTGGTCAGCACCATCATTTCAGTTCCCTCTGTCTGAGCACAGTCCTTTTACCTGGGAGAGGCATCCTTTTGACAAATGTGTTTGTAAGTTAACTTTCAAACACATTGAACTGTATTTATTTTAGATCTGCTAATAAAACTGTTTATACTTCTTTGCACTTCCCTAGGTGTGTTCAGAGACATTTTCTCATTTGAGTCAACATAATGTGGCTGCCGGCTGCCTGCCCAGCCTCATACCCTCCTGCTTCCGCCTCCGCCTCCGCCTCCCTGCCTGCCCTTCAGATACACACAACTGCTTGCAGTTCCTGGAACGAGCCATGATGGCCTGGCCCTGGTGCCTTTGCACTCACTGCTCCTTGTTCCTGGAATGCCCCCTCCCAAACCCACGTTCACCCTTCAAGGCCCAGAGGAAGCTTCTCTTCTAAGAAGCTTTCCCGACACCCCCAGCCAATCACTTGCCCCTTTTTGCGCCCTGCATTGTGTAGCATCCTCTACTAGAGCTTGTACCACTTGAGAATGCAATTACTTCTCTATAGGTTGATCTCCCTACTGGCTGTGGCAACATTTTAGAATTTTATAGCCTGTGAATGCTGAGAACCCTCTGTACCCTCTACTGCCAGAAGAAGGCAGCCCCTGTCAGATAGTGCATCAGTTTCCATCCTGTCTCATCCTGGGAGAAGCTGGGCCACCTACAATCTTGATTAGTAGCGTCCTCCCCCTTGCCTCTCCCCAACTCTTAACACACACATTTGGGGATCCTGAGGCACCATCATTGAGTGAAAGGGTGGGAGGACCCCGCTGAGAAACAGAAAAGGCCTAGGAGAGGCTCTGAGGGTGAGGACACATTGCCCTGGCCCTAAAGTGGCCCTTCTTCTTCGTAGCATCAGGAAGGAGCTAAGCCTGTATTGCCTCTCTGCAAGACAAAGGGATGATGGAGGCAGTTAGGGGCAGAGCTGTGAGGACCAGAAGGGAAACCAGCTTGTCAGTTCGCTTTCTGTGATCACGAAGTGATGTGCAATGTCAGAAACAGAAATGTCAGAAAGGAAGGAGGGAGAGAGCAAGGGAGGGAAGGAAGGGGGCTGGGAAAGAAGGGAGGGAGGGAGGGAGGAAGGAGATAGATGTGTCTTGATAAATTCAGGAGAGGCAGAACACAGTTCATCCGCGCACCCTGCAACGCTGTCACCCTTATCTACCAGTCAAATGGACAGAGTGTTCAGGTTTTTGAAAGGAAATGTGATGTTTTTGTCCAGACCTAAGGCCTCTTCCAAGGCCAGTCAGGACACTGCTTCCTTCTTGTCTTCTCTCCCCCCAGGTGCTCAGGAACCACTGGGCATCTATAAGTATCAGGTCCCCCCAGATGTCCCTATGGAGGGGACCAGAGCTGGGTCAGGCAGGAGGTTACTTTCCCTTAGGTGGCTTTGCTCCCCATCCTGTGAGCTCAAACCTGGCTCAGGCTGAGAAGCCATGCCTCCGGGCCGACACAAGCCTCTCGGCAGGAACACAACTTCCCCTGCCAAGAACCCTCCCTGGGAAAACATCTCAAGAGAGTCTTCTCTGGAACCACTCACCTTTGCAATAAAGTTCCCCATCTTTGTCAGTAACGTTCGTGGACTCTAGACTCTTCCCACAGATAGCACAGCGAAAACAGGTCTTGTGCCAAGGCTGCAGGGCACAGGAGAACAGGCAGGTGGATATTTAATAGGGCAGGCAGGGCATTTATTTCCGTGTTAAGTCCCCTGACCAGCAGCATGTAAAGGCATGCCCTTGTCTTAACAGTTCACCCACCTAATTGGCCCCCGGAATAATTATTCTGGCTACGGGCTTGGCCAGCGACTCTTAGGACCCCTAAAAACGAATAGATCAAGGTGATTTCCATATGTATTCCTTCAGAACAGACTAAATAGAATAGGGCTTCCCATTTCTAGAAGATCCAAAATACTGAAGAGAGGGGAACTTGGACTTGAGGCAGTGGGTAACATATTGAATATAAAATGAAAAAAGAAAAAAGGTGAGGAAATGGGCAATCATCCAGGGAATTCAACTTCATTTTAACTCTTTGTGTATTTGTTTTTAATTGAAGTATAGTTGATATACAATGTTGTAGTAGTTTTGGGTGTACAGCAAAGTGATATATATATATATATATATATATATATATGTATATATACTTTTTCAGATTCTTTTTCATTATAGGTTATTATAAGATAATATAGTTCCCTGTGATATACAGTAGATAGGTCCTTGATGTTTAACGTGTTTTCTATATCTGTGACTCTATTTCTGTTTTGTAAATAATTTCATTTGTATCATTTTTTTAGATTCCACTATAAGTGATATCATATGATATTTGTCTTTGTCTGACTTACTTAGTACGATCATCTCTAGGTCCGTCCATGTTGCTGTAAATGGCATTATTTCATTCTTTTTATGGCTGATTAATATTCCATTGTGTGTGTATGTGTGTGTGTGTGTGTGTGTGGTATATATATCACACACATATATATAGCACACACACATTTATATAGACCACATTCTTTTTTAAAAATTTTTTTGGCCACGCTGTGTGGCATGTGGGATCTTAGTTCCTTGACCAGGGCTTAAACCTGCACCCCCTGCAGTGAAAGCATGGAGTCTTAACCACCGGACTACCAGGGAAGTCCCTATACACCACATTCTTTATCGATTCCTCTGTTGATGGACATTTAGGTTGCTTCCATGTCTTGGCTATTGTAAATAGTGCTGCTATGACCATTGGGGTGCATGTATCTTTTTGACTTAGAATTTTCATCTTTTCCAGACACATACTCAGGAATGGGATTGCTGGATCATATGGTAACTCTATTTTTAGTGTTTTAAGGAACCTCCGTACTGTTCTCCATAGTGGCTGCACCAGTTTACGTTCCTCCCAGCAGTGTAGGAGGGATCCATTTTCTCCACACCCTCTCCAGCGTTTATTATTTGTAGCCTTTTTGATACTCTCCCTGTATTTCTGATGGAAGAGAGTTGTGTGACTTGGATCATCCAGAAGACTGTCTGCTTTCTTATCTGCGTGTCTTCTAGGCACAGCCCAGGGTCCTCACCTGTATTTAAATGGCCTGTCCTGGGGTGGAGACTGCGCCTATTTGGAGTCAGACACTCTCTGTGGGCTTCCTCCCCCTACTTAGTATAAACAGGATTTTTGTCTGTCTTCAGGCTCAGATCCTTCGGTGAACACCCTGGCTTCAGGCCTGAAGCTGGAGCTTGTAGACAAGTGTGTGTTACTGTCTCAGACATCAGATGACTTCCCTATTGCCAGGACATTTGTGAGCGAGGATGCTTCTCACTGCTGTGGGGTGTTTGCTGTGTGCATCAGTGTGATGCCAATATCAGGCTGAGTTATGCAGTGGTGACAGCTCCCAGGGCTGACACTTTTGTGGAAGGATTGTGGACACAGGACAGGGGAGCCTGTGTGCCTTTGTTTCTCCAGAGCTCCTAGCTGGGTGCCTCCCCCTAGTGGGTTAACGCTTATTGCATCGAATTCCATCCACCAGTTCCAGTTTCCTAGGGCACTGCAGGGTGACAGTCACAGCCCAGGAAAGTGGGTAAGGATGGGTGGCTCCTAAGTGGTTCCTGGGAGCTAAGGAGGGTCTGGCCTCCACCCGCCCTCAGTTCCTACTTTCTTCTCTCATTCCTCCCAGCATCCCATCTGACTCATATAGAAGTCCTTACCTTGCCACCTCCCATCACCTTCTCAGCAGCATAGACTGACTTTCTGCATCGAGGGCACTTCTCCGACTCTCCGAACTTCGAAGTGAACTTGGAAGGGTTGCTGGTGGTGGCAGAGCGTGCCGGCTTTGGGGACCTGGTGGAAATTGACAAATGAATGAAACCTATGGACTTCCCTTGGCAAACAGTACTAGCTGTGTGACTTTGAGCAAGTTACTTAACTTCTCTGTGCCTTAGATGCCTCATCTGGAAAGTGGGGATAGTCAAAGTACCTTCCTCACAGGGTTGTTGAGAAGGTTAAATGAGGCCACATGAGTAAAGCACTTAGAACAGTGCCTCCCTGGCCTGTTGTAAGGGCTGAGGAATGTTAGCCAGAATTCACTTACCTCTTTCCTTTCTGTTGTAAAGCACTTCACAAGTGTCCCACATATGTTAGCTTGTATAATTACCCTTGTCTTGTTGTTATATTGCTGTGATTGTTCGTTTAGGGTTTTCTATACCATCTTGAAACCCACGGGTCTGCTTTCCAAAATGAGTAAAAATATTACAGGGCAAGATGGGATCTTGACAGTTGATACTAAACAAACCATAGTCCAATGAGCTGATGCTTATCACAGTTCAAATTGTCACCCTGCATCCAAAGGTCCCCTGTCCTCTTGAGAGCAAAGTCTAAGAAAGAGGCACAATAATAACCCTGTGATTCCATATCTTTTGGCGTTTCCTTGTACGTTTATCGTTTGAGCCTCACCATAACCCTCTAAAGGAGGCAGAGCTAGCTGGAGGAGAGCATGGGCCAGAGGGGTAAGTGCCCAAGGTTAGCAGCTCATAACTGGTGGAGCTGGGATGAAACCCAGGTCTCCAGACTCTTCCTGGCTGTGCAGCACCACAGGAAAGCCCTAACGTAGAAGAGTGAGCTTTGGGTAATGTGAGACAGAGAATGCAGCTGGTATCATCTTTCTTTTTAAAATAGCTTCTCCAGTTGGGCTTGAGTAGTGAGAAAAATTTATATGACTAATCACACATCCCTGCAGTTTTCCAGGCTCTACCATGGGCTACTCTCTTTGGAAGGGACCAGATGACTCTTCAGATGCTCTTACTATTCTCTGGGGGACACTGCCTCAGTTGGGCTGGGCCTTTCTGCCAGTCCCGCCACAGAGCTGAGCCCGGGTACCAGCTGGCCAGACAGCAGCTGCAGGCCAGTGACTGTCAGTGTATATATTCAGTTTTGGGCTGGAGGTCAGCCTGATCATCAAGTAGAGCAGACTGGTAGATGGAGGTGGCACAGTGTGAAATCCTGGCTTCCCTAGGATAATGTTGGGGAAACCTCAACATTGTACTGGCAACAGGCAGCACGGGAGACCTACAGAAAGTTATAATTGTCTACTTCTGAGGCACAGCCCATCCCCACAGAGCCACTCCCCACTGCGATGCACACATTAGTTATCTTACAACCCAAGGGAAGAAATCTTTCAGTGACAAGCACACAGAGGATGGCCATTGCGTCCCTGCCATATTTATGTGATTTACACAAAAAATGCTCAACGAGGAAGAAAAGAGACTCCATGCAGTTTTGCGAAGGTCAAACAATAGAACATCTGTACATTCTGGGTTTTCTCTTGACATGCAAACCAAGAGCCATGGTGTAAAAGTAATTGCCCTTTTGAAAGGCAGATAATTTAAAGAGAGTCTTCGGAGAGATGACACATTGTTAGAACTTGGTCAGACTGAGTATTCCTATTGTTGGCAAGTCAGCAATAGAGTCCATTCTCCCACTTCCAGAAAACGTTGCCATGGGAACAGAATGAACTGTCCTGATAGCTGGGGCTCTACGGGCTGGGAGAAGCGGGACAGTAACTCACTGTTGGAACTGGAGGCCCAGGTGTTCACCCGTGTCCGTGCTGAGGCAGCCGGCACCTTGTCCATACCCGATCCCCTTGGGGCCATACTTGCGCCCGTAGCAGACCTTACAGTAGATCTCTGACTCGTGAGCTGCCACTGTGGTGCTGTCCAGAGCCTTCCTGCAGGCCACTGTTGAGGAAAGGATGGTCAGGGGGTTAGCATTGAGATTCCTCCCCGCCTTCCCTGCACCCCCAATACCCTGACTGGGGCCAAGGGACTCAGCACAAGGGCCCCCCCCCCCACCAGCCAAGAACATAACTTTGATTCCTGACCAGAGCATCTGTCCTGAGTCGTAGATTCCAAGGCAGTCCTGTTTCACAGATGAGGAAATCGGAGCACAGAGAAGGGAAGTAATGTTTTCAGTGGTACCCAGCTAGAAAGAGGTGGAGGCCAGGACTGGAACCTGGTGTGTGGTCTTGGACCAGCTAAGAATATTGTCCCTGAATGGGGACAACATGCACTCCTGAGTGTCTCACCACAAATGACATCGGGAAGTGTGAGTGTATTTGTGTGTGGGTGAGTAGGGGGTGAGGGGCTGAGGCAGGGGAGGAACTTATTTTTTTCTTAATCATATCAGAATCAGCATTGAGCAGTTTCTCTACTTAAAATGGATTTTGAAAAGCACTTTGATATTCAGGGAGGTAATTACGGCTGAGACTTCTTTTGATCCACTTCTGGAAGCAGGGGAGGCAATGAAGACCTGCTGTTAGGCTTATATTGGCTCAAGCCCCTTGGTTATTGTATCACCTAATGTAAAGTACCCCCCATACTTTACCCTAGTATAGTTATTATACACATGTTGTGTATATACATTATACATAGTATGTAAGACAATCCCCTATTTTTCCAAAGAGAAGATTAATAGAAAATCTTCTATTAATTAGATTTTTCTATTAATAGAAAAATTTTTGCCAACTTGAATAAATAAACGTTTAAGGATATAAATGAAAGTGTCAAATATCTGCTTGTAACATTTAATTTAATAATATAGATCAACAATATATGGATTTGGAGATGTTACTTTTTTCTAATCTGATACAAATTCAGGAAACAATTGTATCCAAATTACTCCTCTGCATCTTCAACATCAGCATCTCCCTTCTCAACAGTGTCTTTCTGAGGCAGCTGACTCAGCTCTCCAGAGCAGCTCATCCCTACTTCTGTCTGTGTCTTTTAGAGGCAGCCCTGTTTACCTGAGAAGGGGGCTGTCACCTGGAAATTGTATCTCAGCAAGAAGTACCTATTAGCAATAATATTAGGGCAGCATTAAAAAGTATGTAGAATCTCCACAGCCTAATACCTTGCTATGTCGCTTTGTAATGATGATCCTTAAAGATTGTTTAGGGTGCTACTTAGTGCTTGTAATAGTGAGGTCATATATCCACAGGAATAATAATGTATGGGCATTCAATTTATTTTCTCCTTTTTAAAAAAGCAGTTCCGTCAAGTGACCTCTATAAGCAATCCAGCTTTGAATGAGGTTGTTTCAGGCTAATATGCCTTTCTCAAGTGGTTATTTATTTATTTTTTTTAAAAAAAGTGTTATTGAATACAAGAGTGGGAGAAGAAGATAAGGTTGTAGATGAGGTAGGATTGGCCAGAGGTTGATGGTTATGTGGCTGGGGAAACAGGCGTAAGGGAGTTCATTAAATAATTAGGTCAATATTGTTTGTAAGAATTTCTATTAAAAAACAGTTTAAATAAATGGAGTAATTGAGAGACTGTCCTGTAGCATGAGAGACTTTATAAGACTCTGAAGCCAAGGCAAACCCTTTTTATGAGGAATAATTTTGGGGGGAATTTGCCTTATATTTGAGCATGTAAGGTATATACCTGTCTCTGCCCTTCCTGTAGCTGTCAGTTACTAATCTCCAGAACAACTTGGTTTTCTTTGTTTTTTTTTTTCAGAACAACTTGTTGACTATTCATTTATGTTCTATACTCTGAGTTCTTTGAGGGCAAAACAGTTTTAATATCCCCAGAATGTAGCACAGAGCCTAGCCCAGAGTTAGTCCTCCGTAAACATTCGTTGAGTGAATGAATGAATGAATGCATGCATGCATGCATGTGTGAATGAAGATCAGTGACTTGTCCACGATTATACAGTGGTAAATTGCAGAGCCATGACTGGCCTCAGGTCCTTTGACTCCTACTCCAGTGCTCATTCCCATCATTCCAGGACTGCCTATACCTTGTCTTGTCCTGGCCAATTCTATAGCCACTCCCTGGCTTCTGACTAGCTTTCACACACACAGGCACAGCAGAGCTGTGCTGTGTAATACCATAGCCACTCACCCGCCACATGATGTTATAATGTGTATATTGGTGACATGTTGAAGTTACAATTTTTTGATATATTGGGTTAAATGTTTTAAAATTAATTTCACCTGTTCCTTTTCACATTTTAAAAAATAAGTTTACTAGAAAATTTAAGTTTCCATTTGTGGTTTGCATTATATATCTTTTGGACAGCACTGGTAGGGGGGTTAAGATTTGTATAGAAGTTTGGAGAACACTGGCCAGGAGACAAACTAAGGTAGACTCTGCCTCTCTGAACTCTATTTCCAGCAACTACAGGTTGACCTGTGGACAGACCACTGTTGTGATGATACTACAGAAAATCACGCTCGTCTCCAGGATCCTTCTGTCCACCACTGCAGAAACCTGTACTGCTCAGACCCCCATCCCACCCACAGGTTCTAAGGAGAATATCCAGGGGTTGAAAGGGATGCAGCAGCAAATGCTCACATCGTTCTTCCATGGCTCCGTTAAACAGGGCATCCTCCTGCTGCCTGGGAAAACAAGACACCCCTCGCCATGGAAAGCATCCCCACCGTTGCCTGTACCCACTCAGACATCCAAGTTGACGAAAGGAGAATAAAGGCCTAGAAAACTGGATCTCAGATGAAGAAACCCAGCTTTCTTCTTACAACATCTTGTGTGGCAGGTATAACCATCTCTATTTTATAAATGGGGAAATTGAGGCTCACAATGGTGACTTACCCAAGGTCACACAGTTAAGGTGCATGGTAGAGCCCATACTCAAACCCTAGTCATTTTCACTCCAACTCCAGTGTTCTTTCCAATATTCCTTTCCCCCACTCTTTTTAAAGAACACTAGCTATATTTGGACAAGAGCCAGAGGGTTATGGAATGAACTCTCTTGAGCAATGACTCTGGATCATTGTGATGATAGTGGTGAACCTGATGAATGTGTATGATGGCTTAAAAAGAATTACGCATCATTAAAACCTAAAGCATTAGTAAATCCACACACCCAATCACTCACAGCAGTTTCCCCCTATTGCTTGGTGACAGTTATGTTTGTTGTGGGAGGTAAGGGATAATGGAAACTCCTGCAGCAGAGAAAGTGCTACTATTTCTGGAGGATGAAATGTCTCCATGCCCTGACAGATGGAACCCAACCCTTGAAGTTCTGTTTGAAACAGCTTGAGGCAACGTGATGCCTTGCGGCTGCTGGGCTGAGACATGGGGGCGGATGGGTCATGAAGGGTTGGGGAGCGCGCGTCTGCGAAATGTCCAGTAAAGCTAACCCTTAAGCCAGACCTACTTGAGGGGAGCAAAGAAGGCAAGTGGCCAAGACAGAACTGCTCTCCTAAAATAGGATTAAGCTGCTAGGAAACTCTAGAATGCAGTCGTGTTGAAGAGACTGGACTGGGAATCTGAAGGTACAGACTCTGCTCCTGGCTCTGCTGCAGATGCCAGTGACCCAGGCTTAGAGATGAGAAATGACTTGTCCAAAGTCACATGAGTTGGGTAGAGCCTGACTCCCAGGTGGACCACGGGGTTTTAAATGCCCCCCTAGTTTTGACATTTGTGAAACTGTGTCCAGCAGGGGACGGTAAAGATTCCCCTTGTCAAGTTGCTGGTGCCCCAAACGCTTCCCTTTCCGACGCTTCCAGAATTGTCATCTGTTGCCCCCCAGCCTGACACAGGTTCTTTCTTAGGAAAGACCAGTTGCAGCTGGCTTCGGTGACCGCTGGCCTGTGGGGACAGCACATCAAGCCAAGTCCATCCTGGCTGCAGATAAGTGATGGCTTTCTTACTCTGTCAAGTCACACTTTGTAAATGTCGCCACTGGGTCAAGTTTTCACCACTGGGAGCTTGTTCTGACTTTGAGCTTCAGGGAAGCGGCCTCTGAGCTGGACAAGTGGTTGGAGAGGGGGTGCTCAGGAGAGCACCGTCCCTTCTGTAGGTGGGGCCCCAAAGTGATACTCCTAACAAGTTCCCAGGGGATGCTGATGTTGCTGGTCCCCAGACCATACTCTGAGAACTACTGATACACAGTATCTATGACTAAGTGTGAACTTCGAAGTGCTGAGGGGCCGTCATGGCGTTCACCCAACTCACTGCAGTGGAAACAGGTCTTGTGGAAACTCCTTCCGTTGCACTGGATTTCTTCCGCATGGTAGACGGTCTTTCCGCAGGCTCCACATTTCGCTCCTCCGCCCCAGTTTGGCATCTTGAAGACTCTCTGGTCAAGGTCAAGTCTAACAGGACATAAAGCAAATACCCTAAATTTAGGCAACCTCCAGAGTGAGCCAATCCCAATCGACATATACACACTAATATATATAAAATAGGTAACTAATAAGGACCTACTGTATAGCACAGGGAACTGTACTCAGTACGCTGTAATGGCCTATATGGGAAAAGAATCTAAAAAAGAGTGGATATATGTATATGTATAACTGATTCACTTTGCTGTACAGCAGAAAGTAACACAAAACTGTAAATCAACTATACTCCAATAAAAATTTTAAAAAAAAAGAGTGAACCAATCCCTAGTAGTGCTGTGGTCTGAAGACCAGGATCCAGCCCCAGTTTGTTGGTGGTTCATTCATTCCTTCAGCAAGTGGTTATTGTGTGTAAGTCACTGGATAAGCTCAGACACTCAGAGCAAGCTCTGAGCAAGTCACTTTACCATTGGGGACTCAGTTTCCTCTTTTGTTAAATTTCAATAGCCCCTGCTCCTGTGTACCTCACAGGGTCCTTAGAAGGAATGGATAAGCTAGTTTTGTGTATCTGAAATTGTATGCAAATATTCGGTATTGTTATTTTCTTCCACTTAGGGTTTTAAAAATTATTCCATCAGAAGTGGGAATAACCTATGAAGATGGTATTCTTATCTAGCTCAGCGCTTCTTGAGTCACCTTGGGTCTTGTTAAGAGGCAGATTCTGGTTTGGTAGATCTGGGGAGAGGCAGGAAATTCTGCACTTCTAAGACTCCAGGCAGGGCTGTTGGCTGCTAGGAGGGCACCACCCTTCGGTTAGCAAAGCCTTGGCTCATCTTGCTGATAAAAATACATAATATATAAAAACTCTATTCAGATTTATTTCATCTATCCATTCATTCCTTTTTAAGAAATATCATTGCCCAGGCAATGAGCTGTGTTGGCACTGCACTAGATCAGTGGTTTGGAAGCCTCCTCCTGCTTTCGGGGCTACCAGCAACTTGCCATGTGCATCGAGATGAACTTCAGAGCTTCTATTTACCTCTGTTTTCCCACCTATGATATGAAGAGGGTCATTCTTTTCCTTGTTGCTTCACAGTGGAGTTCAGAGGATGTGCAGGAAGGTACTCGTCAGAGCTCACAGGGACAGGTGTGATCACAGGGACAGGTGATGCTCCTGCAGGTCCTTGCACACCTTCAAGCACCCTCTGCTGCCAGAAGCTGCTGATAGCCAGCCCCAGGCCATCCTTGTCTCCCGACTAGAGAATTGTGTTTGAGAGATACTAGGCAAGGAGGGACATCAAGAAACTTTTTTCTCTTTCCTCTGTGTCTGTCTGTAAGTATGAATCCAGTTTTCAGTTTCCCCAGAGCGGAACTAAAATAAGTCATCAGTACTCAGTGAAATCTGAAATCCTGCCAGTCCCAGGGGGGCTGAATTTTCTCTGAGATCCTTTGGTTTCTAAGAAGCCTGGTGTTCATCTTGTCATTGACACCAAGCACTATCAGACAATTCCAAGTGGCTGTCTCTGACCTTCTCTTTCCCTTCTGGGAAGCTAGTCACCTTCTTATAATAGTTGGCAATTAACACTAAGCCTCCTGGGTCACCTGGTCTGGATTGTGTCTCCCAGCCTCGTAAGAAAGACAGGTTTTGCTAAGAAACAGAAGGTAAATAGCAAACAGACCATGGAAACCGATACTAGGACCAAAGGGAAACGCTCCACCTAAATGTCCTGCAAGGAGATTTTCCTGCTTCCAAAAGCAGGTTAGGTTAGCCAGGAACATCCTACCCTTCTCAGAGAAGCAGGTTCTTCTTTTTATTCAGTAAAATCTTAGGAAATAAGTTTTTTAAAAGGAAACATTTAGTGCTACTATTTCTATAGTTCAGATTGCTTAGTTTAATGGGAAGAGTAATGGATTTTGAATTGAAAGGCTTGGGATCAAGTCTGCATTCATTCACTCATTTATTCATTTAATCACCATGCATTTACTACCTACCTATCATGTGTCAGACACTGCACTAATTACTCGGTGAGGAATGAAGGAGAGGAAAGCTTATAAAAATGGGTAATTTGTGTCCTGTCCCCTAGCCTTGAGAAGCCTACATTCTAGTGAGAAAGATAGGCAGGAACCAGAATACTCTGTACCAGAAAAGAGGCTTATGAGAAGTGCTATGCAAACTCAAAGGAGGGCATGGCTACCGACATTTAGATTGGGGAGGAAAGCAGTGAGTTGTTGGAGGATCACAGAAAACATCACATCTAAATGGGGTTTTGAAGGATGAATAAGAGTTCACCAGATAGAGAAAAGGGAAAAGGATATTTCAGGCAGAGAAAAGAGCACACAGAAAGGCATGGAGAACTTAATATGCCCTAAAAGAGCCCAAATTGTTTATTTTTTACTTTCAGGGGCAGAATAGATTTTCAAGATTGCCATCTCATGTACAAACAAGATGAGGCATAAAAAGTGACATTTGGGGGTAATTTTTTACCCAACTTCTTTTTCCAAGATCCACCCTTCTCTGACTAAAGATGGTATGTTTTTTTGGAAAAGGGTAGAATCATAATTTTCTTCGTGTTCATTTTGGTCCTGAGTTTCAACATAATATAAAATAGAGGAGAAATGCAGTATATATCCAGGAATGTGACAGTGACACTTGTGAAATTAATGATGTGAAAATTTTCAATGAAAACAACCCCAGGTCAAATTTCTCATTTCAGATCTTCAATGGAGATTTCATTGGCATGTCCTGCAAGTTAATGGGAAAGAGATATGCTTCTTAGGGGTGTGTGTGTGTGTGTGTGTGTGTGTGTGTGTGTGTGTGTGTGTGTGTGTGTATTCAGCAATTGTCCACACATGATACTTTCCAAAGTGCGTATAAGATTACAGATAATAGCTTTTTCACAAGGTAATGGAGCCTGGCACAGGTTGTTATTAAGTGACCATAAATATCTGACGTACATTTATCAGGACTTGAAACTCAAAATAGAAATCCATAAGCATTCAATTAAACAGGTGCTCAGTTGCACTTCTAAAGATGGAAATGTAGCTATGGGGGCCTAACACAGACGACGTCTCTGATTTCTTCTTCAGATGCTCAAAGGCCAAAAGGCAGCGTGTGTTGTAAAGCATCCTGAATTGGAAGACACAGGTTCTAATCTTGACCCTGTGGCCTTAACGTGGGTCAAAAATGACGATTATGTCCTGCACTTTCCTCACAGGATCACTGTGAAGGTCATGGAAAGATGATAGAATTCAAAGCAGCACTGAGAAGCTGTTCAAAGGTAAGTCATTGTTCTTCACTTTATTTCAGTTCACTCAAATAGCACCGATCTGCTAATTAAGTCACTACGATTTGAAAGCACACGTAGGTCCTGGCTTACATATCTAACCTTCTCAGCCTCCTGCATTGCTTTGGAATTCCTGTGTCTCAACACTCCCCTAGCCAGGCCTGGAATGCGAGTTTACGCAGGCAAGATACCAAGGGGTGGGCCATTTGTTTATCAGCGTTGCCTGACACAGGCAAGGGTCATTGAAGGTGGGACACCAAATATAGGCTTGCCCGTCACTCAGCCCCATTTGTCACCTGGATCACAGTCTCCATCACATCACCTGGCACTACTCCCTGGGCCAGTCCCAGAGATGGCTGTGTTGTCACAAAGTCGTGTGTCAGGACTGAAAGGGGGGACAGTCGAATTTAGGAGGATGAAACGGAATGCAGGACCCTGTGATGTCAACTAGGGAGAGGGTGGACTCCAGACTTTTAGATACCAGATCCCAGTGAGAGACTTACCTGGGTGGATTTCGTAACAAGTAGTGCTGTGGAAGAGATTATACTGGGAATGTGCTATAGTAGGGGCTGGAGAAGGCTGTAAACCAGATGCAGGAGGCCAGAGTTCTAGTTCTGTCTTGCCTCTTCAAAGCTGTGTGATCTGAGAAAACCATGCAGGCTCTCTGAACTTCAATATCCTCTCTATAAAACAGGCATACTAGTCCCATCTATTTCACTATTGCTGGGAGGACGGTGGCTGTTCGTGTGAGTAAAATCACTTTGTAAACCGCAGAATGTTATAAAATGTAAGCGCTAATGAGTTCTGCCACAACTCTAAGTTGTCGCGTATCAGTCTGAATTTTTAAAAGTATAACTGTACTGTGTAACTTGGGCACATTCTTCCTAATCCAACACTCTGTTTTTCTTTTTTTAAACTACCAACTGTGGAGCTGAAAGGTGATACCTTAGGGCAAAAGTGGGTGGTGTAGATAAAATGGGTGCTCAGTGATTCTGTTCTTTCTTTGTTAGGGGTCCCTTAAAGAACCAGGGAGGGAACCTTAAGCTATGGCTTTGAGCAGAGACCTCCAGCGACAATGCTGTTTTCATCTCAGTGTTGATTTATTTGGTTGTCCTGTTAGGTGCCTGATTCCACATAGTGAGTTAAATTGTCTACACTGACTGAGGCGAAGATTTTGGATCATAGAAACACATATCTGGAATCTAAGTGGTAATCACAATTATTACTAATATAATAATATTGTTATTAAAGCCATGGCGTCTGATGCCCAGCCTTTGGGCCAGGCCCTGTGGTAAATCTCATTTAAGCTTCACAACAACCCTTCAAGGTAGGTGCTTTAACATTCACTTTAGAGATGGAGACATGGAATCTCAGGGAAATTACATTGCCCAAGGTCACGCAGCTAGTGTGTGTCACATGGCTAGGTTGGAATTTAGGTCGCTCTGACTCCAAAGCTGTGTTCTTCTGTTAACATTAGCTTCTATTTATTGTTTACTGTGTATCAGTTGCTATAGATATACTATCCTTAAATACAACAGCCCTGCGTAGCAAATTTTGTTATCCCCATTTTGCAGATGAGAAAAATGAGGATCAGAGGGCTTAAGTGACTTGTCTGAGGTCCTACCACCAGTAAGCGGCAGAACCACAATTCAAACCCCAGTTTAAGCTGGTTCTGTGTCCCGTGTTCCTGCTTACAACACGCTCGAGAGGGGACAAGGGTCAGCACCTCCATTAACCAACCTTCCCAGCTGATGGGAATTGGGATCTGATTGACCCATTGTCTCTCCATGGGACAGAGAGAATACTCATGGGTGGGAGTAAAAGAGGGAGGCGGAATTCAGTTCAGTAAAATAAAAGACTTTCTAAGGGTCAGTGCTCTTCACACATGGAAAGGGCTCCTTTGGGGCTGGAGAGTTCTTTCTCACTATTGATTTAGCCTGGCAGGGGATGGGTGTCCAAGTGGCTGTAATGCAGTGAAGCCCCCTTCAAGGGTCCTTCAAGCCCTGAGACAGGTTTAGGGATCTGATCGCTGACTAGAGCCTCACCTTGCAGAAAAGTTGCCCAGTAGTGTCTCCTCTCAAACACTGCCTCTTCTCTAGTCTCTTAATCCAGGTAGAACAGATGATGTGGGGAAAGAAGGGCTTTGGAAAGAACCAAGCCAGGTTTCAAAAAACACTATCTGGGGCTTCCCTGGTGGTGCAGTGGTTGAGAGTCTGCCTGCCGATGCAGGGGACACGGGTTCGTGCCCCGGTCCGGGAGGATCCCACATGCCGCGGAGCGGCTGGGCCTGTGAGCCATGGCCGCTGAACCTGCACATCTGGAGCCTGTGCTCCGCAACGGGAGAGGCCACAGCAGTGAGAGGCCCGCGTACCGCAAAACAAAAACAAAAACAAAAAAACACTATCTGTTCAACCACGGGCAAATTACTTAAAATCTTTGAGCCCATGTCGTCATGCACATAAAGAGAGAATGAGAAGACTTGCCTTAGAAGGTTGTTTTCAGTTAAATGAGATAATAATAATAGCTAACATATTACACGTCAATGCTTATACAAAGCAGATGTTTAATAATTTTAGTTGCTTTCATTATTACTGTTATTATTTTATCTCCAAAATGGTTTTAAAATCCATTTTCTTAAAACAAGTAAATCTTTCCAACTCCTTCTCCATGGCCCTTCTCTTCAGACTGTGAACCAACTCTGTGTCTCAGCCTTGAGAGTGTGCTGTACCCAAGAACAGATGCAGCCAGGCCAGGGAAAGAGTCAGCCTCCTTGCAGGGATCGGGGTGCCTGGCACCAGGGACGGCACATCAGGCAGGGTCCTGAGCCTGTGCCCCGGGACACCCGCTTCCTCACTTTGGTGGCTCTGGTGCCTACCACCAGCTGACCTCTCTGGTTCTCTGGACTTTGAAGGGAAGCAGTGAACCCAAACAGAGTCACTGTGGCCCAGGGAGACCATGGCCTTCAGCTCCCCGGTGTAGGACATTCAAGGTCAGCGGCTTCCTCCTAAGCTTCTGAACAGATATATGAAGTCCCCCTTCCAGAGGCCCTTTGACAAAGCCTGGGGAGATAGGTTGCTTAATCCCAGCACAGAAATAAACCCAGCTCTCATCCCTTTAAAATTCAGAGTAGACACACCTGCCCCTTAAACTAAGGCTGTAATGCACAGGTCATACTATATCTTTCCTGAAATTATCTCTGAGGTGTGGCTGACTTTTACTCTCAGAAACTCACTTTGTTCTATCCTGGCCTTTATAATTTGTTTTTAAGACCACGTTGCACCCTGGTTTACATCCTGGCTCTGCCACTTCCTAGCCGTGTGATCCTGAGTAATTACTTTGCTTCTTTGAACTTTCGTTACTTCCTCTGAAGAATGACTTCTTGCAGGACTTTTGGTGACAGTTAAATAGGCTAATTTTGTTCTGAGCTTGCACAGGGCAGTAAACGACCAACAAATCACGATCTATGCTTTCCCATGATGAGGTCCGTGATGAGGCTCCGAAGCTTCCATCTTCCTTGGTCCCAGTAATAAGACAATTATTGTCTCTTCTCCTGAATTCCTTCATTGTGATGAATAACTGAAGTTTTTCGCATTTGAAGGCATCACATTTCTCTTTGGCCATGAAGGCCAACTCTGGATATAGTATTCCCAGACATCTGAGTGGCACAGTTATGATTGGAAGTTTGCCTGCCTCAGGAGTTATATTCCCTGTGTATTATATTCCTTGTCTGTGTCCTTCCTCTTGTAAAACAAATTAATCATCTTCTAACTCCTGGTCAGCTTGTTATTTGCTCTGACCTCTGGACTTTTATCATCACATTTGTACTTAGCAGGAAATCCTCCTGCAGCCCATCAGGTTTGGCCCTGTGCCTTTTCTCCAAGGCCTTGAATATTTGTACAGTTTTATTAGACTTACAAAGTACTTTCTTATACTTTATCCCGTTTGATTCTAACAAATCCCTTTGGGATAGGTGGCCTTACTTTAATTTTACTGCTCAGAAATGGAAACTCAGAGCAGTGATGCTCAGAGCTAGAATTTGAACTGCCTCTATGACTGATGCTCTTTGCTTTCTCCTATTTCCTTCTTCAAGTTCCCAGGATTTCTGAATTTGTATTCTACTGAGAGTCTGTCTCCACTTCTTCCAAGAAGTCCATGGCAATTTGCCTGTTGAAGGACCCTGTTCGCTCTTTCCTTCTCTCTCCCCCCGCCCCCTGGCCTGCCCCCTCCATCTCCAATGGACGGCTTGTGCAGGGGCTGCAGAGCACCTGTCTGCCCGCTGAGAGGGCACTGAGCCTGAGGGTCGGCTGTACGCTCTGCCAACAGCCAGGGCTCATTTTATTTTTTTATGTTTTTTGACCGTGCCGTTTGGCGTGAGGGATCTTAGTTCCCCGACCAGGGATTGAACCCACGCTCCCTGCAGTGGAAGCGCAGCATCTGAACCACTGGACTCACAGGGAAGTCCCCTGGGCTCATGTTAATGACTGAGTTGTTCAGAATGGAACCAAAGCCAAGCCAGAAGAATCCCGGACATTTTCTGGATCAGAAAGCAGTTTTACATAAATTGTAATGAATTGGATGTACCCAGCATTGAGATTCAGTCCCAAAAGGCAACTGAGGACACAGGCTCTTCCCTATTTTCTTGTCCTGTCCATGTTGATGCCCAACCTTCCCTGCATTAGTGATGCCTCTACTTCACACCAGTTCCGACACATGAGATGGTCAGTACAAGCTCATTGAATTGCATTGAGTTGTACTGCAGAGAGACAAGGTTCCTCAGACCTGTTCCCCAACCCCTCCTTCTTGGGGAGTCACTTCCCCAGCTCAGTGAAGGGAACAGAAATTAGAGGCAGTGGCTTTGATCTGAAGGCAGCAGCTCCACTCAGACTATTGTTTAAAACCACTTCTTATCATCAGTCACACTCATGCCTGTCATTCACTGGGATGTAAAAAAAAAAAAAAAAAGTCCTTTACTGAAACCTAGAGGAAACACTGGGAATCACCCCTCAGCCCCAGCTTGGAATTATCTTCCCGGTAAACAGAGCTTTTAATGGGTTTTCAATACAGCAATGTCTGTTTTGGGTCTTGCTTTGATTAGTTTCAAATTATTAAAAGCAAGCCAGTTGCTGAACATCCTTGGGATATAAAATCAATTTTAAATCAACAACTCCATTGAGTATTACCTATGTGATAGACAGGGTAAGGTGAAATATAGACATGAGTCATTCACCCACACCTTTGAAAAGAACAAATCCTTGTATTTTGCGCATTGGAAAGCTGGCTTCTGCTGTATCGTATCTATTGCAACCACTTTGTAACTGTGCAGTGCTTTACAGTTTAGAAAACTGTCACCACGTCCACATCCATCATTGCAGAGGAGACCAAGACCCTGAGGGCAGGAACTTTCTCAAAGTCACGCATCCTTTCATTTACGTGGTCCTAGGACTAGAATGCAGGTCTTTTGACTAAGACGATAAGAAACATTATTCCATGAATAATGGAAATAGTTTTAGACCGAAAATAATCCCTTACTCATTCTCTGTGGATTTTCCTTGAGCCCCCAAATGCTAATCACCCTTTTAGGAATGTTCTAGACAACTAGGTCCACCCAGAATCAAGCATAACTTGAGCCTCCTCACACAGAACCAGAGTGGATGCTGGTACTTGGGACGTGAAACACACCCTTGCTCTACGGGACCCTTCCGAGTCCCAGCTGGCCACCAGGCCAGCCCACCCCCAGCCCTGATGCCCTTCGCTCCACTCACCTGCCTGTGCGGTCTCTGTCGGCTCAACTGCCTAAGGGGGCTCACGTCCTCTTTAAATATATGGGGGCTGTCACCAGCCTTGGCCTGCGGAGGGGAGGGGAGGGAGGCCGAGGGGAGAGGGTGAATGAGACATGAGTAACACAACTGCTATCAGAGGCTGGAAATAGCCGGTGACCAAAGCCCTGAGTGTCGTCCCGCCCACACCAGCTGCGAGGCCCTTGGAGAACAGTATCTCTTGGGTTCTGTTTTAATTGCCAATCGCCTATGGCGCCAAGGGATCAATTTGTGGAGTGTGCGTTTCTGATCAAGTGGTGGGAAAAGGAACAAGAGCAAAGAAAGGTTTTACACCTAAAATCATTTTTCCTGGCTCCTACCCCCACTAACCTTCCTGGAAGTCAATGCAAGGTACCTGCATATGAATCATGAACCATATCTGGGAGCCCTTTGTAACTCTGAGACGCAGGTCACTGTGCTCGTGAAGAAAACTCAGAGCTAAAAATAGGAGTCATGGTTGTCTGAAATGATAGTTAGATAATCTCTTCAAAGGGGCTTGGGAAAAAAAGGTCAGTTAATCATTAGGGTCCTGTCGCTTCATGGCCCGCTATCCTATGAAGAAAACCTTTCTTTCCAAAGGTTTGAGTTACTTTGTTATCTTTTTCTGCTTAAGAATTTAACACGGCTGTGCATCCTGTTTACAAGTCTTGACACGTCTCTCTGAACCCACTTTTTTTTGGAGGTCTCATTTCTCTTTGCCTGAAATGCGCATATATTTTGATCAAGCATCAAGGACTCATATAAATTATAAAATTTGATAGCTGGCAAGAAGTTCAGAGATTTACTAGACCAATTCTTCATGTTATGGCTGAGGAAACTGAGGTACATAACTTGCTAAAGGCCAAACAATGAGTCTTGGTAGGTCCCAGATGAAAATCCAGGTTATCTGTCTCTTAGGGGAAGGCAGTTTCCACTAGTGTTGACCTAGCTGTTGAGGTTAGGTGTAGGTAATACCCAACCGAGAGGGATATGAAATCCAGCCCTTCAAATCAGCCATATTAGCCTGTTCATTACATAACCACAAAGCAGTTGGTTGAGTGATGGAAATAACTGTAAAGAAGGTTGTGCTAATTTCACGAATATGAACACAGCAAAAACCTAATATGAGATTTTCCTAGTCTATGTTTTCATGCAGAAGTGTATTTGTTGTAGAAATGGGGAAATGGCGAGTACTCTAGAATGTTAAAGTTAGAAGGTACTTTAGAAGTCTTCCAGGATAGCAGCTTTCAAACTTTTTTTTAGAATGATAATACTATTTTCTATAAATAGTCTTAAATGCAACATTGATATATAAAGCAAATAAAAGAGGAAATTCACTACTTGAAATAAATAGGTGGTCTATTATAATGAATAGGTGGTCTACTCACATAGCCTTTCTCGGAAGCCCCAAAGTGGCTTCTAAAATACTTTTTTGAGACAAAATTTGAAAGTCACAAATGTAGCCCACAACTTTCATTTTATAGTACAGATGTTAAGGCCCAAAGAAGGGGTTTAGTTCCCTTAAGGGGAAATGCAATGTGTATAGTAGAATTATTTCTGGAGCCAGAAAATCTGGGTTTGACTCTAATGTTTCTGACCTTTAAAAAAATGTTGTCTGATTATACAAGTAATACAGGAATGCATTTTTATCGTGAAAGACTAAATGATAAAGATGTATCTACAGTAAATTGTAAAAGTTCCCTCCCACAATCCTACTTTCTTTCCCAGAGTTAACACGTGACAATATTTTGGGTTTTACATAACTTGAGTCACCTTTTAAAAGGATACTTTAGTCACATTTATTGTGATTTTTGATATATATGGGCTTATTCCTTTCATCTTTTTTTTTTAAATAATGTTTCTTTTTTCTTTTCTGGACTTTTATTAGATTTAATAGTTTTCCTTGTCATGTTTTCTTTTATGACTTAGAAATGATCCTCTTCCTCTAATTTAAAAGCTATGCACAGATAGATAGATATAGATTTAACTGGTAGCCATATTTTATTTCTTCTATGAGATGAGAAACTAAGTGGCACATATATACAATGGAATATTACTCAGCCATAAAAAGAAACAAGGGACTTCCCTGGTGGAGCAGTGGTTAAGAGTCCACCTGCCAATGCAGGGGACATGGGTTTGAGCCCTGGTCTGGGAAGATCCCACATGCTGCAGAGCAGCTAAGCCAAATAAATAAGTAAATAAAGAATTGCTTTAAAAAAATGAAATGAAATTGAGTTATATTTAGTGAGGTGGATGAACCTAGAGTTTGTTATACAGAGTGAAGTAAGTCAGAAAGAGAAAAACAAATACTGTATGCTAACATATATATATGGAATCTAAAAAAACAAAACAAAACAGGTACTGATGAACCTAGTTGCAGGGCAGGAATAAAGATGTAGACATAGAGAATGGACTTGAGGACATGGGGTGGGAGGGGGAAGTTGGGGCTAAAGGAGAGTAACATCAACATATATACACTACTGAATGTAAAATAGCCAGTGGGAAGCAGCAGCATAGCCCAGGGAGATCAGCTCGGTGCTTTGCGATGACCTAGATGGGTGGAATAGGGAGGATGAGAGGGAGACTCAAGAGGGAGGGGATATGGGGACATGTGTATGCATATGGCTGATTCACTTTGGTGTACAACAGAAACTGTCACAGTATTGTGAAGCAATTATACTCCAATAAAGATCTATTAAAAAATAACAAAAAAACCCCCTAATTATAAATTTACTGCTTTCTTCATTCAACTACTGTTACTTATATATTTTTTGTATCTTACTTTTGTAACTCTGTGTATTGTGTTGTTTGTGTGTGTGTGAGTGATAGAATGTATTCTTGATGAATTTATTGAGAAAGTCTGTTGTAAGTGAACTAGAAGTGAAAAGGTCTTTGTATTAGTTTGCTAGAACTGCCGTAACAAATACCATACACTGGGTGGCTTAAACAACAGACATTTATTTTCTCACAATTCTGGAGCTAGCAGTCTAAGATCAAGGTGTCAGCAGGGTTGGTATCTTCTGAGGCCTCTCTCCTTGGCTTGTAGATGGCCATCTTCTTCACATGTTTTCAGATGGTCTTCTGCCGTGTGTGTCTGTGTTCTAATCTCCTCTTTTTATAAGGATACCAGTCACCAGTCATATTGGATTAGGGCCCAGTCATATGACCTCATTTTACTTTTAAAGGCCCTATTTTCAAATACAGTCTCATTCTGAGGTACCAGGGGTTAGGACTTCGACATACGATTTGGGGAAGACAATTCAGCCTATGACAGTCTCAATTTTGCCTTACACGTGAATGCTAGCTCAGCAATCTCTACAGTTGTACTGTCCAATACAGTAGCCAATAGTCACATATGGCTATTTAGATTGAAATTATTTGAAATTAAATGAAATGAAAAATTCGGTTCCTCAGTCATAGCAGCCATATTCCAAGTGCTTATCACCCACTGTGGCTCATACATCCACCTTGAACAGCGTAGCTATAGCGTGTTTCCATCATTGCAGAAGTTCTGTTGACTAGCACTGCTATAGAGCGGCTTCATCTGAAAAATGATGCACATGCCTTTTGGATTCTATCAGGAATAGATAATGTTAAGCATGTGTTGGACACATGGCAGGGTGTTCAATGAATACTAGTTGAGTATTCACTCAACAGTGAGTGAATGGTAATATTAGGACTAGAACCCACTGTTTCTGCCCCATTGTTCCCCAAGAATAGCCATAAATGAGTCAGCTGTTGTGAAACATAGGACACAAAGAAGATCAGGCGAGAGAGTAAGAAGGGACGATGATATTAAACACACGCCTTAAAACACTGTCTTTATACCCAAATCAGAATAAACTTTATTCTATTTAATTCTCTCAATGACTTTGTAAAGAAGATACTATTATACCCATTGTATGAGTGAGGAATGAAATAAATACAGTGCTTGAAAGCTAAGTAATTACCCCAAGGCCACACACTTAAGTCAACAGTGAGTCGGTGGCAATGTCAGGACTAGAATACGCTGCTTTACCCGCTCCGTTCTCCTAGGATAACTAAAAACTGGAGAGTCATTGGGAAACACAGATGACTAAGGAGACAGGGAAATTCAAACCCAGATTGAACTTCAAATCCCTTCTACAACATTGATTCCCAAATT
This sequence comes from Leucopleurus acutus, assembly GCF_964270905.1. NCBI lineage: Eukaryota > Metazoa > Chordata > Mammalia > Artiodactyla > Delphinidae > Leucopleurus > Leucopleurus acutus. Next base: position 72,605,244 of record NC_139151.1, read on the forward strand.
CATTTGACCACTGTCCCCTCGGTAAACATTTTTGTTTACACATACACACACAACACACATATGTATGTACATATATAGGTAAATTATAAACATTACTGTAATATACACTATAAAACACACTCCATGCTGCACACTAAAAAAGATAAAAATAAATGTAATAAAAGTTCTAATTCTTTTTCTCATGCTCTAGTATTATTTCACATGCTCTCTAGGATGCTGGTGCCCCCTTCCACTTTGGAAACCACTGCTCTAAACCATGCCATACTAAGAGGGAATATGCTGTCGAAGAATTTACAGGCCTGGGAATCTCAGCTTTCATCTGCTCATCCAAACCCCTCTGAAAAGAAACATAATTGGACTATAATGTATTCAACGTCAGCCACATTCTTGGAGTAACTAGGGCTTTTCACTATTTCTATGCACCAGTAGTCTGACATTTTGTCATTGGCTGTTATTTCAAAGAGAGAATTAATTTAAGACTACCATTCAAAGGTTGCTCCTGGCCATGCGGCCCATCCATGAAAGGCAGAGGAATGAGCAAAGCAACACTTAAGTGAACTAAGATGGTTCCTTTTCCCCAAGAGATGTATTTGTCCCCCCTGAAATGGAGTGAGACTTGGAGAAACAAATAATTGATGTACTTGCGTCGTTCAGATTTTTGTATTGGCCTCTTTGTTCTTATGGCCATACATCACTTGCTGATTACAGCGATGACAGCATTTCTTACATAATGCCTTCAGCTTAAAAGCATTATCAAGTGTTTGATTCTCTCTCAGATGTGATCTCTCTCCTCTCTCTGTCCCTTTCTCTCTGTTTCTCTCAAGCAGTGGGGGGATATAGGTGTTATTATTCCCTTCTTACAGATGACGAACCTGGCTTGAGAGGTGAGGTCACACAGCCAGTAAATGGTGAAGTCAGAACTTGAACCAGGTTCTCTGCTCCAGAGCCAGTGCCCTGAGGGAGGTTTCAAGGGATCTGGTCGGCATTACATAGTTGGGAGAGAGGACACTAGGTCTGAGAATCACTACAGGTCAGAGTGCCTCTGCAGCCAAAGTACCACCTCAACTTCATCTTGCCCTGAGGGATTAGCAGGGCTTTATGTACATCAGTGGTCCCTTGGGTTCAGTCGAGGCTGTTTCTACATTCGCTATTCAGCCAAGACAAAGCCTCTAGGAGGAGCCAAGCAGTGCAAACCCCTTAAGCGGGTATCACAGGGACAGCAAATTGACAAACGCAAATCCGCTCACGGAGGTTCTAAAGCGGATCAATGCGATCATCTTAGGAGCTGTTTCCGTGGGTTGACTAGCATCTATCACTGTTCACCTGTGTCAACACCAGAAATTCTTTTGAATCCAGTCCTTTTTATCCCTGCTCCTCTTATTGCCCTGGCTCAGATGTCTTGCCTAGACTTTTTCAGAAGCTTCCCGCTGAGTTTTCCCCACCTGTCTTCCATCTCTCACACTGCTACCAGAGCTGTCTTTCGAAACACAGATCTTATGATGGTAGCTTCCAGCTTAAAGACCCCCATTAGCGCCCCCTTACTATGTGATCTTACTAAAAACTTTTGACATGGCATTCAAGTTTCTCCTCCTTGCCCCAAATTAACTTTCCAACTTTTCCTCCCACCGCCCCACTTTCCTTTATTCTATCTTCCAGCCTCTCCAGTCTAATCACTGTTCTCTAAAAATAGCCAGCCCTCTCATGCCTCTCTGCTTTGCTCATGCTCCATCCTCTGCCTGGAATGTCCTCCCCCTCCTTAACCTACCCCCTCGATGGAATCTTCCTCGGCCTTCCATGAGCTGCTCAGTTGCTGCCTCTTCAGTGCAGGCCTCCTCACCCACCCCTTTCCAGGTGGGACGCACCACTCTCTGCCCGGCCCCCAAACACTCCTTTCACACTCCTCATTTCAAGGAATTTTGGCTGGTTTTTCATATGTCATTTTGGCTCATGAGATGGTGAACTCCTTAGGGGAACAGAGAGCATCTTTTTCATCTTTGTGTCCTCTGTGTTGGTACCTATAGGCATTTGAAATTTTTTGGTTGAATTTATTCATCTAACTGAGTGGGGTTTTTTTTAATAATCATTTTTATTTACTATTTATTTATTTGGCTGCATTGGATCTTAGTTGCGGCACACAGGATCTTTGTTGCGGCATGCAGGCTTCTTAGTTGTGGCATGCATGTGGAATCTAGTTCCCCGACCAGGTATGGAACCGGAGCCCCCTGCACTGGGAGCCCGGAGTCTCACCCACTGGACCACCAGGGAAGTCCCTAACTGAGTGGTTCTGAGAGGTCTTGAAAGGGCTAAATTCCTACCAGATCTGAGATAAGGAGCAAAAGAGAAAGCACAAAATCAACATGAAGAAATTACTTATTTAAGCATACTCCATCTAAAATGTTAAAATAAGGATTGGGTGTACTTTTTGAATAGTTGGAAGCCTTTTACTGGCTTTACCAAAAAGTTCATGCCGGGCTTCCCTGGTGGCGCAGTGGTTGAGAGTCCACCTGCCGATGCAGGGGACACGGGTTCGTGCCCCGGTCCGGGAAGATCCCACATGCCGCGGAGCGGCTGGGCCCGTGAGCCATGGCCGCTGAGCCTGCGCGTCCGGAGCCGGTGCTCCGCAGCGGGAGAGGCCACAACAGTGAGAGGCCCGCGTACCGCAAAAAAAAAAAAAAAAAAAAAAAAAAAAAAGTTCATGCCATGCCTAAAATGGAAATAGCACCAGGTTGGAACAAACAGATTGGGTTTCTAGTCCTTCCTCTGCGATGGACTGAGCTGTGTGCCCTTTGGCAAGTCGGTCCCCCTTTCTGATTTTTTCTTTACTAAAATGCTTGACAAAATGACTTTAAAGGGTCTTCTAACTCTAAAATTTGAAGGTTCTTCTAGTTAGGAAGACTAAGTCTTTATTTCCCTTTGAGTGTGATGGTCCCTTAGTAACAAGAGCAGACATTCCACATTGTCATAAAAACACTTTTCTCCTACTGTGGCCCCATTACATAAAATTTAGGTATTAGAGGGCTTCCCTGGTGGCGCAGTGGTTGAGAGTCCACCTGCTAATGCAGGGGACACGGGTTCGTGCCCCGGTCCGGGAAGATCCCACATGCCGCGGAGCGGCTAGGCCCGTGAGCCATGGCCGCTGAGCCTGCGCGTCCGGAGCCGGTGCTCCGCAGCGGGAGAGGCCACAACAGTGAGAGGCCCGCATACCGCAAAAAAAAAAAAAAGTTCATGCCATGCCTAAAATGGAAATAGCACCAGTTTGGAACAAACAGATTGGGTTTCTAGTCCTTCCTCTGCGATGGACTGAGCTGTGTGCCCTTTGGCAAGTCGGTCCCCCTTTCTGATTTTTTCTTTACTAAAATGCTTGACAAAATGACTTTAAAGGGTCTTCTAACTCTAAAATTTGAAGGTTCTTCTAGTTAGGAAGACTAAGTCTTTATTTCCCTTTGAGTGTGATGGTCCCTTAGTAACAAGAGCAGACATTCCACATTGTCATAAAAACACTTTTCTCCTACTGTGGCCCCATTACATAAAATTTAGGTATTAGAGGGCTTCCCTGGTGGCGCAGTGGTTGAGAGTCCACCTGCTAATGCAGGGGACACGGGTTCGTGCCCTGGTCTGGGAAGATCCCACATGCCACGGAGCGGCTAGGCCCGTGAGCCATGGCCGCTGAGCCTGCGCGTCCGGAGCCTGTGCTCCGCAACGGGAGAGGCCACAACAGTGAGAGGCCCGCGTACTGCCAAAAAAAAAAAAAATTTAGGTATTAGAAAAAGCACCAAATATTTTATGAAGTGAGAGTTCCTGATACAGGGTAAAAAACAAAAGCAAAACAACTAACAAAAAATTCCTTACTGCCAAAACATCAGGCCTCTGGCCCTTTAAAGTTGAAAGGCCATGCATAAGGCTAAGAAAAAGACCTCAGAAAGATTAGTTGATCTGATGGGTTCACAAAGATGGAGGAGAGAATAAAGTGGTCAGGTCATACATGAAGATGGTTTGGAGAGGAAGGAGAAGATGCTTGGAGGTGGAGTTTTAAATTCAGGTCTTTAGGGAAGGCATTCTACAACACGTCACAGGTACAAAGGGAGTCGGAAATCCTCAGTGTTGAGTGCAGCTGTATCCCTGGCACCTGTTAGATGCTGTGACAATTTCCTTTTGTGTAACAGGAAATTTGAAAGCCCTCCAATATTCTGAAATGCTATTCTACCCATTTTTTTAAAAAACTAGGCTTTATTTTTTAGAGCAATTTTAGGTTCACAGTAGAGTTGAGCGCAAGGTACAGAGAATTTCCATATACACGCACAGCCTCTTCCAGTGTCGGTATCCTGCATAGAGTGGTACATTTTTTGGAATCGATGAACCTACACTACACATCATTATCATCCAAATTCCATTGTTTACATTAGGGTTCACTCTAGGTGTTTTACATTCTGTGAGTTTTGACAAATGTATAATGACATGTGCCCATCATCATATTATCATACAGAGTAGTTTCAGTGCTCTATAAATCCTCTGTGCTATGTCTATTCAACCTCTTTCCCCGCTAACCTCTGAAACTTTTTATTTCCTCCACAGTTTTGCCTTTCCTGGAATGTCATATGGTTGGAATCACACAGCACGTAACCTTTTCTGATTGGCTTCTTTCACTTTGTAATATGCATTTAAGCTTCCTCCATATTTTTTCATGGCTTGATAGCTCATTTCTTTTTAGTGCTGAATATGGATGGACCACAGTTTATTTAGCCATTCATCTACTGAAGGACATCTCAGTTGCTTCCAGGTTTTAGCAATTATGAATAAAACTGCTATAAACATCCATGTGCAGGTTTTAAAAGTTTTCAGTTCCCTTGGGTAGATACTAAGGAGTGCAATTGCTGGAGCATATGGTAAGAATATGTTTAATTTTGTAAGAAACTGCCAAACCGTCTTCCAAATTGACTGTATTATAGTCCCACCAGCAATGAATGAGAGTTCTTGTTGCTCCACATCCTTGTCAACATTTGGTGTTGTCAGTCTTCTGGATTTTGGCCATTCTAAAAGGTGTATAGTGATATCTTATTGTTTTGATTTCCAGTTCCCTAACAACATAAGATGTTGAGCATCTTTTCATATGTTTATTTGTCATCTTTGTATCTTTGGTGGTGAGGTATCTGTTGAGGTCTTTTGCCCATCTTTTACTTGGGTTGTTCATTTTCTTATTGTTGAGTTTTAAGAGTTCTTTGTATATTTTGGATAACAGTCCTTTATCAGATATGTCTTTTGCAAATGCGGCTTGTATCCTTATTCTCTTTTTCAGCATCTTCTGCAGAGCTGTTCTCATTTTTAATAGATCCATTCAAGCAAAATTCTACTTTTAAATTGTTTAGCAGAAATCTCACTTATCCAGAAATTTCTTTCTAGCCTATAGAAATAGGCTTTGTTTTATTTGTATTTCCTTGATTTAGGAGTTATAAACAGAAGTTAGAAAAATCATCTGTCATCAAATTTGAGTTATAACTTGCAATGTGTGTTTCAAATATCCATTGAGGGGATGTCTTGGGGTTGGGAGATTTCAATCCAATTTCTTAAATCCACTTTGCTATATCTGAAGTCATAGACCAAGGGATTTCAACTAAGTTTCCATAAAGCCACAGGAGATAAAATTTATTTCTCGCTGAGTATACATATTGTTATGGCAATGTCTGTCAGCTGGAATGTGGGCTAAGTAGATGGTGAGATGTTTTGTGAGTGAGGAACAATTTCCTGAGAAGATTAGCTGGAACCTAAGAAAGGTCTCCCATTTCCTGGAAGATGAGAAGGTTTTGCCTCATGAGTATATGAAAGAAAAGGGTCAGGGCAATAAGGAGCTCTAGTTACAGAATGACACAGTGCTGGAGGGAGGCCAAGTATACGGGGTGACAACTGTGGATCTTTTTTATAGATGTGGATCCTTTTATAGATGCTGAGATATGGTGCTGGTGGTTGTGTTATAGTTAACTTGCTTGGTGATATTTTGATTCTGTGAATTCCTTCTAGTGAGTTGTCTCCAAATGCTAGAATTTGAAAGTGCTCCACGAACTCTTAGAGGCTTTAGAGCCAGTACGGTTAGATGACAAAACTTGAAGATCATGAGACCCTGTAATAGTTTCAGTCTGCAAAAAAAGATTGTATTATTCATTCTCTGCTGGATGTGTGAAGGCAGATATCATAGACCAGCTTCAATAAAAATGTTTTCCTTGTAGATTCAAGGAACCAGACACATTTACTCAGAGACGAACGGGTGATCGTGGGAGTAGGAAAACATAGCAAATCTTCTAATACCTGATGAACTGCCATATATATAAGGAGGGAGTAAATGTGTTTCAAGAAAAAACAAGGACCAATAAGAATAGACATTGTAGATAGGCTGATATTGTTTCAATGTATAAAAAAACTTTAATCCATCTAATAACACAGTGCATCCTTTTTCACTTTATGATAATTATAGAAAATGAAAGAAGTTTTACAGCCCACTGTGGAAAAGAGTAGTCCAATGACTCCCACCTGCCTGAGGGCTGAGATGTTTACTAGCTTGGCAACCTGTAATCCATTCACAGCACAGTGATAGGGAAGCTCTGTACTAATAGGATCAGTGGTCTCTGAAAACAGTAAATTCCCTGTCATAGGGAATTTTCAAGCAGAGTTTGGAAACAACCCAGATGAGGTGCTGTAATGGCAATTTTTAAAAATTCTTTAAAATTTATGAACTTTTTATTGTATAGTTTTGTGCATTCTGACAAATACGTAGTCTCACATAACTACCACAACAATCAAGATACACAATAATTACCATCCTCCAAAATTATTTTGTACTTCCCCTTTGTAGTCAAATCCACCACCCCCCCAACCACTGGCAATTGCTGACCTGTTCTCTACCCCTAAAGTTTTGCCTTTTCCAGAATGTCATGTAAATGAAATCATACAGTATCCAGCCTTTTGAATCATGTTTGTTTCACTCAGCATAGTGTATTTGAAATTCATCCGTATTGTTGACTCATCCAAGGTTTGTTTCTTTTTATTGCTGAGTAGTATTCCATTGTATAGATCTACCACAATGTCCATCCGTCAACCAGTTGAAGAATATATAAGTGACTTCTGGTTTCCAGTATGGCATGTAAGGAGATTGGAAGTCATGATTCCATTCTAACAACAAGTTAAAAGCTGAACAAACTGAAAATTAACAACTCTTCTTATACCCATCAGAGCATTGAGACCACAGGAAAAACTACTGCCCCCAAAATTGGAGAGACAGATAGGTGGATACAGAGACTCACAATTTACTGGAGCAGAAACCCACAAGTAGAGACCTTCATGGGAACCATTACTGGGTTTCTTTTACTCAGTACCTCATATCTAACTTTCAACAAAAAATTACAAGGCATATTAATAGGCAAAAAACAGAGTTTGAAGAGACAGAGCCAGATTTAGATATGGCAAGAATGTTGGAATTGTCAGTCCAGGAATTTAAAACAACTATGGTTAATATGCTAAGAGTTTTAATGAAAAAAGTAAACAACATGGAAGAACAGACAGGTAAAGTAAGCAGACAGATAGAAATCCCGAGGAAAACTCAAGAAGAAATGCTAGGAATCAAAGATACCAAAATAGAAATGAAAAATGCCTTTGATGGTCTCATTAGTAGACTGGACACAACTGAGGAAAGAATCAGTGAGCACGAGGGCATATTAACAGAAATTTCCAAAACTAAAGCAAAGAGAAAACAGACTTAAAAAATGGAACAGAATATCCAAGAACTGTGTGACAACTATGAAAGGTGTAACATACCAGAAGAGAGAAAGGAGCAACAAAAAAAAAATTTGAAGCAATAATGACTGAGAACGTCCCAAAATTAATGTCAGACAGCAAACCACAGATCTAGGAATCTTAAAGAATACCAAGTAGGATAAATTCCAAGAATATTTGGGTTGTTTCCAGTTTGGAGTGAATAGGAATAAACTACTAATTCTACAAACAGTAGCATACAGGTTTTTGTGTGAACATAACTCTTCTTTTTTTGAAGTAAATACACCAGAGGAGAATTTCTGGGTCATAAAGTAAGTTCATGTTTAATTTTTTAAGAAACTGCCAAATTGTTCTCCAAAGTGTCTGTACCATTTTGCATTCTCATTAGCAGTGAATGAGAATTCCAGATTCTATATCTACCAGCATTTGGTATAGTCAATTTCTTGATTTAAAAATTTTAGTCATTCTAATAATGGTATTTTAATTAGTTGTTCTAATAAGTGTTTTAAATTTGCATTTCCTCGGTGAATAATGATGTTGAGAATCTTTTCATGTGCCATCAATATATCTTCTTTAGTAAACTGACTGTTCAAATCTTTTGCCTATTAAAAATTGGATTGTTTTCTTATTGTTGAGTTTTGAGAGTTCTTTATATATTCTGGATACAAGTTCTTTATCAGTTATGTGATTTTTCAAATATTTTTGCCCAGTCTGTGATGTTCTTTTCATTTTTTAAACATTTTTCAAGCCTTTTATGACTCCACGATTTTCATTTTGATGGAGTCCAGGTTAATAATTATGTCTTCCATGGATTATGCAAACTTTTGGGGTTGTATTTAAGAACTTTTCCTAACCCAAAGTAACAAAGATTTTCTCCTATGGTTCCTTTAAAATAAATGTTTGATAGGCTTACATTTTATATTTAGGCATATTATCCATATTGAGTTTATTTTTGTATAAGGCATAAGGTGTATGTTGAGGTTCACTCTTTTGTGTATACGGTTGTCTAACTGTTCTGTCACTACTTGCTGAAATAACTATTCTTTCTGCATTAAAGTTCTTTTGCACGTTTGTCAAAAAATTGTATCAGATCAATTGACCATACTTGCATGGGTCCATTTCTGGTCTCTCTATTGATTCTGAGCACTACTAAAATCTCTGGGGAATGTTAATTTTTGTTTGTGCTATTAAATCAGTCCAGTGAATTTTCTTTATTTCAGAAACTGTATTTTTCGGGTCTGAAATTTCCACTTTGTTCTTCTTTATAGTTTCTGTTTTTCTGGTGAGAACATCTATATTTCCATTCATTTCAAGAGTGTCCACCTTTACTTCATGGATCATGGTTACAATAGTCACTTTTTTTTTTAACATCTTTATTGGAGTATAATTGCTTTACAATGGTGTGTTAGTTTCTGCTTTATAACAAAGTGAATCAGCTATACGTATACATATATCCCCATATCTCCTCCCTCTTGCGTCTTCCTCCCACCCTCCCTATCCCACTCCTCCAGGTGGTCACAAAGCACCGAGCTGATCTCCCTGTGCTATGTGGCTGCTTCCCACTAGCTATCTATTTTACATTTGGTAGGTATATATGTCCATGCCACTCTCTAATTCCAACATGTGGATCGTCTTGGGTTTGGCATCTGTTGGTGCTCTTTTCCTTTGAGAATTGGGCCGATTTTCTCTATTCTGTGTTTTTTGCTTTTTTGTAAGTCAAGTAATTTTGAATTGTATTCTGGAATTTTGAATATTATGCTGTGAGGCTCTGGGCCTTATTAAAATCTTCTGGAGAGCATTAATTTTTATTTGCTTGCTTATTTTAGCAGGTAATGTGCCTGGTTATGTTCATATTCCAAGTTGTATCTTACCTTCTGAGAGTGGTGGGTGCAATGTCAGTTCAAAGCTTTTGCCGTGCTCTGTCTGTCTGCCCAACACATACACCATTCAATTGTTTATCTGTTACTTGGGCAGTGATTTATATCATAGTTTAGTTCTCAAAACTTTTTCTCTTCTTTTTGGGTCTGTGTTGTACATGCATAACTCAGGAGTGAGTGAGATTGGTGCTTGTTCATAGTCAGAATGAAGGGATTTCCAAAAAAAAAGGAAAATAAAAAGAATTAAGGGACTTGCTTCTCCAGCTTTCTCATCCTTAGACTTGCCCTGACTCTCTGTGGCTCCCAGGGGCCCTTTTTTGCAGTCTTCTGGCTAGTAAGCCATTGTTTCTCCCAGAATTTTAACCCATGCACTTTCTGAGAACCTGGGGTGCCTTCTAGGCAGCATGAAGAGAAAGAAGAGAGAAAAATAATAGGAATCCCTCCCATTCTCTTCAGGCCATTGGGACTCTTTCCCGATTTGTGCAAACCGAGAGATGGTTGTTTGAGTTTTAGGTACGCACACCACTGCTGCTGCCATCGTGACAGTGAAGCTTTAGGACTGGGACTGGCATTGAGGCCCGGGAGGAAAAAAAAAAAGAAAGAAAAATTAAAGGGATTCTCCCCATACTCTCCAGCTTTAAGGGCCCCTTTTCCCGATCCTCTGGCTAGAAAAGGGGGTTTCTTTCAGATTTTTTGCTGTCTCTACCTGTAGCACAGTTCCAGGACTCAGCCTACCCTCGGATCAAACCCAAGAGATAAAGTAAGAAAAACCGAGTAATCTCACTGCCATACCAGTTGTGCTTCAGGTTTTGACTTCCCTTCTCAGTCTATATGCTACCGTTTACTTTTCGGAGTCCTCAGCTAGTAGCTTTTGTATTCTCTCTGGAGGTTTTAGTTATAATCGATGGGAGAGATAGGCTATCATGGGTTCACTCTGTCTTGATTAGCACTAGAAGTTTTGTAATGACAATTTAAATACTGGATGACCACTCTTACAGATCATTATTCTCAAACCTAGCAACAAATTTGAATGAACTGGGAAACTTAAAAAAACATAAATTCCAGGACCCTACCCTAGACTCATTTCTGAGGATGGGAACCCAAGAATCTGTAGAAGATGTTTCTGAGTTTCTGATATAGCCAACCTGGCATCGGTTTTGGGGGGGCCCGGAGATAGGGTCCAAGCTGGAAGTGTGAGAAGCCCTGGATGAGATGATCTCCAAGGTCCTTTCCAACCCTGAGATCCTCAGGCTCTATATTATTCAGAATATCCCATTCAGAAAGCTGCTTGTTAAGTGAGGTGCCTAGCCACTTCCCTCAAATGTTTAACTGAAGCTCTTGATCACATAGGTCATCTGTGTGATGCCACATAGCTGCCACAGAGCTGACCAAAAAATATATAGAACTGATAGGCAAAGTCAAGATATTAAAGCCAACAGAAGAACGAATGGACTCCTAACCTATAAGATTAGTTTCATGGAAATGACAACTTTTTGCACTAAAAGCAGCAATAAATTCTAAATCTGCTTTATGTGATGTTAGCCAGAAGGGAGACCATGTACGCTCAGGTCTGAGGATTAGTGGTTTCATTAAGCATCTCCTTTTCTCCCTAGGATTATCCCTTTCCCATATATTTGACAAACTTCTTTTGGTTGAGTGCAGTTTCTGCTTATGTGCTAGGAATCGCTAGTGACTTTAAATTTGCTTTTCATAAAAATTTATTTCTAAGGGACTTCAGAAATCATTTCCTTGAGCTCGCTTCTGTAATGGTAGAAGAGGAAACCAGGCCTGAGAGGTTATGTGCTTTATTTAGGGGGTCAGAGCTGGGAGCAGAAGCCAGATGTTGGCTCCTAAGAAACACATTTTCTATCTGACTGAGCTGAGGCAGGTGAGATCTTGGATGCGGAGTCTCCTGGAGCCCCCGGGAGTCTCCAGTAACTGAGTAACTCAGTAACTGAGCTGGGTCAGATGCTGCAGTGAGTGGGCCGTGGCTGAGTTCCATGCAGTGCATTTGTAAAGGGCATTTTGACCTAAACATGCTTTAGCTCCTGGATTTGCAGTTACTAAAATATTGGCAACCAAAATGACCCACAGCTTATAAAGTGACCCACAGTTTACTGGCACATCCTATTCTCTGCGCACTGGGAACTAGACAGCCCCTGGCCACCTCTGGAGCTCCCCAAGCCCCATTTACTTTCCAATGTGCTGCACGGTATTGTATAGTCAGTGTTAAATCAGGGAAGCAGAACTGCGATGAGTTATGAAGTCAGGGATTTTTTTTACAGGAATTAGACCTCGCACCATTGTAGGAGGAGCTGGGATAGTGAAGGTTTGAAAGGGTGAGGTGGAGAACCAGAGCTGGCACCAACAAGTCAATTCAAGGAGCCAAGCATTCCTCGTTTGGAAAACTCAAAAGCACAACCATAACACGAAGGGCTTTTTGTGAAATGGTGTTCTGGCTTAGGCAACTTGATACAGCGTTAATCACTGTAGGTAGAGAGCCTTAAATAGAAACAGCTGTCATACCTTGAGAGTAATGTTCCTGAAGCTCTGTTCTCATTTGTCATGAACAATCTGGAAACAACCTGTTTCACCACAGTCTGAAAACATGTGATAGCTTTAGTGTGATGGAGCAGTGGGGCGTGGTGCCCTGGAATCAGAAAAGCTTTGTCACCAGGCTGATCTGCACGTGCGTGCTGCCTTTGCACACATACTGTGGGATTGGGACATGCTCCTCACACTTTCTGAAAAGCTACGTATTTGCTTCCTCATTTGTAAATGGCACCAATAGTAACCACCTCATAATACTGTTTTGGAGTAGGTATAGTAGTAGATGCTCAATAAAAATGACTCCTTTTATCTCTCCAGTCCCACCTTTCCCCCTAGTACATCTAGGACGTGTAGTATTTCTCAAAATGTCTCCATGTAGAAATGCCCTTATTGGCTAAGGTGGATTTTGATCATGAATATAGAGCTATAATTTAAATTCAGCATTCCTGGCACTCCGTCATGCCCCAGATTCCCAGTATCAACAATTTTGGATTTGTGTGGACAGTGAGAAAGACCACTGTTTGGCAAGGGAAACACCTGAGGTGAAGCTCATGGCCTTTATCCCCCAAGAGAGAAACAGAGCACTCTTTAAATAGTTGAAATCTGTTGAGTGGTTTATAAAAGTGAGTGTGGTGACATCAGCTCTCCTGGAATCCTTCAGTTTTCCTGGGTTAGAAGAGAGATTCATCATGAGGTTAGAGGGAAGAAGCAAGTTGAAGCTGATATCAAAGTTGGAGACAGAAAACCATTAAAGACAGAACTTGGAAAGCATAATATTCTGGAGCCAGTAATTTTAGGAGGATACAGACCTACATACTTAATAGCCCTTGAGGGCGTTACTGTATCATAGATGGTCTAAATTGTTGGTTTGTTGAATTTGAATTTAATAAAATAGTGCTCATGAGTTTCTGAAACATGAAGAAAAGTTTAAATTATATTCAGAGGACTCTGTTTAGGAACTGGAAGGGTATATTATCATTTTAGAAAGATTTTAATTAGTAGTAACTAAAAAAAATTTTTATTCAGGATAAACTTTTAGAAGATTCATACACAGAGGATATTTTATTATCAAAAGTGGCATTGTTTTTCATAACAGTTCTAGGCATATAGTAAAAATTGAATAAATGCTTTTTTTTTTGGTGACAAAACCTGGGATTGAACCAGAATAAATACTTTCTTTTTTTTAACATCTTTATTGGAGTATAATTGCTTTACAATGCTGTGTTAGTTTCTGCTTTATAACAAAGTGAATCAGTTATACATATACATATGTCCCCATATCTCTTCCCTCTTGCATCTCCCTCCCTCCAACCCTCCCTATCCCACCCCTCTAGGTGGTCACAAAGCACCGAGCTGATCTCCCTGTGCTATGTGGCTGCTTCCCACTAGCTATCTATTTTACATTTGGTCGTGTATATATGTCCGTGCCACTCTCTCACTTTGTCCCAGCTTACCCTTCCCCCTCCCCATGTCCTCAAGTCCATTCTCTAGTAAGTCTGCATCTTTATTCCCATCTTGCCCCTAGGTTCTTCATGACCATTTTTTTTTTTTTTAGATTCCATATATATGTGTTAGCATATGGTATTTGTTTTTCTCTTTCTGACTTACTTCACTCTGTATGACAGTCCCTAGGTCCATCCACCTCACTACAAATAGCTCAGTTTCGTTCCTTTTAATGGCTGAGTAATATTCCATTGTATATATGTGCCACATCTTCTTTATCCATTCATCTGTTGATGGACACTTCGGTTGCTTCCATGTCCTGGCTATTGTAAATAGAGCTGCAATGAACATTTTGGTACATGACTCTTTTTGAATTATGGTTTTCTCAGGGTATATGCCCAGTAGTGGGATTGCTGGATCATATGGTAATTTTATTTGTAGTTTTTTAAGGAACCTCCATACTGTTCTCCATAGTGGCTGTATCAATTTACATTCCCACCAACAGTGCATGAGGGTTCCCTTTTCTCCACACCCTCTCCAGCATTTATTGTGTGTACATTTTTTGATCATGGCCATTCTGACTGGTGTGAGATGGTATCTCATTGTAGTTTTGATTTGCATTTCTCTAATGATTAATGATGTTGAGAATTCTTTCATGTGTCTGCTGGCAATCTGTATATCTTCTTTGGAGAAATGTCTGTTTAGGTCTTCTGCCCATTTTTGGATTGGGTTGTTTGTTTTTTTGATATTGAGCTGCTTGTAAAATTTGGAGATTAATCCTTTGTCAGTTGCTTCATTTGCAAATATTTTCTCCCATTCTGAGGGTTGTCTTTTCATCTTGTTTATGGTTTCCTTTGCTGTGCAAAAGCTTTTAAGTTTCATTAGGTCCCATGTGTTTATTTTTGTTTTTATTTCCATTTCTCTAGGAGGTGGGTCAAAAAGGATCTTGCTGTGATTTATGTCATAGAGTGTTCTGCCTATGTTTTCCTCTAAGAGTTTGATGGTTTCTGGCCTTACATTTAGGTCTTTAATCCATTTTGAGTTTATTTTTGTGTATGGTGTTAGGGAGTGTTCTAATTTCATTCTTTTACATGTACCTGTCCAGTTTTCCCAGCACCACTTATTGAAGAGGCTGTCTTTTCTCCATTGTATATTCTTGCCTCCTTTATCAAAAATAAGATGACCATATGTACGTGGGTTTATCTCTGGGCTTTCTATCCTGTTCCATTGATCTATATTTCTGTTTTTGTGCCAGTACCATACTGTCTTGATTGCTGTAGCTCTTTGTAGTATAGTCTGAAGTCAGGGAGCCTGATTCCTCCAGCTCCGTTTTCTTTCTCAAGATTGCTTTGGCTATTCGGGGTCTTTGGTGTTTCCATACAAATTGTGAAATTTTTTGTTCTAGTTCTGTGAAAAATGCCAGTGGTAGTTTGATAGGGATTGCATTGAACCTGTAGATTGCCTTGGGTAGTAGAGTCATTTTCACAATGTTGATTCTTCCAATCCAAGAACATGGTATATCTCTCCATCTATTTGTATCATCTTTAATTTCTTTCATCATTGTCTTATAATTTTCTGCATACAGGTCTTTCGTCTCCTTAGGTAGGTGTATTCCTAGATATTTTACAGAATAAATACTTTTTAAAAAGAATTCAATATATAAAGGGCAAATCAGACTCGGAGCTTAACTCATGGAATACGGATGATTCTCTTGCAAACTTTCAGAAATGTAGTTAGTTACTTGACTGTTGAAGGACATTGATAATATATTGCCTACCTATTTTTCTACAAATTGTTGACAATCACGACAAGTCCAAATAGTTACTGATCCAACTGAGCAAGTAATTGACCTGAATGCCCTCAATAGAACATTGAGATATAAAATCACTTCTGTAAAGTTGATACTTTTTTTTTTTTCAACCTGAAATAATGACACTTTTGTTTCCAGCTTACCTCTTGTTTCAGGCTCTCAAGATTTGAAAACTACCAGTCGGTGGTAAATATAGTAAAGAATCTGCAGTCAACCCACACTCTTCTATATAATTAATAGGATTGCTCAGACAGCTTATCTGCTTAAATTCTGAAAATCTCTTTATCCTTTATCTGCAGAAACACTAATCGCTTGAAAAGGAAAAGGCTGAGGAAACTTGTTTTAAAGCTGGGTTTAAACAATTTTTTTTTTTTTCCTGCAGCAAATTCTATTGCTCTAGTTCCCTGGGTTACTTGCATCTCTTCCCCATGCTATTACCCTTTTAGGTATTTTAAATGGCATGTTGCATTCACTTGAACAGTTGTGAGTTGCTGGCATTTTCTGGTGAGATAAGCATTTCTTAAGGCCTATTCTATTCAGTCATTGGCTGGATTTCATCAGGTCCCGGGAACAGGGATTTAACTGGTCTGGGAACTGGGAAGCCTTGGCTCTGAGTTTCACTCTGTGATTTGTTAAGAGTCCTTTGGTTACCAGCCACAGGTATGATTGGCAACTTGAAGCAAAGGAAATTTCTTGGAAGGATAGCAGAGGTGCACAGAATCAGGTGGCTGAAAATCAGGCTTGAACTTGGGCAGGTGCCATAGCTTTTCCAGAGGCTGGGAAGCAGGAACGCCAGCAACCGTCTTGCAGTGGGGACAGAATGGTAAGAACGCCACTGCGAGGATGAAATGAACATCAAATTACAGGGAGGTTGGCTTAGACTGGATGTCAACCCCACTCTTGATAGATATGTGCTGGGACCCCCAGTTATAGTCCACTGGGCTCCACCCAGTAATTCCTTAAGAGGAAATTCAGGAGGCAGTTTGAGGAAAGAAATTTCATGCTGGGCAGATAACTTTGTCCACTACTGTGCTACAACCTGGCATCTTTAAAGTTGTTTCCAGCTTTAAAAATGGACACTCTACCATGAAAGCCTTTGGGGTTACCATGTGCCAGTGATGCTTGTTTCTATGAATGCCTATAAAACCAGTGAACATTAATAAGACAAACTGGAAGAAGACGTTTATGAACACTAGTGGGTTATGTAGCTGTATTAGTTACCTACTGCCGCATGGCCATATCACTACAAACTTAGCATCTTCAAACAACTCAAATTTATTATGTCACAGTTTCTGTGGGTCAGGAGTCTGGGAGTGGCTTAGTTGGGTTTTCTGCTTAGAATCTCATAAGGCTGCAGTCAAGGTGTCATGGCTGCGGTCTCATCTGAGGTCCAAGTGGGGAAAGATCTGCTTGCAAGCTCACTCAGACTGTTGGCACCATATTGAGTGTTTCAGTTTCTTGCTGGCTGTTGGTGGCAGGCCACCCTCAGCTGCAACAGCTGCTCACAGGTCCTTTGTTGGGCTCCCCAAACATGGCCACTCTGACTCCTCCAAGGGGGAAAGGCAGGCTCTTAATCATGTACACACATACTCACACACACCCCATCACCTTCACTGTGTCCTGTTGGTTAGAAGGAAGTCACAGGTCCCACCCACACTCAAGGGAAGGGAATCCACAAGGGCGTGAACACCAGGAGGTGGGGGTTATGGGGCAGCTTTACAAATCTGCCAGTGGCAGAGCTGGGTGGGACAACCCCAGAGCTGTCTCAAAACCTGACACATCTCCTTTCTTTCTGTGCATCTGATTTCCCCAAACCTCCATCCTAGGGAGGTACTTCTCCATGTGTAGACCTGAGAAGGGGGGCAGAACAAAACCTGGCCTGCAGTCTCTCTAGCTCGGCTATCGGGGAGCAGATGTCAGAGATTCACCTCCTTGGAGCTACAGTGACTGCCTGTCTGGGTTGGTGTTTCTCTCAGTTCTCTGTGCAATTATGTAGTAGCCTCCGCTGAACTGTATCTTTAGTCTATATCTACTACTGGCAACTTACCTTCTCTGTATTGAATGGATTTACTTTCTTTCATTTATTTGTGTGTACATACTGTCTTCCTCAATGGTACTATAAGCAAAGGCAGGAGCCATTTCTTAAATCAGGAACCATACACATGCCCTCCAAGTAGGTTTATAAAAGACAAGGCAGAGGAACTTTGGAGGAAATAGTTCATATTGGCTCTCTAGTGGTGTGGAGGAAGAGGGATCTCTAGGTCAGCGTGCAAATCTGCCTCTTAGCTGTACTTGGCTGTGCAAACAAAACATGTATATTTGAAGGCTTTGAGCTTGTAAATGCTCAGATTACCCTGAAACAATGTGCTTGGTTCCTGCTAGAGCTGCTGGGCATGTATCTGGAGGCAGATGTGTAATGAACAGATAAAGAGATAAAGACATGGGTTAAGTCCTTGCATACACTGGCAGTGTGACCCTGGACTTGCTGCTTGAATTTCTGGGAGCCTCGGTGACCTCATCGCCCTAGCTTGTAGAGATAATGCCTTTAAAATGCGTAACAGTGCCTGGCACATAGGAAACAAGCAGGAAGTAGGTACTACAATGATCCTTTAAGACCCTGACAAGGGAAGGCATGTGTTAATTCTTAAGGTACAATTTGTTGCATAACCAGGGGATCAGGGAGGTGCACACTTAACACATTATAGCTCGTTCCTTCTCTTGGAGCTCATGGAGGGTTTGATGTGGTAGTTCCTTGAGTGTGGACGAAATTAGAACCCTTACTGCTACTTGCCCACCCCTGGAGCTGGGCCATTTGGGAAGTGTGGAAAGAGGACTGTAGCTGCAGCCCCTCTTCTGTCGACAGCGGGACGGAAGAGGGTGGATGCTGGCCATGCCATGCCATGCCAGGGCAGGAGCATCCCAACTCACACCTCTCATTTCCAACCTCCCAGGGCGTGGTGGAAAGCCCAGGGGACTAAGCTGGCCGTCCTTGGCCAAGCAACAGCTTCTCTGAAGCCATTTTCTCTCTGTAAAAGTGGAGCCACGTGGAAGATCAAAAGAGGGGAAGAACGTAGGCAATAAACTTGGCATATCTAAGGAAACCCAGGATGTATTCTCCGTACTAAGAATTTGACTCAGAGGTTCGAGAAATTTCCCTTTTCTTCCAAAAGGCCAAATGAAAAGTTAAATACATTTTAGAAAAGTTTTAATTTGAACAACTTATGATTAAAAATACATTTTATAAATAATTTTTCCATAGACTTGATTAAGTAAGGATTGTTGCGAACTTTACAAAAAGACATACTGCAACAACAGCTGAAAGAAATTACAAAAAATATAGCTACAGCCCTATTTAAAAATACAACATTGTACATCACAGCGTTTTCTTTGTGCAAAGTTGTAGAGAGCGCTGCGTTAGGCCTGTCACAGATTCACTCAAAGGGAAGTAAACTTTAACAGTTACTAGGCATAATAGTATAGGCACAGCTGGAACAACGAACTCTTTCCCCCAGAAGTTAATATACCTCAGTTCTTTTATTTTGTAGGACTGATGGCTGAACTTAGCTTAATACAAATATATATTTTATGTGTGTATGGATATATATAAGTATGAAAACAAGTGTCTGTTTTGAAATTAAGTAAACTCCCAACGTATTTACAGCATTTTCAGAGAACGTGTTCTCCATATCAGTCTGAGGATATCATCTCTGTTAAACAACTCTAGAAGATTAAACGAGGCCGAATCTCTCAATTAATGGACATCCTCCGTTGAGACTTCCAGTTTTCGCTGTGGAACAAAGAGAGTTCCTATGGAGGTGTTATTAGCACCGTCGAAATCCACGCAGGAGGAGCCTTTTGGCTTCGTTGGTCCACCTGGGGTACGGAAGAAGCTTTCAGCCACTAATTGGGACCCTTTGGGTGTCACAGGAACAGGCTGATTGGAAAGAGAAGAATGGAGAAAAGTCAAACCCGTGTAGACAGGTACACCTGGCAACCTTAGAAAACTGGACTGGAGGGACACGTCACATGATGGGAACCTCGCATGCCCTGAAATCTGCCAGCTGAGCCTGCATGAGTTTCATGTTCTCAATTATTTTTGCTAAGGTGAGACAAAAAGCTCATGATAACCCCATAAAATGGACTCCTTGGGCACTCTTCCTGGGTTTGGAAGGAAGGCAGGCCTTTAATCTCGTCACTCTCCCAAAGGAGAAAAGCAAATGTGAGTCTCCCGTGATGTTGATATTGGGGACTTAATAACCTAAGGAAAAAAATAAATGGAAATACTCTTACCTGTTGTGCCCCTGTCACTGCAACTGATTGTCCATTTGTTTGGTTCTGGCCCAGGACTGATACGTCGTACTTGGTGGCCCTTCCTTGCTGAGTGCCTGCATTTTCTGGTGTGACACTAACAGCCTCTATTCTTGGAGACACAGGAACGGTTCCAGGTCCAGGGCTGGCGGACACCTGCATACCAGGGGAGATGAGGCCCAAGTGCTGCAGAGTGAAGTTTACAACGGCTGAGCTCGGGTTCTGGACGGGAACGGGGTGGCTCGAAGTGAGAGCCGAGCTGTTCCCGACAGGGACGGCTGCCACGGAAGTTGGTGAGACCATTAGCTTCAAAGGTGTTACATGAAAAGAGGGAAAATTAACAGCAGTGAGTTCAGATGATGTCACTGGAATAACACCTGGAAAGAAAAGGGGGGAGAATATCTTAAAAGCACAGGCATTTGTCCGAGAAGCATACAAGGCTTGAGTGAACTTGAGAATGACCCACATTTGAACAGTGTTTTACGTACACTCACCTGCAATCGGGGAGCTGTAGATCCTGTGGTTTGGGGAAAGTGTACCTGAGCTTTCTTTACTAGACAAAATGGACTCTGCCCCCAGGGTTGAGCACTGGGTGAGAGGGATTAGGTATCCTGATGGGAACAAGGTCTAGAAAACAAGGAGGAAGCGTTTATTTTACACACAAATATGGAAGAAAAATGGCCAAGCGCCTCTTCTGGGACTAGTATCCCTTGGTGGTTCTCTCATCAGACTAAAGCCTCCAATGGTATGGGCCATGGGCAGGCCAGCTATAATGGCTCTTTGAGGACAATAGCCCTCCTTCCCATTCCAGTGCTTGTCCTGAATAATACAAACCATGTGTTTCTTAAATGCCATCTGTGGTCTTAGGAAGTGTCCTAAAGCTAGCACTGAACCTGCTTAAGGACAGGATTTACCCAGCACATCCCCCCTGACCCCCACCACTGACGCCCTAAATCCTGCTACCAGACTTCTTGGTATGATGTGGTACTGTCAGAACAAGTTTAATGCAGCTGGACACCGTAAAGGCACTGCTGTGTTATTATCTGATTGTCCTTGAATTGTGTGGGATGGTATTTCCCAAGAATATTCTGAGGGGCTCTAGTCCTATGGGATGCAAGCAGGCATTCTGCGAATCATAGTCAAATATGTTTGGGAAATTCTGAATTAAACAAAGGAAAATGGTCTTTATGACAGAATTTCTAAGGGACTTTTATGATGGCATGCATTGTTCTCCAAGGGGGCATCATGTAACATTTCCTAGGTTATTCAGCAACTAAATTTTTGGTAGTATTGGTATTTAAGGAAAACTTTAAGAAATGTTGATTTACAGAAAGGGAATGCCAAACCATAGGCCAAAAATACAGCCTCCTGGCTGTTTTTTTTTTTTTTTATTTTGCAATACGCGGGCCTCTCACTGTTGTGGCCTCTCCCGTTGCGGAGCACAGGCTCCGGACGCGCAGGCTCAGCGGCCATGGCTCACGGGCCCAGCCGCTCCGCGGCACGTGGGATCTTCCCGGACCGGGGCACGAACCCGTGTCCCCTGCATCGGCAGGCGGACTCTCAACCACTGCGCCACCAGGGAAGCCTTTTTTTTTTTTTTTTTTTAACAATGGCAGCGTGAATAGGTGCAACAGAGACCATATGGCGCACAAAGCCAAAAACATTTACTATCTGGTCCTTTACAGAAAAAGTTTGCTGACTCCTGATTTAGAGCAAAGGAATTATACAACTATACATTTTTTTCCCCTAGTACTTTAGGTTCAAATGATCCCAAACAAACACCCTTATAATATACAAATGAAAGGGCAGGGCACCAGGGTTCAAAAAATTACAGATAAAAAAGAGGACTGATTAATTCATATGAGATGCCCAATTGTCATGAGCAAAAGCTTTAGGGAGTAAAGTTACATTCCAAACCGAAATGGCCAGTGTTGGGTTGTGTGTGTCTGCACCATGCCTGCTGATCCTTGTACTTTTCCAAACAGAGGCAGCCTACATGGGTGGCTGAGCCGCCTGAAAAGTCTGCTCAGTCTTACCAGGAGCAGGATTGGTGAAAGCGAAAAAGCAGGTCTTGTAAACTAGGGGCCCTCCTTTTATCTTCCTCTGGATCTTTCTTCTCACCATTGTCAAAACAACAGTCTGTACTTTGGTCTAGCTGTTAATAGGTCTGGTCAGAATCCACAATGCTAAAGGGTACCACAGACTTTCAATTTTGTTTCTTAGATGCTTAGTTCTAGTCAATATCTTTACTAGTAGGTTCCTTAAAGACTGCAGCAAAAAAGAATTTTCAAGGGGTAGATTTATCTTTGCTATCTTTAATCGCACTCTCTCATGGTGTGAGTTTTTCTGGTTGCCGGTTTAACTCTTTTCAAATTTCCAGCAAGACCTAAAGTACTCTAATAATAATTATCCTTCCATTTCCTACAAACTATATTCATCGCAAAATTTTTTCACCTATAATGCCAATTCCTTTTTTTAAAAAAAAATTAGAACTATTAAAATAGCAGGATGAAAGAATTTGACATATTTCAACTTGCACATCTTCTCATTGAGCCTACATTACCACTCTTACCCCTCTTCCTATGACGCTATCCTGTTTTATTTTCACCATACTTCTTATCATTCACTACCTGATATGTTTGTTTGTATACTGTCTTCTCTCCACCCCTAGAAGTGTAGATTCTCAGTAAATGTTTGTTGAATGAATTAACACATGAATCTCTCACTTTCTTTGTTCTGCTCAGTCCGTGCTAAAAAGAAATGGTCAAAATGAAGTCAGAGATGAACAAAGAAGCAGGGGACGTGAAAAATCTATCCAGTGAAAACCCTAATCCTGAATAACTAAGTGAGCAATAGGAGACCATTATTAAATCATACCCATTGGCTCAAAGAGATTATGGACCTCCCAGAAAATCGAATCAAGCGAAGCCTTGTGATTTTCCCCCTCGCATGGACATTAGATGCAAAATGATACTATGCTAAGATAATGGATGTTTTGAATGGTTACCATGAGGCCATCCTTAGGGAGGATTTGACAAACTCTAAAGCCTCCTTAATAACAACAGTTACAGATAATACCCTTCAGCTTCTACGGTGCCTTAAAAGGACCACAAACCCCTTTATGTAAAACATCATGTAATAAATGCGCTTAACCTCACAAAAACTGTAATATGGCCCTGGGGCAAGTGCTCAAAAGCAACCACCCCCAAAGGCAGGTGCTGGGCTTGGTTTGATCCAGAGCACAGGTTTGATCCAAAGCATATTCTCTTTACACCCAATAGACGATCAGGAAAAACTGGCAGAACAAATTCTTTATAGATGTGGAAAAACAAGATGAAGGGAAGTAAAATAACGTGAATTAACAGCAGGGACAAAATGAGAGATTAACTTCTGCTTCCACGTTTAGTGGTGTTTGTTTATTTGGTGATGCTGTCTTTCATATATAATTGTCCTAAGGGAGGAAAACGAGATAATGTATGTAAAAGTGCCTAATACTTCTGCTGTATGGTATGTGGGTGGGCATCCAATAGATGCTCATTCCTTCCTGAATAAAACTCCATCTAGGAAGAAAATTGTCTAGAACGTCAAAATCTCTAGAAACCAATGCATCAAATATACCTAAAATTAGCCAAGCTAAGTTTGATTTTTCTATTTGCACAAAATGGAAATTTTGGTTTAAATTTTAGGTAGAAAGTAAAAACAGGGGGAACAATTTCTCTTCTAGGCAACAGATGCCAGTTACATGACATCAAACAAACATCAAGTAATGACTCAGAAAGCAGGAGTTAAAGGGACCCTATGTGTCCATCCATTCATTTGGGGTCACGGCTGCTTGTAAATTATTTAAGACTTTCATGGCAGGTGTTTGCATTCCAGTGTGTGACGGGAGAAATGGACTTAAGGACAACCACCCGCAGTGCTTTAAAAAGAGAGCAAATAATCCCTTCCTCCAGAGGTTAGAAATGTCCCTGCCATCATCCCAGTAAGGGGATTAGCTGTCTGAGGCCTTGTTTGGATTATGGGATGCTAAGGAACAGTTCCCTGTTTTCTGAGAGACTGCTGTTTGCTCTGGTAAATTTCACAAGCCACCAGATTCTCTCCTAATCAACTGGGGAGCTCCTAAAGCTTTGCACAGTTCAAGGCTGTACTTACTGTGGAGACATTTTCAAGTCCTTTCAGGTCTTCTTTAAATTTTTTTTTGGAACCATTGTCCTCGAGCATGCTTGCCCTCTTTGAGCCTCTTTCTCCAGCAGGCTCCCTGTCTCGGTTCTTTGTACCTTGTCGCTCTAGCCCTGGCAGCAAGCTTCCAGGCCTGGCGGAGGCACTGGACTTCGGTGGATCATTGGCTGCATTCTCTGTGGTGGTATCCGTGGAACCTTTTGATCTCGTGGCGTTAGAAGAGGGGGTGGGGCAGACCGTGGGGCTCAGGCCTTGGGGCGGCGTCATCGTTTGGGCCTGGGCAGGCTGTAGGTAGATGGCATATGATGGGCCCGAAGGGGCCTGAGGTAGGATCACGGGCACTGCCGATGGCAATGGGCTGGGGATGAGGGGGACCACCCCCAGGGGCTGGATGAGGGACGGTGCTGTCATCTCTAGCTCAGCATTTGCTGGAGGGTCCAGAGGGGCCACTGGTTTACAGTGCCCAGATCTTGCCAGTTGTACTTTCACTTTCTTTCTGGGTTCACTAAAAGACAAGATTTAAAACATGATACAATGGAAACGTGTTCTCTAAAATGTTCTGCCACTTCAGATTGCCCCAGATCGAAGCTATGCTTTTATGAAACTAGCAGATAGTTTCTGTAATGATTCCGTGTAGAAAAGATTCCCTCACCAGTTGCCAAGGCTAGTGCCTATTCTTACGTAAAATAAGTAATCCTATCGATGCAAGTAAAGTAATGCATCCTGTTACTAAAGAGCGTTGCCTACCTTGATTGTTCTTCTAACTGCATTTTGCAAATAGCTGCGAGCTGAGCCATTTTACTGGGGAAAGGCACAGAATTCTGAGAACTCTCAGCTGGTAAAATAAAAAGAAGGTGGGGGAGAGGATTGGTCAAAGCAAAAGAATACATGTTCACACAGATGAAACATCACTGAGGTCAAAGGAACATGCAGCGCTCCCCCAAATCACCCAGCAATTAAACAATAAACCCCACAAATCACTTTTTATCCTTTAATTCATACATAGTTAGTCTTCAAGTGGGTTTGGGACTATGGAAGTTGAAACAATTCTCTAGCAAGTCCCGCGGGATCAAGTAAGCTAAAAAGTCGGATAAAAAGGAATTCTTCCGAACAGAGCCCTGACGTGATTGTAAACATACCTTTGTTGGTTTTGATAGGGCTAGTGGGAGCAGAATTTATCTTTCTCCGATCACTTTCTATGCTCTTTACCAGTTTGATGAGAGATGGGTGTCGAGTGAAGTTTGGTTTCCCACGTGCGGAAAAGAGGTTTTTGGCACAGTTCTCTTTAGAAGACCGCCTCCCTTCCAAATCAGAGGGAGCAAAGGGAAGCACTGGGCCAAGACCTGAAACAGGAAAGGGCAGCGTGTGAATACACGGTTGGTTCGGCCTCCTTCTGGGGTATGAGGTCAGAGTGTGATTCTAAAATGATTTTAGGACTTAAACTGGCCACAGTTAATAGAGCACCTACTATGTGCCAGATACCGTTTTAAGGGCTTCACCTACAAAACCTTGTTTATCTTATTAAATAAATTCTGAGATAATATTTCACACTTTAACATCTCTGAAAGCCGTTGTATCTTATAACCAGTGGTGTGCTACAGTGTGACTGTTACTGATTTTTTCTTTCTTATTGATATATAAAACATTGTGCATCTCAGAGTCAGTGGAGACTTAATCTGATGAAATATGGTGACCCTCACTACTATGGAGTGAATGTTTGTGTCCCTCCCCACTCCCCCACCCACCAAATTCATATGCTGAAACCTAATGCCCAATATGATGGTATTGGGAGGTGGGGCCTTTGCGAGATGCTCATGAGGGCGGAGCCTTCTTGCATAGGATTAGTGCTCTTATAAAAGAGAACCCCCAGAGCTCCCTAGTCCCTTCCACCACGTGAGGTTACAATGAAAAGACGGCTGTCTAGAAAGCAGGTCCTCACCAAACACTGAATCTGCTGGTGCCTTGATTTTGGACTTCCTAGCCTCTAGAACTGTGAGAAGTAAATGTCTGTTGCTTATAAGCCACCCAGTTGATGGTACTCTGCTATGGCAGCCTGAACAGGCTAAGACACTCTCTACAACTTGGGTAGGTACTTCTCAGGAAATGCATCCCCATTTCAGAGACATTTCATACATTAACTGACTCACGGTCTCTTAGCTTGTAGAATGTGGGCCTGGGATATGAACCTCATCAGTCTAGCCCAGAGCCTACACTCTGAATCCCTGTACCAAAGGACCTCTCTCTGTAGTTATATCCAAAATCACAACAACCTCTTCCCACTTGTGGGTGAGGAAACAGTCTTGGAGAAGTAACCTGCCCAAGGCCACAAGGCTGATAAGTATCAGAGCTGGGACTGGAACCTAAGCCTCCCTCTGCTTCCACAGCCCATGTTCTTCCCACTTTCCAGCACTTCTGTGTGGGGATCTTGGTGGAACACAAAATGTCAGAATCCCAGAGTTGAGAAGGAGACTAGAATATTGATACTGGAATGAATTCACTTCATATTCTCCATGTGCACAGACTCTGTTACGGTCACTGAGCAGCATAATAATGACAGCAGTAGTATCTTATGCTTCGTGATGCTTTCAACTTTCTCAAATCCTTTCACATACAGATTCTGCCTCCTGCACAGGATGTGCAGTTGTTATGGACCTTGGCTGCTGACGGAGCCAAGAGCTAAATTTTCCATATCGGTTCATCTTTAATTGTCATTTCAATCACTTATATATGTTCTTTACATGTGGGAGTGTGGGTAGGAAGGGAAAGGGAGAATATCTCCAAATGTGCGTTAATTCAAAATAACGGGGCAATGAATGAAAGAAAACAAATACATACCACTGGGATTTGGACTGATTTCTGGGCCTGTCCATTTAAAAGCTGGTTTTCGGCCTCTTTCCTCTGTAACGTGAACTTTCTTGATAAGATCCAGGCTACTCAGAACATTAGCTATATCATACAACCTCCTAATTTTTGCTGGGGGGGGAAAAAAGTGTATACATCCCTTAGTGGAATAATGAAAGATCAAAGGACTTTGCTTCATAAGGACTTCATGTACATTCAAAGAGCTATCCTAACCATCAGTGTCAGAGAAAAATGTGACTCTTAAGTTATGCTAGGGACACTGCTTTAATTAAAACAACAAAAAATAGTTTTAAATATTGAAAAGACGCAGTTACTGATGATACTGAATTTTGAAATGACAAAAGTACATGTTGGAAAAGGAAAAGTGACTCAACGATATCACCTTATTGGGAATCATGTTACAGATTTTCTAATAAAAATTTACCATTGCTGGGCATCTCCTAGTGAGGATTCAGGATTATGAACAAGTAGAAATACAGTATCGATGATAAATGTATTGCTTTCCTGCTTGTGATAGTTTATAAAAAGATTTGTTTAATAACATAAGCATGGAATATTCTATAGCCCATCAAAATTTATAAATTTTCATACTGTCCATATGTAATATGAAAAGTAGAGATTTGTTAATTCTATAAATCTTACATATCTTGAAAAGTTTTGCTACAAAAAGTCTGCCTTTACTTCAGCTTGACAGTACAAAGTTACAAATTGAGCCCCTTCTTCATGGCCATGCCAGAAGGTTCTGAATTCCCTGGGGATTCAGGAAATTACACATCTGTAGTTCCTGGTATAGTTTCCAGGGCTGTGACTAACCAGTGAAATGGAGAGCTGAAAACTGGTGGCTCAGAGAAAGCGGGCAGCCCATCGGTAGTATCGGGATGTGTTTCTTGAGATGACAGATCTCCCAAGCCCATTGCCAGCATTATTGCCTTAATCTCTATTCATTTTGTCTTTATAGGGACACTGGAGATGTCTGAATATACTTTCATATACTCTTAATATACTTCACCAGTACAGCTTCCCAGGGATGGGAAGGGATCTGTGTGGTAGCTCGCAGGCATTCCCCCAGCCTCTGCTGTGGCTCGGGGCAGCTCTTCCTCACCAGTCAGCCGGGTCCCCCGAATGACCCATGTCCAGGCCAGCCTCATGCCCTACTTGGAGGTCGCTAATGCCCTCAGGTGTCTGCTGAGCACTCCCTTCCACACTCTCTACTGCTTTTTGAGGGGGTTCCTGCAAAGTCTGTTCTAGAGGCAAGGGTAGAGCTGTGTTAGGGACCTAATCTACGGTCTCTTTGCAACTTAGAGCAGATACTCTGGCTAAAACCACTTTCAAAACGGCGAACCATCTGTGCTGCAGGTCACTTCTGGGGACAGTGTTAGAAGTTACTTTCACCCTCAAATATGAGAGGCAGTGGAAAGAGCAGAGACCTGGGTTCCAGTCCCACTTTACAATTTACTGCTCATTTAGATTTCAGACAGTACAGATTCTACATGTGTAAAATGGAGACAATGTTACAGTAACAAAGGAGGTAACATTTAAGGAACTGTATAAGCCAAAGTGTCAGATAAGAGTAATTATATACGTATCTTTGAATCCCACAAGTCAGCTAAAGCAGTATCATCATGGCTTCTGGAGAGAAGTGAAGATACAAAAGCCTAACTAGATATGATCTCTTTATATAACAAATGTATTTGGAAATCAGTTAATAACCGAGATTTTATTATTTAAGAGTAGGTCCAAAAGTCCATGGCAGTCGTGCCACTTACTTTTAAACTTGCTTTTATCCAAATCTTCCACATGGTCCTCCCCAATTAAAATCTTGGCAGCAACTTCCAGGCTCACTATCTGAGGCGTTGACACCAAAAATAGCATCACAAATTTCTGGCTCATCACTCTTAAAGACTTGTCTTTGCGGCTGTTTACAGAGGCTTTGGAGAAGGAAGAGGATTAGAGAATTAAAATTCATGAAGGGACAAGTGCTTTCTAAAGTAACCAGGCTAAAAATACCACAACCTGATCCCACGGCTGATGTGCAGCATTTTCACATTACAAGCAGCAGAAGCTTTGAGCGTGGTTCCCTAAGGAACCTCTTCTTTAGACCTCCCAGAGGTGCGCTGCCGCCTGAGCTTTTCAGCAGCAGCTCTCACCTGCCCGAAATTCCACTCCAGGAAGTTCGACAAAACACATGTCTGGGTGTCCGTTTTGGCCAGTGTTTGATTTGATGATCGGATCCTCTATACGGTAACTCTTACTGAAGTCAAACTCTTGTTCATATTCTTTCTTTTTGATCATCATAATCTGCTCGGCGTACTTGTTCTCTTCCCCGACGCTCTTCAGAGTCCCAAGGGTTTGGTTGAGGTTGTGTCGGCCGTGCCAAGTGTATCTGTTTTTGGCAAGCCGGCTCACCATGTGCAGACTCTCTAGAACGTTGACGATATCGTAAATGCGTCGGCGCTCAACATCTGCAAAGAACGAGCAATTGTACCTTACTAGGATCGGATTTTGTAGTGTGGATAGAATTGAATACCTTTTCCTTCCAGGGATTACTAGACAGTAGGTTCTGGATTATATTAACTTTATTTATGCTCAACAAAGAGTGTGAAGATGAGAAAGGCATGTCCCTGCTCTCCAAGGGCACAAATAGTTAATATGAATTAGAAAGGTGACATTTATTGAGGGCTTCCACTGTGCCATACAGGTTTAGGACATTTTTACCCTAAACTTGTGAGGTAGGCATTATTATCCACACTTTAAGGATGAGGAGATAGAGGCTCAGGCTGGCTAAGCTGTTCACCTCAAGGCACAGAGCCAGTAAGTGGCAAAATCAAGTCTTCAGTGCTCTAATCCCACACTCTACACTCCATTTCTTTTTTATTCTTTTTTTTTTTTTTGCGGTACGCCGGCCTCTCACTGCTGTGGTCTCTCCCGTTGCGGAGCACAGGCTCCGGACGCGCAGGCTCAGCGGCGGTGGCTCACGGGCCCAGCCGCTCCGCGGCATGTGGGATCTTCCCGGACCGGGGCACGAACCCGTGTCCCCTGCATCGGCAGGCGGACTCTCAACCACTGCGCCACCAGGGAAGCCCTACACTCCATTTCTTATATTAGTTCCCAACACACACACACACACACACACACACACACGGCTGTCATATGATAGGTACAAGGTGCTGAGATTCCTTGCTGTTCCTGGAACTTGCCAGATATGCCCCTGCCTGAGGCCTTTGTGCTGGGCTGCTCCTTCTGGCTGGAATCCTTCTCCCAGATGTCTTCATAGCTCCCCACCTCGATTCTTTTGAGTCCGTGCTCGGATGTCACCCTCTTAACAAGGCCTGACCTGACCACTTCATTTAAAATTAAATTGCAAATTGCAAAGCACACCCCTAGCACTCCAATCCCCCTCTACCTTGGTCTACATTTTCTTTTTTCCACAGCACATATTACCTTCTAACATATATCATAATTACTTACTTATTATGTCCTTTGCATATTATCTATTGACCCCACTAGAAAGCAGGTTCCACAGGAGCAGGGATTTTGTCTTTCTGTTCGCCAATGTCATCCCAGCTGCTACAACATTGCCTGGCACATAATAGGTGATCAGTAGATACCTGCTGAATTAAAGGGTACATCCTCCATAGCTACAATGAAGTGTATGTGCAGAGATGAATCTAAATAGCATATTCTTAAAATATGAAATAAAGTTGATATGTATAAACATGTATGAGAAGGACAAAACTTTCTTCCCAGGGTGATAGCTATATATCAAAATATCCTGTATATCTCTTCACAGATCCAGATTATAGTATTTTCATGACTCCAAAGGTATACCAAGTTTGCCACAGACTCCTTTTTAGCTGTAACTAGATTTGAGTCCATGAAGAGAGGAGCGAAAGGGGGCAGGGGAACACAGTAACTTTTGGCAAACACAAAACATTCAGAAAATGCACTGGTTCTCAGAGTAGCGCTGAATGGCAGGGAGGACTAAAGCCCTGCTCCCATGCCCAGAGGCCGATCCTCATTGTAAACTGTGAAGAAACCATTCCACAGCCTGGCTCCAGTGAGAAACAAGACCCAAGTTCAGAGTTGTAGCTGTTTATGAAACAAGTCATAGAACAATGGTGCCTCCCTTTAAAGCATCAGAGCTTTCGAAATGCAGTCAGAGCAATCTCCATGGTGATTTTCTGCTTCTGTTTTAAGACTTAACTGAGACTGGAAACTGTATGCGGTTATTCTTAAATTAATAGGGCTTTACAGATGGATAACTTCTGTGCGGCCTTGTGTCATTACAAACACTGGCTAGATGAGTGTGGGTCTGAAGAAGTCAGTCTATGAAGTCCCTTTAATGATTAACCATTTCGGTGAGCTCTTTGCATACTTACTAAGTTCCTCGGCTACTTCATCAAGACAGATGTCGTTATTCACAGCAGGGTTGGGATAGTTGGGATATCGAGCTAAGAACTTATGACACAACAGTCCTAAACTTTTCTCTTTTCGACTGGGTTGGGATTTCTCATATTCATCTCCAGATAAGTGTTCCTACAAAGAAAGATGTAAATAATGTCTTATTCATAAAGATTTACTGGGGGCATCTGCGCTCAATGACTAACACTTATACACATGGTTTGCTTCAATAGCTACAAAATTGGAAAGAAAAGGTGTGGAGCCAGGATAAATTGCTTGACAGATCTGAAAGGGAAGAAGTTCATAAGTAAGTCACAGGTTCAGAATTCCCAGGGCTGTATTTGATGGGGTCCAGACCCCTCCAGGGCTCTGAGGGGGGTGATGCTTTACACTGCTAGTGCTTCTGCAACAGCTTCACACTGCTCCCCCGACCCCCGCTCCCCAAATCCCCCAGTCTCCACCCAGGCCTCTGAAAACCTACATGTAAACAATCTCTGGCCTCAGGTAATCCATTTCCGTTGTCAAACAAACCCCTTTTCTGATCTCTGTAGCGGATCTCTGGGCTCACGGCACTGATTAGCATTTTTAGGTTGGCTGTTGGTGTCCACGGTTCTCCCTGGGAGATCTCCTTGGGCTTGGTGGGTGTGGTTAAAGGGCCAAAGTCAGGTTGGATCTCCGCCAACACTATATTTGCTGCGGTGGATTCTTTCAGAGGTGTTTTCACCAGTCCCCTTTTATGTGGCTCGAAAAAGAGATTTTCCTGGTTCAAAACAAGTAAATTATTAAATCCACTGTATAAAAGGATTTATCAGATAGCTTTTGACTCTAGAAATTGTATAAATAGAATAGTGCTAAGAAAAAAATGCCTAGTGAGGTTGTCGAGTTGATTAAATTAGTGACTATATTCCAATGATCACATTGACACTTGTCCATTCTAATAGCTAAATTTCCCATTTTTAACTTTTCAACAAAGCATGGACTTAAACTTTTCATCCTATGTTCCAAGAATTTAAAAAGAAAACTTTAAGACTTATAATTTTTTTTTTTTTTTTTTTTTTTTTTTTGCAGTACGCGGGCCTCTCACTGTTGTGGCCTCTCCCGTTGCGGAGCACAGGCTCCGGACGCGCAGGCTCAGCAGCCATGGCTCACGGGCCCAGCCGCTCCGCGGCATGTGGGATCTTCCCAGACCGGGGCACGAACCCGTGTCCCCTGCATCGGCAGGCGGACTCTCAACCACTGCGCCACCAGGGAAGCCCAAGACTTATAATTTTTAAAAATTTGATTTTGAAATAATTTTAGATTTAGAGAAGAGTTGCAAAGATTGAGCATTCCCATATATCTTTCACTTAGCTTCCCTTAATGGGACTGATAATTTTAAGTGATCCCAAACTCCTCGGAGTGACTTTGACTTATGACACTGTAATAAGTAAACGTCTCCACGGCAGAAACCATGTCCCATTCATCTGTGTATCTAGCACAATGACTGCATGCAGTGGCTACTCAATAAAATACCACTGATGCAGAAAAGTCAGAGAGCCAAGGAAACAAGGGTGAGGGCTAGCATATGGTCAGACTTGTTGGCAAAATCCACTGGGGAGCAAAATCCAGAGTGCCTACGAGCAGCATTTCCGACCAGAGAAGTCTGCTCTTTGAATATTTAACCTTTTCACTTTACAGATGGAGAAATTGGAACCCAGAGAAATAAAATTAGTTACCTAAGACCACAAAGCTGGTTCCTGGCAGAGGCTGGACTGCCACTGAGAAACAAGGGGGTACATTATTAATAGCTGTTCATACTTAAGACTGATGGAGACTATGTTTCTTCTGCTTTTGGCCACTGGTGACTTCACACATTCCTACCACCTGTATCTATTTTATTTTTATTTTTAAAAAGTTTGATTAGGATGTTTATTATCATGTTTTTATTAACAGCAACAAAAGATGTTTGTCTACAATTTACAATGTACAATGACCAGTCAATCCCCCTCTTGCATTGCTGTGCATTAACTGTTCTGTTTTAATGGAAACACTGAGAATACATCTATATCTGTAAGAAAATGCTTAGGATGGCAATAAGCGAAAGAATAGAGACTCACTAATTCTTTTTTTTTTTTTTTTTGCGGTACACAGGCCTCTCACTGTTGTGGCCTCTCCCGTTGCGGAGCACAGGCTCCGGACGCGCAGGCTCAGCGGCCATGGCTCACAGGCCTAGCCGCTCCGCGGCATGTGGGATCTTCCCGGACTGGGGCACGAACCCGTGTCCCCTGCATTGGCAGGCGGACTCCCAACCACTGCGCAACCAGGGAAGCCTGACTCACTAATTCTTCAGTGACTTTAGGAACAAAGATTAATGGGACTATTTTATATGTCTGTGACTCTTTAGGATTTATCAAGTGCTTTTCCATTTGTGTTTTCATCCAGTCCTGTAGTCCTATTCTACAGAAGAGGACACCCAGGCTGAGCGAGGTCACACAGGACTTGAATCTGAATCTCCTCCATCCAACTATGGTACCCTTACATGGAAGTCAGTGTGATGGACCCAAGGGGGGGACCCTCCCCTGATGGTGCACTTGAGAGGTGCTGATCCAAGAAGGGGATTTTTCTCAGGGCTGCTGTCCTTTGCCTCTGACCATCAGAAGAAATAGCAATTCTCTTATTTGACTACTATCTAAAACTTTTAGGAAATTTGCATATTTCATTTTTTTTTAACCTATCAGTATTTGGACATCAATCAAGATACCCCTCACTGACAGTGTCCCCTATAGTTAAAAGAGACTGGTGGTTTGGTAGAAAATGATCTTAACAGGAAATCCAATCTCAAATCATGTCAAATGCCCTTTCTGAATTCCTATTGTTCAAGAATCCTCAGAAATATCATAAAGCAACTAACAAATTTTATTATTCTTAAAAATACCTTCTCTCTCTACTTTATCTCTTTGAAATTTCTACCAAATCATAAAAAAACTAGAAAGAGTAATCCTAGGTAATATTCCCATCTTCAAAAATTAAATTTCCCTTCCTTCTGGGTTTTTATAGGGGCTAACCAAAAAAGGATAACCAAAAAAGGATGCGGCATTAGTAAGATATTGGATATTGAAAAATCATGGAGCTAAATCAGGATGATGTTGCATTTAAAACTGCAAGGATGAGTATTGAAGCTAAAAAGGTACCTTTTCGTTCTCCATTCTGTAAATTTCTCATACATTTAGAGTTTCTTTAAAAATGAAAAATCTGGATTTCCTCCCAATATCCTGATGGTTCAAGTAGTCCAGGTAGTCCAATTAAAAATTTTAATATCCTTAAAGAAAAAAGGAAATAGAAAAAGTTAAAAATAAAAGCCGTAGATCTGACGAAAATAACTTCATGGACGCCACAGGCTACTGAAACAAAGGCTAAAGAAAACTGACAAACTACATTTACATTTTATTCCCGACCACAGACAGCCCCACGGGGCAGAGAACTCCATCAAACGCCTGTAAATTCCTTCAGCTAACCGATCTGCTGTCATGAGACTTCAAGCAACCCACAGAATTTCCAGTGACAGCCCTCTCCCACCTTTAGAGAAGGCAAACCATTCTCCAGACCCCACCGAATGGACTGTAGCAAGCACAAGCACCCACCTGTTCACAGATCAGAGCTCGGGACTCAGAGCATGAGCCCAGGTTCCGGCTAAGCAGCCACAACCCTAAGTATCTGGATAAAAGTCTGCATCTAGATGTCTGATTTTCTCCCTTGACACACACGTGCATAGGCTCAGCAGTAAAGTCTTGGGAAACAGCTTGATAGGTAACTTACAAATTCAGTCCTTAAGCTCCAAACGTATTCTGGGCATTTAAAGAGCGCCTTATGATTAAGACTTTTTTTAAAAAAGACTTCCTTACAGATGCGGCTTCCTTAAAGCGCTATGTACTCGCTATTCAGGCGGCTAGTTCACGCCACAATGTTGGACCCCACCATGGAAGGCTTCATTTGCTCAGCAAGGCAACCAGGTACAGTCCCCCTGCCGCCACCGGCTCCCGCGCCCCGCGCACTTCCCCTAGCGCCAGGCCAACTGCCCCTCCCCCCACCGGTCCCATTCAGCGCGCCGCCCGCCAGGCAGTTCCTGGACAGCATCCTCGCGGTTTCTAGGGCAACGATTCCCGACCAATCAGAGTGCTGGTCGCGGGCCTGCGATTGGTTGGCGGCGCCAGGGGCGGGTCCGGACCTTCCGCCTTCGATTTAAAAATTTGGCGCGGAAAGCCGGACCGTGGTCGGCGCCGCCCCTTATCAGCGCGGGGCTTGAGCGCGGGCAAACCCGCGCCCGGAACCACAGCATCCCTGCCCCTCCCCCTCGCTCGCCCCCTCCCCTCTGCGCGGGAGCTCAGCTCCTCCCTCCACGGCCCCGGGAGGAGCGAGAGGCGGGAAACGGCCGCCGCTGCCTTCCCGAGCCCTCTCCCGGTGCCAGGCTGGCCGAGCGCCGCGTCCCTCTGCGCCCCGCTGACCTGTCAGTTCACCTCACGGTTGGAGCCGACGGGAGCTGAGCGGGGACTCCTCGGCACCCCTTCCCCGCTCAGGCCCGGGAGCCCGCGTGTCGGGCAGTCAGTCGGTCCTTACGCTGCGCAGAGGTGGGTGCCGGAGGGAAACGCCGGGACCGGGACTGGCGGGCCGGCGGGCGGGCAGAGGGAACGTGACCGTCCAGGAGCAGTCAAGCCCCCGATTTGAAATTAACCCGCTCCCGGCGCGAGCCGATCCCGCGGGCAGGGAGGGCCGCTCCCCTCCCCCACGCCCGCTCATCCCGGCCCCGGACCTCGCGCGCCAATCCGAGCCTCCAGACTGGAGCCGGCGGCGAATCAGGGTGCAGGCACCGCCCTCCGGTCCTGCCTCCACGACAGAGTTGGGGGAAAAGTTAAGCAACTTTTTTTTTTTTTGGCAAACACCCCCTCCCCTAGCTCAAAGTTGGGGAATGAAGTTTAGTCCGCCCGGGGCACGCGGGTTGGGACGCGGGCACTCCGCAATCCCCAGCCTGGGTCCATCCCACCCGCTGCCCAGCCCCAGATCCGCTCACCTGCCCTGGGGATCCCAGCCAGGACCATTACCCCTTCCACCCATGGCATGCATTATTGTGTTGCCCACCATCTGCTCATGGCCTCTAGAAACTGGGGTGTGGAGGGAGAAGCTTGCCAACCGGTGATCAGATTTGATGGGCGCGGGGTCTCGGCCCAGACTTGAAAACGCAGGTGTGGGAGGAGGAGGAATAAGGTTGAAAACCCGCCAAGCCTGTTCCAGGCGTCCCCCGTCTTCCCTCTCCAGGTCTCCTCCCGGCTCCTCCCTTTCCCCCTCCCTGTCGTCTTCCCTCGCTTTTCCCTCTTTTTCCGGTTTCCGAGCCTCGGGCAGCTTCAGCATGGATTATTGTAGAGTTCTAGATTAATAGGAGGTTTGGGAGACACTGTAGTGCAACGCCCTGTTTTGCAGACGGGGAAACCGAGGCCCGGGGCGGCAGCGCTGCCTTTGCCTGTGCCTGCATTGTTTGCGCCCGCGTTGTCTTGCTCCGCTGTTCTCTGCTTTAAAGCGTTTCCCTTTTCTGGGGACCTGTGCTGGAGTTGCGGGACCGCATTTATTGCCCAACAGCGCCTAGATCAGGGCGCCCATCTATCGACTGGTTTGAGCTCTTCCTCCTCTTTTGTAATTTCTCATCTTTTAAGCTCCAGCAAAGCGCGGGGCCGCAATCCTCTAGCGTGTAACTTATTTATATTTGTCAACGAATCACCCAGTGCTGACTTGCAGCGCGGGATATTCTTATATTCCCGGACGCGATATAAGGGCGGGGATACAGTGATACTGAGGCTAAGGTCGCCGTGCTGTAGCGACAGGCCGTAGGACCGGGGGTCCCGGTGGCGAGCGGTGGCTCTTTCTGCCGCTGAACGCGACCTCAGGGCGCGCAGGGTGGCTGCCCCGAACGGTTAGCGCCGTGGTGTCTCGGTCCTTCCCTCTCCGCTACCCGGGGAGCGGGTCCTACCCGGCTTCAGGCAAGTGTCGCTCAAGAACTCGCTTCCACCTGAAAGCCGACCTTGGGCGCGGTGCTGTGCAGAAGCCAGCGGCCACCTAGAGCTCTCAGATTTAAAATAAAGTGAGGTCACTGGGCAGGGCCCCACCGGGCCCCACCCCCGACAGCACTGAGCAGCTCGTTCTTACTGAGCCCCGGCACACCTTTTCCGGAGGAGGGTGTGTTTATATATACATCAACGAAAGGGGGGCAGTTGGTGCTTCTGCTTTAGCCACTGTTTCACGGATTGTTCCCCCTCTCCCACCAGCATTTACAGGAGAGTGCCTGTCCAGCTCTGTTCAACCTACCTTAAGTTTTTACAACCCGGGAATCCTCTTTAAAGGGAAGGTCTGATGCCACTGTATTCAGAACCGGTGACTGATGCGTTCACATCTATGGTCTACGGGGGCATTCATGCCCCAGGGGTCTGAGTGCCAAGTACCTGTAAGGCAAATAATGCAAGGAGCAGCCGCCTCTGGTGAGGCTGCACAGATGTCATCTCATTCAATACTCAGCACAGGTGTTAACTGTGAGTTACCATCCAGAAAGTGAAGTAGAACATTTTTTTTTTTTCCGGTACATGGGCCTCTCACTGTTGTGGCCTCTCCCGTTGCAGAGCACAGGCTCCGGACGCGCAGGCTCAGCGGCCATGGCTCACGGACCCAGCCGCTCCGCGGCATGTGGGATCTTCCCGGACCGGGGCATGAACCCGTGTCCCCTGCATCAGCAGGCGGACTCTCAACTGCTGTGCCACCAGGGAAGCCCGAAGTAGAACATTTTTAAGTAACAAACCCCAGGTCTCGGGGTAAGTGGCTGGTCTGGGATTTGAAGCCAAGTCTCTTTACTCCTGAGGGCTTTCCACTGAAAGCCATGTTCTCCACTGTGCTTGGGCCAGTCCGTACTTCCTTCACAGGATAGTTGCGCCCCATTTTATAGAGAAGAAAACTGAGGCACAAAAAGGTTTAAGTGATAGCCAAGTTAGCTATAGAGTCAGGATTATAATCCAGGTCTACCTGCTCCCAGTTCAAATATCCCATTCCACTGCTTCTGAAAGTCCCTATAAAAGCAATGTTGGTGACACATTAGACCACTCTTGACTACATAACCCCTCCCCCAACATAACAAAATATAGAAAAAGAGGGATCTGTAATTCTTGTTTTAATGACAATTGTCGTGTCTTATTGAAACATGCAAATTATAATCCAGTTTACTGACTGGGATGAAAAGTGGCCCTATTAAGAGGGAAATGATATAGTTTTAAAGTCTTAACAACCCTTTCATGTAAAGGAAATGAAAAAAGAAAGCAAGCTAAAACAATTCTACTCAACACTGTATGGTGTGTCTGATTTGAAATTCAGCATGAGTGGAAAGGAAAGACACAAGACTAACTGAAAACTTTCATGTTTACTGCACAACCAAGAAGGAAGGATGAAGGGGCAGATTTGAAATCTTTTTTTCTTGTATTGCTATCAGACGTGTTTTCCAGTTATATAATCCAAGGGAATATTCGTGCATTTGTTGCTGGTCTTTTGTTCACCATGTTGTATAATCTGTGTCTCACTGAAGTAGGCCAGTCTTTCGACTCTCTGCTGCTACCCTTATGCTAGCACAACTTGGAGGGTGAGATATTGGGTAACAAGTTCAGCATTAAACAATGTAAAAAGATATCAGAGGTAATGGGGAAAGATGGGAGTCACCTGAGGTGTCTAGATTCAAAGGTAACATTCAGGATTTTGGAATCACAGCCCTTTTCATTATCATCAGAACCTCACACGCGGGGTGTGAAAAAAGCAGCCTCTTCCCTGCTGACCAGGGCAGGTCAAGGAACTAAGAAAAAAGTTGCTCTAGCCAGTGGGCTCCTAGACCTTTCCTTCTTGCTCTCTCACTGCCTCCACCCCCCCACATGCTTCTATCGCCCACTCTACTTCCTGACCCAGTGGGGGCAGTGCGGGCTTGTGCTTTTTCTGCAGCACACATTGGCACGACCACTACAAAAGAGTCATCTACAGCTTTCAGTGGCACAGATCGCCATGTGCTGGGTTAGGTCGCAGCTGCTCCCAACCAGATCTCAGCCCTCCCTGGGCTTTTTAACTAGTTGGTTACTCTTCCTGAAAATGAAGCATGCTGAGTCCACTTTGGACAAGGTTTAAAGAGGGTAGATACGGCAAGGGGTGCAGGAGGGTAGGAGAGCCTGGAGGTGGCTTGTGCTGACGGTGGAGCCAGAATTGGTCAGAGCCTGCTGGGTTTGCTCCAACTCTCCTGTGACTTCCTGTGGGGAATGCCACTCGACTCCGAGCCCAGAGCGGATATCTGCAGCCCTGAACTCAGCTGCCGCGGCAACAGTTGTTGCTATTTATTGAGCAATTATTGCATCTAAGTTTTAAAAATGCTTTGGGGATAACAGAATACAAAATACTGAGGACCCTTTTTATAGAATTGGAGTCTGAGTGCTGTCCTCATTGCGTTACCGCATCATCTGATCTTAAAATTGTCATAGAGCTGAGGATCATGTAGGCTTAGCACTTATCTTGGATTGGAAGAGTCCATTTTCCAGGTTCTAGAGTACTGAAAATATATACAGATTCTTGGGAGTGGGGGCAGGAATTTAGTACCTGAGAAAGTCCCAGTCAATGCAGGAATCCCATAACCTCCCTGATCAGCGATGGCTACCCTTTGCTTGAAGTCTGGTAGGGAAGGGTAACAGTGCTGGCCCCTTCAGGCAGGTTCCTCACACCCTGTCCTGATCATAACCCTGGGTATGCATCTCTTGTTATACACACCCCACCCACACCACTGTGAGCTCCTCGATGGCAGGGAAAGGAACTCCCTTATATCTCTCTCCCCGCAGTGCTCATCTGGATGCCTGGCCCAGAGCAGGGGCTTGATAAGTATTGGTTGATTAAATAATTGCCCAGAGTATACCTTGTCGTTTAATCTCTATCTTCAGGGCCAAGTTCAATGCCTGGCACATACTTGGTGCTCAATAATGTTAGAAAAAATGAGCTCATAATTACCATCCTTTAAATTTTTTTTTTTTAACTTAGCTAAATACTATTTCCACCCCCCTCCCCGACCCATGACTTCTGTTTTATCTATTCATTCACTAAAACAGAGTATTCTGAATGCCTGCTATGGCCCCAAGCCCTGAATTAGGTGCTTGGTGTGTACAGGTGAGTGAAAGAGGAAAAGACCTTGCCCTACTGGAATTTACAGTCAAGGAGTAGAACAGTGTCTGGCACAAAGTGTTAACTGCTATTATTATTACTACCATCATCTTATTTTTTTCCTGTAAATGTGAGACTTCTCTGCCACCCGTCAGTTTAGCAAATGTCTTTTTTTCTATGTCCTACCTCTATAGTACTTTTTTTTTTTAAGTTTTCTGTAGGTATTTTTCTTCCTTAGGAACCCAAGTTCTGGTCTTTCCTTCTTTCAGCTCATGTGTATGGGTCACTTGCTCTGAGCCTAGGGACTGTGCTGGGCACCTGCTATAGGACCTGGCGGCTGCCGTCGCATCACAGTGACAAAACCAACCTTTCACTTACTCACCACCCTTCTTTCTTTCTTTCTTTCTCTCTCTCTCTCTCTCTCTCTTTTTCTTTTCCAGGGACATGGACTTCATTTGGACAGGTTGTCTGCTTCTCTGAGGCTTTCAGACTGCTGCTTCAGAGTCCCTGGAGGCAACCCGGTTTCTTCTGGAATGATCATTGAAGTCAGATTAAGTGGGTTAGTTAAACCTCTGCCGGCTCTCTGTTGCCAAGTCTTGGAGCCAGGAGCCAGGAAGACAGAACAGGCTCTTAATCAGCCAAGTTGGGTTGGGGGCATCTCCCCCACTGGGTTACAGGCAGTCACCAAGCGCTCTAAGAACCCACTTCTTCCCCTTACACGTTTCTTCTAACTCACTGGCTCATGTGAATTCTCCTTCAAGTCATGGTTTTCAGGATCTGACTTGATCTAATATACCCATGATATCCAGACATATTATGGTAGAGTTTAACGGCTTACTACACTGCCTCATCATATAGTACAGAGATTGGATAGGACATACATAGTTAATTTTGTTGACAAAATACTTAGGATCTTCTGAAAGAAGTGCATAACTGTCTTCTCAGTTTTAATTGCAAATGCTCAATAAAAGCTCACAGTATTTTTCAGTATGGAAAGTGGTTGGAGTAATTGCATATGAATCTGCCCACAAAACGGATAGTTCTACATATGTGTTTAAAATAGAGCTAAGCTTTAAAGTTTAACTCTTTCAGTAAATAAATAAATAAATAAATAAACACGTAAATATAGAGCTAAGCTTTATTACAAATTCAGTCTTTGGAATAAAAATGTATAATTGTTTTAAGGTTAGTTTGAATAATATGAAACATTACTTTTTTATTAAAAAAGGGAAAGGTATTTGCTAACCAAAATTTTTAGATACTGGTTATCTTGGTATCCTTGTGATAATAATGTCCTATCTGTGTCATAGCATCTGTGGCCGCCTCTTAGAGAAACTCGGGGTCTGGAGAATGGAGAGGCATCTTCTAGTCAGTCCTCTTCCTTGAGAGAGGATAGGGTGTGGATACAAGTTAGGACTTTGGAGTGAAATTGACCTTGGTTCAAAGCCTACCTCATCATTACAGCCGTGTAACCTTAGGCACATTACTTAACCTCCCTGAGCCTCACTTTCCCTTCCTCACTAAAATGGGGATCAAAATACCCACCTTGAAGGGTTGTTGTGAGGATTAGATGAGGTAATAGCTGTTACCGAGTACTGTAACGTGCTTAGCACAGTGTTTAGCACGTTACAGTAAGTACTCGATAACAGTTATTATTACATGTTATTGTAACCCACACAAATCCAGACAAAGCAATATTTGTTTTTGTTTCTTTGTGGGGTTTAATCACTCTGGGGAAAAAGATTCCCGGTAACCAGGTGGTTTGGCCAGGAAATTCCTCTTGACCAACAGAGTCTGCATCTTCCCACCCTCTTCCCCTTCCTCCTGCCGCCCCCTGCAGGAGGTGCAGCTGGCTCAGTGCACAACTTCAGGGGGGCATGTCCAGTGTCCTGGAAGCATAACAACTTGAGGCCTTTTTTTAGGACATAATTTACAGAAATGCTTGAGAAAGATACTTTGAAGAGGAAATAAATGCTCGAACATAACATACTCTTATCTCTTATTAAAATTAATAAGTACCTCATAATTGAAGGTTTCCTGTCTAGTTTATGGGCTCTATTAGTACATATTGCCTCTCCTGCTCTTTGTTCTCCTTTCTCTCTGCTCCCAGCACACAGACATCTTAAAGGCTGTAAACCTAGGCCTGGGCACAGAATTTGCCAACTGGCTTAGAATACAAGGACTCGGCTCTAGCCCTGGCTGTGGTGCCTTCTACCTCTGTGCCCTAGCGTAGACCACTTACCTCTTCAAGCCTCAGTTTCCTTCTCTGAAAGGGGTTGGTAATGTTTGTAGCATAAATATGTCACTGATTGTGTGAGACCAACCAAAGCAACATAAGTAAAAATAATAATGTTTGAAAACATGAATTGTGATTTGATTATAAGGAAATAGTCTTATTCATATGATCAGATCTCTTGCTAGCTTATTGATTTCCACAGTAGGAACTGCTATGTGCTATGTGATCTTAAACAAGTCACTCAACTCCTCTGAACTGTAGTTATCTCCCCTGTGATACAGGGAGAGCAGACTTAATTACTTAAATCTCCCAACATTGTATAATTTTATGCTGGTGTTAGGCTTCCCTTGGAAATTGGAAAAAGCACAGACTTTGAAGTCTGACAGAGTGGGGTCAATCCCCCACTTCACAGCTCGCTGTCTTTTTGTCTTTCTGGACCCGGAAAGGTCGTCTCAGAGGGTTCCAGGTATTTTGGAAAACGAACCGCAGTTTGGTTGAAGAGCAGTTTTGCTTGCAGGAAGACGTTAGCTGTGAGCAGAGCTCACAGCTCTGTGATGAAATGGATCAGGCCAAGATTCAGGTCTAGAATTTCCAAACTCCAGCGGCCCATTTGGTAGAACCAGTTTGCTTTTGCATGTTGAATTTTTGTTGAATGAATAACAGTGCCCCAAGAGCTGGGATGGTTTACGGGCGCCCTTGCCTTTGGTTCTGCGGCTCTCCAGGTGTGACCAAGCATTTCAGACAGGCCTGCCTCCCACCACTGGCCCCCCGCCCAGGGATGTTCCTGCAGCTGTGTCTCAGCAGGCTTTGGAAGTCCACACATGCCCACTGACTGGTCAGCAGCCCCTGGGATCATCTCCATAACCTTTGTCACAGAACATCAGAAATAGCGTGTCAAAGCTGGCATTGCCTGAGAGGCAAGAGAAGGAAATGGTGAGGTCCTTGATGAAAACGGGAGAAAGTTACCC
Source organism: Leucopleurus acutus (assembly GCF_964270905.1). Lineage (NCBI taxonomy): Eukaryota > Metazoa > Chordata > Mammalia > Artiodactyla > Delphinidae > Leucopleurus > Leucopleurus acutus. Next base: position 72,648,822 of record NC_139151.1, read on the forward strand.
AAATTCATGGTCTGATTCCATCAGCAGGATCTGGGATTGTTGCTCACTGCTTTCTCTCCTTCCGCCTCCAAATCAGTACAGTGAGCTAGGTTTATTTTTATTCTGACCCGAATATGTACCAACCAGTGCTTCTGTGGGACTACAGCACAGTGATAGTGTACTGGTGTTTCTGCAAGTTCTGGAAAGAGCTTCTGAATACTCAGCATGAACAAACCATGTTCAGGGGAATTTTAGTGCAGAGTTACTTAGGGCTTTTTTTTTTTTTTGGATAGTCTCTACTTTGAGGCCCTGGTTTTGTTTTTTTCAGCATTTACTGAGAGGTCCCCAGGGGGGCAGACACTCTCTAGGTGCTTCACGTTATCGGCACATTATCTCATTTAATCTTCACCGTGTACCTGAGAGGTAGGTTGCTCTTATCCCTATTTCGCAAATGAGGAAAGCTCTGGGAGGTGATTGGCTGAGGGTAACACAGCTAGCAAGCAGCAGGGCAGGGATGTGGGCTCTCAAGACCATGTTCAGAACTTCTACTCTATGCTGCTTCCCACTGGTAGAGCTTCACTGGTATAATATGCTGGGGAACTAGGAATCAGAATCCTGGCTTGACTAGCAAGCCTCCTTTTCTGTCCATGCTCCCCAAGTTCAAAACCTTCTCTTATCTCCTCCTTTCTATCTGTGCTTTGCACATCCTCTTGGTCACTGAGTCCTGTTAATTTGTCCTTCCCTTGCATTTCTTTTCATACATATCCTCATTACCGTGCACTTGGACTATTGCAGTAGCCTCCCAGCTCCCATTGTCACCAGCCTTTCCCTTTTCTATCCTTTCTGCTCCCCTTGCCAGGTTCATCTTCCTTTAACACTGCTTTGTCCTAAAATGTTTTATTTAAAGTGTCCCAAGGACTCTTTATGGTTCACAGGACGAGGTTGATACTCAGGGCTTGATATCAAGACCTCCCCACCCCACCCCTGCCACGATTGACCTCAGAGCTCCTTCCCAGCCTTACCCATCACTTCCTGCAATGACTTGATATTGCCTTGAGTTTCCTGACTTCGGCATCTTTGCCCATGACATATCCTCTGCCTAGAATGTTACACATTTTTCCACCCAGCCTACCATCTGTTAAAATCTCATCACGGCCTACCTCAAAGTGGCCTGTCTTCAGTGAAGCTTTCTCCAGCTGCCTTGCAGGAATGATGCACCCTCGAGCATTTCATAACACTTCAGCAGTGCACCTCACGTGTGGCTTCACTGCAGTTATCTGTGTGCCAACATTTCCTCCCTAATCCCGATGTGAGGGCGGAGCCCGTGTGTGTATGTCTCCCACCCCACCTCCACCCCCATGGTCATTATCATTAGCATAGTGCCTCACCCCACGGGGCCCTTACTTGGTTGAATGAATGATCTAATGAGTAGGGGAAACCAGAGGGTAAGAAACAAGACACTTATTGAGTGTCTATTATGTGCCAGACAGTGTTCTGTTATCGGTCATAACTCCTCTAATCCTTGCAGCTACCCCAAGAGGTAGGTGATATTATTGTACCCATGACAGACATGAGGAAACCAGGACACAGTGAACTGAGCCAGTTTGCCAAAGAATTAGTGAAGGACGCAGGATTCAAAGCCAAGCTGTCTGCCTCTAGAACCTGGGCTCTCACTGTGGCTGCCTCTCTAGGACTGTTTACGCATCCCTGAAAGGTCCCAGCAGGCTGATATGCACATCCTGTGAGAGCTACTTCATGGGCTTATAGATTTATGACTTGGCGGCAGGTTCAGGAGAGTCTGAGAACCAATAGGATACAGCTTTTCTTTGAGGCAGCACACGAAGCCTGGCCCACCTTGGCCATGTGCATTGGGCATATTGATGAGCCAATGGACCTGAGTGCTGGGGTTCCCTAGGTGACAGGTGACAGGTGCTATGTAAAAATGAAGCATGTTTTCCATGTCCTGTGACACATGGTAACCAGTACACGGTAGTCCAACTATGGGCCTGGGACTCCTATAGCACTTTTGGTGTGTGATGATTACTTGGTTAATAATCCTAATGGGCCTAGTGCACATACACTATGTTTATCACTCCCATCTCATAATTAACTTTTATATTTTCCTTAATTTTACCACTCAATCTGTGCACCAGAGTGACTGCAAACCCATATTTATCTAACTTAGCAAACATTTGCATGTGCTGCAATTAGACTCCCATGTTGTGTGATCAACGTCCTTTGCTAATTGCATAATTCCTTTTGCATTTAATCGTCGGATGGCAACCTTTTTTTTTTTTTTCTGTCTCTGTGGTTTGCTGCTGCTTGTGAGCTGCATGTGGAATCTCTGGCTGAGGCACCTGCAACCACAGAACCAAAGACATTCTCGAGCTGGGGGGAACTGCCTCCCTAGTTTACAGGTGAAGAAACAGAGGCCCAAGAAAGTGAAGGAACTCCCCAATCCAAACAGCTCATTATTGAGTTCCTGCAGCCGTGAAAGGATGAATACATCTGCAAAGAACATCTCGCAAACCATTCCAGTGTAGAAATTCCATGAATAATTCAAGCCGGTCTTGGCAATTAACATGGAGCCTGAGTCTGGACAGAATTAGGCTGAGCCTAAAAGAAATCAGGTTACGGGCAAGGAAGAATTTTAGGATATTCTGCAGTTATAACACTTAGCATTTGTTTTTTAGCTTCAGACTGCTTATTGCCAGCAGATATTTCATTATAAGGAAAGTTGGTGAAACTCTTCCCTCTCTTCTGCCTCTTTGGGGAAACTTTTTTATTCCTCTGTAAAGCTAGATTACAAGAGAGAGGAGCATTCATCCAGGAATTCGGGATTAGCATAGAAAGAATCAGATTATTAGAGTTGAGTGGGAACTCAAAGGTCTTCTGGGTTATTCAGCTTGTTTTACAGGCCATTGCTAAAGTCACAAAGTTTGTTGGTCGCAGATCTGGGACTCAAGTCTGGATCTGTATCTGCATCCAGGTTTTACTCACTACAGTGCTCTGCTAATGAAGAGACCAAGAAGACGGAAGTGCCTTGACTCCCCTCCCTCCCTCTCTCCCTCCCTCCCTCCCTCCCTCCCTTCCTTCCTTCCTTCCTTCCTTTCTTGGCACATTTACACAGAGCCTGGCCATACCAAGCTGGGGGTGTGAGGATGCAGAGGCTCAGACCTTGATTTTGGCTGGGATGAAAGGGCTAAGGAAGGGGATCCACCCACATGGAGAAGGCACCTGCTCCCCAAAGTGGAGATTTTTGAACTCAGAGAGGATTTAAGAGAATGCAGCAGTGCCCAACATAGTGCTGGCCCATTGTGGGAACTCTACCGATATTTGTGGAATGAATGTGTGTGTGACGAGGGGATGAGGATGGGGTGAAGAGGTTAGACAGATAAAAGCAGGCTAGCTGTTGCCACCTGCAGTTTCTAAGAAACCATTAGAAGCCTGTCACAGTGGACTTCATCTCTTCATCTGCCTAGGAAGATATGGTCATTAATGCAGAAGCACCACAAATTGTCAGGGCTGGAAAATATAGTCCAGTGGTTTGCTCAGAAAGAAGAGGCGAGTGGCTAGTGGCCTCCGCCACATCTCCTGAACTGAGAAAACTTCCCATGCTGCTGACAGCAATAGGAATGCCCTACTCTCTTAGCCTCTACTATGGCATTTGCTACCCTCCATCAGATATACCCTCTGAATCTCCTGGTTCCTAACACAGTGTCTAGAGAATAGCAGGTGCTCAGTAAATGTATATTGAATGAACAAATGCATGGATTGTACACTGTTGAAATGTATGGCTCTCACCAAGTCAGCAGGGAGATAGGTAGCCGAAGCAGTATTAAAAATATTTTAATAGCTTATATAGGTAGACCAGAGCAATAAGATTAAATTTACCTAGTGTATGTGTAACACAAAGTTTACACTTAGTTTCAAAAAATCGCCCACATAAGGAGTGGATGGTGCTCCAAGGGGCGCAGCCCATATAAAAAAAGCCAGTAGGGGGTAGGTGTTAGTGGGCCATAATTGTGATGTAGCCGCTGAAACAGGATTGGATTCCATAAGAAGCATCCGGGCCCAGATCAATGCAGGTGACACAACTTGTAGTTTGAGCTCATGCAGGTCACTCAGGCATGATGTTCATCTAGGGTTTTATTAATAGCCACACCTTAACCTGGGTCCAGTGCTTTAGATTACAGTGTTTTCCCAGGCATTATCTTGTTACACTGTCCTAATGAGACTTTTTATATACCGGCAAGGGCAAGCAGACTTGCTCAAGGTCACCTAAGTAGTAGGTGGCTGAGCCCAGTCTTCTGACCTCTTGTCCGTACTCTTTCAATTGCATCAGGCTGCCTTTCTGCAGACCAGAGCCCCCGCTGGGCGGCATCTAAAAGCAAGGCCAGCGTGATGCTTGTCAAGCGCTGTCACAGTGGACACGCTCAGATGGGCACCTTGCCATCAGGCAGCCTGACAGTGGCTCAGAAACCACTTTTCTTAACTCAGGGAGGGCTTTGACGGGCCAGCTCACGTCCGCAAGCACAGTGACCCTGGCCTGTTTCAAAAACTGACAGCAGACAAACATTGAACATTACCTACCCTCTGAGTGAGCCCCCAAAAGAGCAAATCTCTGCTCTTAGCCCCTCAGGTCCTGTGCAGGGATTTGTGAACTGGGCTGCAAGGAGGAGGAGGAAAGGGAAAATAGCTAAAAGCTGTCAGGTGCCTGTGGAGTATCTGGTTCGAGACATTTCACATTTCTTTGAGCTTCCTGTTTTTCACGCAGTACCTGTCTCTGCAGCCTCACTGCTCACTCTGGTCACCACTGGACTCCTCCACCCCCTGGCGTTGGGTTGTCATAAAAATCCCTCACATTCATCTGGCCTCCCCCAAGGGCTGTCTTATTCACTCTCCCAAAAAAGCCTCTGAGGAAAGAAACAAATTGCATTCTCTTACTTACATGTGGAATCTAAAATAGTTGAACACAGAGAGAGTAGAACGGTGGTTACTGGGGGTGTGGAGGTGGGGGGAATCGGGAGACACTGGTCAAAGGGTACAAGGTTGCAATTACGTGGGATGAATAAGTCTAGAGACCACGATGGCTAGTCTAACAGTGCTGTGTTGAATACTGGAGATATGCTAAGAGAATAGAATTCAGGTGTTCTCATCACAAACAGGTAACTGTGAGATGATATGTTAATTAGCTTGACTATGGTAATCGTTTCACTCTGTGTATCAAATCATTTTTATTAAAAACAAAATAAACCAAAAAAATCCTGTGAGCTGGGTAGGGTAGAGATTATTTCCTCATTTCACAACAACGCACAATAATGTCCATCTGTTTATCCATCCATCCACCATCCAACCGTCTATCCATCCTTTCGTTCATTCATTCAACAAACTGTTACATGCTAGGAACTGTGCAATTCACTATGGAAGCAAATGTGTCTGGGAAGCTCTTGGGAGAGATATATAAACTCATAGAAAAAAAAAGAGGTATTATTTTGAGGCTTCTCAGTAGGAAGGCCATACATTTAGATAATGGGGTGGCGGGATGTTATTACAGACTGTGACCAGTAGGTGACATTCTGGGTCACAGGATGCTCAAGAGCCCTTTAGCCTTCCACATGCTAAGCTTTCATTTTATATTCATTACTGTATTTAAAATCAGATTCTAAGTCATATCATTGAAAGGCTGTATTCAATTTGATTTTAATTCCATTTATTTGCTGTTAATTGTTCCATGCTCTTCTAAAATGGTCAAATTAAATCTACTCGTTTCACGGCTTTCTGGGTAAGTGAAAGACATGTCCAGGAAATTCAGGCTCCTAAATAAATTAGCACCTCCAGTGATTGGTTTTAGGTCCCAAATTCCTTTCTTAGGAAATGCTACTGGGAAAAGGTCTGGTAGGATACGCTCTAAGATGTTAGTGGTGATCTCTCCCAGTGGTGGGAATACAGATGGTTTGGTTTTGTTTTTTTCATACTTGTTTGTACTTTATTCAGTTTTTACAATGGGCATCTATTAACTTTCTTGTTTGTATTTACTTTTTCATTGAAGTATAACCTACAAAGGGAAAATATGTAAATTGTAAGCAAACAGCTTGGATTTACATATTTATATACATAAGTAATCTCCACCCAGATCAAGATATACATTACCCAAGCCCCCAACATTCCTTTGGGTCCCTTCCCAGTAACCCCTCTCCTGCTAGGAACGACTCTTCTATCACCATGGATTAGTTTTGCCTAATTTTTTACTTTATATATATATGGAATCATACAGGATGTCTTCTTTTGTGTCTGGATTATTGTTCAATATTATTTCTTTAAGCTGATGTCTATAAATACATAAAAACTCACCAATCTGTTCTGTTGTTTTGTGTAGCAGAAGTCAGTTCTTTTTCATTGGTGTGCAGTATTAAATTGTGTGAACATGTTGTCCGTCTGTATGTTTGTAATCAGAAAAAGATTTACTAAAAATGATTACATATAGACATAGAAACTTGCTGGAGGCCAAGGAGACATCTCAACTGCAAGATCACCTTCACAGTGCGTGGGTTTAGACAGCTATGCAGGGATTGGCTTGGGCGCAGAAGCACAGGGTCTCTGAGAGAGGATGAGGACGTAGCTAATTGTTGGACAGCAGATAAGGCAAGTTCTGGTTCTCCCACTGGCTGTGTGCCCTTGTGGCCAGTCACTTACGTCAGTTGTTCTCACTGAGCCTCAGTTTCCTCATCTGTAAAATGTGTCATATTACCAGATTTAGAGGAAGAAAAGAAGGAAAACCCCAGAACATCCAGTTACATTTGAATTTCAGATAAACAATGAATAATTTCTTAGAATAAGTATGCCTGTAATTGCATGGGACATACTATCCTAAAGAATTATTCACTGTTTATTTCCAATTCAAATGTATTTTTTCTGGCAAAAACAGGTGTAAAAAGTTCCCTGCTTACACGATAACACTTGACGAAGTGTTTGCAGGCAGAAAAGCACGTACAGGTGAAAGAAACTAGAAAGGGCCAGAAAGGCAGGGAGAAGGAGCACCGCGTTTGGAAATTGAGCCCTGTGAGCCCCCGTAGGACAGAGACCTTGCGTCTCTTGCCCACCACCGCGAGCCCAGCGCACAGCCCGATGGCTGACTCAGGAGGAGACGCGGAAGCATTATCTGATGAACGACTGAATGGATTTGCTTTCCAGCTCCTACACTTGCTTGATTTTGACGTTAGGTAAGGTAGTTAACCACTCTGTTTTTTTTTACTGCGTTCCTTCAACACATCTTTCAGGGAGCCTGACTCTGTGCCAGGTACTAGGGAGAGACCGATGAACCGAGGGGGTTTCTGCTCTCCTGGAGTTTCATGAAGAAGAAAGAGGGAAAGTAGACAAGTAAACACGTAGGAAAAAGAAAGACAATTTCTGGTAGTGATGAGTGCCGTGCTGGAAATAAATAGGGTGTGTTAACAGAGCGGGTCAGAGGTAGTATCTGGCGGGGGGTGGGGGGGGTGGGGGGGTGGGGGGGTGGCTGGGCAGGGGCCGCTCTAAGGAAGTGATGCTGAGCCGAGACGCCAGGGCTGATGAGGGAAGAGCCCAGGGAAGGGGCCTTCTGGGCAGAGGGAAAAGCAGGTCTTCTTACCTGAATCTTGAGGATGAGAAAAGCTACTTCCCACCTCACAGAACTGCAGGGGTCAAATGAAGGAAGGTTGATTTGTGAAATTTTCAGGTTCCCTACGTGGGAAAGGGATTACGAACTTTTCTCATGGAGTCTCAGCCCCAGTCCCCAGGCCACCTGGAAACTCAGGACTATTTGGTTCTTTAGGTGTACGTGCAGAGCTGCTCAGTACCGTCTGGGTGGAACTGTTTCTACCAGTCTGTGGTGAGATAAGTACAAACACTGCAAGTGTTTAAAACTTTAATATTGCTGTGCCATCCAAGTGCAGAGGGTATCTTATACTTTTTTCCACTTTATTTTTCTATTATCAGTCTGGGATGGACTGAGGAAAAAAACACCCAACTGGTCCTTCACCACAGATAGTTTGAAAAACATTGGTGTAGAAGCTGTAGAATTAGAAAAATCTGGCCTTTATTGCAGCCCAATCTCAATAACTGGTTGATCTTAATTGAAGTGTATTATCTCCCTGTGCCTTGGTGCTTCCACTTATAAAATGGGCAAAAGAGTGCTCACCTGTTAAAGCTTTGAGACACCAATGAAGAAACGTGTAAAGCACCCAAGTACGGTGAGTGGTGCAAAAATGTTAATTCCTATTACTATACTACTAGTATCTGACATTCATTTCATTCATTTGATCAACAAATATTTATTGAGTGCCTAGTATGTGCTAGGCCTTCTTTTAGGAATATGGGGTTAAAAAAAAAGATAAAACCCCCTTTTCTTAGCTTTTGTGGGGAGAGAGAACAATAAATGAACAAGTGAAATGAATAAGTCAGATGATAACAGCTATGAAGACAAATAAAACAGGGGAGAGAGAGTGGAGAGATGGGTGGGGGCAGGCAGAGAAAGCCCTACTGAGCAGAGAGGAAAGAGGTGAGGGAAAGACCCAATTGACTCTCGAGAGGAAGAGTTCTAGGGGGGGGCAGACAGCAAGTGCAAAGGCCCTGAGGTGGGATCATACCCTGCCTGGTGCGTTCAAGTAAACAGCAAGGAGACCAGTGGGACAGAAACAAGTCAAAGTGAGAGGGGGCAGGAGGTAAGTCAGAATGGGAGAAGGGGCCTTGACCTCCAGGCCATTACAAGGACCATGGGTTTGGCACAGACTTGAGAAGGGCTTGGTCCTTAGTGGGAACTTTTCCCTGAGGACAGAGCCTAGAGTCTGTGAGGAGGCAGAGGAGCCCGTGCCTGGCTTTGTGATGCTCCCCCTCCCCAAATCCAAGTGGGGGGCCTTTAATTCTCCTTACTGCAGTTCTCAGCCTGAAATGCACAGTACTTACCAGTCAGGCCCCGACTCTGTTTCAGAGGGATCTTTTTCAGCTGCAATAGGATCAGGTCAGAAGGCACTTGTGAAGTCAAGTCTGTATTTGTGTCACCTGTGTCCTTTTCAAGGCAGCTGAGCTTTTTAGGTTCTTAATAGATACTGTGGATCCTCATTTTTCGCAGATTTGCAAATTCACCTACTTGCTAAGATTGATTTGCAACTTCGAAATCAATGCTCGCTGGGCTTTTACAGTCATTTGCTGACATGCACAGAGTGGAAAAATTTGAGTCTCCATCATGCACGTTTCCAGCTGAGATGTTCTGCCTCCTCATTTCCCTTACACTATAGTGTCCTTCACAAGGTCTTCTCAGGGCCATGCTCTTTGCATTTTCTGTGCTTTCTGTTGGTGATTTTGCTGTTTAAAATGTTCCCCACGTGTTGTGCTAGAGTGCTGTCTAGTGTTTGTAAGCACGGGAAGGCTGTGATATGCTTTACACAGAGAATATGTGTGTTTGGTGAGCCTCATTCAGGCCTGGCTTATAGTGCTGTTGGCTGTGAGTTCAGTATTAACGAATCAACAATATATAGTATATTGAAGTGGTGTTTTTAAATAGAGACACATGTAAAACAAGGTACGTATCGATTGGTTGACAAAAGTGTTGTGACCAGAGGCTCCCAGTAACCTAACCCTGTATTCCCCCTAGGAGCTACGGTTCAGTATTCACTGTAATTCAGTGTTCGCGGTGACTTTATAAAACGTAACTACAGGGAATAGCAAGAATTGACTGGACACGGCCAAACTGTTTTCCAGAGAAGTACAATCAATGTGCACTGTTACCAGCAGGATGTAAAAATGCCTGTTTTACTCCATACCTGCCAGCATTAGATGTTATCATTTAAAAAAATCTTTTCTAAGTTGACAGGTGAAAAGACTATCTAATTCTAATTTGTGTTTTTCAACTCCCGGCAAGGGTGAAAGTTTCTCCTAGTTTGTTAACGTCCCTTGGTGACTGTTCATCACATTTTAGGACACATTTCCTTGAGTCCTTTGTGAGAGGAGAGAAGGATGGAAGCGCTTTCCAGGATCGGGAAGCCAGACCAGGGCTGCAGGGGGTGAATTTTCTTTTTCCTCATATTTCCTTTGGCAGAGAAAAAAAAATTTTTTTTTAATTTTTTAAAATTTACTTTTTTGTTTTTAATTTTTATTGGAGTATAGTTGATTTACAATGTTGTGTTAATTTTGGGTGTACAGCAAAGTGAATCAGTTATCCATATACATATATCCACTCTTTTTCGGATTCTTTTCCCATTACAGGGTATTGGGTAGAGTTCCCTGTGCTATATAGTAGGTTCTTATTAGTCATCTATTTTATATATAGTAGTGTGTATATGTCAATCCCAATCTATCCCTCCCCCTCCCTTACCCCCGGTAACCATAAGATTGTTTTCTACATCTGTGACTCTATTTCTGTTTTGTGAAGAAGTTGATTTGTTCCCTTTTATTAGATTGCACATATAAGCGATATCATATGTTTGTCTGTGTCTGACTTACTTCACTCAGTATGACAATCTGTAGGTCCATCCATGTTGCTGCAAATGGCATTATTTCATGGTGAATTTTTTTTAATCACAGGATTTTCTTCAGGTCAAGGGAAACCACAATCGATTGCGTCCCTGGCCTGAGCAAGCCTTGTGCCAAACTTCCCTGGGGTAGCACAGCCAGCTTTGTGTGACACAGCACTTCTGCTCAGGTGGCTAGAACAGAGCTTTCCATTCAGATGCCTCAGTAAAGAAATACCACCAACCTATTGGCTGGGTGACCTTGGGCCGGTTTCTTAACTTGTGCCTCAGCCGCCTCATCGGTAATAATGGAGATGATAATAATAACACTTTACCTCGTAGATTTCACAGGTGGACGAATGAGTTAGTGCAGGAAAATCACTTAGGACAAAACCCAGCACCCTGGAACAGCTCCGCACATGTTGGCTTTGTTCTTAAATATTCAGCTGGCGCCAACAGTCCTTTCTCTGCTTTGTTTCTCTCACTGTCTGGGTAATGCACTTGCCCTATGGCTGGTGCCAGCCTTCTCTGCCTGCCAATTTCCAGGCAAATTTAGTGCAAAAATCGAGTATGTGTGGGGGTAGGGTGGGGTGGGGAGTCTGAACCCTTCTTAAAAAGATGGCCCTTTGAAAGCCTCAGCTACGTCCCCTACATTCCTTGTCAGGTAGCTTCCTCCTTTGTAAACCCTCTGCCCGCTGGTTTGGGCAGCTACCCATTCCTGAGCCAGCCTACAGGATTTCTCTTCCATCATCAATGGAAACCGTCTTCTTTGTCCTTTTTAACTTGGTTCCGCACTTTGAACATGCTGTGCTCTTTGACTAGAATATGTCCTTCTATCATTCATTTGACAAATACCTGCCATTCATCGTTCTAGGTTCTGGGGATGTAGCAGTGAACGGACCAAGTCCCACCTCATTGTGTGGATATTCTATGTGGCATGTGTGCTCACTCGCACACACATGCTTGTGTAGAAATAAACACTTGCACTGGTAAATATGTAAGAATCAGAATGTAGTAAGTGTCTTTAGCTGGTGAACCTCTGCTCATCTTTCAAAGTACAGACGAGAGGCCACCTCCTCCATGAAGACTTTCTGGACTGCACCGCTGCTTCGATTCTTTGTCCTGCTCTGTGCATAGGCCTAGACCATCACTCTTTGTTTTTTTTTTTTAAAGATTTACTGGGCTTCCCTGGTGGTGCAGTGGTTGAGAGTCTGCCTGCCGATGCAGGGGACACGGGTTTGTGCCCCGGTTTGGGAAGATCCCACATGCAGCGGAGTGGCTGGGCCCGTGAGCCATGGCTGCTGAGCCTGCATGTCCGGAGCCTGTGCTCCGCAACGGGAGAGGCCACAACAGTGAGAGGCCTGCGTACCGCAAAAAAAAAAAAAAAAAAGATTAAAGATTTACTATTTATTTATTTATTTAATTTAATTTTGACTGCATTGGGTCTTAGTTGCAGCATGTGAGGGCTTTGTTGAGGCATGTAGGAGCTTTCGTTGTGTCACACGGACTCTTTGTTGTGGTGCGCTGGCTTCTGTCTAGTTGTGGCACACAGGCTCCAGGGCGCATGGGCTGTGTAGTTGTGGCGTGTGGGTTCCAGAGCGTGTGGGCTCTGTAGTTTGCGGCATATGGGCTCTCTCGTTGAGGCACGCAAGCTCAGTAGTTGTGGCACGTGGGTTTAGTTGCCCCGTGGCATGTGGGATCTTAGTTCCCTGGCCAGGGATCTAACCCGTGTCCTCTGCATAGCAAGGTGGATTCTTTACCACTGGGCCACCAGGGAAGTCTCTGACCATCACTCTTGACATGCTACATTGTAACGTATTTCTCTACAGGCTTGTTCCTCACCTGACCATGAGCTTCTTGAGATCAGATACTAAGTCTTACTTTCATTTTCCTAGCATTAGGGAGAATGCTGGCACAGTGGGAGCTTAATAAATGTTTGTGAATGAATGAATGGGTGAGTGAATGAATGAAGCAGAGGGTGGGTGCTCCCTCTGTGTGTCTGGGTAAGTAGTTCTGCAGCTTATTCCCTTAGTAGTCATAGCCAAATCTGAATGTCATCTACCAAATGGATAGTGACTTGCAAACATACTGGAAAAGCACAGTGTGACGAATGTCACTTGCTCAGCCAAACCTTACAAACCTTACAAAAAGGCCAGGGAACCCCAAATGTAACACACCCTAAACCTAAACCAGGGCAAACAATCCTCCTGCTTGGAAGCTTAACTTAACCCAAGTGTCTGCCATCTATTGGAATTTGAACTGATTTAAAGTTGTCTCCATGCCCCCATCTTCCCTGACAAGTCAAATCTCACTTGATAAACTAGTTATAATGGGAATCAAACCTTCCTTTCATTCCAGAACAAAACAAGGAGTTGGAACCTATTTTCAACTCTGCTTAAGTCAAGACTTCATTTCATTGGCATCCTGCCCTCCTGAGAAGTCTGGTTATCTTAGAGGTCAAACGATGCCCCATTTGACAAATTATTACAGACACTGAGGTGGGCAGGACCATGCCTTCATATTCAGAGGGTGAACCTGAAACCGACCATCTTTGCCCCTGACACCAGATGTCAGCTGGTGCTGGTGGTTAGCGCCTCGTCCTCTCAGCCTCCCACATCCACGGGGAGCGTTGTTTCTCCCGGGACACGTGCTGAGCCACCATCTCCTTCAGTCCCAACAATGGCCCCTTGAGCTGAGCAGGCCCGGGATACGATCCCTGTTTCGAAGATGAAGAAACGGAGGCCAAAAGAGAATAAATGCCTTGCCCAAGTTCACACACTCACTTAATTTTGGGGGCTTCAGGTCAGCTTCTCTCACCTCTGTGATTCAGCCACATCCTGTGATCGAGGACCAGTGGGGCACCACAAGCTTCCAGCCCCCTGCTCACTGGCATTCACAGAATTTGGTTCCCCAAACCTTTATATCTTCCCCGCATGAATTTGTACTCCAAGTTAAAGAAAACTGTTCAGTGGGGGACAGTTTCGTCCCATGCCATCCATTCCCCACTTTTCTTCCCTTCCACTGTCAATACAAGACATCCTTGTTTTATAATAAAGAGCCTGGCACAGGGCAGGGGGATGAGTGGTGGGACAAACACCGGTCTGCAAAGTGGTGCAGCTGCAGAAGTGTGGTTTACGCCCATTTTCATGAGAATTCCTCTCTGGCAGGGGCCCAGGTAGCAATGGCAGGACCCACCCTCGCCTACCCCTGCACCTGCACTTGGGGCTGGCGTTCCCTGAAGGGTCCCCGTGGAGCGTGGACAATGGCGAATTGTCCATTACTCTGGCAGGAGGTTGGACACACCTCCAGTGGGTTGTCTTTTGAGAAAGCAGCGTGCAAAGGGATCCTCGGGCTGGGGCATCACCAACCCCTGAGTGGGTGCTTCACGTGCGGGGGAGGAGGCAGGTGAGTCATCAAAGCCTCGAATCCCCTGGAAGTCCTCAGAGTGTGCGTGGCTGAGTGGCATCCTGTGGGCGGGAGAGGGGGGCCAGAGGGGAAAGGCCATCTGCCTCTAAGCTTCTCCCCAGGAAGCCTGCAGGTGCCTGGAAGTGACAGAAGATCACTGTGTAATGGCTCTGGAAAGGCCGTTAGCGCATCCCCCTAGGTGTTCCTAGGTGTCCTCTGGTGGTCTGTGAGATGATCTTAGGAGTCACATGGAGAAATGTTGAGTTTTTAAAAATTGAAGTAGAGTTAATTTACAATGTTGTGTTAGTTTCTGGTGTACAGCAAAGTGATTCAGTTATACACATATATATATATACATGTATATATTCTTTTTCATATTCTTTTCCATTATAGTTTATTACAAGATATTGAATATAGTTCCCTGTTCTACACAGTAGGCCCTTGTGGTTTATTTTATACACAGTAGCTTGTATACTGTGTCTGCCAAACTCCTAATTTATCCCTCCCATCACTCCCCCCACTTTCCTCCTTGGTAACCATAAGTTGGTTTTCTATGTCTGTGAGTTTGTTTCTGTTTTGTAAATAAGTTCATTTGTATCATATTTTAGATTCCATATATAAGTGATATCATATGATATTTGTCTTTCTCTGTTTGACTTACTTCACTTAGAATGATAATTTCTAGGTCCATCCATGTTGCTACACATGGCATTATTTCATTCTTTTTTATGGTTGAGTAACATTCCATTGTATGTACGTATATAGAGATTTATATACCACATTCTTCTTTATCCATTCATCTGTCAGTGGACATTTAGGTCGCTTCCATGTCTTGGCTATTATAAATAGTGCTGCAATGAACATTGGGGCGCATGTGTCTTTTTGAGTTAGAGTTTTCTCCGGATATATGCCCAGCAGTGGGATTGCAGGATCATATGGTAGCTCTATTTTTAGTTTTTTAAGGAACCTCCATACTGTTCTGTAAAGTGGCTGTATCAATTTACATTCCCACCAACAGTGCAAGAGGGTTCCCTTTTCTCCACACCCTCTCCAGCATTTATTATTTGTAGACTTTTTAATGATGGGCATTCTGACTGCTGTGAGGTGATACCTCATTGGGGGAAATACTGAGTTTTAAATGTAATAGCCATACATTTTTTTTTTTTTTTTGCGGTACGTGGGCCTCTCACTGTTGTGGCCTCTCCCGTTGCGGAGCACAGGCTCCGGACACGCAGGCTCAGCGGCCATGGCTCATGGGCCCAGCCGCTCTGCAGCATGTGGGATCTTCCTGGACCAGGGCACGAACCCGTGTCCCCTGCATCAGCAGGCGGACTCTCAACCACTGCGCCACCAGGGAAGCCCTAGCCATGCATTTTAATGTGTCTCTTCTATTTATGGCAAGTCATATAGCTTTTCAATTGATGGCCACGATACAAAGTTTTTAAAAAAGAAGTTGACATGAAGATGAATTGATATAAAAAACTATTTAGAGAAGCAGCATACTATAATAGTTAAGAGCGTGAACTCTGAAGCCAGATTTCCTGGGTAGGATTCCCGGTTCCACCCTCACTGGCTGTGGAGTGATGGGCGGAGACTTCACTCTGCGACAGCTTCCTTATCTGTAAAATAGGAGCCATTTCCTAAGGGTGTTTGGGTGGTTACATGAGTTAATACTTATAGAGCGCTTAGAACATTTACCAGCTCATACTAAACACTGTATAAGTAACTGTTAAATAAAATAAAGTGAATTGAAGGTGGAAGGGGTATATGGGGCAAAAGTCATGAGGATGGTTCCAGGACAACTGAAGGTTTAAGAAAACTAGGCTTCTGCTGCCTTTCCTGTGACTGACTGGGAACCTGGAGACCCAGAGGGCAGAAGGGATGTGTCCAAAGTTACAAACTGACCTGGCATGGTGGAACCAGGACGGAATCCCTGGTCACCTGGCTTGCTGTCTACTGCTGGGCTGCAGGGATGGGCGCTTCTATGGAGAAAGGTGATTTGTTCCACGGGCCACTCTGCAAAATGGCAAATGTGGTCTTTAAGAGAGGTGACACAGACATTTCCTCAGAGGAGCCCTAGCCAACCCTGACCCCTTGGATGGATACGGTCCCCCAGAGCTCCCTGAGCGCTGATAAACTGACCACAGCTGTAAAGCAAATACTATTTGAGTAAACGCCCCATAGGCCAGGGCCAGGCCTGTCTAGTTCACTGATGGAGCCCCAGGGCCTAGCTCAGAGACTGGCCCACATCAGAGAAGTCTCTAAACCAATATTTGATGATTGACTTACTGAGAAAAACAAATGATCCTCCATTATCCCCATGATAAGCAGCTGACAAGGGTGCATCACTCCATAGTTTACCTGAAGCACTGTCACACCGGCTCCTCACTACCACATGCGGTTAGCAGAGCAGTGGTTACAGTTGCCATTTAAAGACAGAGACAGCCCAGAAAGATTAAGTAACTTGTGCAAGGTCACGCAGCTATTACATGGCAAAGCTGGACTAGAACCAGCTCCTGTGGTCCTGCATCTGGTACTGTCTCTGCTAAACCAGGTTTTCTTCTGGCTGTTTATCTGAATAACCAACCTCGGATATGGCGCAGTGCCTGGCTTATGATGGCCACCCCCCACCTCCAGCACTGTTTGCTGATGGGTCGGTGACCAAGTGAGAAGTGGGAATGAGAGACAACAAGAGACTTCATGGGGGTGGGTGAGAAGGGTGTCAGGTGAGGCTGGAGGGTACAGGAGGAGGAAGAGGCTGGAAGGAATTCTCTGAAGACAGGCTGCCTCTTTTATGACTATGTGGCTGGTCAGGCCAGGCCTCAGCTCCAGCCTCCCCTTGCTTTTGATTGATCAGAAAATTTCTTATTGGTTCCCTAACCACCCAGAATAAATCCACAGCCCTCACAATTGTCCACCAGAGCCACATGAACTGGCGGCCCATTATCCTTGCTCTTTCCACTCTGCGGCCCATCTAGGGCTTACTACATTGGCCATTCCTAAAACATTCCAGCATGCTTGGGCCTCAGGGCCTTTGCACCTGCTGTTCCCTCTCCTCTGCCTGGAATGCCTTTCTGTCTCAAATGTCACCTCCCCAGAGAGGCCCTCTCTTCCACCTTACCCCCTTGTCCTGCTTCATTTTCATGACACCGTTCACTCCCTGGCATTATATCGTATATGTGTTTGTGTCTGTCTGCTAGAAGTCAAGCATCATGGGGGCAGGGGTTTTGCTTACTTGTTCATTGCTGTATGCCCAGTGCCTCGCGCAGTGACTGGTGTCTATCAGGAACAAATTGAACTTATTTGCTGAGTGAATGAATGCGTTTGGAAGCTTTTACTGCTCTGCAGCTTCCGGGTATGCAACCTCTAGCTTTTGGGAGGAACAACGATCCCAGCCTAGCTTGCTGGCACCTGCCAGGCCTCGGGACTTGTACTTTGTTAGATTCACTGGCTTCCTAGGGGAGAGGAGGCATGTATGGCAGGAGGCAGCCAGAGCCCCGACATCCTTTGCCCAAACCATGTGCCCCGGTCCCGGAAGAAGATTCCAGTAGGTGAGGGCGTTGGGGGGGGAAACCCTGAGGCTGGACGGTGGACCCCGAGGCCAGAGCAGGTGAGGGTGGGCAGGGCTGGGAAAGGTCAGAAGTGAGAAGGCTGGGTGGGGTCAGGGAGTAGGTCTGGGGTTTGGGGGTGGCAGGGAGGGGAAGAGGTGCCCCTGGTGGCCGGCATGTCTGGAATGATAGTGGGGTGCCAGTTGACGAGGCTCCTTGGGGGCACTGATGACGTAGGGCTTCCCAGCTGGCCCTGGTGGGGCCTAAAGGTCCATTTCTTGGCAGAAGCAAGGACAGCAACAACATTGGAATATGTCAAGAGCCTTTATATCTGTTATCTCACAACTACGTGTGGTATTGATACGTTCCTTCCTTCAGTCAACAAACACTTCGTTGATCCCTTACCAAGAACCGGGCACTGTGGTCGTCGCCTTAGTCGCGCACAGCAAACCTCCACATTTACAGGGTTAACACTCCTTCAGCGGAATTGATTAGTTATTTGTTAAAGCGCACCATCAACTTTATCATCAGTGCTAAGAATAGCACAGAGTAGTGCTTAAGTGATATTTTTGAATTGCTGGATTAATACCTAGGTTAATCAGTTTCACCACTTAATAAACAAGGAAATAGCCCAGAAAAATCAGATTTGGAAGTCTTGAGGCTGAAAGGCTCTGGTCTAAAAGCAGAGGTTCTAGGACCTTGGTTTTCACAGACTGATCAATTTCTAAATGAAAAGTGCCAAAAAAAAAAAAGAGTTGGCCAGTTTTTTGTTTTCTAAGTAAGGAAAGGGAGAACAGGATGACCAATACTCATGTCACAAAAGGATGTTTTTAACACTCCAGTTATGTGAAGGATGATCCCAGAATTTTTTTAAATTGCGGTGCATTTTGGCTTGGTGGGAAAGCTACTACATTGTTTTTATAGTTCTCATTTCACCGAGGACTAGTGAAAACTTCACTGGTCAACATGGAAGGGGGGATAGGTTGGGATGCAGATGGGCATTTGGGAGCCTCTGGCCTGGAAGAACCCTCAAACTCTTGCCTCTGTCTTTATGTGTCTCTCCAGCTCCTCTCTCGACTTCTCCCTTTCTCTCCTCTTACCTACAGACACACAGAGGCACATTTCAGAGCTCCAGAGAGAAGCATGCTGTGTATCAGAATTGGATCTTGGGCGGGGGGGCGGGGACGGAGAAGAAGGGCAGTCTCTCCTATTCCAAGTCCGGAGTTCCTAACTCTGAAAGGAAAAGGAGGGAGGGGACGGGGTGGGGGAGGATCTTTCCCGCCTCCCCACGACCCTCCTTATTATACTCTCAGTATTCGTTTATGATTCCTATTAATCACATGGAGTAACCCTCCCAATTATCAAATGATAGAGACATGCATTCCTTCAGCCAAACAAAATAATTTACTAAAATGAATTAACATATAGAAAAGCCTCAGTGCTATGGGGGCTGAAATTTAGCATAATGAGTTTATCAGGCTTAAAAGCAGCCCAGACAGGCTTCTTCTGGGTGAAATAAATACACTGGCTACAGTGAGGCTCATCCATGCTGGCATCGTGCCGTTTGTTATTTCTGTAATAAACGCAGCTCGAGTTGGTCATCTGTTTTCAGTATAATTTATTGCCGCTCTCCTTTGCAATTAACAGCCAGGGCGGGGGCGGGGAGAACACGTTCTTACCAGTCTCCTCCTCTAGGTCCCCAAAGTTGCTCACCTGGGGCGTTCTTTGTGGTGTAAGAGGCTTGCCAGTCAGCCTGGCGCACAGATCTTATCTGGGTTGACAATATACTCGTCACTGGGAAAGGCGTCTCCAGGACATCAGCCCTAGCAGAGAGGGGAGCCAGCGGAGGGGAAACAATTACGCAAATTTAAACTCTCGCGAGCCCCCTCCACGGCCTGGCAAGAGGGTAAAGGTCTGCCTTCTGTCCCTTTCTCTAGGGGCAGTGGGCTCTCTTGCCACGTGTCTTCCAGAGGGACTCCTCAGTTCTTGAAGCATCTTCTAAATGGCCTCATGGACACACAGTTGGGAAACAGGATTTATGGGCAATTAGGACTGAAAAAATCTTAATTGTTTATGGTACCCACTAAGCCACTCAGTCTGTTAAATTTATTTTTAATAGTGACAGTGTCAAGTGTTCACCAAGGGACATTCAGATCATTCATTCACCCATTCATTTAACAAGCATGCATTCTACAGTGCAGCGCTGGGAACACAGAGCTTAGAGCTTACCTCATTCATTCATTTAAATATATATGTCGAGCATCTATTATGTGTCAGTCCCTGGGGCAGGGAGGTGAACAAGGCAGATAAGGTACTTGCTGTCGTGGAGCTTAGCTTTGGGATGGGGGCGTGAAGGAACGTGACAGCTGTGACTCCTGGTGGTCCCAGCCTTGTGTGATTCCCAGCTCTTCTTGAGTGTGGCTGGCCTAGTGACTTGCTTCTGAGAAAGGGAACAGAGCCCAGGTGGTGGGATGTCACTTCTGATTAGGTCAGAAAAGACTGTGACTTCCATCTTGCTAGCTCTCTCTGTCTCTTTCTCTGTCTCTATCTCTCTCTCCCTCTCACTCACTCCGGTGAAGCGAGCTGCCATGCCATGAGATGCTCTATGGAGAGACCTACACTGCAGGGACTAAGGGTGACCTCCATCTAGCAGCTCCTGAGAAACAGAGGCCTCAGCTCCTTGCCGTGAGGAACCGAGTCCTGCCAGCAACTACACGATGGAGCCAGGAAGCGGACCCTCCCTGTTGAGTCTGAGGGGTCTGCAGCCCCGGCCAGCACCTTGGTTGCTGCCGGTGAAGCTCACAGCTGGAGGACCCCAGTGCCCCTAGATTCCTGACTCACAGAAATTGAGATAGTAAATGTTGTTCTTAAGCCTCTGAGTTTGGGGACAATTTGTTATACAGTAAATGATGATAGTATGAAGAAGAAGTTATAAACTAATAAATGAAGGAGGAAAAGTATCAGCTGGTGATAAGGCAGTGCTGAGTATTAGTGAAGGGTGACGTGCTGAGTATTAGTGAAGGGTGACATGCTGAAGAGAGGCAGGGCAGCTGGTGAGAATTGGTGTCTCAGGGAGGAATGGACCCTAAAGGTCCTTTGGTCCAGTGCCCCAGGTGAAGCTTCTGTGTGCTCTGCATGTCCCTTCCAAGAGGCATCCAGCCTTGGGTCAAATAAGCCTCAGTGAAGGGAAATATACACCTTTCTAGTTACTCTGTACCATCTTTGCATGTGAAAAATATTTGCTGCTGTGCTGAAATCTGCATCCTTCTGGTTTACCTCCCTGGTCCTGGTTCTACCTTTTGAGGCCACATTTCTGCTCTTGTGTTGTGAGTGCCTCTCTCCTAGATGATCATCCAGCCCTTCCCTCGTTGCCCTCTCATCCCTCGAGCTGGCTCTCGCTCCTTCCCTTCCCAGGCTCCTGGCTTCATCTGTTTTGACGCTGCTTTTGGCTATTATGATTTGACGGCCTCTCCAACTCCCCTTCCTCTACTCCCTGGTCTTGCTCCTGTGGTCTTGGTGTCCCTGTAGCTTTAGTAGGAAATCCTGCACCCCTGGGGTGGGTTGACTGCCTTCAGATGCGTCATGCCAGACCGCGCACTCACAGGGCAGGTCCTTCCTTTAGCTGAAAGTGACTCGTCTCCTGGCCAGACGAGCCCGGCTCCTTGGTGCTTCGCCCCCTCCCCGGTGACTTCCTCCCCCTCTCCTGCCTCCCCTAGCCTCAGTGATCACTTCTGCAGATGACTCACTGAGGATGACTTCTGTCCAGCCAGCTAGCTGCTGGACAATTTCCTGTGACCATCCTTGCAGTCTCTTGAGCATGCCTTCCCTGTCCTCCTACAGTAACTATCCTCTGATCTCTCATGCTGGGCTCTTGCCCCTTCCGGGCAGCATCCCCTCTCCTCTGCTACCTGATGGGCCAGGGCCTCCTGCACCTTCTGGTATCCCACGCTCTGAACTTAGGACAGCCTGGCCTCTTTCTCTTTCCTCCACCTTCGATACCAAATCTATCATGTAGTCTGCCCATTTTTCCTTCTCAGGGTCTTTTTCGTCTGCCCCTCCCTTCAGCCACCCCTGGGACCTAGGTCCTCACTCCTGGACTATAATAACCACTGACCTCCAAAGAATGCATTGCAGGGGACAGTGCTGGGCCCTGGGAGTGCAGTGATTGGCAAAGCAGAACTGGAGTCCATCCTCATGGAGCTTACAGTCTAGTGTGTTCATCCTTTCAAATATTTTTTTGAGCACCTACCATGTTGACTTAAAAAAATATATATTTATTTATTTTTGGCTGCGTTGGTTCTTCGTTGCTTCGCGCAGGCTTTCTCTAGTTGCGGTGAGCGGGGGTTACTCTTCGTTGCGGTGCACGGGCTTCTCATCGTGGTGGCTTCTCTTGTTGCAGAGCATGGGCTCTAGGCATGCAGGCTTCAGTAGTTGTGGTGCACGGGCTTAGTTGCTCTTCAGCACGTGGGATCTTCCCGGTCCAGGGCTTGAACCCACGTCCCCTGCATTGGCAGGTAGATTCTTAACCACTGTGCCACCAGGGAAGTCCCTGCATTGGGTCTTTTTTTTTTTTAAAGAAGCAGAAAAATTATCTTTATTCATACATAATTCTAAGGAATCCATAAAAAGTAACAAAGAATAAGACAGTTAATTAAAAATTTATAAATGCTTTGAACAGAAACTTCACTAAATATGACATATTAATTGCTTTAAGAAAACACATGGGGCTTCCCTGGTGGCGCAGTGGTTGGGAGTCCGCCTGCCGATGCAGGGGACGCGGGTTCGTGCCCCGGTCTGGGAGGATCCCACATGCCGCAGAGCGGCTGGGCCCGTGAGCCATGGCCGCTGAGCCTGCGCCTCCGGAGCCTGTGCTCTGCAACGGGAGAGGCCACAACAGTGAGAGGCCCGTATACCGCAAAAAAAAAAAAAAAAAAAAAAAAGAAAACACATGAAAAGATGCTCAGTATTACTAGTCATCAGGAAGATGCACATAAAATCTACAATGACATACCCACTAGGCATCCATCAGAATGATTAAAATAAGAAAGACTGTGACTATATCAAGTGTTGGTGAATATGTGTAGTAATTGAAAACCTTAAACATTTCTGATAGGAGTTTATGTGATACAACCAGTTGGGGAAATATTTTTGCAATTTCTTAACCTGCATTGGGTCTTCGTTGCTGCGCGCAGGCTTTCTCTAGTTGTAGCGCGCGGGCTTCTCGTTGCTGTGGCTTCTCTTGTTGCGGAGCACAGGCTCTAGTTCCGTGGGCTTCAGTAGTTGTGGCTGGCGGGCTCTAGAGCACAGGCTCCATAGTTGTGGCGCAGGGGCTTAGTTGCTCCGTGGCATGTGGGATCTTCCCGGACCAGGGCTCGAACCCGTGTCCCCTGCATTGGCAGGCGGATTCTTAACCACTGCGCCACCAGGGAAGTCCCTACCATGTTGACTTTGTCAAGCTGACCTAGATTGTTGATAGTTGGAGGTAACTTCCTTTTAGCTTAGTTGTATGAGGGGGGCAGTTTCCAATAAACAGCTTGACAATTGCTGTTTTTTTTTTGAGAAGGACTGTCTGGAGAAGGACTGTCTGGAGAGTCAGGCACACTGTCATTCTACACCCCAAGAAACATGATTCTGAGAGTTTCTGGGCTGGAGCCTTACCCCTGGGTCTGCCTGACTACCAGAAGCCCCATAGTGACATCCCAGGAAAGGCCAGGGCTGGGAAACCTGCCCTCAGGGACTACCTCTACATCCTGTGGATACAGTGAGTTCCCTTATCCCAGCCCATTTTCTTTCCATCACCTGTAGCTGGTCCACTTTAACTACCTGTGTCATCCCAGGTAGCCTGGCCATTGGGTAGAAAGGTGTCCTGGCTGCTGAGTGGGTAGCAGGCAGCAGTGGAGAGATCTGTGTCCAGACAGCTGCCTGTGGGGTCTCAGGGAAGGACTCCAGGCCAGAAGGAGGAGGGAGGCAGTGGGGAATGACCTGGTGCAGCTGCAGGCTGTGGGGCGGGTGTGTACATTCCCGAAGGCCAAGGAAAGTAACATGGTGTCAGGGTGAAGAATGTGCCTATTTTAGGGGTCCCAGAGCGTTTGCCACTAGCTTGTTGGTACAGTGGGCTTGTGTCCTTGGGCTAGTGCCTTGATTTCTCCAAGTGGTACGTATTTCATCTTAAATGGGACCATTGGTACCAACCTTAGAGGATTGTTGGAGGTTTACATGCGGTAATGTGAGGAAGTGCGTGGCATGAAAGGTCCATAAGTGGTAGCTACTTTTTATTAGTATGGTTGGGCTGGTGTTGAGGTGGGGGTTAAGCAGAAAGAACCAGAAAAGGGGAAGGAACCAGGGTCCTGAGAGAGTGTTTAAGTTTAAGCTGGGGAAGCCAAGATCCTTTTACAAATGCAAAGAGCAGGTACAGAATGAAAGTGGGCCAAAGCTCAGGGCAGGAGCAAGTGGGCGGTCAGAGATGTGGGGAAGCCCTAGGCAGTTGCCAGGAGTTTTTCTGGATTCTCAGCAGTGGACTTTACTAGCTGTCTACGGGGGAGGTTGGACAGAGTGGGCAGAAAGTGGAGCATCTACATTGCACTTCCCCTGGCTCAGGCCAGAATTGTTTCCAGAGCAAAGGTGAAGCTCCAGATGACTGTCAAGTAGACCCTGGATCAGGGACTTCAGGGCCGTGGGTGCAGGTACTCAGGCTGGCGCATCCAGACCTGGCCCACAGAGGGGGTGCTCCAGAGAGATCACCCTCTGGGTCTACCTGGAACTCTTGCACTTTCTCTCCTCCTGTCCTGACTGTTTAGGGCCATTCTTATCTCATCTCTTTCAAGGATGTTTGTCTGATCCCTCTGCCCGGTCTGCTCACAGCAATTTCCCTGTTTCCAAAGGTACCGGGCTAGTTGCTTTATATACACACTGTGGCATTTATTCCTTAAAGCATTCATGTGAGGTAGCTGTTATTCCCATTCTACAGAGAGAAAAAGTGAGGCTCAGACTGGTCAAGTAACTTTGCCAGCATCTCACAACTAGGAAATGGCAGGGTGGGGATTTAAAAACAGGTCTGCCTGGCTCTAAAAACCCAAGCTCTGCTCAAGAGACTGAGATATTCCAGTTACTATAAATGTGTAACAGATTTCTCTAAAATGTAGTGGCATAATACAACCATTTATTTGGCTCACATATAAATTCAGAGAGGGCACATCAGGGATGGCTTATTTCCACTCCACAGTGTCTAGAACCTCAGCTGGAAGACCCGAAGGCTGGGGCCGCGCTCATTGGAAGTCTTGTTCGTTCCCAAGTCTGCCGACTGAGGCTGGCTTGAGGCCAGGGGCCTCAGTTCCCCTCCACATGGGCCTCTCCATGAAGTCTCTCTGTGTGGACTAGTTTGGGCTTCCTCACAGCATGGTGGCATCACCTTCCCCAACCCATGAGTGAGGGTCCAAGAGCCAGAGAGAACCAAGATGAAGTCATATCCGCTTTTATGGCCTACCCCCCAGAGATGGGCATTATCAGTTCTGCGGCATCCTGCTTGTCAAGGCTGTCACAAAGGCCCATCCGGACCCTAAGGGTGGGGAAATAGACTCCACTTTTAATGGAGAACTGGCAAGGTCTGGTAAGGAAATGTATGAAAATATACTTAGCCACATGAAGGAACCTGAAGGAACATATCCATGCGATGATGACCTCGCCAGGGCTGACCTTGTCCCCATCTCTGTAATTCTTGTAGACCCAGCCCATGAAGACACAAAGAGTGTTTGTTGAGTTAAATGAATAAATACAGAACATCCAAGTCAAGCCGTTTTGGGGGGTTTTATTATTATTTTTCTCATTTCCCACTTACTGCTTTCTCTTTCACTTCTGCAGCTGAAATGGTTAATTTCATAGTTGTTTTGCTTCAAGGTTTGTTTCTTCACTCAGAGATTCAACAGGATGCCATTTCATTACGGGCACCCGCTCATGGCTTGTAGGGGTCTCTGGAGGAAAGCTCTTGAAAGCCCAAAAGGCAAACTTCTATCAGAACCTTCAGCTCTTAGGACAGTATCACTCTTCTGCTTTGCCTGGCCATGCTCAAAGCCTGGGTTTTTTTTTCCCTTGGGCTTTCAATGGACTGTGCATGGAGGTGACAGGGGAACCTGAAACCATAGCCTTGAGGCTTGTCATGGGACTAGTTTAGGCTTGAATCATATAGGGATAGTGTGGGTAAGATCTGGGTATAATCTTTGCCCATGTGTGCTTTTTGCTTACTTGCCTGTCTTTCTTCTTTTCCTTCCTCCTTTCCTCCTTCCTTCCTATCTCTGCTACAATGCAAGTCTGGTTTTGTTTGTAGCTCAGTACTTCCCAAATTGATCCCAAATTCTGTGAAAATTCACACTTCTGTTTTTATCTTATTGTACAGTGTGCTGCTAATGAGAGTTGCTGCAGAAGGAACTCTGGCCTGGCAGCCTAGCTCAATGGGAAGGGCCTGGCATCGAGTATCAAGAGACCTGGGTTAATAGACAGACAGATGTAGAGAACAAACTTATGGACACCAAGGCGGGGGAAAAGAGTGGTGGTGGTGGTGGTGGTGGTGGTGTTGGTGGACGAATTGGGAGATTGGGATTGACGTATATACACCAATATGTATAAAATAGATAAATAATAAGAACCTGCTGTATAAAAAAAAAATAATTAAAAAAAAGACCCGGGTTAATATCTTCACCTCTCAGCCTCACTTCACTTTCCTCATCTGTAAAATGGGGAGATAACACTACCACACCAAGGGCTGTTGTGAAGATTGAAGGAGACCATGGGTTGAAGAGGGTTTTGCAAACTACACAGGGCTGTGTAAAAGTCTGTGGTGGGCTTCCCTGATGGCGCAGTGGTTGAGAGTCCGCCTGCCAATGCAGGGGACACGGGTTCGTGCCCTGGTCTGGGAAGATTCCACATGCCGCGGAGCGGCTGGGCCCGTGAGCCATGGCTGCTGAGCCTGCGCGTCCGGAGCCTGTGCTCCGCAACGGAAGAGGCCACAACAGTGAGAGGCCCGCGTACCACAAAAAAAAAAAAAAAGTCTGTGGTTACTCCTTTGAGTCAGAGGTTCTATCTGTCCACTGAGGTGGAGGGAGGAGAAAATTCATGGCTCGAACCTTAACCTTGCTACAGTGTCTTAATTGACCACTGGACCTTTCAGAACTAGGATAATTAAGTGTCTGTAAGAGAAGAAGTTCCCTCAATCCATGAGGTAGTATTCTTTGCTGATGCAGATACTAGCATCAGGACCAGATTCCAGCACAAGTAGAGAAGGTAGTTGCTTATGGAATATTTGGGGGTTCTGCAGGCTCCCTTCTGACCAAGGCCTTTTTGCTGGCTTGCAGCATTCCGAAGGTGGAGGTTGAAATCTCAAGTATTTCAGGGCCCAGACAGGTACCATACATGGGTGAAGCAGGCCTGGTAGGGACTAGGGAACTCAGGTGCCTGCCCCTTTCCAAAGTGTGCAGCCCCTCTCAGCAACAGCCACGTGTTGTCACATAGGAAGACAAACTGGTGGGATATTTTTTTTTTCCCGAAAGAAGCCAGATTTCACCTTTTATTTTAAATGCAAAATCTCTTCACATTTGTTTCTTGGCAACAAATCCAAATTTTCAAAAAATAGTGCTAGGACCAAACAAAATACTTGAGCATCTGAATTCAGCCCGTGGGCCACCAGTTTGCCGTCTCTGAGCTAAAAGCCTGGGAAGTCCCATGGGCTGGTGAAATATAGCCCTGTGACTCTCCGATTGCTATAGCTGAGACTGCAGTAGTGGCTATAAGTGATTGACATCAGATCTGTCTTTCCCTGCCAGGAGGGAGTGGGTTTTTTTGGGGGTGGTGGTGAGGAGGGGGCAGGAAAAGGCATGCTGGTTCCTGCTCAGAGCATAGGGCATGGGCTGAGGAGGACTGGAGGGGAGAGGGGGCTGCAGCCGTGCAGCAGCATTGGGTTTGTGTAGGCAGGTGGCAGCTGAGGGCTGGGGCAAGGGGGGCGGGCAGGATGGCAGCTCAGTCCTGCCTTCCAGCTCCCAGGGAGCTGACTCCTTCCCAGAGGAGGAAAGGAAGGCAACAGGCAGCACATAGGACCCCTGTCCCTCCCCAGAGAAGACAAAAACCAGCAGGTATGCTCAGCAAACAGACCCCAGCTCCATCGCTGGTGACCCTAGTTAACATCAGTTTGGAATTATTTCTTTCACAGGAGCTATTGCCTATTAACCAGGGGGAGGCACAGCAATGGCAGCTTTTGTAGAAATCATTGGGAAACCAGGCTGACAACTAAGGCCTAGAAAACTGTGCATTTTCTGTGTTGACAGAGCTTCCAGACTGGCTTTAAGTCATTCAAGGGTCACATCCAGAGAGCTATGAGGTTGAGCAGAGTTAAGACATCTATGGTTCCTTTTATGCAAAGTAAAATAAAATTCCAGAATTTTTAAGTCACAAAGAGTATGCTCATTATAAAGAAAATGTTAAATACAGATGGTCAAAAGAAGAAAACCAATACTCAAAAATTTCTGATCATACTTCCAGAAATATTTATATATGTGCATATATATATATATATATATATATATGTACACAGACACACAGGTAGAGAATATTTTGAACAAAATAGACATGGCTTATACTTTACAAACTGGTAACTGGCTTCCTGCACCTTGCCACCCCCCACCCCCATATTTCTATCGATAAACATTCTCCTTTGACATCCACTTTGAAAAGTGATTAGTCATTTTATGGGTGTACCATGATTTATTTTACCAATTTAAATTTTAGGAATTTAAATAGTTTCCTTTTTTCTATTAGAACCAACAGCATGATGAACATTCCCACAGATCAATGTCTTCATCCAGCTCTTGTTAAGTCTTTAGTGTGTGTTCCTAATATAATATAATACATTTAGTTGAAACTACTTAAGAACAGCTTTTGAAAGAGCTGAAAAAACTTTCCTGAAAATTTGTGACTCCTAAAATAGCAGCTGTGCTTGGTGCTAATAAACCATCATCCACACTTGGTATTTTCCATGTGACAAACACATAAAGGTTTTACAGACATCACCTCAATCAACTGTTCCACTGACCTTATGAGAGTATTATTACCCCCATTTTACAGATGGGAAAACTGAGGACCAAAGGGACAAAGTAAATTGCTCAAGGTTATGCAGTGGGAAATAGCAGAGCTGGGATTCGAGCACAGCTCAGACTGACCCCAAATCTCTTGCTTATGTTCTTATGCTCTCCCACCAGCCACTGGCACATTTATAAAAACTGCTGTCTTGAGAAGTACCTGATTTTTTTTGACTACCAAACTTAGTGTTCCTGCTCCCTTTTGGCTGCTGTTTTCATTGGCTGAAGAGGCTCTGAGTGACTAGGAACAGTTTTTGATTAATTAGATTTTTGTTGCCAAAGAACTAATTTGGTCCCCTTACCCCTCCCTTCTTGCTCAAAAAGCACACGAGAAAATGATTTTAACAGCGGGGATAATTACAGAAAGTGCGGTGTTAACTAGAACGGAAAGCAAATATTTTAGGTTTCTTTCTTTTTTTTTTTTTTTTTTTTTTACTGTTCTCCAAGACCGCCAGAGTGGAAAGAAAAGAGTGAAATAAACCTCAGCAGACACTGGGGGAGAGCAGATACCAAGCTGGGAACCTCAGTCACTTTCTGTGCCTGTCCCGCTGACAATCTCAAACAGAAGCCTGGATTATAGCGGGAGGGCTGGGGCCCACTGGAATCCCTGGGTAGACTCATGCAGATAAGAAAGGCCCAGCAAAGGCACGGAGAAGCCAAGTCTCCTTTTTCTGCCACTTTCCTTGCCTGGTTGTTGTAGTTTCTCTGATGAGTGCACACATATATCAACCCCATTGTAGGAACACACTTGTGGGTTTAAACTTGGGAGACACCTGTTGAAAGGGAAGAGAGTGGCTCCGCAAGGGGGCCGTTCTCCCATCAGTGGTCCAGGTTGGAGTAGAGAGGCTGGAGGACTCGATTGTTCATTCTCTACTGCACTTGTCTTATACTTTCTTGATTTACTCCTTCATTTTGTGTGAACATCTCTTAGTACCTCCTGGGAAAGGAGTCAAGAATATTGTCTTCACTTTTGCAAATCTTAACATTCCATTTTTCTGCTCTCATTACGACTGATAGTTTGAGGATAGAATTCTGGGCTGAGAACTCAAATCTTGAATGCATTTTGTCTACCACATTGCTACTTAAAGTGGGTTCCATGGACCAGTGTCAGTCTGCAAACTATTTGTCTTCATCTGGGATGAAATCAGTGAAGAAATTGAGAGTAAGCATTTCAAAACTTTTATACTAATTTGTGTCATTACATGTTTATTGAAGCTGATAATAATATGTTGATGGCTTTTAATTTGTATGTCTTTTTCAAATTTTATTTTTTCTACTAATTCTTTTCTAGTCTCTTTTTTTTTTTTTTTTGACCACGCAGCACAGCATGCAGGATCTTAGTTCCCCAACCAGGGATTGAACCCATGTCCTCTGCAGTGGAAGTGCAGAATCTTAACCACCGGACCACCAGGGAAGTCCCTTTTCTACTCTGTTTTATAAAGTAACAGTCAGTGACAGATTGAAGGCAATTCCTTCACATATTTTGAGAAGCGCTGTTGTAGTATGCTGTATTCTTGAGAAGTCCTTTGTCAGTCTGATGTTGGTATTGTTCTAAGTAGCCCATTTTTCGGGTTTTCTCTTTATCCTTAGGGTTCAGAATTTCACTATGAGAAGACTTAATGAGGGCCTTTTGTCACTCATTGTGCTGGACCCACAATGGGTCCTTCAATCTGGAGACTCATTCATTCATTCATACTAGTTTCATCCCTCTCTTTTTTCCTCTCTTCTCTTTTTCCAGACTCCTTAGTGGTTAAATATTGGGCCTCCTGCTTCATGTGTTGAAACTTATATTTTGTCCCTATACTTTCAGTCCCTTTTTGTTTTACTTCTTATAAGATTCTTCAATTTTATCTTCCAACTCATTTGTTTATATAGACTATCATTTATTATTTATGTATACTATCATATTTTTAATTTCAAAATCTTATTTAATTACCTCTCTTGTAATCTCTTCTTGTTTTTTTGTATGCAATATCAGTATTTTTGAGGAAACTGACCAGATGTACTTTTTTCCTAGTCTTTGCTTCCTGCGTTATATCTGTTTCCTTTTTTCTACTGTTTGAGTTTAGCCTCTCTTCACATTGATGACTCTTGTCAAAGATCCTGGTTGGGTTATCCATTCCTATCTAATAATAAGATTAAAAAGCCGATGGGTAGCTCTGTGTATTAGTGTGGATATGGGGGTTTCTCTGTTGGCAGGTTTCACTCTTGGGCGATGGGGTGGGAGGCTGGCACTTGGGGGAAACCCAAATACCAGGAATGTGCCAGTCTTTTCTTTGGGACTGTTCAGATTCTCCAGAGAAGAATTTCCTGATCTCCTCTCTGGCGAAGGGTGGTGATGGGTGAGGGTGGCGTGCATATTATAGCTGCTGGTGTTCTGCATGTCGGGGGGGGAAGAAGGACTAGGGATTCCAATGTTCAGATACAGACGGCCTGCCGCTCTGCACTGCCCCTGCCTCTTCTGCATGGCAGTTTGGGTCAAGTCTTGAGCTTCCCCAAGTTTCCATGAGGCAAACCGGCAGTCTTTTTGCTTTGGCCTCCTCTGCAAACATTTTAACTTGTGCCTTTCTCTGCCCTGCTACCTCATTCATCACTCTTCTAAAAGCTTTTCCTCTTCCTAAGGTTTGCTGAAATCTCTCATTCACTGATGGCTCCATTCCCATTCTCTCTGCTTGGGAGGGAATGGAGATACATGTCTGATCCACCGACAACTTTTAACTAGAAGTCTACATCCTGTATTTTTAGAGTTGTGCCAGATTAAATATTCATATTCAATTTCTTCTCAGCCCATTCATTCCTTCCAGCCCATTTTAGACTCCATTGTATGATGCATAGGCTGATAGTCATGCCTTTCATATCTTCATCCTACTCAGTGAGGCTGAACAGGATAGATCAAGGAGAGAGCCCAATGGCATATTCCTAAAGACCTCCACAGACTTAGGCACTGTGTCTGTCTTATTCACCACCATAGCCCTGGCATGAGAACTTAGTTGTTGTGTAATAAACATTTGTTGAATGTAACCATCCTATCAAAGAAAGAAATGAGGGTGATCCTGTGAGATTTGTTCCAGCAACCCATGCTGGTTGTCATGCTCACCATTTCCCTCTTGCTCATGAAATGTTATTGTTTAAATTATCCCTTATAGGATTTTTCTAGGGACTGATATTCAAATCATGAGTTGTGGCTTTTGGAATATGCTTCCTTACCTTTTCTGAAAAGAAGAGCATTGCCTTTTCTGGCTCCTCTCTTGGTCTCACAGATCCCAGTTCATTATCACACTGGTCCTAGAGATGCCTCCCCGTCCTGGGTTTATTGGTGTGGGCCTGGCCCTTCCATCTCATTTAAAATAGCTTAAGACTGTCTTGCTAGTTCTCTCTGCCTTGTATTTCAGTATATGTATATTCTATGTTTTCTGCTTGAAGATTGTTGTCCTTGATAGACCTAAAGGAGTTAAGTCATTTTTTCTTTTGAACATGGCCCTGAAGTACCCAGCCATTTGCTTCCTTATTCTTCTTGGTCTGAGCATTGATTTTAAGAAAGAGGGATGCTAAGAAGCCTGATCAGGTGCCTAAAATCTCACTGCTGCCTGAATGTACTTTCATCTGTCTTTTATTGGCTCCAGTGAAAATTGGTGTGTTCTCCTTGGTGGGGAGCCTGTCCCATCTAGCATCTGTAGAGCACCTCCAGGACTAGCCGCGCCCGATGGATGCAGGGGAACCGAGGACGGCCCATGGCCTGAGAGTGCCCAGGTGAGGTTACAGCGAGAGCCAAGACTGCTGGACAGTGGCAGTGTGAGTTCAAGGCAAGGCCCCGTGGCTCGGAAGGCCCCGCCTGCCTCAGTCCTCGGCCACCTCTTCAGCCTCATCTCAAACCATACTCTCCCTGTTCATTATGCTCCAATTAGGCCTTTCTGTTCCTCAGACCCACAAAGCCTGTTCCTGCCACCGGGCTCTTTGTGTTTGCCATCTCTCCACCTGGTGGCCCACTCTTCACACAGGTCTATGCATTTACAGCTGCTTCTCTTCATTCTGATGTGGGCTCAAAAGCACCTTCCTCAGGGGCCTTCCCTGACTTCCTCATCCCCTCCCCCACCAAGGAAAGCATTACCTTTATTTGTCATCTTTATGTCACTCACCATTACCAGAAAGTTTCTTGTTTATTTATTTGTTTACTTGCTTAGGATATCCTCTGTCAAATATAAATTCTAGGGACTTTATTTGCTTTTCTACTTCTGATTCACAAGGCTTCAGCCAGAGCCTGGCTCACTGAAGGAATGCAATACATGTTTATTGAATAGATGAATTTGAAAACAACGTTGCCGACTTTGTAGTTCTCCTGAGTGGAATCCTTGACTATTGCAGAAACACCTGAGGATCTTCAGTCTACACTTTAGAGCAAGGGTCTGCAAACTGTGGCCCATGGGTCAAACCTAGCTTACCACCTGTTTTTATGAATAAAGTTTTATTGGAACATGGTCATGCACATTCCTTTCCTTATTATCTTGGCTGCTTTCACCCTACAACAGGAGAATTGAGTAGTTGAGACCAAGACCATATGGCCTGCAAAGCTGAACCAGTTTTACTATCTGCGCTTTACAGAAAAGATCACTAACTGCTACTCCAAAGGGAAGGCTCCCTGGATTACGTCAGACCTTTCTTTCATATGAATTGATGCCACAAATGGCAAGAGGCTTTGTTCTCAGCTCAGAGGCCTCTTTCATGCCTGTGTCTTTAGATATGGGACTAAATCTTTCTGTTCATGAAATGTTGGCCTTGGCAATCCGCTTAATTCAGGTGGAAAACTACTTTGACTTGAATTATCTGGAGAACAGAGATCACTGTGTTTTCTCTAATTGTTAATTATCAGGGTGACACATGTTATGAGCCACTCTGCCTGTCTGTCTTTTTATCTAGAGGAAAGGTTTAGCAATGCGCCTTGGTGGCATGAAAGATAGACTTCGACTGTAAGATTTTATTATTTTTATTATTTCCCTTTGCTTAGATCTCTATAAGAATCATGATGTTTCCAAGGCAACACATGGCTTGGGGAAACTGGAGAGAATACTCTCGATGCAAAGGGATAACATCACAGCTACCACAACAATGCTACCCAGTGCTCAAATGTCGGGTGTTCAGAGGAAACAAGTCATCTTGATTAGAATCTGGGCAGCATGAGTTTCAAAGTGGAATAATCACGCTATGTTCCATAAATTTGCAAACCCTCGTTATAGTGCAGTGGAGAAGGGAACACGCTTAAAACAGTGCATGGGACTTGGCTCCTGGGATGATTGTCAGGGAGCATTTTATTACCTTGCCAGGATAGAGCAGATGCTTTTGAATCCCTTTTCTATTGTACCTGTCTATTTAAAACACAAGTTTCTTTTTCTTAACTACCCAAAATATTAGAAAGCTTTTCAAATTGTCAGATCATTTTCCCTAAAATGACACACATTTCTTAAAAAAAAAAAAATCTTAAAATACTTTTTACAAATGAACATATTTATTGTAAAAAAAAAACCAGAACATACAGTTATTTAAAAATAAGAAAGCAAAAAATCAAACTACCACTCTGAGATAACCAGTGTTAATATTTTATTATAAACCCTTCCAGACTTCCCCTTATGGGCTAAAACATACACACACACACACACACACACACACACACACACATACGTACACATACACATAGTGCAAAATACTATACACACTAGTCTGTAACCTGCTTTCTTTTTAAAGAATGGTATGTCATGAAGATTTTTACACTCTGCTGGAGTCAGAATAGTGTGGTGTCAACATCATGTGCTCTGCAGCCTGACTGCCTTGTTTCAAATACCGACTTGGTCAATTACTAACTTGGACAAGCTAGTAATGTGACCTTGGACAAGTTATATAACTCTCTGGTGCCTCAATTTCCTCATCTGTAAAATGGACAGAATAATGATGGAATTTACTACATGGGGTTTTCGTGAGGAGTAAATATGTTAATACAAAAAAAGCCCATAATACAGTGCTCCGCACATGGGAACCTCTTACTGAATGTTAGATATTGTTATCTTTCCATGTCAGTACGTGTATTTCTACAACATTATTGTCTGCGTACTGGAATGCAGGTACGCTTTTCTGCTTTTCCTTTGGTTTTATGGTTGTGCTTCACTGCTGTGCGTGTTTGTTTGTTTTGCCTGTGCCGCACAGCATGTAGGATCTTGGTTCTCCGACCAGGGATTGAACCCTCGCCCCCTGCATTGGGAGCGTGGAGTCTTAACCACTGGACCGCCAGGGAAATCCTAATACTATATATTCCACCGAGTTGGAGTTGTACAGTGCATCTGAGTAGAGAACACCGAGAATCTGTTAGCCCTTCTGTTGCAGGAGCTCCTAACAATGTTAGTGGAAGGAGAGGAGAAGGTGGAAGACTTTGTAGTCATGGTACCCAGTAGATAAGAGGTGATGCGGAGACTATACATGAGCTTTATAGTGTCTGGTCTTAGATCTACTACTTTCTGAGCATCATAAGCTACTTAACTTCTCTAAACCTTAATTTGCGTATCTGCAAAATTAAAATTTTTTTTGTATCTACCTCCTTGTGTTTTTTTTTTTTTTTTTTTGCGGTACGTGGGCCTCTCACTGTTGTGGCCTCTCCCGTTGCGGAGCACAGGCTCCGGACACGCAGGCTCAGTGGCCATGGCTCACGGACCCAGCCGCTCCGCAGCATGTGGGATCTTCCCGGACTAGGGCACGAACCCGTGTCCCCGGCATCGGCAGGCGGATTCTCAGCTACTGCGCCACCAGGGAAGCCCCTTCCTTGTGTTTTTGTGAATTAGATTACTGATGTGGAGAGTTTAGCACTTGCCTTGTACCTGGCAACCTCTTAGTGAATATTAGATACTATAATTAGAAATGGGAAGCCACCATCAAACATAATGTATCACATTCAGAGATACTTACTATACCCATACACTCACACATGCCTGTAAAATCACACAGTTTATCTATGGAATAGTCATTTGGTAAATTATAAATTTACATTTCTTCTTCCTTCTGCTTCTATTATTATGCTGCTGGGTCTCAAATTCACACCTACTTTGTATACTTGTTTTGTGTTGCTGGCGCTGCGACTCTGCAAACCCGTCTCCTTTGCCAGCTGGGTGGAGTTCAGGTTCTGCCAGTAGGGGGTGCTAGATGGAGACTGGAAGGCAGGAGGAGGGAAAGGAGATGTGCTTCTTGCTGTTCACCTCCAGTTCCTGCCAGCATCACCCGACTTACCGCGGCAGTGGTAGATTTCAATATGGCAGCTGACTCTGGTTTTCATTTTTTTCTCACAGTCTCAAAACCAGTCTCATTGTCCCTCCTTGGAGATCCTAGCCCTGGCCCGTTGGCATGCCTTCCTCAGAGGCCTGGGTTCCATCTCTGGGGGGGGGCCTCCTTTGTGCTTCTAGGTCCTAGCAGCCCCAGACTCTTTCCTTTGTTCATTCCTCCAGCCCTGGTAGCAATAGCTGCTTCCTGCTTGCAGGAACCTCAGTTTTCCCTCTTTGCTTTTTAGTTCTCTAATTCCTGGTGCACAGAACATATAATATTGTATAAATCTAAGGTTTACAATGTAATGATTTGATATAAGTATATATTGTGAGTTGATTACTACAATATGTTGTGAACAATTCTTTATACTACATTGTCTCTGTTAAAATTCCTGATGTGGGTTCTGCTTTCTGACCAGACCCTGTCCAATACCACACACAACTTCACTTTCCCTAAAGAAGGCAGTTGAGAAGGACACCTTCATTTTACAAGTGAAGGTGTCAGCATCGCTCTGGATGAAGGATGCTGGGATTCTGGTCTTTACCCAGATGCCCTGGGTGGACTCTGCAGAAGCACCTGGGTGGGAAGGCCACCTGGGCCCTGACTATACCTCGTGGGCAGGGCTGCCCGCCCTGGGGGCGGGGTGAGGGTGCTAAGGCTTCAATGTGAGCGGCTGCATTTGGGAAGTAGAGTAATGCTTGAAGACAGGCCGAGAGCAGAAGAACAATGAAAGGAGAGTGTGGTAGAGAAAGGAGGGGTGGAGGAGGTGCTGAGGGTGGAAGACCAGGGCTGACAGAGGCTGGGGGTGGGGAGAGCAGAGAAACACGCAGACTATTAGTCCCTGCGGAGGACGGATGGGTCAGGCTTTCATTTATTTACACATAGTGAAAATGGCCTGTACACTTCATTGGTCAACACCACTTTCTGGCTTCATTGGTTTGCAAAAGGGCTCTCTGCTCCCCTGCTGAGAGATTCTTTCTTGGAGCCTGTTTCAGGTCACTCACCCTAACCCCCTCCTCAGTGCTCAGTTCAGTCTGTCTCCCTGTCTGTCTGTCTCTCCTTCTCTCTCTCTCTCTCTCTCTCCCTCTCCCTCTCTCCCTCTCTCCCTCTCTCCCTCTCTCCCTCTCTCCCTCTCTCCCTCTCTCCCTCTCTCCCTCTCTCCCTCTCCCTCCCTCCCCCTCCCCCTCCCCCTCCCCCTCCCCCTCTCTCTCTCACACACACACACACACACACACACACTTTGTTCACAGGGAGCCCTGGAAAACCCCTGGCCTCAGAGGGGACACCCCTCCCCATCCCCCTCACTCAGCAGTGGTCCTCCCCAGAGCCCATCTGACCAGTGGGGCTTCAAGAGAGCAGTGGAAGAGTCTGCCACTGCCCGAAGACCCTTGGCTGTCCGGATCCATACGTGGTCAGGATGCCTTTACTGAATTCAAATTGCCGCTGGTGCTGCTGATGGGGGAAAAGGCAGAGGAGCTCTGGGCGGGAGTCCGGTGACTCCCTCTTCCAGGCTGCCCAGCGTAGGGTGTTGTGAGTCAAAGTTCCTGCCTTTGGCTTGGAAATTAATTCTTGGCTAAAAAATGAAATATATTCTTTACTTCTTAGGAGAAGATTTAACAAGAGGAACAAAAGCACCTAGGACCTCCACTAAGATTTTTTTAAAATAAATTTGAAATGATTCTGGTGTTACAGAAAAGTTGCAAAGTTAGTACAAAGAGTTCTCATCTCCTTCTCTCCTAGTTTTCCCTGTTGTTAACATCTTACGTCCCTGTGGTGCTTTCATCGAAACTAAGGCACCAGCATTGGTACATCACTTGTTAACTAAACTTCAGTCTTTACGCAGATTTCACTAGTTTTTCCACTAATGTTGTTTTTCTGTTGCAGAATCCCATTCAGGACATCATATTGTATTTAGTCATTGTGTCTCTTTAGTCCCCTTTGGTCTGTGACAGTTTCGCAGTCTCCCCTCCCACCTTTTCTTTAATGACCTTGACAGTTTTGAAGAGTACTGGCATTTAATAGAATGTTCCTCAATTTGGGTTTGTCTGATGTTTTTCTAATGATGAGACTGGGGTTATGGGTTTTGGGGAGGAAGACCACCAAGGTGAAGTGTCCTTCTCATCACATCTATTAACCCTTCCTCCTCCACATTCCCTCATGCTCCTTTGTCCTCAGCCCTTTCCCCTATCCCAGCCCCTGGCAACTGTTGATCTTTTTTTCTTTGCCTCTATTATGCCTTTTCCAGAATGCCATATAAATCGAATCATATGGTATATAGCTTTCTTTTTTTCAGTTTAAAAAGCAGCACTATTGAGGTATAATTGATATATAATATACTGTATATACTTAACGTACACAATTTGATAAGTTTTGACATACACATACACACACACACACACACACACACACACACACACACTGGTGGTGTCATCACCACAATCAAGATAGGGCACAGAGCCATCACCCTAAAAGTGTCCTCATGCTCCCTCGTAATCTTTTCCTTCCTTCTCTGATCCTAATGTACTTATATACAGCCTCTCGATGTCTTGCTTATCTACTTGTACAACAACGTTTGTATCTTACTGTCCTAAGGTAAGGTGGCCCAGTGGTTGGCAGCATGGTCTTTGGGGTTGGATACCTGGGTTCATATTTTAACCTTAGGCTCCACTTAAGCTCTCTGTGCCTCATCTTTCTTATCTGTAATATTGGGAAGACAATAGTACCCACCACATAGGGCTGTTGTGAGGATTAGCTGGATTTATCTACAAAAAGCACTTGGAAAAGGATTTTTTTATACAAAGAGCACTTAATAAATGTCACCTCTCATCATCAGCCTCGTTATTGCTGAGAGCCCTTGAAGGGCAGCAAGTACAGCTCTTCCTGCACTCATATGACCATGGTGCCCAGCACAGTGGTAGGCATATGGAAGGGGTTCGGATATCTGCTGGATTTTTGACTCAGTGACCCCTTTGGTGAGTAAACAGTTCCCGTGACCACTTAACATACTACATGCTTGTTTAGATCTGTTGTTAGACCAAACAAAACCAAAACAAACCAGACTCCCAAACCAAAAAGCTGTGACAATTTTGTCTTGGTAAATATAGCCAAGGCCTGTGTATTTCCATGGTTTAGAATATCACCAGTGGACATCTACAGTGGAAAATTGAGTACGAGACTTTCATCACTTGGTTCGTTTTGCTCATATTTGGGTATGCCCCTGGCTTAGGAGCTGGGCAGCTAAAGCCCACACAGTGAGGAGCCTGTCATAATGCAGTTTGCACAGAAGGCAGGAAAGGATTCAAACATTTAGTGAGCATCTACTTCAGCGGTGTACTAGAGCTGGCTTGCTTGGTCAATTTTCAGGAATTTTACAAGCTAGTTATTAAATGCAACCATTATAAAAACATAAATTATATAGACTTACAACGAAGTAAATTATGTTAAAAACAAAGGTAATAAGTACTCAGTTGTACTCACATTGAGAATAGTCAACCAATTGTTTTACTACTATCTATGCTCTTGAGGTTACATTGGTTGCATCTGTGTGGTAAAAATACTATATAATGGTGTGCTATTTCTCATCTCTTCCCATCTGTGTTCAGTGATGTCATGTTGGTAGCTTGAAAGTGGCCATGGTAGGAATATTTACACCACATGTGTTGGCAAGCACTTCAAATCAGGGCTTACTGTTCCTAGAGAGTTGACTGTTAAGCATTTACCAGCCCACCACTGATAACTGCTTACCAGGCATGACAGTTGCATGGTTTTCAGTGCAAGAAGCAGGGGCTCACTCAGGTTAGTTCAACTAAAGTGAAGAAGGGTTTATGCTAACGGTGTTTATTGTGAGAAAAGGGAGCTAGAATATCATGGAGATTCAAGAATAGACCCTACTCCAGGGCCTTACGGAGCTGGGGGCTTAGAGGGTGGTTCTGGATCCAAGGCTACTCTGTGGACCCCAGAGCGTGGCCTTGGGCGTTATGCCCTGGTTCATTGCTATTCACATAATACCTGCTTCTTTCTGTCCTGGTCTCAGCTGCTCCCCCCTCCCCACACTCCACCTTGTATTGTCTCTTTGTTATTGCTTCTGCTTCTTATAATTTCTCATGTCTTTGGCTTGTATTGATTTACCATTGCCATTCCCACTTTCCATTATTTGCTCCCGTTGAAGACTGTGTTATTCTTTTTGTTTTGTTGCTTTAATTTCTGAGCAAGGGGATCTAACTGGTACAGCTCATTTTTTCATGAAAAGTGGTATTAGTCGATAGCTGGCCTACGGCTTTTGGTCAAATGGTTGTATCTGGCCACCATTGGCCAGGAAGGAAGGTGGGGTCACATAGTACACATTTTGGCCTAGTGCATGAGGGGTAAGAAGATGAATTAGCTAAAGCGAAAGAAGCCAAAGAAAGACAAATACTGCATGACGTCACTTAGATGGGGATTTTTTTTTTTTAAAAGAGTCAAACTCATAGAAACAGAGAATAGAAAAGTGGTTGCCAGGGGCTAGGGGGTGGGGGAAATAGGAAGAGGTTGGTAAAAGGGTACAAACTTTCAGCTATAAGATGAATAAGATCTGAGGATCTGATGTATAGTATGGTGATTATAGTTGATAACACTGTATGTATAATTGAAATTTGCTAAGAGAGTGGAAAAGTTCTCACCAAAGGAAAAAAAATATGTGAGGTGATGGATGTGTTAATTAACTCCATGAAGGGAATCCTTTCACAATGTATATGTGTATATCAGATCACCATGATGTGGACTTTGAATATCTTACCATTTTGTATGTCAATTTTACCTCAATAAAGCTAGAAAAAAAAGAAGAATTAGCTACTACGAGAATGACTAAAATAAAAAAGATTGACAAAGTTTGGTGAGGATTTGGTGCATTGCTGCAAATTTTATGCATTGCTGGAGTAAGTGACACTGTGTACAACTACTTAGAAAATGGTTCAGCAGTATCTACTAAAGCTTGTTATATGCACAACCTTGTGACCCGGAAGTTGTGATCCAGAAATTCTACTCCTGTAAATACCCAACAGAAATGAATGATTTTTTCCATGGTAGAACATGTACAAGAATCTTCCTAGTAACACTAGCTGTAATAGTTCCAAACTGGAAACTCCCTAGGGTCCATTCACTGTAAAGCAGATACCTAAGTTGTGGTAATTTCATAAACAGAAATTGTGTTATTGCTACACACAACCTCATGAATAAATCTCAGAAACATTATGCTGTGTTAGAGAGGCCTTATTCAAAAGAGTATATACTATACCATATTCAAGAACAGGCAAAACCAATCTATGGTAGAAGTCAGAATAGTAACTGGGAAGGTATCGACTGGGAAGCGGCATGTGAGAGACTTCTTGGGTGATATGTTTTCTCTCTTGATTTGGGTGGTGGCTCCCCAGTTGTAAACATTCTTTGAACTATACACTTAAGATATGGACACTTGACTGTATGTAAGTTAAACCTCAATAAAAAGTCAGTAAAAAGGAAAAAAAAAGAATGAAGTATGGTCATTGCCCCCCAAGAAATTTAGAGCCCACTAGTAGGGAGGAGAGAGTGACTGACATCAAAAACACAGGAGTAAAAAATAAATAAATAAAAAGAGTGAGTACAACTTACCTATGTATATTAAAAAAACACAGGAGTATATATCTGAGAAAGGTAAGTGCTAGTTAAAATATTTATGAGGTGCCATGGGAACTCAAAGGAAGGGGCAGCTGATTCTGCTGGGGGAAAAGAAAGAGGAATTCACATGCAGGAAGTATAGAGTATATGCCAGGTGCTTTAATTAAGCGACCTCATTTAGTCCTGCGTGCTCTTCCCGTACCACAATTTATAAGACAGGAAAGCTTTGAATGGGCTTTTGAGTGATATGTGGGTATTCAGCACAAAGTAATGAAAATAATTATGTCAGGATTGTGGGACTATTTATAATAAAACCCTTTTGTAATGGTGTATTAGTTTCCATAGGCTGCTGTAACAAATTAACGCAAACTGGGTGACTTAATGCAACGGGAATTTAATCTCTAATAATTTTGGAGGCAGTCTTCGAGAAAAATCTGTTCCTTACCTCTATCAGCTTCTGGTGGCTGCCTTGGCATTCCTGGGCTTGTGGCCACATCATTGTGACCTGTGCCTCCGTTGTCCCATTGTCCTCTGTGTGTCTCTTTTACAAGGATACTTGTGATGGCATTTAGGGCCCACCCAGGTAATCCAGGATTATGTCCTCATCTCAAAATCTGTAATTTAATCACATCCGCAAAGATCCATTTTCCAAATAAGGCAGCATTCACAGGTTCCAAGGATTTGATGTAGACGTTGGCCACCATAAATGGTTTAATTGAATTAATAATATATACCAGTTTATTAAAAATGAGTAAGTAGATGTTTGCCAGGCACAGGGAGAAGGCAAGGCCGTGCATGTAGAAGAATCCCGGGATGTGCTCCATGAGGATTATAACATATTTCACTGTATACTTGCCCTTGACCCCAAACCCCTTGGTTGGAGGAGCACATGATTCATGCACATGTATCTGTGTACACACAAACAACTTTCATTTCAGCTGCATGTTGCCCTCATCTGGGATCTTTGGAGATCCTGAAGCCACCTGCAGCCCGCCATTCACAGATCACGATGTGCCTCTCCAAAGGGAAAACATTTTGAACTATCTTATGTGTCTTGAACTTTTTTTAGCTATAATTCCCTTAATCCCTTTCTTCAAACAAAAGCATGTTGTGTATAACTGTTAAAGAGCTAAAGCCTGGAGTCCCACTTCTTCTTGATGTCCTTTGTCCCTTCTACAAAGAGCCCATTTGAAAATTACTATTGTCTCGGATCAGGGGGTGGCAAACTTTGCCAGTAGTGAGCCAGATTGTAAATATTTAGGGCTTTCCAGTTCATACGGTCTCAGTTGCATCTACTCAGCTCTGCTGTTATAGCCCAAAAGCAGCTATAAACAATACGAAAACGAATGGCACGGTTGGGTGCCTATCAAACTTTATGGACACTTTGAATTTCATATAATTTTCTCATCATGACATATGTAAAATGTAAAATGTAAAAACTATTCTTAGCTCATGGGCTGTGCAATAAAGGCAATGGGCTGGATTTAGCCCAAAGGCTGTAGTTTGCCAACCCCTGTGTTAGATAATAGCATGCGACCTGTGGAAGTTTTCTTAAGATTTAAAATCCGAGAACCCCAGGATTGGAGAGGACCGCAGAGGCGAATAGGCCTTAATTCCCACCATAATATCCAGTTGCCATCAATGCCTCCCTGAGCTATCATCCAGTGCCTTCTTGAAGTCCTGCAGCTGCAGGGAACCCCACCTCCTGGGCCAGCTCATTCCGCCTCCCAGACAGCGCTGACTGCTAGACTTCTTCCCTGTGCAGAGCGGCACCTGTCTCGAATGAGAGCACCTACAGGATACCGTTGGAACTGTGAAGCACAATATTAACACATCAGGTTCATTTCATGCTCTACTTGTCTTGGGCTGATATTAACAAAAATTAAATTTTATGCTAATCAGCCTTAGCATTCAGCACGCACGATGCAAATTTGTGATTTCTGGCAAGGGTGGTTAAATCACATTTATGCTCTTTGTGCAGTGCCTGAATAACAGGGAAATGCTATTACCAACAATTAAACTCCTAGGTTGACACATGTCACCATAAGCAGACATAGCCCAGTGCAAGTGGAGATTCTTCTTAGCAAGTTGCAGGCAGAAAGGACACAAACTGGAGAGCCGAAGTTAATTTTCAATTTCCTCCTTTCCTTTGGATGGCTAGTTTTGCACGTTGGGCCAATGCAAATGATTTTACTCTATGCCCTGCTTTCTCTCCTTTTCCTCCTTTTTTCGGCTTTGAAAAGTAAATTTTTAGAGACAAGCAAGAAGGAATATTTTTTTTCTTTCCTGGGTACCGCAGATAGAGGTCTTTTGAGCAGCTGAAAAGCATTCTTGTTGTTGCAGCTGGCTTATTGGGTGAGAGCAGTTGAGAACTTAGGGGGTGGTCTTGTTTTGATCTGCAGGACTAGAGAAAGGAGGAGTGGATGAGTGACACTGGTCTGACTCCACGAGTGTCTTCCCTCTGTAGGAGAGAGATGCTTGCCCAGCCTGTGGCCAGGGCATCTGGTGTTTGACCTGTGCTTTCCCTGTGACGAACCACTCACTAGAAGAAGCACTGTGTGGACACTGTCTCACAGATCTTACCTCCTGGCGAAGGTGAGAGCCATGAAACACACTCCAGATGGATACTCTCCAAGATCTTCCATACTTCATCTTCATCAACAAGAAAGCGTCAGGGGAATTGAAGGTCCTTCGGATCTTGGGTAAACATTTCAC
Source organism: Leucopleurus acutus (assembly GCF_964270905.1). Lineage (NCBI taxonomy): Eukaryota > Metazoa > Chordata > Mammalia > Artiodactyla > Delphinidae > Leucopleurus > Leucopleurus acutus. The sequence continues at coordinate 72,693,000 of NC_139151.1, forward strand.
CTAAGAGCCACCAAATGTGCTCACAAACAGATTCTTCAGGGGATCTGGCACATTCTCTTTCTTTTCCTTTTGCTTTCATTATCATTTATTTATTTATTTAGTGGAGTATAATTGCTTTACAATGGTGTGTTAGTTTCTGTTTTATAACAGAGTGAATCAGCTATATGCATACATATATCCCCAAACCCCCTCCCTCTTGCATCTCTCTCCCTCCCTCCCTATCCCACCCCTCTAGGTGGTCACAAAGCACCGAGCTGATTGCCCTGTGCTATGCGGCTGCTTCCCACTAGCTATCTGTTTTACATTTGGTAGTGTACATACGTCCATGCCACTCTCTCACTTCGTCCCAGCTTACCCTTCCCCCTCCCCATGTCCTCAAGTCCCTTCTCTACATCTGCGTCTTTATTCCTGTCCTGCCCCTAGGTTCTTTTTTTTTTTTTTTTTTTTTTTTTTTTGCGGTACGCGGGCCTCTCACTGTTGTGGCCTCTCCCGCTGCGGAGCACAGGCTCTGGACGCGCAGGCCCAGCGGCCACGGCTCACAGGTCCAGCCACTCCGCGGCACGTGGGATCCTCCCAGACCGGGGCACGAACCCGTGTCCCCTGCATCGGCAGGCGGACTCTCAACCATCTGTGCCACCAGGGAAGCCCCCTAGGTTCTTTTTTAAAAATTAATTAATTAATTTATGGATGCATGGCGTCTTCGTTGCTGTGTGCAAGCTTTTCTCTAGTTGTGGCGAGCGGAGGCTACTCTTCGTTGCAGTGCACGGGCTTCTCATTGCGGTAGCTTCTCTTGTTGCACAGCACGGGCTCTAGGTGCGTGGGCTTTAGTAGTTGTGGCACGAGGGCTCAGTAGTTGTGGTTCACGGGCTCTAGAGCGCAGGCTCAGTAGTTGCGGCACACGGGCTTAGTTGCTCGCGGCATGTGGTGTCTTCCCAAACCAGGGCTCGAACCTGTGTCCCCTGCATTGGCAGGCGGATTCTTAACCACTGCACCACCAGGGAAGTCCTGCCCCTAGGTTCTTCAGAACCATTTTTTTGTTTTAGATTCCATATATATGTGTTAGCATACGGTATTTGTTTATCTCTTTCTGACTTACTTCACTCTGTATGACAGACTCTAGGTCCACCCACCTCACTACAAATACCTCAATTTCGTTTCTTTTTATGGCTAAGTAATATTCCATTGTTTATATGTGCCACATCTTCTTTATCCATTCATCTGTCAATGGACACTTAGGTTGCTTCCATGTCCTGGCTATTGTAAATAGAGTTGCAATGAACATTGTGGTACATGCCTCTTTGTGAATTATGGATTTCTCAGGGTATATGCCCAGTAGTGGGATTGCTGGGTCATATGGCAGTTCTAATTTTAGCTTTTTAGGGAACCTCCATACTGTTCTCCATAGTGGCTGTATGAAATTACACTTCCACCAACAGTGCAAGAGGGTTCCCTTTTCTCCACACCCTCTCCAGCATTTATTGTTTCTAGATTTTTTGATTATGGCCATTCTAACTGGTGTGAGGTGATACCTCATTGTAGTTTGGATTTACATTTCTCTAATGATTAATGATGTTGAGCATCCTTTCGTGTGTTTGTTGGCAATCTGTATATCTTCTTTGGAGAAATGTCTGTTTAGGTCTTCTGCCCATTTTTGGATTGGGTTATTTGTTTTTTTGATATTGAGCTGCGTGAGCTGCTTGTAAACTTTGGAGATTAATCCTTTGTCAGTGGCTTCATTTGCAAATATTTTTTTCCCATTCTGAGTGTTGTCTTTAAATCTTGTTTATGGTTTCCTTTGCTGTGCAAAAGCTTTGAAGTTTCATTAGGTCCCATGTGTTTATTTTTGTTTTTATTTCTATTTCTCTAAGAGGTGGGTCAAAAAGGATCTTGCTGTGATTTATGTCATAGAGTGTTCTGCCTATATTTTCCTCAAAGAGTTTTATAGTGTCTGGCCTTACATAAAGGTCTTTAATCCATTTTGAGTTTATTTCTGTGTATGGTGTCAGGGAGTGTTCTAATTTCATTCTTTGACATGTAACTGTCCAGTTTTCCCAGCACCACTTATTGAAGAGGCTGTCTTTTCTCCATTGTATATTCTTGCCTCCTTTATCGAAGATAAGTTGACCATATGTGCAGGGGTTTATCTCTGGGCTTTCTATCCTGTTCCATTGATGTATATTTCTGTTTTTGTGCCAGTACCATACTGTCTTGATTACCGTAGCTTTGTAGTATAGTCTGAAGTCCAGGAGCCTGATTCCTCCAGCTCCATTTTTCTTTGTCAAGATTGCTTTGGCTATTCGCGGTCTTTTATGTTTCCATACAAATTATGAAATTTTTTGTTCTAGTTCTGTGAAAAATGCCATTGGTAGTTTGATAGGGATTGCATTGAACCTGTAGATTGCTTTGGGTAGTATAGTCATTTTCACAGTGTTGTTTCTTCCAATCCAAGAACATGGTATATCTCTCCATCTGTTTGTATCATCTTTAATTTCTTTCATCAGTGTCTTATAGTTTTCTGCATACAGGTCTTTTTTCTCCTTGCATAGGTTTTTCCCTAGGTATTCTATTCTTTCTGTTGTAATGGTAAATGGGAGTTTACTCCTTAATTTCCTTTTTTTTTTTTTTTTGCGGTACACGGGCCTCTCACTGATGTGGCCTCGCCCGTTGCGGAGCACAGGCTTCAGATGTGCAGGCTCAGCGGCCATGGCTCACGGGCCCAGCCGCTCTGCGGCATGTGGGATCTTCCCTGACTGGGGCACGAACCCATGTCCCCTGCATCAGCAGGCAGACTTTCAACCACTGCGCCACCAGGGAAGCCCTTTTAATTTCTTAAGGGTAAGAATTTCTTAAAGTTTCTTAATTTCTCTTTCAGAGTTTTCATCATTAGTGTATAGGAATGCAAGAGATTTCTGTGCATTAATTTTGTAACCTGCTGCTTTACCAAATTCATTGATTAGCTCTAGTAGTTTTTTGGTAGCATCTTTAGGATTCTCTATGTATAGTATCATGTCATTTGCAAACAGTGACAACTTTATTTCTTCTTTTCCAATTTGGATTCCTTTTATTTTTTTCTTCTCTGATTGCTGCTGCTAAAACTTCCAAAACTATGTTGAATAATAGTGGTGAGAGTGGACAACCTTGTCTTGTTCCTGATCTTACAGGAAATGGTTTCATTTTTTCACTATTGAGAACGATGTTGGCTGTGGGTTTGTCATATATGATCTTTATTATGTTGAGGTAAGTTCCCTCTATGCCTACTTTCTGGATAGTTTTTATCATCAGTTGGTGTTGAATTTTGTTGAAAGCTTTTTCTGCATCTATTGAGATGATCATATGGTTTTTCTCCTTCCATTTGTTAATATGGTGTGTGACATTGATTGATTTGCATGTATTGAAGAATCCTTGCATTCCTGGGATAAACCCCACTTGATCATGGTGTATGATTCTTTTAATGTGCTGTTGGATTCTGTTTGCCAGTGTTTTGTTGAGGATTTTTTGCATCTATGTTCATCAGTGATACTGGCCTGGATTTTTCTTTCTTTGTGACATCTTTTTCTGGTTTTGGTATCAGGGTGATGGTGGCCTTGTAAAATGAGTTTGGCCGTGTTCCTCCCTTTTCTATATTCTGGAAGAGTTTGAGAAGGATAAGTGTTAGCTCTTCTCTAAATGTTTGATAGAATTCACCTGTGAAACCTTCTGGTTCTGGGCTTTTGTTTGTTGGAAGACTTTAATCACAGTCTCAATATCATTACTTGTGATTGGTCTGTTTATATTTTCTATTTCTTCCTGGTTCGGTCTCAGAAGGTTGTACCTTTCTAAGAATTTGTCCATTTCTTCGGGGTTGTCCATTTTATTGGCATATAGTTGCTTGTATTAATCTCTCATGAACCTTTCTATTTCTGCAGTGTCAGTTGTTATTTCTCCTTTTTCATTTCAAATTCTATCGATTTGAGTCTTCTCCCTTTTTTTTCTTGGTGGGTCTGGCTAATGTTTCATCAATTTTGTTTATCTTCTCAAAGAACCAGCTTTTAGTTTTATTGATCTTTGCTGCTGTTTCCTTCAGTTTTTTTCAATTTATTTCTGATCTGATCTTTTTGATTTCTTTCCTTCTGCTAATTTTGGGGGGTTTTTGTTCTTCTTTCTCTAATTGCTTTAGGTGTAAGGTCAGCTTGTTTATTTGAGATGTTTGTTGTTTCTTGAGGTAGGATTGTATTGCTATAAACTTCCCTCTTAGAATTGCTTTTGCTGCATCCTTTAGGTTTGGGGTCATCGTGTTTTCATTGTCATTTGTTTCTAGGTATTTTTTAAATTTCCTCTTTGATTTCTTCAGTGATCTCTTGGTTATTTAGTAGTGTATTGTTTAGCCTCCATGTGTTTGTATTTTTTACAGATTTTTTTCCTGTAATTGATATCTAGTCTCATAGCGTTGTGATCGGAAAAGATACTTGATACAACTTCAGTCTTCTTAAATTTACCAAGGCTTGATTTGTGACCCAAGATATGATCTATCCTGTAGAATGTTCCATGAACACTTGAGAAGAAAGTGTAATATGCTGTTTTGGGATGGAATGTCCTATGAATATCAATTAAATCCATCTTGTTTAATGTATCTTTTAAAGCTTGTGTTTCCTTATTGATTTTCATTTTGGATGATCTGTCCATTGGTGAAAGTGGGGTGTGAAAGTCCCCTACTGTGTTTGTGTTACTGTCTGTTTCCCCTTTTACGGTTATTAGCATTTGCCTTATGTATTGAGGTGCTCCTATGTTGGGTGCATAAATATTTACAATTGTTATATCTTCTTAGTTTGATCCCTTGATCATTATGTAGTGTCCTTCTTTGTCTCTTGTAATAGTCTTTATTTTAAAGTCTATTTTATCTTATATGAGAATTGCTACTCCAGCTTTCTTTTGATTTCCATGGAATATCTTTTTCCACCCCCTCACTTTCAGTCTGTATGTGTCCCTAGGTCTGAAGTGGTAGTTTTGTAGACAGCATATATATGGGTCTTGTTTTTGTATCCATTCAGCCAGTCTGTGTCTTTTGCTTGGAGGCTTTAATCCATGTACATGTAAGGTAGTTATTGATATGTATGTCCCTATTACCATTTTGTTAATTGTTTTGGGTTTGTTATTGTAGGTCATTTCCTTCTCTTGTGTTTCCTGCCTAGAGAAGTTCCTTTAGCATTTGTTGTAAAACTGATTTGGTGGTGCTGAATTCTCTTAGCTTTTGCTTGTCTGTAAGGTTTTAATTTCTCCGTCCAATCTGAATGAGATCCTTGCTGGGTAGAATAATCTTGGTTGTAGGCTTTTCCCTTTCATCACTTTAAATATGTTCTGCCACTCCGTTCTGGCTTGCCTAGTTTCTGCTGAAAGATCAGCAGTTAACCTTATGGGGATTCCCGTGTATGTTATTTGTTGTTTTCCCTTGCTGCTTTTAATATTTTTTGTTTGTATTTAATTTTTGATAGTTTGATTAATATGTGTCTTTGCTTGTTTCTCCTTGGATTTATCCGTATGGAATTGTCTGCAGTTCCTGGACTTGATTGACTATTTCCTTTCCCATATTAAGGAAGTTTTCAACTATAATCTCTTCAAATATTTTCTCAGTCTATTTCTTTTTTTCTTCTGGGACCCCCTATATTTCGAATGTTGGTGCGTTTAATGTTGTCCCAGAGGTCTCAGAGACTGTCCTCAATTCTTTTCATTCTTTTTTCTTTATTCTGCTCTGCAGTAGTTATTTCCAGTATTTTATCTTCCAGGTCACTTATTTGTTCTTCTGCCTCAGTTATTCTGCTATTGATTCCTTCTGGAGAATTTTTAATTTCATTTATTGTATTGTTCATCATTATTTGTTTGTCCTTTAGGTCTTCTAAGTCCTTGTTAAACGTTTCTTGTATTTTCTCCATTCTGTTTCCAAGATTTTGGATCACCTTTACTGTCATTACTCTGGATTCTTTTTCAGGTAGACTGCCTATTTCTTCTTCATTTGTTTGGTCTGGTGGGTTTTTATCTTGCTCCTTCATCTCCTGTGTATTTCTTTGTCTTCTCATTTTGCTTAACTTAACTGTGTTTGGGGTCTCCTTTTCGCAGGCTGCTGGTTCATAGTTCCCAATGTTTTTGGTGTCTGCCCACAGTGGCTAAGGTTGGTTCAGTGGGTTGTGTAGGCTTCCTGGCGGAGGGGACTGGTGCCTGTGTTCTGGTGGATGAGGCTGGATCTTGTCTTTCTGGTGGGCAGGTCCACGTCTGGTGGTGTGTTTTGGGGTGTCTGTGGCCTTATGATTTTAGGCAGCCTCTCTGCTAATGTGTGGGGTTGTGTTGCTGTCTTGATAGTTGTTTGGCATAGGGTGTCCAGCACTGTAGCTTGCTGGTCGTTGAGTGGAGCTGTGTTTTAGTGTTGAGATAGAGATCTCTGGGAGAGCTTTCACGGTTTGATATTACATGGAGCTGGGAGATCTCTGGTGGACCAGTGTCCTGAACTCAGCTGTCCCACCTCAGAGGCACAGGTGTAACTCCCAGCTGGAGCTCCAGGACCCTGTCAGCCACATGCCTCAGAAGAAAAGGGAGAAAAAAAGAAAGAAAGAAAGAATAAAATAAAATAATGTTATTAAAATAAAAAAATTATTAGAAAGAAAAAAAATTAAAAAGTAACTAAAAAAAGGAAAAAGAAAAGAAAGAAGAGAGCAACCAAACCAAAAAACAAATCCACCAATGATAACAAGCGCTAAAAACTATACAAAAAAAAAAAAAAGGACAGACAGAACCCTAGGACAAATGGGAAAAGCAAAGCTATACAGACAAAATCACACCAAGAAGCACACACATACACACTCACAAAAAGAGAAAAAGGAAAAAAATATATATATATAAAAAAAAGGAAGAGAGCAACCAAATCAATAAACAAATCTACCCATGGTAATAAACTCTAATTACTAAACTAAGATAAACATAAAACCAGAAACAAATTAGATGCAGAGAGCAAACCCCAAGTCTACAGCTGCTCCCAAAATCCACAGCCTCAATTTTGGGATGATTCGTTGTCTATTCAGGTATTCCACAGATGCAGGTACATCAAGTTGATTGTGGAGATTTAATCCTCTGCTCCTGAAGCTGCTGGGAGAGATTTCCCTTTCCCTTCTTTGTTCGCACAGCTCCCAGGGTTCAGCTGTGGATTTGGCCCCACTTCTGCGTATAGGTCACCTGAGGGCGTCTGTTATTCGCCCAGACGGGACAGGGTTAGAGTAGCAGCTGATTCAGGGGCTCTGGCTCACTCAGGCCAGGGGAAGGGAGGGGTACAGCGTGCAGGGCAAGCTTGCAGCGCCAGAGGCCTGAGTGACGTTGCACCAGCCGGAGGCGCGCCGTGCGTTTTCCCCGGGAAGTTGTCCCTGGATCATGGGACCCTGGCAGTGGCAGGCTGCACAGGCTCTTGGGAGGGGAGGTGTGGATAGTGACCTGTGCTTGCACACAGGCTTCTTGGTGGCTGCAGGAGCAGTCTTAGCATTTCATGCCCGTCTCTGGGGTCCGCACTGATAGCTGCAGCTGGCGCCTGTCTCTGGAGCTCGTTTAGGTGGTGCTCTGAATCCCGTCCCCTCATGCACCCCGAAACAATGGTCTCTTGCCTCTTAGGAAGGTCCAGACTTTTTCCCGGACTCCCTCCTGGCTAGCTGTGGTGCACTAGCCCCCTTCAGGCTGTGTTAACGCAGCTAACCCCAGTCCTCTCCCTGGGATCTGACCTCCGAAGCCCGAGCCTCAGCTATCAGCCCAGACCCATCCCGGCAGGTGAGCAGACAAGCCTCTCGGGCTGGTGAGTGCTGGTCGGTAGCGACCCTCTGTGCGGAAATCTCTCCGCTTTGCCATCTGCCCCCCTGTTGTTGCGCTCTCCTCTGTGGCTCTGAAGCTTCCCCCCACCACCCACCGTCCACCCCCGTCTCCATCCGCGAAGGGGCTTCTAGTGTATGGAAACTCTTCCTCCTTCACAGCTCCCTCCCAGTGGTGCAGGTCCCGTCCCTATTCTTTTGTCTCTGTTTATTCTTTTTTCTTTTGCCCTACCCAGGTACGTGGGGAGTTTCTTGCCTTTTGGGAGGTCTGAGGTCTTCTGCCAGCGTTCAGTAGGTTTTCTGTAGGAGTTGTTCCATGTGTAGATGTATTTCTGATGTATTTGTGGGGAGGAAGGTGATCTCCGCGTCTTACTCCTCCACCATCTTGAAGGTCTCTGCCACATTCTCTTTCTAAAGAGGAGTGTTTCCTCTTGGTTATTAAGCTGCAGGATCAGCCCTGGGCCCAGGAGGGCAGGTAAGGCTTACATATCTCTTGTTGGTAGGGTGACCAGCTGTTCTGATTTTTCTGGTTTTCGTGGGTTGTGGAACTTTCAGTCCTCAAACTGGAACAGTTCTAGGTCAACTGGGACGGTTGGTCACAAGTGGTAAGCCCAGCTCATTGGGAAGACCATACTGGTTGTGAAAAGAGTAAAATGTTTTAACATTGATTGGTTAAAGAGCCAGTGTTCTGCAGCTCTGGAGGTCCCTCCCCACTTCTCCTCCCCTACCTACTGCCTTGGCCAGCTACCTTTTCACCCCTGGACCTTCAGGTTCTCTTTACCATCCCACAGCTGAAGGGAGCACGCCTGGCACATAGGTGGCTCCAGGACCGTTCTTTTAGGTCTGATTTGAAATATCAGCACTTTCCAGTATCATGTGATGTGCTGTTCCAAAAGCCCTAGCTGTAACCTCACCCTTTCTCTCCCACCCAGGAAGGCACATCAGAATGCCTGTGACAGATATTACATATTTGGTATTTATATATGGAGACCTCTACCATTCACCCCTTTACTAGTAGTAGCAAATAGTGTGAACAAACACATTTATAGTGTTCGAGACATTTAACATGTATTAATTAATTTGTCACAGCAACTCCATGGGGTACATGCTATTGTTCCCCCTGTTTTACAGATGGGGAAACTGAGGTGTGGAGAGGTTATATAATGTATGTAATTTGCCTAAATTTACACTGCCTGTGAGTAGGTTTTAAGTGGAAGTGGTCAGAGACAGCCTCCTGGGGGCTTCACAAGCTCACATAGAGCATGGAGAGCAGTAGAATGTGGGCCTGTGGACCAGGCATGGAGACCTGGCAGGCCTTGGGCCAAGGCTCCTGGAGCAGACATTCATGTGAACAGACGGCCAGAGACCAGATGGGCCCAGGGACATCCCAGTGGGTGACAGTGGGACTGGTAATGATTGAGACCAGACTCTTCTTTCCCCCATGTCTTGGTACCCCCAAACAAAACAAAGTAAAACAAACAAATGAAGAACATAAAGGAGAAGAGAACCCCAGATGGAATAAAATTTCCCTGACATTAGATTTCTGCCACTCTGGTATAGAAGAACACAGGTTATATTTCTTGTAACCTTTTCTACTTAATCTTCCCTTCCCTGCAGGGTCTGGAGGGGAAAACCCAGTTTTACCCAGAAGTAAGCCCCAGGGTCTCTGCTCTCAGATGCCTGATGTATCCTGCCCCGGGGCCTGGCCTGGGTCACAGGATGGGGCTAGACAGGGCACAGACCCCCTTTTCAGAGGTGTCCCCACATCTGAGCTCTCTGCTTTCCCTCTCCTCTTCTCACAACATCGTGTGGAATGATCTAGTCTGGGGAGTGGTAAGGAGAGGCTCGCACTGGTCACATTTTCTTCCAGATCTGTCATTAACAACATTAACTTTACACCTGACTTTTGTAGGACTTAGGCATCTGACACTCAAAAGCCCAGGTCTTGTAACTTAAGAGCCTTGAAGTCTTTTGAAACCTTGTACACTTGGATCTGGCTATGCTGTTCTCCAGTTTGCTGTCATCACCCAACCAGGAGGCATCAGGGGTTTGTGGTTCAGTTTAGCTGCTCCAGGGAAGTAACCAGAAGTACTAGGGGAGACACATCAGTTAATATCACCTATATGTCCACTTATTTACCATTCTCAGTCTCAGTAATGCTTTTAAGTCTCAACTTACTGGTGGTCTATCTTTAGTAAATTTCCTAAATAGCTATGATATTTCAAGAACAGAAGCCCAGAGCTGCACTATTGCAACTATGATGTACCCAGACCACTTGGAGAAAGCTGATGTGGGGCAGGCACAGAGCAGGAAGTTTTGGTCCACATCTTCTTCCTGGCTGCAGGGCCCAGCTCTTGAACTCCAGACCCCAAGATGTAAAACAGGTTTCATCTTGTGCACCAAATCCAATCAACGACTAGGACTGGCTGCTTGGTATGCAGCTGTGTTAAGAAGGATGCTGAGGCTGAGTCTGTTTTCAGAAGGGAAGAAATGAAGTGATCAGTTGATAATGCCTGACATAGGCCTAAGAATGGAGTGAAGGGCAACGCTCCTGCCAGGATCTTAGAGACCTTTGTCAAATTCAGCCTCTCTGGAAAATGTAGTGAAGACCTCCCCAAGTGGGTAGAGCACAGCATGGTTTCCCCTTTATTTCAAAGCCTCAGATTACAGGGGCTCCTGAGGTGTTAGCACCCCAAAGCAGCCAAGCATGGCAGGGCAGGACTAGCTCTGGAACTTTTTTCCCAGAACTTTCTTTTCTTCCTTCCTTCCTTCCTTCCTTTCTCTCTTTCTTCCTTCCTTCCTTCCTTTCTTTCTTTCTTCCTTTCTTTTTTTCTCTCTCTCTTCCTTCCTTTCTTTCCTTCTTCCTTCCTTTCCTCCCTCCCTCCCTCAATCTCTCTTTCTTTCTTTCTCTCTTTCCCTCCCTCTCTCCTTCCCTCCCTCCCTTCCTCCCTCCCTCCTTTCCTTCCTGTCTTCCTGCCTTCCTTCCACACTGTGCAGCTTATGGGATCTTAGTTCCCCGACCAGGGATTGAACCTGGGCCCTTGGCAGTGAGAGCATGGAGTCTTAACCACTGGACCACCAGGGAGTTCCCTCCAGAGCTGTTTTGTTTGTTATTTCTGTTCTGTTTTTACTTGCTTGGAGATGCCTTTCTATCATCTCCGTAGATGGTGTAGCCCTGTGGGCAAAGTGGGCAAGTGGCTCTTTAGGCTCTGAACCAATAGGGGGCAGCAAAGAGCAGAGAAGAGCCAGTCTGGCTGGAGCGGCCCCAGACCCAGGAAAACTCTTCCAATCTTCTATTCCCCTGGTAAGCGAATCCTACTGTTAAGATAAGTTGTCCACACAAGTGGTGTGGTCCAGGAGCAGAGCAAGAAAGGCCAGAGGGCGGGAGATTTTCTGGGTTCAGGTGGAGAAAACCCTTTGTTGGATGCCAAGCTGCTCTGAGAATAGGAAAGGGGAAAGTGAATGAGAAAGCATAAGAGCTGTAGTTACTATTTACCCAGTCCCTGTAGAGTGCCAGGCCTCCTGTGAATGCTCACTCTTTTCATTCTATCAAAGACTACCGGAGGTAGGCAAACCCATCCTTACAGATGAGAAAACAGGGGCCCAGAGGGGTAAGTAAGTTGCCTTAGGATCACGTGACTAAGGAAGGGCTGAGCTAAAATTTGGACTCTTGTCTGCCCAGGCCTCCATGTTATGATGCCCTTCCAGGAAGGAGGCAGGAAAGTATACCTGGCATTAGGATGCCCTGGGGGAGTTCTGTGGTCCCAAGAGAAGGCAAAGGGCCTTCTCAGTACAGCTTCCTCTCTGCTGGTAGCCGTGGATGCTCTACCATATTTAGCCAACTCATTGGCTCATGGATTCATACACCATCCCAGGCAGGGCTCCACGATGGAGACTTTGAACAGACGCTGGGTTATGTGGCATAAACTCAGGCCAGGATGGAATCTTCGATATCTGTTTACTTCTGACTTTGAGGCCAAGACCTGGAAGGTCCCCTCCTCCATAGAGCACAAAGGTGGACCTGTGGCCGGTGGCACGACTCCTCCCTTGCACCAGGACCAGACCCTTTAGCTGTGTATTCAAGACTCCGAAAAAAGGCTCTCTGGAGTCCCATCTCCCTTGCCCACCTCTCTTAGGCAGACAGCCCTAGGAAGACTCTACATGCATACCACCCCACCTGTGAACTCAGTGCCTCTCCCGAGCCCCACTCCCCAGCCTCCATCATTCTCTGCTCCTTGCTTGGGTTGTCCTTCTCACTCCTCTCTGAGCCAAACCCAACCCCCTGCCAGTTCTTCCCACCAGCTTGTTCCTAGACTTGGCAGCTGTGAGCCAGGTCTCTAGGGAAATGTCTTTAGGGCACAGGTGAATCTGAAGCCAAAAAAACCAAAGAGTGCATCAGAATGACAAGGAGAATCAGCAGTTCAAGGAGGGGGATGAGGCTGAGGATTCAGAGCAAGAATTTCTGACTGAAACAGAATTAATGCAGGAAACAAAAGAAAAATTTACATGTCTAATTAATGTCTCAGAGGTATTTTTAGATTTTTTAAAGATGATTTTGGTATTTTTAGAGTTATTTAAAAGATATTGAATCAATAAGTTAAGAGAAGGCTGACCAAAAAATAGAGGGAATCAGACAGCTCTTAGAAAAGAGTTCTAAGGAAAAAAAATAATAAAAGAAATAAGAAAAAAAATCAGCAGTGACTAGTAGAAGGGGCTATAGCTGAGAGTAGGATTAGTGAATTAGAAGACAAGTTGGAGAAGTTTTCCAGAACGTAGAGCACAAAGACAAGAGATGGAAATTATGAAGATGATAAAAAATATATATAAAATAGAGCTATCAGGTCCAAGTTTCACAAAACGAGAATACTGAAGTACAGAACAGAGTGAATAAAGAAGAAACAATAATCAAGGAAACATAAAGTTCTCCTAATTGAAGAAATACATGAATCCAGATTAAAAAGTGTCAGTTTCATCAGGGCACAAACCTATATTCATCTGAAATTTTGGAGTTCTAACCAAGAGGAAAATCCTACAGTCTTTTAAACAGGAAAAAATAAACCAGCTACAAAGGAGAAAGGGTCACACACTACTACTGGATTTCTCATCTGTAACACTAAATGCTAGAATGTGAGTTAGAGGGGAAAAGACAGAGACTCTATATATAACCATTCAAATTATTATTCTTATGTGAAGGCATAAGAAAGAGATACACCAGACAGACTCAGAAAGTACACTACCCACATGATCTTTAAAAAACAACTCCTTAAGGAAGCTCTTCAGCCAACTGAAAAAAGAATTAGCACAAGACACTCAACAAAGAGGAGGACAAACGTGTGTGAAACAGTGGTGAGTGATGAAACCCACAAAGCATAGCTAGGGTCTAACGCAGCAGCTGAGAGGGCAGGCTGTGGTGGGAGACAGGCCTGGGTTCAAATCCTGGCTCTTGTCCTTTTGTCATTGGAGATATTTGATCCTTGTGATGATTGGAGAGTCAGACAATGGCCAGGCCCTGTCCTCTTCATATGTAATTGAGGACAAGGGTACAACCCAGAAATAGAGGACTGAGAATCAAAGCCTAACCTTATTAATATTTGTGGAAGTGCTCAGCACAGACAGGCAGACAGGGCCTTCTGGCAAAAGCTGTGTTGTGTATATATACGATTGTACATTGGAAAGAGAGAGAAATCTGCAGAATGGACTATATCCTATTTTGCAAATACAGAGATGATACAGAAAAAGAAAGCCATGCTCAGATTTTCCTGAGGATAGGAAGCCCCAATCGGAGATTGACCTCTATAGAGAAGTAACTGCAGCAAAAAATTTCCCACTGAAGATTCTGGGCTCTGCCCCATCAGATCGCCAATGCACAGTCCCTCTGGCAGGGGTGAAGATGACAAGGGAGTGGGCAGAGCTTAGATTCATGGGTGCAGCAGGCCGAAGAGTCCCCTTGCTCTGGATTCCCCTCCTTTCATTCTGTCTTAATCCACTGGTTTTAGCAGCCAAGCCCAGGGTCAGCCAGGGCTGTCCTCACCAGGAGAGCCCCAGTCTTGCCTTTGTGAGGCTGTTCACCTGAAATCTACTCCTGCTCCTTTCCGTTCTCCTGGGACCAGGTGGGCAGTGCAGCTTCTGAAATGGGTCATAGCTGAGCATTCCTTAGCTTGGGGTCAACTCCTTCTTAGGAAAATTTCAGGTAATTGTGTATTATCCAAAAATTTGGTCTTATATTCTATTTTCCATCTCAAATTATAGCTGTCTATGTCATCTACTCTAGTGCAAAAAAAAATACAATGAACCAAATTAATATAACATGAAACATTCCAAATTTGAACATGAATTTTCTTCCATTATTGAGATCCCATTGAGAAATTAAATTTCAAGATGAAATTCCCTTTGCGTGTAAAATCCCAAAGGAACGATATCCACCATTTCTTCTGCGGTTTCTTTTCTGCCCATTCTCAGCCACAGAGATCCCACTCAGACACTTGGATACCATCTAGGTTTCTTCTTTTGCCACTTGAGCCTCTAGTATCTTTTACTGAAATGATTGAACACCTCTTCTGTACCTCCAAAATAAAATTCACCAAACTTCAAATTTCCCCCACGTTCCAGTTTTCTTTCCCAGTCCCAGAGTTTCAGGACAGGGTAGCACCTCTAAAGTGAGAGAGTAGAGAGAGAGAGAGCTTAACCACCAGTCTCAGATATGCCTGCCAATTCTGTTACTTTCTGCCATGCATCCTTTTAATAAACCATCAAATTCATGAGGACCCATCATTTTCCATATCATGTTTTTTTTAACATTCAAGAGAACTGGCCCCAGATGACTCCATATCACTGTGAATGTAGATGTAAATAATTCTATGTAGAACATTAGTGAATCAAATCCAGAAAAGTATGAAAACAGCATACCATGACACAGTAAGATTTGGTTCCAGGGAAGCCAGTATGGCTCAACATTAGGAGATCTGTTAATGAATTCATTTTACTAATAGATTAAAGGAGAAAAACCATATGACTTTCTCCATGAGTGCTGGAATACATTTCAGAAAATTGAACATCTTTGCCTGCTTACAACTTATAGTAAGTTCTGAAGAGCAGGAAAATTTTAAAACAGAAAGTATAAGAAGTGAAGAGCAAGCATCACATTTAGTGGTATAATAATAGAGGCTTCTCTCGTAAAGATAAGGACTGGGCAAGGATCCTGCTATCCTTGGGATTAGTCAAGATAGTACTGGAGTCCTATCTAAAGCAACAGGATAAGAGAAAGAATGAGAGCTACAAATATTGGAGGTAAAGAGACAAAATTATAACTCTTTGAATATGATGAGATTGTGTGGCTGAACTATCTAAGAAGATTGACTATTAAGAATTTTTAGTTGAGCTGCTGGATACAAGAGTAATATACAAAATACCAGTAACCTTAATGCGTATTAGTAATATCTTGTTAGGCAACACAATGGGTAAAAGTTCTCATTTATAACAATAATATCTATAAAGCACATAAGAATAGTTATAGCTGGAAAATTTCAAGACCAGTATGAAGAAAATCATAAATCTTGTGTATGCAAGAGAAGAATAAATGGCAGACCACCTTTCTACGTGGGAAGGCTCAACATTAGACAGATAATAATTCTGAACTTAGTGCATGCTTTTAACGTAATATAAAGAACCCATTGGGACATTTTTGGTGAAATTAGATAATTTTATTCTAGACTTAATCTGGAAGAATAAATATAAAAAAACAGCTGAGAAACACTGAGGAAAAAAAGCATAAAAAAAAAAAAGCATAAACACTTACATTACCACATACTAACACAAAGTGTAAAGGTCTGGTGATTTAAACAGATACTGGTACATATGGAGCTTTACCAGGGGAACAGAATAGGGAATACATAGGATTTCAGCAAATAATAAAAGTAGGATTTTAAATCAGTGGTGACAATAGGTAAATTAAGTACTATTGTGATAGTTAACTATCGACTTAGGAAAAAAAAAAAGAAGACCCAGAAGGGAATTTGGAGAGTATGTTTTATAATCTTGGATTGGGGAAGCCTTTCTTAGCATATAACAAAGTCCCTAATATGATATAAAATACTGACAGATTTAACTAGATAAAAATTTAGAATGTACAACAAAAAGCAATATAAACAAAGGTAAAAGATGAGTGACAGACCAAGAGAAATATATTTGCAACTTGTATAACAAAAGATTTCTGTGCAGGATATAAAAAATTCCTGCCAATCAGTTAGAAAAGTGCTAACAACCTGATTGAAAATGGCCAAAAGGTATTGGATCAATCAAGGAAATGTTTGCTGATGTAACAGCTAAACCCCCAAATCTCATGGGAAATCCAAGATGGTTGTTCACAATTATCTGGCAGCTCTCCTCCAAGCAGTGATTCAGGGACCCAGGAAGTTACCAGTAGCTTCCAAGGTCAAAAAATCTCTACTGCTGGTAAGACAAGGTCCTTGCTCTAAATGGTCCTTTTATTTCAGTAGGGGGAGATAGACTAAAGAAATACAAGTAAATAAATTTAAAATCAAGATAATTTCAAAAAATGGTAAGTCCTAAAGGTGGGAAGCCCTAAGGTGATCAATGAAGGCCTCTCTGAGGATGAGACATTTGAGTTGTGACATTAATGAAGCCTAGATGCCTCCCATGTGGGACTCTGAGGGAACGGTAGTTCAGGCAGCGGAAGAGCAAGAAAAAAGGCTCTGAGGTGGGAATGAGCTTGGTTTATTTGAGTTGCACAAAGAAGCTCAGTTGGAGAACTGAATGGGGAGAAGGTAGTAGAATCACAGGCGGGGGACAACCAAGTCATGTAGGGCCTTACGGACAAAGTAAAGGAGTGTGGTTTTCGTCCTGTATGTGATGAGAAATCAAGATGTCAGTTTCAGTGGAATCTGCACAGTGATACCACTTCCTTCATTCTATAGGGAAAAAAGAGGCAATGCAAACAGATTTTTTCCTAGTTCTATTGAGATATTATTGACATACAGCATGTATAAGTGTAAGATGTACAGCATAATAATTTGATTTACATATATTGTGAAATGATTACCACAATAAGTTTAGTTAACACCCATCATCTCAGATAGCTACCAAAAAAAAAAAAAAGAAAGAAAGGTTTTTTTCCTTGTGATGAGAACTCCTGGTATTTACTGTCTTAACTTTCAAATATACCACACTGCAGTGTTAACTAGAGTCATAATGTTATACGTTACATCCCCAGTCCTTATTTGTCTTATAATTGGAAGTTTTTACCTTTTGACCATCTTCATTCAGTTCCCCCATCTCCCACCCTGTGCCTAGTCTGATCTCTTTTTCTGTGAGTTTTTATTTTTTTTTAGATTCCACAAATAAGTATTTGTACAGTATTTGTCTTTCTCTAACTTATTGCACTTAGCATAATGTCCTACAAGTTCATCCACGTTGTCACAAATGGCATGGTTTCCTTCTTTTTTAATGACTGCATAATATTCCATTGTTTAAGTGTGTGTGCATGTATATTTACATATGTATGTACACACAATGCACACACAATACATCTTTATCCATTCATCTATTGATGGACGTTTAGGTTGCTTCCATGTCCTGGCTATTGTGAGTAGTACTGCTGTGAACATGAGGGTTCTCTTTGGCATAATGTTTTCATTTCCTTCAGATAAATACCTGGAAGTGGCATTGCTGGATCATATGGTAGTTCTATTTTTAATTTTTTTTTTTTAGAAATGGATCTCTTGATAACTTCTTTTTTTAATTAATTAATTAATTTTATTTCTTTATTTTTGGCTCTGTTGGGTCTCTGTTGCTGTGTGCGGGCTTTCTCTAGTTGCGGCGAGCGGGGGCTACTCTTCGTTGAGGTGCATGGGCTTCTGCGATGGCTTCTCTTGTTGTGGAAAACGGTCTCTAGGCATGCGGGCTTCAGTAGTTGTGGCACGCGGGCTCAGTAGTTGTGGCTTGTGGGCTCTAGAGCGCAGGCTCAGTAGTTGTGGCATGTGGGCTTAGTTGCTTTGTGGAATGTGGGATCTTCCCGGACCAGGGCTTGAACCCGTGTCCCCTGCATTGGCAGGTGGATTCTTAACCACTGCACCACCAGGGAAGCCCTATTTCAAATTTTTTGAGGAACCGCCATACTGTTTTCCATAGTGGCTGCACAAATTTATATTCCCACCAACGGTGCACAAGTGTTCCCTTTTCTCCATATTCCCAGAAGCATTTGTTATTTCTTGTCTTTTTGATAATAGCCATTCTAACAGGCATGAGGTAATATCTCATTGTGGTTTTGATATGCATTTCCCTAACGATTTGTGATGTTTAGCACCTTTTCATGTACCTGTTGGCTATTCATGTATCTTCTTTGGAAAAATCTAACAGATTTGGAAAATGCTCTCTGAAGACCTTTTTGAACCAATCTGTGTTCATTCTCCGCCTCCTTTCTAGGCTGAGCTTTGCTGACTAGTCATTTAACAAGATTTCAGTGGAGTGCAGTGTGTAAATGTTATGCAGAATGAATTACAGGTCTGTAGACATTCATTTCATTACCCTAGCTTCTATTAGCAAAGTTCGCTTTATGAGCAGCCAAAACGATTTATCTTGTACTAGCTTCTTAAGAAATGTTTCAAATCCTGTGAACTTTGTGACTGTTGAAATTGTAAGGGATGTCCGTTTTGGTGACCAGGAGGTCTAGTTGTGATTATGGAACGTGCCTTTGAATTGTCATTAAAACGCAAACCAGGCCGTTCGACAGAGCTCCTAACACAGTGCCTGGCCAGCAGCCCATGCTCAGTGCTGATGGAGGAAAGCAAGCATCAGTTCTCAGCGTGTCCCCTCTCCCTGGGCATGATTTGGAATGAGATGGATGGAGCTGCATCCCGACACCTATAACATGTTGGGCCCATGATAGTCATTCAGTCAATATCTACGAATGACTGAATGGGTGAACGATGAGATTTTTTTGGACTTGGACCACATTTTCACATATAATAGATCATCCTTTTATGTGGGACTCTTGGTTTAACAACATTTCTTCGGAAAAGTGTAAGTCCCTGGACTGGACCATGGATAAGGGCTGGTGACATGGCACCAGGTGCCCGGCTGAGCTGGTGCCGCCCACACCTCCAACCTCATCTCCATCCTCATCTCCATCCTCATCTCCATCCTCTAGCTGCACCCTCTGCCACTTCCCAACCCCAGTGCCATGACCTCTGGTGGCCTGTGCAAGAGCTGTTCCTCTGCATGCAAAGGCCCCACCTGTACCCCACCCTCGCCTCACTGATCAGACTCTTAAACTCCTACTTATCCTTCAAACCCTGACTGGCCCCTCTCCCCCAACTACTATATCAGAGTTCCCTGTCATGTACTTTTGTGTGCTGTTTTGCAGAGTGATTATCAAAGTTTATAGTATTAATTTAATTAATTTTTATTGAAGTATAGTTGATTTATGATGTACTAGTTTCAGGTACACAGCAAAGTAATTCATATATATATATATATATATATATATTCTTTTTCAGATTCTTTCCCATTATAGGTTATTACAAGATACTGAATACAGTTCCCTGTGCTATACAGTAGTTCCTTGTTGTTTATCTATTTTATATATAGTAGTTTGTATCTGCTAATCCCAAACTCCTAATTTATGCCTCCTTCCCCGCCGTCTCCCCTTTGGTAACTGTAAGTTTGTTTTCTATGTCTGTGAGTTATTGTATTATTTTGTAATTATTTTAAGATTGTGCTGTGATTAAGAGCAGGGATGAATTTTTGCTGGGCTCAAATATCAGCTCTGCCATCTGCAAGCTGTAGGAATCCGGGCAAAGTGTTTTTACCTTTCTTTATCTACCTCCTCATTCATAGAAAGAGGATGATCACAGTAGTACCCACTTTTAGGGTAGTTGTGAGAATTAAACAACCCAATAAATGTACATGGCACTAAAATTAGCTGTAGTTATTTGACAACTGTGTGTCTCCCCCATTAGACTGTAAGCTCCATGAGGCTAGGGGTTGAGTCAATACTTTACTCGCCGTGTGTCCTGCAGGCTTATCGGCGTCTGGCCTCTGATACATTTCATGAAAGGAGTGAATGAAAACGTGTGGAACTTTTCTCCACCAAGCAGGTGCAATGCTGGAGGAGGCCTGCTGCACAGCACACAGGAAAGCCCACTCAACTAAAATACTTCCACCTTCGATCTGGCCTCATCTGTTAGGTGAAGATGATAAAGTCTTCTCTACCGGCCCTGGGGAAGATAGCTCAGAAAGGAGGGAGACCCAGTCTTCCCTCTGTCCTTCCTTCCTCCCTCCCTCCTTGTTGCTGACATCGCTAAGCCACAAGGTTGTCAGGAAAGGAAGCCCTTTCAAAGTCAACAGAGCACCTACCGTGGGACAGACTCTGAACACCATCCAGCCCTGGCCCCCGCTGGTCCTCCCAGCTGAGTGATTTTCTTAAACACATACAAATGCTTCTAATAAGATGTGTTAAAGTAGGGCAGTGGTTTTCAAACTTTAGTATATGTGTCAGACTGAGTGGCAGGATTTGTTGACACAGATGCTGGCCCCAGCCCCAGAGTTTTGCTCCAGTAGTTCTGGGTTAGTGTTCAAGAGCTGGCATTTCTTAGGGGAATGCTCTCAACAGCATTTTTGTAAAAGAAAAATATTACATTCTCACTCACATATCAAAAATAGCCTCAAAGACAATACATCAAAATGTTAACTGCACAGAAAGCTATTGGGATTTTTGTTTGGTTGGTTGGTTTTGTGCCACACCACGCAGCTTGCAGGATCTTAGTTCCCTGACCAGGGATCGAATCCGGGCCCTTGGCAGTAAAGCACTGAGTTCTAACCACTGGACCGCCAGGGAATTCCCGAGGAAGTTACTGTTTAATGGGACAAAGTTTCAGTTTCAGATGATGAAAAAATTCTGGAGATGGATGGTAGTGATGGCTGCACAGTGTGAATGTACTTAATGCCACTAAACCATACACTTAAAAAGGGTAAAATGGTAAATTTTATGTTATGTATATTCTATCACAATTTTTAAAAATAAATAATTTTTTTAAAAGACCGAAAAAAAAAGAACTGGCTTTTCTAAGAAGTCCTAAGTGCAGCTGACCCTGCTGGTCTCAGGTCTACATTTTGAGAACCACTGAAATCAGGGCATGTTCTCTGCATGGCAGGGGAGACAGGGTGATGAAATTTGACTCTGGGAGAGTGGTCACAGAGGCTGTGATATTTGTACAGGTCCCTGAAGAATGAGCAGGATTTTGCAGGATGGGGAATGGGGTTCCATGCAGAGAGAATGGCACGAGCAAAGGTGTGGCGAGATGACAGTGCATGTTGGCAAGTGATCCTCCATGGAAAGGGCTTGGGGGGAGTGTGGAGGCTGCTGCATAGCAGGGCTCCTGCTTTTTCATCCTTTGTTCTTGGTCAGCATGGGAAGAGGCAGCCTGTGCAGAAGAGAAACCCAGGAGAGGACAGGATAGGCCAGAAGAGCTTAAGCTCTCCAGTTTTGGAGTTAGATAGAGTTGGACTTGAACTCTTGGACTTGAATCTTGACCACGTACCACCTGTAGGACTTTCAACAAGTAATTTACCTTTCTCAGCCTCAGTTTATTCACCTGTGAAATGGGACTGCTGATAATCGTAGCTGCTTCATAGAGTTATTGTGAAATGAAATGAGCTGATGGCTTGGCTTCACGTTTGACCCATGGTGGATACCCAGTAGTGGAAGCTACCATCAGTAGGTGAGTCTGATGTAGAAGAGGCAGGTCTGGAGCCACACTGTAGTTGTTTATGTATCTGCCTCCCACTCCAGGCTGGGACCCTTTGGGCACAGTCTGTGGCATTTCATCTGAGTCCTCCCACCCCTAGCAGGGCCAGAGCCTGGATGGAGCCCAGATGCTCAGGACATGTGACTTGGGAAGGGATCTCTGTTTCCATGAAGGGCTCAGGTGGTCTGGGAGCCAGCAGACCCTTGGAAAAGGAGCAGGACTGGGGAGACAGATGAGCTGGAGGTGGCCTCTGCCTGTGGCCCAGCATGATCTAAACAGATGGCCCAGCCCTGGGTGGCTGGAGGCCCAAGCCCAGCTTCAGGCCATGGGGTCCCCTCTCTCACTGGACACTGAAGAGAAGAGGCCTTGCCACGATGCCCTTGTCAGAGCTTCTCCAGACCAACAGGGCCATGACCGGGGTGCTAATGACCCATGGTCCTAAGAGAACAGGCGTCACATGATAAGCACTGTCCTTGGAGTCAGAAGGTTTGGGTCCTAGTCCCTTCCACCACCACTCCCTGTGACCCTTGTGTGACCTTGGGCAGATTGCTTAACCTCTCTGGGCCTGTGGCCTCATCTGTTAGGTGAAGATGATAATGTCTTCTCTCTTTGAATGCTGAAGGCTGGACCACATCTTCTCTTTTGGTGAGAGGACCAGCCCTGGGGAAGGGGGCTTAGAAAGAAGAGTCATCTTTCCACCCTTCCTTCCTCCCTCCTTTCCTTCTGCCACCATTTATTGTGCCAGATACTGTGCTTGGTGCAGGGGACACAGCAGTGAGCAGGACAGAAAGTGTCCTGCGTTCATGGTGCTTAATCTAGGTGGAATTAGAGGTCAGGAAAGCTATACCAGGTAAGAAATCAGTTCAATGTTCAAGGAGATCATAGGTAATTATACCAGGACTTTCCAAAGTCCGTGAGTCTATATGATTAGCGATGACCACGGCCCAGGCACAGTGCAGCCTAAGAATACAGTGTTTCTTTGAAGATGCGAGTAAAGACTCCTTCTGCCCATTCATTCATTCCACAACTATTTAGTGAATGTTGCTGTGTACCAGGCACGGTTCTAGGCCCTAGGGATTCAGGATACAGCAGTAAACAAAGCAAAGAGCTGTCCTCCTGAAGTTTACATTTAGTGTGGGAAGACAGCAAATAAATACTGATGTAATTCGTCAGGTGTTGATGAGAGCTATGAAGAAAACTAAGGTGGGTGGGGGGTAGGAGCCACATCTTCCTTTCTCCTGTCCCTCCCAAGTAGGGGGAGGACCCACCCTTGTGCAACACTCCTCTAGGGAGGAAGGGCTGGTTCACTGTTGGTGATGTGGGGATGAATAGTGGGGCATGTGAGGCCCTGCTCGTCCTCCCTTCCTTTCTGCTGGGCATGAGCCTGCTCTCTGCAAGCATCAGCCCACTCTGCTCCTCCAGCCTTACCTCTTAGGGTCCCCTGCTGTCTGGTCCTGCAAAGCCAGGCCGGGTGCCTCTATGTGCCTCATCTGTAGGTTGGTACCCAGAAGCCCACTTGCCCACAGGTATAAATCTCATTTTCTAATGTCAGTTCTATTGGAAATAAAGGTGACATTTTGTTCTCCCATCTGCCTTGCCTTTTTTTTCTTTCTTATTTTGCAATTGAATTAGAACAAACATGGAGTAGAAGGGTGCTTTTAAATGGCTCTCAAACTTCCAGCTAAGAGAGTTAAAGAGTGGTAGGAGGTGCTATTTTAGATAAGAGAGGTAAGGAAGACCTCTCTGATGAAGTGAGAGAGAAAGCCATGTGGGAGAAGAGCATTCCAGGGAGAATAAACAACTTGTGCAAAGGCCCTGGGGCAGGCATTTGCTTGGTGTATGTATGTGTGGAACAGCAAGGGAGCCAGTGTGGCTGAAGCATGGTGAAAATAGAAGAGACATATCTCAAGGATTTCTGGCTTTCTGCATCAGGCAGTTATTTTTCTGGATTGGATAAAACCAGCATCTAAAGGACCTAGTACAGCTCAAATAACAAATCAGTGCTTCATTCTGGAACGCCACAAGCTATTGTTCTGACCAACCTGCAAGTCTCTTCCATCCTTGCTTTGTGCCAGGACTCCTCTTTGAGGACCAAGAGCTGGAGAGATGTGCCAGGGACCAGCCTGGAAGATGCATGAAGTCTCCTGGGAGAGACGGGCTGGAAGGCAAGATTCACAAGACAGAAAACAGAGGTGACCCTCAAGTTGAAAGGCTGGAACCTAGCCGGGTGATTGATTACCAGGAGACCGCCCTTATTTTGTTCTCTAATTACGGTGTTTTTTCGGAGCATCTTATTGGGTCTGAAACCCTTAATACCAGCCGGTGCTGTTCATTGTTATAATGTCCTAATTAAGCTTTGATTTATATGCTAATTTTATTCCAAGTGTGTTCAAAAGGGGGAAAGTTATTAGACTTTATTTTGAGATTACATTTTAATCCTGGGGTCTGCTGGGTGAGCACCATGTTTATTCTGTCGGCTTTTGTTTCCAGGATGTTGGTGGCAATTGTGATTATTTCCTTGGAGGGGAAAGATGATGAAGTGGTAAGGAGCTGTTTAGAGTCGGTGGAGCTTCTGCTAATTGGAATTATGTAACCTTTTGCCTTTGCCTTGACAGCTTTGCAATGAGGCTTTTGCTTTGACTGCCCAGCTGGTTAGGAGGGACAACTGGGGTGTGCCTTGGGGATGTCACAGAATGGTAAACATTTGGAAAGAAGTCCATGACATGAGGGAGTGATTGGATTTTGGAATGTGAGTGGAAATCGGGCTTTACCACATGAGTCCCTGAAATCTGTAAGGGTCATGCAAAAACTCTGGTAAGGGGAGCAGCTGGTCTTTGCTATAGAAAGAATGCATTTTGTGTGTGTGTGTGTGTGTGTTTACATTATCATTTATCCTAAGTAGATGTCATTTGAATTTTTCTGTTCAAGGATTAAAAAGTCTTGCCATGAACTGTAGGTCTGTTTATCTCTAGACATTAGGAGGTTCGTTAATATGCTGAAATAATATGTAAAATAGTGTGCATTTTTCTGGGGAAGGGTCCAAAGTTTTTACTGAACTTTCAGGAGTACTGACACTCCAAAATGTCAAGAATCATAGGTTTGGGGAGCATTAGGCTTAGTTCTGGTATTAAATTTCCTGAGATTGACTATGTGGCCTAAAGAAACCAGTTACCCAGATTAACAGATACAGACTACTCTACATGAAATAGATAAGCAATAGGACTTACTATATACCACAGGGAACTATATTCAATATCTTGTAATAACCTATAATGGAAAAGAATCTGAAAAAAATGCATATATAACTGAATCAATTTGGTGTACACCTGAAACTAACAAAATACTGTAAATCAACTATACTTCAATTAAAAGAAAAATAATCCAGTTACCTAGTGGCCCTTTCTCCCTGCCCATCCAAATTTTATCTTCCCAGGTCCAGGAGGTACCCCGGGTGAGACAGACACAGGGCCATGTTGAATTGGGAGGGATGTTTACCTGAGCTTGTCCCTTGCTGAGTGGCACGGCAAGGACCCAGACTATTTGCTCTGAGTGACCTGAAAGTCCTTTTTGTCTCAACTCTAGAGGAAAGAGTTTTTTATAAATAGATGAGGGCTTCTGAGTAAACACTCAGAGTTACCTCTCATTCAAAACGCTTTGTAACCTGAAGCTTGTGTGTTTCCCATGACGCTTCAGTAAATCATCCTCCATTGGGTCTTCAGTCCTACTGATTGGGTTTTATGGTTCTTTCCTTCCCCTTCCCCACCCCCCCACCATGCCAGCCAACAGTCACCATCAGAAACATTTAACAGGAGTATGTTCATTTCACATTCTTCCATTGTGACTAGTACACAGTCTGCAGCTCATTTGATGCCTTTAGTTTATTCTAAAAAATTAAACTTAGGGATTCTGATTTCAAAAATAATTACGGCAGCTAACATTGATCAAGCACTTATGTACTAAGCATTTTATCGGCCTTATCTCAGCTCCTACTTCCCCAGATCCTCAGGGTAAGTCCTATTATTATCATCCTCATATATAGACAGAGAGACTGAGGCTCAGAGAGGTTAAGGGCTATCTTGGGGTCACATATCTAGTATGTGGTTAGCTGGCATCAAACCTGGGTCTGCCAAGCTCCAGGTCCATGGTTGGGACCGCTATGCTGACCTGGCCCTGCTGGGCCGTATTACTTTTTAAGTGTCTCCGTTTCAACATTTTCTGCAGAGATCATTCTTCCATCCCTGTGGGTATGAAGACATGGAGTATGGGTCAGCTCCTCTAGCCCAGGATTATATCTTTCAAGGGGATACCAAGGACTGGTTTGTAGGAGAGCAGGGCTATGTCTCTAACCTCAGCGGGGAAATGACCCCCAAATTGGACAAACTGCCCTCATATTCTCTGGGTGCCTTGGCTCTGCACCTACTCAGCCTGGTGTAATCAGAGCCTTCCACCTGACCTAGTTTAATTATGATGTGGCTTCTGGAAAGTTCTAACACTTGCTTCTGATGCTTGTATCTTAGTACCTCTGCTATTCTTTGCTGCTTGCCTATATTTTTAGCTTTACACCTTGCATTCTGTCAGCTTTCCATATAGTGAAAATGCCCCCATTCACTTGGTGCTGATTCAGAGGAATAATCTTTGCCATTTTCCACAGATGTTGACCCTGGGATGGAGGAGATGTCTGGTTTATTAAGGCTCCCAGGTGACCCCTAAGGGTTTTCTTTGAAAACATGTCTTTTTAAAATGGATAACATAGATTTTTAAAAAGTCATATGTTATCTTTCTACCCCATCATAAGGAATTCATTTTTCCTATTTCTTTCCTTGTCTTTATCTACATGTATATAAATTTTACTTAGTCATGGTGATGGCATGTATTCATTTCATGTTTATATTTAATGTAGTGAGTAGGAATTTCACAAGTTACATATTCAAATATGCAAAGATGATCACTTTATTTTTCTACAACTTAAACTCTATTTTGAGCTCCGTTATAGCTGATGGCTAAAATGAAGAAACAGACAAACAAAAATCCTACCTAATTTAATCAGTTCTACAAAAACTTAATCATCCAAAGTTTTCCTAAGCCTCTTTTGGGTAAGTTCAGTTAATTTAGGATGTTCAACCTCCCTCCTTCCCCCTGGAATTGTGATAAATTCCCAGCGGTCTCACATGGTATCAAGACCTCAGTTGGGGGTGAGGGAGGCTTCTGCTCCTGATTAGTCAGAGTCCAGTTAGGAAAACAGAAATCAAATGTCATACAGGAAATTGGATGCATCAGTTATGGAAGGACTGAGAGGCCAAACGGGACAGAAAGGAGGGGAGGGATGGTGTAGGTAAGGCCATGGCAGTTCCCAGAGTATGCACTAATACCTAACATTCTTATTGCATTTCCAAATCTCTAAGGCATGGTAAAGAAGAAATAAAACTTTAGCTAACATCTCAAAATGTTATTTGGCCACATTTGTATGGGGAAGTATTAAAAGAACCTTAACTTACTTAACCATTCCCTTATTGGGTATTTGGATGGCTTTCAATGTTTTACTACTGATTCAATCGTGGATGTATTTTAAGAAGGTGGCAGAAGATGCCCACCTGACCCTGTGCCTTTATCCCCTTCTGACACCCTAATGTACCTTAGAGCCAGAAGGAAGGGTGGTTTGATGGGCTTCAGCCCTATTCATGGCAAAAGGTGGGCCTTCTGCTCCTTGGCTTCCATTTTGTGCTTCCTCTCCCTACCTGTGGTCTTGGCTTTGTGTCTGTCTCACCCTAGATCCTGGCTAGAGATGTGGCATCTTCTTTTCAACGCTGGTCCTTGTCTCACACTGTCTCTTTGATTCTTGCCCTCTTGCTGTACCACTCTTGACCATCATGGGTTACTCCCGCAGAGGGAGGAAGGACATAAGAGGTGGGCTTTAATTTCTAAGGCCCATGTTCCAACCCCAAGCTACAAATGACCTCTCCAAAGTTTATTTTTTTAATTATGTTTAATTTTAAAGTAATTTAAAAAAGGAGTATCTGATCCGTTTAGAAGACATGGAAGACACAAAAACAAATGGAAAAAATTAAAGTTACCCCAAAGTCTGCCACTCAAAGGTAACCACCACAAATTCTACAGGGGAAGGGACTTGGCTGATCTTGTTCATTTCTGTAACTCCAAGGCCCAGGCACGTAGTAAGTGTTCAGTAAATATGCTAAATTAAGTGATAACCTTTCACATAATTTTTTCCATCTATTTTATACAAATGGAATCATGCTCTACCTACTGTTTTGTAACTTTGTTTTTTTTTTTTGCGTAGCAATATATCATTAACATTTTCCCAAATCAACAAATGTTCTTTTACATTATTTTCATAGTAGTATGGTATTCCGTTGTAAAAGTGGACTATAATTAACTAGTTACTTAATGTAATATGTTTAGGTTTTTTTCCCTAAGTTTTTTACTCTTCCAAACAACTTTTCCGTCTTGTATGTATATGGGTGCACGATTGTCCCAAAGGGCCTGTACACATATTTTTAAGGCTTTTGATGCATTCTGCCTTCTAAGAGGCATGCACATCTTCAGCACAATGAATTACACTAGAATGCACGTTCCACATAGCAAGGATTTTGTCCATTTATTATACCACAAGGACTCTAGCCTAGAGTAATGCCTAGCACAGATTATGTTCTTAATAAAATTTGTTGAATTTGTTTCCCCGTGTCCTCTTCAATAGCATTTACTATTACTTTAACAAGTTTTCTTTTTTTTCGGTCTGATGGCAAACACAACAGTTCCCATATTTAAAAATCATAAACTCATCCTACCTTCTATCCCCAAATACTTAGTAAGTCTGCTGGAGTTGGACCTAAATATTTAAAAACTATTCTCAGAACAAAAGCTAATCAGAAATAAGGTCTTATAGAGCTGTAATCTCTGGATTTAGACTCTGAAGCTCAGGGTGCTATTACCTGAACCTGCTTACAACTCACGTAGAGCCAAGCATCCCGTCTCCAGGGGAGATTTCTGCAGGTAAAGGAAGGCAAAGAGATTCACGTCAGCAGCCCTCATATATTTCTCCATGAAGGATTCATCTTTGTTTTTTGTTTTTGTTGTTGTTGTTTTTTAACACGAAGCTAACCTACTGACCCAGAAAGAAGAGGGTTTTTTATTTTCTTTGAGGATTTGGAATATGTAGGCTGCCATCACTCAACCCCAGGGGAGAAGACAACGGCATAGTGTGGTGACATCACCAGACTTCAAAGGTGTCTTGAAGGAGGATTTGTATGAGGGGTGGACCCTGGGGGCTTATTGTGCATACGTGTGTGCATGCGTGCCTGTGTGTGTGAGCGCTAGTTAGGATGTGAGGGGTGGACCCTGGGGGCTTATTGTGCATACGCGTGTGCATGCGTGCCTGTGTGTGTGAGCGCTAGTTAGGAGGCGGCCAGGAACCCATCCAAAAGAATCGAAGGGGAGCTTTTCTTCTGTATATCCTTGCTCAGCCTGTTGGGCTTTGAGTAGTTAGACCACTGGACACATTGTGAGATGAAAGGAATTTGCATTGATTTCCAGGCCACTTTCATCTGATGCCACAGGACAAAAACAACAACAAAAAATCTAATGGGGCTCCTTTCAATGGAGAAACAAGACTTTGGAAATGCAAATACTCCCAATGTGCTATGCAAAGTAGCCAAGCCAGGGGCCTCACACCTGCCTTCCCAGGAAAGGTCTTGATCCGCACACAGGTGGCCTCATCATCAAAGCCAAGAATCTTCCCTTTGAAGAATTTAGAGAAACAAAATGCCAATGGAGAGTCACCCATCCAGGAAGCAAACACTATTCAGATATGGAGTGACTGAAACTTTTACTCAAAATATAGGAGGCCACGCCATTCTCTTTTAGACGGTAGAGGTGCTCTGGTTTGAATGTGGCGGGATCCAGGAGTCCCCACATTCTCTTGGTGACACGGCTGAATATTCCTGCCGTGGCCTGTCCTCACCCCCTCTTGCTTGCTTTGCTGCAGCTGCCTTCTGTCTTCGTGTCTGCAGTCTTCCCTGCTCTAGTCCATTCTTCACACTCGTCACCAGAGACGTTTCTCTAAACAGCTCATCTGACTACATCACTCCCGCTTCTCCTGCTTAAAATCCTTCCATAGTGGCTCCCTTTGGTTTTTGGCAGGAAGCATGGTGCCCGAGACTGCCACTTCCACACCGCTGGCTCGTCGCTCATCTTATGTCTCCAGGACACAGAGTTTTCCTCCGTAGACCCTCTAGACCTCTTCCTCCTCTAATTTGTTCTTGCTCTTGGCTCCCAAAGAATCTCATCCTTGCGTGCATGGGACACAGATACTCAATAAATATTCACTGGATTTGTTTTAAATTTTAGTTTCAACTCCATTTCTAGTACATACATGCCTCCTCTTTAAGATATCTTGAAAGCCAAAACTACTAAAATCACCTTATAGCTTGGATCTTGTTACCCATTCCAGCCTCCCTAGAATGTTCCACTCCAAGCCCCTTTCTCTACATTTGACTCCTCCACAGCCCAGCTGACAGGCTCATGCTGCCCGTCTGGGTGTTCTTCAGCCTGTTTTGATAGCAGCCTCCCATGCTTGCAGAAGTGCCAGCCACTCGGGGCTGGGGAACCAGAGCCCGCCCACCCCCAGCTTCCACCCCTTGCCAGCTGACAGTAAACTCCCTCCCCGCTACTGTCTATTTCAGACAATGCAGCATTGTCTCGGCCCACTATCAGTCCGGTAAACAGACTCCTTCCATCTGCTCTAGCTGCTCAGCCATGGTGGTGCTGAGTGAAGGATGATGAGGGAAGAGTTTGAGGAGAACCTGCCAGGGGCAGGAGGGAGAGAGAACCAGAATGTCACAGCCCATCTGTCTCTCCCTTCCCCGTCACCCCTGCCATGACCATTCTTCAGATGAGGAGGCTGAAGTGACTACCATTAAGTGACTCTTCAGTGAAGTTGCAGAAGGGAAAACACAAAATGAGGACCGTAGGCTGCCGAGAAATGGGAACAGTAGAGGTGGGGTCGTGAATTTTCCTCAAACATAAACCTCTGACTTTACTATGATCTGCACATATTTTTTTCAAGAGTGAGACTTCAGCTGCTTCCAAAAGATCCAGAATGAGAGTCATATTTAATAGAATCACAGCAAACTGATTGTTTTCAAAACTGGGGGATAGACTCATCAGTTCTTCATCCTGCACTGCCCTGAGGACAGGGTCTGCGTCTGGCCAGTTCTTCCCTGTATCTCTGGATGCTGGTACAATTCCTGGGACAAATTTCTTGGATGAATGAGCCCTGAGCCCCTACTTTGAGAACTTACTCTATCCCCAGATTTATGTTAGGTGTTAAGAGGGATAAAAAAGAACTAAATATTGTTTATTCTCTCTTTCATCTTTCTATTTGGTTGTAAAAGATCTGCCACTAACCAGCTTTGTGACTGAAGGCAAGTTGCTCAACCCCTCTGAGCCTGTTTTCTTTCCTCTTCAGGAAACAGGGAAAAAACAGTACCGACTTTGTAGATTTGCTGTGGAGCTTGATTGAAGTCAAGTATTTAAAGCAACTGGCACATCTTAAGAGATGCTCAATAAATTGTAATTAATAGTTCAATCAGTGTCAAATATTGGCTGTCCAGAATTCAGTCATTTTTGACAACTGAACTTTCTTAGAAGCTCTGGGTTTGTCCATTAAATTCCATTTAGCCAATTTGTATGAAGAGCTTTCTTGGATACTAAAATCTTCCATGCCTTTTAAGACCTCTGTTGGATTCACAGTCAGCATTACGAGGGATCCATGAAGTTTAATGAATGGATGAGATGTGCAAGATTGATTGTCCATTCACTAAATGGTCCCAGATTGCCTGGACCTTTTGTTTTGGTTTTCCTAGGTTTATTGGTCTCTTCTCTTGCTGACACATCGTCCTCTCTTACTACTTAGAGTTGTCAGTTTGCCAACTCTAGGGATCAGTGCCTTCCTCTGATTTGCTGTGGGCTTGAGAACGAGATAACCAGCCCCATTAAAAGTGTGAGTAAACCAAGAGCAGAGAGGCTTTGAACGAGGACTGGAGAGGCTGTCTCCTTTATCACAAACCTTTGCGTCATCTCTTTTGACTTCTCAGAGATCTCCTGACTCTTCGTGCGTTCTCATCAATGAGATCATACTGCACAGGCATGTAAGTTCTTGGCGTATGTGGGCACTCAATAAAATTTATGAACTAAATGAATGAAGGAGCAAGAAAACAAAACCATACAGATATAATATACCATAAACTTAAGGGGTGTGCTTGGAGGGAAAGGATGAGGTGAGGGAGTGTAGAGTGAGATTAATTTGCTATGTTGGCAGAGACAAATTGAGCCGTCTTAGAAGGAAGGAAATATGGTGGGTGAGGGTAAAGCTGGTATCATGCAGGGGTACAGAAAAGAGGGATGGACGCTCCCCTGTCCCTGCTACCTCCCTAGGCTTGTTTTTTCCCCAGACGGATGTGAGTACTATGCTCTAGTCACACTGACCTTCTTTTTGCTCCATGAGCACGCCAAGCTTGTTGTTTTGCCGTTTCCCTCATGGCCTTTGCACTAAGAGCTGCCTCTGCCTGTAATGTTCTTCCTCTTGATTCTTGTGTGGCTGTATCCTTATCATTCAGATCTCAGTTAAAATTTCTTCTCAAAGAAGTCACCTACTGCGACCCACCTCGTCATTCTCTATCTCACCGTCCTATTTCTATTCCCTGCAGAGCCCTAATTATTTTCGCAAGTAATCTTGACTAAATACTTGTTTCTCTTCCATCTTCCTCCACTCTCACCATGAGAGCAGAGACCTTTCCTACTTCGTTCACTGCTGTATCTCAGAATCTTTATTGGCAATAAAATTTGTTGCAGGGTTGAGTGAATGATGAATGTGAATGAATGACTAGTCAGGGAGAGAAACATGATTATGGTGTGGTGCAGCAGGTGCTAGAAAAGAGTACAAAATGCTATGGGATGCCTGAGAAGAGAACAACCAATTCTGATGAGGATTTTGGGAAAATTCTTTTTTTTTTTTTTTTTTTTTTTTGCAGTACGTGGGCCTCTCCCGTTGCGGAGCACAGGCTCTGGACGTGCAGGCTCAGCAGCCATGGCTCATGGGCCCAGCCGCTCTGCAGCATGTGGGATCTTCCCGGACCAGGGCACAAACCCGTGTCCCCTGCATCGGCAGGCGGACTCTCAACCACTGTGCCACCAGGGAAGCCCTATTTTGGGGAAAATTCTTAAGAGTTGGATCCCCTAAGATAATGAAAGTTCACCAATCCAAAAAGATAAGGTGGAAAGGGACATTTTCCATCTTCTTTCCCGCCTGCCGGCCAAGTGACTCTGTGTTCAATTCACAGACAACTAAAGACATGAGAGAAGAACATTTTTTTTTAATAACTTTATCTTATGTCTTTATTTTTGGCTGTGTTAGGTCTTTGTTGCTGCGTGTGGGCTTTCTCTAGTTGTGGCGAGCAGGGGCTATTCTTTGTTGCAGTGCATGGGCTTCTCATGTTGCAGAGCACAGGCTCTAGGTGCGTAGGCTTCAGTAGTTGTGGCACGCAGGCTCAGTAGTTGTGGCTCACGGGCTCTAGAGCGCAGGCTCAGTAGTTGTGGCTCACGGGCTTAGTTGCTCCGCGGCATGTGGGAGCTTCCTAGACCAGGGCTCAAACCCATGTCCCCTGCGTTGGCAGGCATATTGTTAACCACTGCGCCACCAGGGAAGCCCGAGAAGAAGATTTTTGCACTTAAGATGCCACCTCTCTGATGTCCCACACATGTTAAGACAGTATCTGTGCTGAATCTACCAGACCTGCCTGCTTTCCAGAGGCCAAAACCAGAGACTTTTCCCCTCAAGTCTTCTTGAGATTGGATGAAAGATGCTCCTTAATTTATAGAAAAACAGAAATGCTTTAATTTCCTAAAGTGCCTCACAATTCACTTGTTCAGGGATTCCGTAGCTCTGAAAGAGGGCAACACGGGCACTCTTGAAGACAAGAAAATGGGGGTGCAGGGGGTTAGTATTAGGAGTCAGAAGCTGAGTTAAGTAAGTACCTTTGCATGTCTCCCTTTCACTGTGTGCTACAAATGTCTGACATTGTCCAACCATTGAAAGGTCTCTTTCATATTTGCTACTGCTGATTGACCCCCTGATCTGACCCAAAGGTCAGATTCTTCCATGAGAATTTGAACTAAGTTCCAGAGGGTAATTGGTTTTTGCACTGAAAGATCCTGACAGAGACACTGAGACAGGCAGCCATGTTAGGCTACGAGGAAGGTGAGTGATCGGAAAGGGAGACAAGAGAAGGTGCAGCCCCCTCCTGAAGGCATGGAGGGAGCAGCTGAGTCCCTAGGCTTGCAGTTCTAGTCCCTGGGAGACCTGGTTATACTGTGGTTCCTGGTTTTCTACATCAGTGAAATAGAAATAACCCTTCCTTCAGGTGACAGGGACAGATTTGGGGTTAAGACCCTAAATGGTGATTGGATATGATTTTTTAAAATTTGTGCATCCTTAATAAACGCAGAAATGGTCTTGCAGATGGTAGTAGGTGTTAAGGCCTTTACTGCTACAACTCTCATTTGGGATTCCAGCGTGTGTGTGTGTGTGTGTGTGTGTGTGTGAGAGAGAGAGAGAGAGAGAGAGAGAGAGAGAGAGAGAGAGATCAGACAGAATCTCCCTAGAACTAACTGTATTCTCTTGGATCTTAGTGTACAGGTGGGGATTGGGTAGGAGTCATAGTGGCAGGAGAGAAAGGGAGCTATCTTAGAGAAGTGTTCCCCCAGATATCCACCTCTAGTTCGGAAAGGTTGTTGTGTAGAGTGGTGGATCAAAACCTCCTGTGAAAATAAGTCAGTGCCCACTTGGCCCAGACTTGGGGAAACACACACACACATACACCAACAAGCTGTAGGCTCGTGATCAGGCTACAAATCCAGCCACCTGGTTGTTTCCTCTCTGCATTTGCCTGGCAAATCCTCATCATTCTGGGAACGACCTGTATTAGTCACAGTTCTCCAGAGAAACATAACCAACAGGGTATGTATTTACATTTTTATTTTTCTATTTACATCTATATAGCTCTTTCTCTTCCCCCCTCCGATAGATAGATACATAGATACATAGATAGATAGATAGGGATTTATTTGAAGGAATTGCCTCATGTGCTTGTGGGGTCTGTCACATCTAAAATCTGGAGGGCAGGACGGCAGGCTGGAGACCCAGAGAAGAGCTGATGTTGCAGTTGTGAGTCCAAAGGCAGCCTGGAGGCGGAATTCCTTCTTTCTTAGGGAGACCTCAGTCTTTTCTCTTAAGGCCTTTAACTAAATGGATGTGGATGAGGCCCATCCACATTATGGAAGGTGATCTGTTTTATTCAAAGTCCTCTGATTTAAATGTTAATAACCTCTAAAAAAAATAGTTTCGTAGCAACATCTAGACTGGTATTTGAACAAAAACTGGGTACCATAGCCTAGCCAAGTTGACACATAAAATTAACCATCACAGGGGCAAACTGGGTTTATTATAAAAGCCCTTCTCCTCTGCAAGATACATTCTTGCTTACAAAACATGTACTCACCTATGATCACATCTGATCCTCAGAACATCTCTGTCGGGAGGAATATTAACTTCTCTATTTTATAGTTGAGAAAATGGAGGTCCAGCGATTAGATCGTATAGCTGATAAATAGCAGAGAGGGGATTCCAGCCCAGGCTGTCTGGCTCAGATCTGTGTGTTCTAACTCTATCACACTCCCTACAACTGGGTGCATGATGTAACTCTCCTGTCATTCCCTGCTGGTGATATTGCTTACATGACCTCAGAGGGACTTGCAGGAATTGGCTAAGAAAGCGGCCTGGTTTTCATTTTTCAGTTCTGTCTTGTGACCAATCTCAATGGACCCCTCTGGGGCAGGACCCAGGAGTGTAACACATGTGTCTGTGTTGGAGTGAGCACGAGCATAGGTGCCCTTCCATCCCAGCTGCAACTGCCTCAGCCCTGCCATCTCTCAGCTTGGCCCTCTGCTCTCAATAGGAGGAGGCTCCTGCCCTCTTCCTACCACCAGACCTGGGGAGTGCACCTCCCTTTCTGAGCCTGAATCTCCTCCCACCCCTCAACCAGAGGCCCAGCAGCAGGATTGGCCGTCTGCTTTGGCCTGTGTCCGGAGCTCCTGGGTCCACAGCACCCTGAGAATGCTGGGCCCATATGGTCCTCCCCAGGTGGTGGTGTGGACAGGGCCTGCAGTCTGATGGCATCTGTAGGCTTTGGAAAGGCCAGGCCATCTTCCTGCCAGGACCAATGGGACTCCTTTCTTCTCACCTTGGATGCCCCATGTGATGGAGCAAGTTTTGATTGGAGGATGAAATAGGAGGGAAATAAGAGGTCTTCAGAGACAGAAGTGACCACTCTAGTGCTTCTCCAGACCTGCCTGTCTCCCCTTTTACTCCATGTTTGTGGAACTGACCTCAGTTTAAGAGATGAGAAAACGTTTGTTTTCACCATTTCAGGTCTTATTTGCAAATAGTGCTAGGATCCCGAGATTCCTCCCATCTGGCATCTGAAAGAGGGGGAGAGGGACACAGCTGAGCACAAGCCTCTCCGATTTCAAAATGGTCCTGGGGAAAGACGAAAGATGAACGAAGAGCCTTCTGAAGAAGGGTCACCTGGGAAATAGGATGTGTGGCCTTCTAATTTCTGAAGGCCTGTTAGGTAGCCTGGCAGTCTTGTTCTGCGCGCCCAAGAGGGCAGAAATGGGGCTTGGTCAGGAGGCAGGATCAGTTCCGTGTTGGAAAGAACCTGCTCCCAGTCAGAGCTCTAAAAGGGAGAAGGCACTAAGCATCGCCTTGGGAGACTGCGAGCGCTCCATGGAGAGAGGTCTTCAAAGCTGGACAGCTCCTTGTCCAAAGGATTCCGGGTTTTAGTGAAAGGCTGAAGTAGGTGCCCTAGGGCATTTTCCGACTCAGGTTCTCCAGTCATGCGGGTCTACATTAAAGTGCCAGGTAAATCTGTCCCGCAGAAGAATGGTACCAGCGGAGAAACCAGATGACTCTCTCTGGCTCCCAGGACCCCATCTTCTAGTCGCAGCAGCTCCAGAGAAACCCCTGCCTCCCCGTCAGGTCCCTTAGCCTGGGAAGGGGCTCGGGACCCTGGAAGGGGACCGGAATGGCGAGGTCGCCCATTGGCTGTGAGGCGCCATGTGAATGGTGCTGGTTGGTTGGCGGGAGGGAGGAGGAGGCGGTTTCCCGGGTAACGGGAGGGCAAGGAGCGGCTGCAGCGGCGGCGGCCGCGGCTGAGGAGCGCGGTCCGAAGCGCGGTGCGAGACCTGCTGGAGGCGGCGGCTCCGCACAGCCGCGTGGGCGCAGGTAGGAGCTCCCAGCGCCATCCCCCCGGGGTCGGGCTGGGCCGGGCTGCCCGGCGCCTGGACCAACCGGGGGAAAGTTTGCCGCCCAACGGGACGAGCAGTGAGGAGAGGACTTGCGGATGCTCTGTGCTGGGCTCTGGGGGCCGGGCAGGGCGGGGACTGCGGGCGGGGAGAGGGCTGGCCCCGCACGGAGCGACGCGGGGGGCCACACCTCCACCCCGGGACCCTGCTGGAGGGCCGGGGCCTCCTCGGACGTGTAGCCGCAGCACAGAGACCCGGCGGGCGGACGCGCAGCGACCGACGCAAGCCGACGGCTGGCGGGCCCTTGTTCAGAGATGCGGCGGCAAAGTCTTCCCCGGCAGATGTGGGCTGGGGCGCGCGGCGCGGTGCTCCGAGGTGGTTCTGCGAGCTCTGGGGCGCACTTTCCGCGGCCTCGGGCTACGCTGCACACGCCCCCATGCAGAGTGGGTGTGTGTCTCTCTGGGTGTGCGTGCCTGAGGCTGGGTGTATCTTCTTGTGCGTGTTCTTGTGTTCCTGATGTCTTCTGTTTGTGTGTCTCTGTGCGTGATTCTCCCTCTGTGTGATTGGATCTCCGGGTGTATCCTCACGTCTGGGCCCTTCTGTGTTTGCTGTTGGCGTGGGTGTCTGTGAACGCCCTCTCCGGGTGCTTGTGTCTGAGTATCGCTGTTTGTGGATCCTTCTGTCGGCATCTCCATGTATTTTCGGTGTTTGTGTGTGTCTCTTTTCTCTGTGTGCCTGTCTGTGTATCTAAGAGTATGTGTGTGTTTTCTGTCTGTGCCTCTGTTTTATAGGTAGGTCTCGTACCTGTCTGCGTGTGTCCCTCTCTGGGTGGGTGTGCATCCTCGTGTGTGATCTAAGCTTCTGTAGGTATGTGTGTGTAAGTCTGCGTGTGTGTTTATGTCTGGACCTCTGCGAGTGTCTACTATGCCTGTGTCAGTCTGTGTCCGAGTCTCTTCACTGTGTCCATATCCGTGTGTGTGTGTGTGTGTGTGTGTGTGTGAGAGAGAGAGAGAGAGAGAGTGTGTGAGTGTAGGTGGATCCGAGCCGAGGACAGCTAGGCCGGGCCTCCAGTTTCCCTGTTGCTCTCTCCCACGCTCCGGGGAGCCGCGGGCGGCGGGGCGAGAGCGAGGGCGGCGGGCTGGGAGGGAGAGCCACGGTGCCTCGCGGGTGTGCGCTCCGCTGAGCCGGCTCCTTTCTTGCCGGCAAAGGGACCCCAGCGGCGGAGGCAGCAGCAGCAGCAGCCCGCGCCGCCCAGCTGGGGCCTTAGTGACTTATTTTTGTGTGTGATCCTTTCTTTTCTTCAGGGAAGAGGCGGGAGCACGCTCCGCTCCCTAGTCGTGCGCAAATAAAGGCGCTGGGGTTGGCGGCTGGGTCAGCCCTCCCCGGCAGCTTAGCAGAAGTGGCCAAGGGCAGCTTAGCAGAAGTGGCCGACTTGGCGGGCTCCCTTTGGGATGAAAAAAAGACCCCCCCAAAAAAGAAGAAAAAACCAAACAGCCCGGAAACCACCATGCCTCCTTGGCTCTCTGTCTTACATCTTATGTAACTTATTGATTGATTGATTAATGAAAGGCTTCATTGCCAAGAAGCTCCTCCGTTTACCCTGTTGGCACCAAAGACTAATTAAAAACGCTGTGTTGGTGATGAGTGTTAATTAGACCATTCCAAAGACGGATGCACCCCTGTTTCAGAAGCATAACTCCAGTTAAAAGATGAAGCAGAGCAGGCTGCCCTTTCTCACCCCCATAACCTTTAATCCAGGTTTAGAACCAGTTTCCCCAGTCTTGGAGCCAGCTGGGGGCAGGGACATCTGGGGAGAGGGAGAAGAGTAAGAGGGCCAAAGGGACTTTGTCCAATTTTGAAAACTTTGGAGAATAAGAAGGCTGTTTTACCGAAACATATGAAATGGGTTCACAATTCCAATACCTGGGCAAAAGGAAGGGGTGCACTGTACCTGGGAGGGACCGGCCTGTGGCTTGTCTGCCACCTGGCATCCCAAATTGGCATTTACTGGGAAATGGAGTTTTATTGCAGGAAGGGACCTCAGTGGGCCTCTGGAAAGGATGCCTCTATATCTGAGACGAGACCCTTGCCTGGCTCCCCATGTCCCGGGCTGTGCCTCCAAACCAGTCTTTAAAATTTTTTCCCCTGGGGATTGCCCAGAAGGCAGGGAGGATTTGGACACATGTGGAGTGGGAAATTGAAGGCTTTTGGAGACTGTGTTTGACTAAGTAGGAGGAAGCCCACACCGTGTGCTCAGGATATCTTCAGTATGGCTGGACTCGTCTTCTGGACTTTAAGGAGGAGCTGGGGCTTGCCCACAATGACCCCCCATCCCTCTTATGGTCCATTCTGGTCCAGTCTTCTTTCTCCCCTTTCCCTTGCACTGCTCCTGGCTGACTTAGGGCATGGAGAGGAGAAGCTGCTGCTATGTTGCTGCATTTAGGGATCAATCCAGCAAACACCGACTTCTCAACCATCCAGTAAAATATTCTGTTAGTCCTGCTGTTCAGCTCTTTTTTTTATTCAAGTGTGTTTAAAAACTTGCCGAGATTTCTCTGGGCAGCAAGAAATCAGAACTTTTACATCAGGATTTCCTCTCATGAAGTCTGCCCTCCCCAATCAGGAAACTGATTGGATATGGCAGCGAGCTGAGAGCAGCATCCTTGCTTCTCCCCTTTCTTGGGGAGAAAGAGCCTCCCTACCCTGGCTCTAGCACAGGGACAGCGACCGCCCCAGAACTGGTGGAGACTGACTCCCAGAAAAAAACAAAAGGCTCACAGGAGGTGTTGAACATCCTCCCACTCCCCACTGATGGGGAGGTATTTCTGTGGCGAGAACGTCTGTCTCCATGTGCACTTGGGGTGTGTGCACCAGCTGGCATGATGGGATGTGACAGGGTCTCACCCGGGAGAGAGCTAGGGTCTGGTGCGGAGTGCAGAGCTGTTCTCAGAAATGAGAGATCTCAGAGCAGAGAACGAAGCGGCTGCTCTGGAGAAGGCCTGTCCAAGTAGGAGACCCTTTTGGCAGTGGCTTTTTTTCTTTTATTATTATTCATGAGGAGAGCCAGGAGCTGTAAAAAGTGTGGACTCCGGACTCAGGCTGCTTGTGAAAAGCCAAATAACAGGGATCCTGCCAGAGAGGCATGGCTGTGAGCAAGGACTTTGCAGTCAGATGTGGGTTGAAATCCCAGCCCCACAACTTCTTAGCTGTGTGACTTTAGGCAAGTTACTTGACCTCCCTCCTCATCAGTTGTCTCATCTCTAACCTAAGGTTAAGAATCCCTAATTGGAGCAAGATAACTGACACATAGCAAGCCCCTGATAGAGACTGGTTGAATGAATGAATATGTAAGGCAGTAAACAGTGCCTGGCATAGAGCAATCATTCAGTACATGTTAGCAGTGTTATCTTTTGATCACCTGCTGTCAATAGGTGATCTTTCTACTCCTATGTGCTATCATTATCCCCACTTTATAGATGAGAACACTGAGGCTCAGAGAGGTTAAGTTCCTTGCTCAAGGTCACACAGTGAGTTAAGTTTCAGAGTTGAGATTCAAACCTAGATCTGTCTGAGTCCTCTAGTTTGATGTCTCAGTTTAGATTCAGCAAAGGGTAATACTTGGAGCCAGTTTGCCAGAGTTTATTTGCATAGCAATCTGGAGCTGAAAAGAATGGATCTGAGAGTTTTCACCTCTGCCGGGGATCCCCTGGAGGGGCTGTGGAGATGGCGGTGGGCAACCAGAGGGCTTTCTCTGGAAGCTCAGCTATTTCCTGGCCCAGCAGAGGGCTTCACTGATGCTGCGTCTTAGATCTGTCACCCGTGGGTGTACGAGATGCCTGTCTTCTGGACATTCTGCTCTCATGGATTCTTGCCAGCTTCAGAAAGTCAGATTTGCGATTTGGGCATTTACTTGGTGAAATCTTCTCTGGCCGAGTGTTTCATGTGGTGTGGGACAAGCCTTCAACCTTTCTGTAGCCTCTCTCCCAGGAGAAGCTGTTCTCTTCCTCCTCACAAACCCTTCGTGGCTGAGTCTCTCATCCGCCTTTTAACCTGCTTTGGCACTGAGCCGTGCGGAAGCCTTTTGTGACAGGGGGTGGCTTCGGCCTCATTCCAAAGTAGCCACCGGTCAGGACAGCTGCAAGGGAGGGTCTGAGGGCTTCTGTCTGATGCCTGCTGTGGCCGGATCTGGCCACAGCTCTCCCGGAGGCTGGCGCGGCCTGAATTGTAGAATGGCTAGTGCGTTGATTAGAAACGCTGGCAAGAGACTAGCACCTTTTAGTAAAGAGCTTTTCCCCCTTTTTTCTTTCTTTTCTGGTGGTGCTGGTGCTATGGGAAAAGGCTTTCTTAATTGTTTATTGGTGCATCTTCTTGGGGATTCTCCCATATGTTCCCACCCCTCGGATCATTCATGGAAGGTGCATCCCATGCGAAATGTTTTCCTTGGTGCAGAGGTCCCTCCTCTCTCCTCCCTCCCTCCCTGTCCCTCTGAGCTTCTGTGACGTCAGCCCGGAGGTGACTGGGTGCCTTCTCTGCCTGCAGGTTCTGAGGCAGGGAAGGCAGGGAATGCAGCTCTGTTGCACAGTCGCCTTCCAGCCCTCAGATGATCTAGGCTGCTCTTTTCACTTCCCCAGTGGACCCTGTTGTCTCACCTGCCACATGCTGCTTTCGCAGCTGTATTTGGGGGAAAAATGTTGATGGCTTTTTGCTTCAGAGACCATTGCTTCCCTGTCTTATACCTGGGCGCCTTATTCTTTGATGACGATGCACCCCACGTGGGTTCGAGAGAGAACTCATTTCTGTCTCCGGTGTGCATATTTGAAGAACAGGGTCCCCTGTGTGTTTCTTCCCAGTGGGAGTGGGGAACCTGTGCGGCCCCCGGTTGCCTGTCCAGGGATGCACTCCAAACATGGCGAGGCTTGGAGGAAGATCGATGGCTGCTGCTGGGTTTGGGCTCCAGATGGTGGGCCAGGAAGCTCAAGCCTGTCCTCCTCCACACAAGGCAGTTCTGACCATTGAACATTTTCCCCTCAGGTATGAGTCTTCCTCCAAGGAGGAAGATGACAGCCCAGGAAGGGAGCAACCTTGGTGATGAACACTCACAGGAACTGTGAGGGGCGGCTTGGCGAGCAGCTTTGTGGTGATTTATGGGAGTCAGGGGCTGCCGGATGGGATGTGGATGCTGTCAGCTCGGTGGATTAAATGCCCATTTCCATTGTTATTGACATATAAATGATCAGTGCCAAGGAGACTGTGAGGGGAAGGATTTCTGGGGCAGTGATGTGGCACATGCCCCAGGATATGGACTCGTCTTTGCCCAAATCTGTCCTCTGGGCTCTCAGGAAGCCAGCATTGGAACTGAAATAAAACCCCAAGTCCCAGCTCTCATGATGCCGGCAGCAGCTGCGTTCATTGCTAAAGCAGCCATGGCGAAAGAGGTTCCCGAGTGGATTTTAAGAAGTCGGGAAGACCTTTGAAAAGGTAGTGTGGATTTCCTCAGCTGGCAGGAGCCGTGTCAGGCCACGTGCATGCATCACTTTTGCCTGGGTTCTTTTATTCCTCTGTGGATTTGGAAGCATCACTGAAGGAGAGAGGGGATCTTATTCCTGGGAAATGGAATCGGCTTCTGAGTCCAGCCAACAGCAGAAGAGAAAACTGGTAACCCACGGACTGGAAGATCAAAAGAGGGTAAGTGAGAACTTTGTTGCTTGGCTTATGGCGCCAGAATTGCTAAGCGTGGCTCAGAGCGCCCAGGTGGTCGTCTGCATTGTTGTTGCTGTCATTGATTATGCTGGTTTGTCTTTCTCTGGTTAAGGAGGTGGGATGGTGGCTCTCGATTTGCCAGGTCCTAGTGCTGGACTTGAAGCCTTGACTTGTGGGCAAGGGGAGAGAGAAGGAAGGGGAAAAAAATCAGAAAGGCAAAGATTTATAAGCCTTAGCTCAGGGAGTTGCAAAAAGTGTTGGTGTTCTATAAGTCAAGCATGAGCTTATTTGTACCGAAGCCCCCCGTTGGGATTTATACACTGTTAGCACCTTTTGGAAATGGTACTCTTGACGGCGTTGGTTTCATCTGAGTTATTCACCATGTGGTCTGCTGGCTCTTGTGTTTATGGATCAAAACCATATTCTACTCCACTCTTTGGCCGCACCTGTGAGAATGTCAAAGCCATTTAAAAAGGCCCGTTGAGTGTAGGTCATTTGCTGTCATTGGTCTGAAAGCTGCAGTCACCCAGGACTTGTGTCTTGCAGTTAAAGTTCAGCTTGTCTTCAAAAGCCAAATGCAGTCGAGAGTAGCATTGAGTGGCTGGTTTTCCTGTGTTTCCTCATTCCCAGGGGAATTTCTAGGACCGGGGGTGGCCAGGGTTAAATACAGCTCAAGCAGAGTCAGGGTCTATGTTAATCTGAAAATAATTTCTGATGTTTCCTTTGAAATGTTGTGGATGGTTGAAAAACTTCTGGTATTCTCTCCATGTGGAGTGGAGTATCCCTTCTCTTCATGAGTCTCAAAGATCATCTCTTCCTGGTGTGAAATACCTGTGGAGGTGAAAACTAGACTTACACCTCTTCCCTGTACTTTTCAATGGCTCTGTGTGTGTGTGTGTGTGTGTGTGTGTAAAGGATTTAGTATGGGGCTTTGCTCTGACCTTCAAAAAAATAAACATAAATGGAAACAAGCCATATTTTAAAAACAGTTAATTACTCTATTTCTAAAAAAAGTTTCCACTCTTTAAGCTGCACTCACCGTAATGTGGGAAGAATGCCCACTATCTTAGGCACCTGGATAAGTGAAATTTGTTTTGTGGTCTTTAATTTATCCAGTGTATAACCTGCTAGACCTGTCTGCTCCCATTTCTACAGGAGCTTTCTGAGAGATGGGAGGAAAACCGGTAATTGTTGTGAACAGATCCTAAGATTGACTGCGTTTTACTAAGTATAAGCCAAGTTTGATATCCAGACACTTTAGTGAAGGAACATTTGGGACCTCTGACACTGTAGAATATTTTAATTGGGCTGGTACACTGAGATAATATGCAATTATGACAGCCTCTCCTTGGTTAGGTATGGATATCTGCATTTCCCATCTGTTCTTGGCTCTAGCTGTGTTGGGTCCACATGTACTATGGAGCCTCTGGAAGTAGACTATAACCCCAAGTGAGGCTCTGCGGCAGCTGGGTTAACATCAATTGGTCATGCTCAGCTGACATTCATTTTAACTTGAACTCTAGCTGTCATGGCGATTATTAAATTTATAATGATATATGTAAGATCCGTTTTAATGACTCTCCATGCTTGAGTGAGCTCTCACTTGTGCTGGCAAAATAAGGCTTAATAGAGTATTACATTTCATCTCCTACTGAATTTTCCAGGCAGTGTTGAAACTTTGCTGAGGAGGAATTAGATTGCTTTTTCTGATAGGCATTGTGATTATAGTTCCATATTGCTCGAGTACAGTTTTGGGTACTCT
The DNA here is from genome assembly GCF_964270905.1 of Leucopleurus acutus. Classification (NCBI taxonomy): domain Eukaryota; kingdom Metazoa; phylum Chordata; class Mammalia; order Artiodactyla; family Delphinidae; genus Leucopleurus; species Leucopleurus acutus. Next base: position 72,737,414 of record NC_139151.1, read on the forward strand.
TGTAGAAATACCGCCACTGCAACAGCTTCTGTTGGCGTGTGCATGTGTGTGTTTGTGGGTAAACACACACCCCATTTGTGTCAAGTGTGAAGCTGAACAAGCCTCCCGGCACACAGCCTGGAATGTCTTGTCCCCGGAGCTGAAAGGCGACTCTCCAGTGTTTTGGCTCAGATATCTCGGGTGAGCTGAAAACCCCTCTTCAGGGGGGATTGGCTGAAAATCCAACAAAGGCACAATCAAGGCATCCGTTGGGGAGCTGGGAAATCTCCATCAGCATGCTTAAGTTACCACGCGTTCACTGGCACCAGATCCTTGTGGCATTGCTGTCAGTGAGAGAGAGAGAGAGAGAGAGAGAGAGAGAGAGAGAGAGTGTGTGTGTGTGTGTGTGTGTGTGTGTGTGTGTGTGTGTGTTATCCAGGGAAGGACAATTGTGGGTAGCTGCGGAGACAAGGCAGAGAGAGAGTGGCCAGCTTCATTTTGCTATATTTCTTGCCGTCCAGAGCAGCAAAGCCATTTTCTTTAAGGTTTGGTAGGTTTCATGCATCTTGCTGTAACTTGGCCCTTTTTTTGGTTTTCATACAGATAGAGTGCCTTGTTGAGGGCTCTAGATCTGGCTCTTTGAGGGTATTTGCCTGTGATTTCTGCGGTAAAGAGTGCCATGAGCTGTGGAACCAGAGAGCTGGGTTCAAATTCCAATTGTGCTGTGTGACTCTGAGAAAGCTACTTAAACTCTCTATTAGATTCTACATTTTCCAAGAGGACAGTAGTATTTAATTATAGAGATACTGTGAAGATTAACTGAAGTAAAGCTGGTAAGGACTTCGGTGACTGGTAATTATTTAAGAGATGTTCTGTATATTCTTGGGACAATTTGCAATGTGGTATTTCTTATTGTCCTTTTGTTCTTAGAGGGCTATATGTGATTTTGTTTTAAATCTTTAAAAAAACACTCAAGGAATACACACTCATTACACATTCAAGCATTACAGAAGAATTCAGAGTGTAAATTCCTCTTTTCTCTAGTTTTATCCAGCAGTGACTGCTATTAACAGTTTGATATATAGCATTCCTGACTACTCTTGGTTTGTGTTTCTTAATAAAAGGAAATCATACTGAACATATTTTTAAGAACCTTGTTTTTCCACTTAATATAGTGTGGATATCTGTCTGAGTCATTACATACACACCTACCTCATGCCTTTTAATGACTAGAGAGAGTTCCATTATAGAATGTGCCAAAATTTATTAAAAATTAGTTAAAATTTATTTAACTAATCCCTGGATGTTTCCAGGTTTTGGTTTTTGCTCTGTGATTTTTTTTTTTTTTTTGGTATTACAAAATTCCTTTGTTCATCTATTCAGCAAGTATTTATGAAGTACCTTCCATGTGCCAAGTCCTATTCTTGGAGCTGGGTATCAACTAGACAGACATGATCGCTTTCTTCCTGAAGCTTACATTCTAGACCAGCGCTTTCCATCCAACTTTCTGCAATGATGAAAATGTTCCATTCATGAACCGTGCACGTCAGTAGCCACTAGTCATATCTGGCCACGGAGCACTTGAAATGTGGCTAATATGACTGAGGACCTCATTTAGTTTAAATCGGGAATTCCCTGGCGGTCCAGTGGTTAGGACTCTGCACTTCCACTACAGCAGGCATGGGTTCGATCCCTGGTCAGAGAACTAAGATCCCGAATGCTGCACAGTGTGGCCAAAGAAAAAAACTTCTCATTTAGCTTAAATTAATTTAAGCTTAAATAGACTAGTTGGCTACAGTGTTGGACAGTGCCTCTCTCGACAGCCACATCATCTATTTGCAGACAATGACCTATGTGCTAAAGAAAATAACTAGGCCTGGGTAGTGTCATGGGTGTGGCAAGGGTGAACATCATACTTATAATTATTTTTAAATTTTCTGTTAATTGAGGTGTGACTTACATTCAGTAAAGTCCATGCTTCTTAAGTTTACAGCTTGATAAATTTTCTTTTATCTCTATCACACCTGTGCAGCCACCACACAGATCAAGATATAGACCATTTCTTGACCCCAAGAGGGTGTGTTGTAGCTGGGTATGAGGGATGCCCCCCTAGGGAGGTGCCTTTTGAGTGGAGACTTCAGTGATGAGCAGCAGCTGGCCATGGGAAGCTCAGATGGCAGACTTCAGATGTGAACGTGCCCACACTCACCCTGCAGCAGGGAGGGCTGCCATTCAGAACTCCCCCTTGGGGGACTTATCTTGGTGCCACTTATGGACAGTAGCTCCCCATGCATCCCTAGCACTTGGAAATTCAGATTCTGTGCTGACGTCAGGAAAAATCCAGAGAGGCATGGGGCTGCAAATTGCCACGGAGAGAAATTCAGTGAGGTAAGTATTGTTCAGTGCTGTAAGAACCCACTTAACTAGCACAGATGGGAGGAGTAAAGTTTCCCTGACAGACACCTATTGATCAGTAAAGGGAATGACTTTTTGATTGATTTTTTTCTCTACTCCTCCTTAGAAGTTTGTCCTTCACAGACGGAGCTTTCCCACAGAGGATGAACATAAAATAAGAATTGTTCAGGGGTTTTTAAGATACTTGATGACTGAGCGGTGACAAAGATGGCTTAGTTTGAATATTCTCCGGGCTGTCAGCTTCTCAGCATGAAAGACTTCCTGGGGACAGTTTTTTAAAATGACTTTGGAGAGAGTGAACTTGGGCTTTGTATAATTAAAATTTCCCGGGTTGGCTGAGCGGCTCTGGGTTGCCAAATGCTGCTGTACAAAGTGGAAGATATTATCATACTTGCCCTGTCATCCTCTCCCCTTCATTTTTATCACCGGCATCCCTGACTTCCCCATCACGTGGTTGCAGCTCAGAATAATTTTACCTTCTCCACCACCCTCTAAGTCCTCTACCTTTTCATCCTATCATGAGTCCCACTTGCTCCTGTGCTACATTGTATCTGCAGCTGTCTCTTCTTTCTGGACTTACTGCCACCACCTTCATTTCAGGTCCAGGAATTCTTGCTTGGCTGGTGTCATAGCCTCCTGGCTGGCTCTCTTGTTTCCATTTCTCCTTTAGACCATCCTCCACTCCTGGCCAGATTACTCTTCTTGGAGTCTTCCTGGAGTGTTGTCATCCTATTCAGTGATTTCCTGCTATGATGTTACCCTCCCCAGCCTCTGGCACTTTTCGCTGTGCCCAACTTCTAGGGTGTAATAAGTAGAAGCTCAAATCTCATTGATATCTCATAGACCTCAGCTTCACCCCTAGAAGAGTTCTGTAACCTCCCTGAGCTGTTTTCTCAGTCGTATTTATTCATAGCTTGTAAGATGCTTAGCCCTGTGCCTGGAACACGGTAAATAATCAGTGAGTGGGAATTGCTGTGATGATTATAGTCTCCCATTCTCTTTTATCCAAATATTCTCTTGCCAAACTCTCATTTCTGTTTCATGAACAACCCTCATGTTTCCCCCACCTCTGAGCTTTTGCTTTTGCACATGCCTGCCTGTCCACCTTGAGACCCCTCATCCATCCTCCATGAAGAACGCATCCTCCTCCTGTTTCTGATACCTTGTTCGCATGCAGCCAGGGTACCAGTTCATGGCATTCTCCTCATGGCCCAGATGTTTTTCTACATGTCACACCCTGTACTAGTTTGTTGGCTCATTGAAGAAGGAACTGGTCTTACCCATCTCTTCATCCCCTGGCACACAGTAGGCACCAGTAAATGTTGGTTGAATGAATGAACGTTAGTTGTTGCTTTGAGATTTCTTTTTCCCTGTGGTCCTGAAGCTGAATCTGATCTTCCAAAAGGACTGGTTTAATATGTTGTCCACTCCTAGAGAGAGAAGAGGGAGAAATAGGATTCAAGGAGATGGTTAGGAGTTCCCTGCAGTGATTGAATAATACATTTGATTCAGGAGACTAGACTGGGTCTGGTGAGTGGAATAGCAAGAAGGGGCCTATTGAAGCGATATTTTGAAGGAAGGAGCAGAAGAGTTTGGGTTAGCGACTAGACTAGTCCCTAGACTGACAGAGAGGGATGAATCTAAGATGTTGCCAAGCTTTGGTACATCGGTGGCTGGAGGGAACTGCAGCCCTTTGAATGGAGCGACTTGAAGTAATGACACCTTTTAAGCAGAAGTCCTCTTTTGTTTGGTTTGCACCAGTGGAAGCAGAGCAGTTGTTATTTCTTTTCAGGCAAAGAAGGAAAACAAGGTGTATTTTAAGGTACTTTTCCCAAGCACCCATGACTTAGATTTAGTGAATCTTTCAGAAAGGATTAAGAAATAGGCTAAGGATAGGGAAAGTAACTAACATATTGTACAACTGCTATGTGGCAGAGAGTGTACTAGGCACTCATTTTATCTCATTTAGATCTCCCCCAAGCCCTTGATGTAGGTATTACCAAGCCATTTTACAGATGCAAAGGGAAGAATTTTTCCAAGTTTCCACAACTTATTTTGTCTGCTAGGCTCCAGCACCTCACTGTAATTTCACCTACCATTAGGATTATATCTCTAAAAATTTTAAACTGGAATTTACTTTAAAAAGTTTCTTCTAACTTCCTTTTAGTCGTGTACTTGTATATACATGGACATACACATACACACATGTGCGTGCATACATACTCCATAGCAGGGTTTGCCTGTGTGGCATCTTACAGGTGTTTGTTCATCTGGGAACTATGTCCATATTATTCCTGAAATCAAAGCTCCATGCCACCACCCTCCCCAAGGTCAGTCTCTGGCCATGGTGAGGCTGAGCTGCTGTAGAGGAATTCTCCTCCTAGTGGTCTGAGCTCTGAGATGCTGCCAGTGTGGTCAGGGCTCTGGACGAATGGATGTTCACATGTCAGGTAAAAATGCAGCTCCAGCCCCAGCTCCCTGAGCTCTTTCCAGATGAGCTGAGATGCTTGCTCTTCGGCCTGGGCCCATGTGCTGCTGTCGCCCCTTTGTAGCCGGAGGTGGCAGCAGTTACAAGTTGATCAGCCTCCAGACACCTCCCTGCCTGGATGGCCTGCCTGTCTGCCTGGCCTGTTAACCAAACGCTCAGGGGATGTACACTGAGGGCCTACCACAGCACATTTCACATGTCACTGAAGGCTGGAAAAAGACTGTAGCCGGATGCAGCTCAATTCAGTTAAGTTTTGAGCTTCCGTTCAGGTATAGGGGGAGAGAGGCTAGCAAAGGGGCCAGGGCAATGCCCTGCTTTCATTCCAGTGTGGAGAATGTGAGACAGCTCAAGATCAGTCTCATTTATGCATTCATTCATCCCACGTTTATTTATTGAGTCCCTACTGTATGCCAGCCAGCCACAGCATGAGGCTCTGGGGTCATAATGATGAGCTTAGATACTGTCCCCGGTCTCTTGGCACTTCCATTGCCTTGGAGGAGTCAGTTTAACCAGCAGTGACGGTGACATTAAATAAGTGTGTGTCTGGCTTGGAGAGGTTGGCAGGGGTGGGAGGGTCGGCAGAGAGTGCTTCCCTGGAGGAGGAGGAACTTGAGCTCTGCCTATATGAGGCTGAGTGGGGAGCACACTGGAGGGAACACTAAATAAGCAGCTCGCAGGGTGGACTGAATTGTGTCCCCCTGCCCCAAATTCATATGCTGAAGTGTACCTCAGAATGGGACTGCGTTTGGAGATAGGCCCTTCAAAGAGATAATTCAGGTTAAATGAGGACAAAAGGGTGGGGCCCTAATCTGCTATGACTGGTGTCCTTCTGAGAAGAGGAAGGAATGTGCGCACAGAGGAAAGGCCGTGTGAGGACATAGTGAGAAGGCCGCCATCTGCAAGCCACAAAGAGAAGCCTCGGGAGAGATCATACCTGCTGACACTTGGATTTTGGACTTCAAGCCTCCAGAACTGTGAGAAAATGATTTTCTGTTGTTTAAGCCACCTAGTCCACGGTATTTTGCTATGGCGGCCCTAGCAGACTAATACATCTGGCACACGGGGAGAGAGGGAGTTGGCTTAAGGCATTTTACCTACAGCAACCCAGACTGTAAGCTCCCTGAGGGCAGACACTAGGTCACTTCCCCAGCATCCAACACACTGCCTGATGTCTGGTAGGTCTTTAGGAAATACTTGTTGAGTGAGAAAATCGATGAATGAAAAAGATGAGGACAGAGAATGGAGAAACTGGACAAGCCATATGAACAGTTGGGATTTTGTCCTGTAGGCATTGAGAAACCACTGGGGGTGTCAGAATAAGGGAATGCCCTGAAAGTGGTACTTGGGAAGATTTCTGGAATAAACCAGGGTGGATAGGAAGGGGTGAGAGTAGTTGTGCAGGTGATAGAGCCTGGAATCAAAGAGACCAGTTAGAAGGCCGCAGTAGCCACACAGGCATTCATGATAAGCTTCCATTCCAGGGCTAAGACAAAGGGAAGGCAGAAATGAGCACAGATACAAGGAATAGAATCTGAGGAACAGAAGCTGGCCAGCAACTGGATATGGTTGACTCCTATTCCAGGTGGCAAGAATCCCAGGGGTCCCCAAGGTTCAGAGCCTCCCCTTCCCATACCTGCTAGAATGGTGTCTGATAGTCCAGTGGCACTTTGGATCATGACTAATGTACCCCGGATGCACCGTGATCTCCTGCACTGGTCATAACAGAGTAGTTGACTCTGTCTCCATTTGGTGGATGAGGTAAGTGAGGCATGGACAGGCCAAGTGACCGGCCCAACATCACACAACTAGTTCATAACTAGAAGGAGGTGAAGATCCCTAGTCTTCATCCTCTAGTTTAGGGTCACTCTCCAGGGAATAAAACTGCCTTCCTCAATCAGCAGAAATAAATGCTGATGTTTTGTTATTTTAGCTTAATTTTCAATGGGGAAGAAGATAACAGTGTTGGGGCCCTACTTTAAAGATACTGGAAAAGTTAATTATTTTTGGTCCTAAAGGTGCTAGAAGTTGAACAGTAATTCATGCACCTCAGAGGTGGCCTCTTCCCATTTGTTTGAAAGATACACATAAATTGCATGAGGATAGCTTTACAGTAAGTTCCAGCTCTGTCCCAGCTGGCTTCCAGGAACTGAATTACTGTGTCCTCAGCACAAAGGAGGGCTGAGATTTAATAAGAAGCACTAAGCAGTGCCAGCCTTCCAGCTGGCTTCCTATGTAGGGCTGGCATATTTGTTAAAGGCTTTTACTTACCTGATCTCTTTAGACTTTAATTTTTTCCGTTGGTCTGTATTGTTTCATCATTAATTCCTTCCTTAAACTATATAAAATACGGTCTTAAACTGGAGGAAGAGAGTGGCAATGTCACCTAGGCTGTTTGGTATTTGTTAAGAACATAACTTTGGGACCTTATTATATTGGATAATTTATCCTTTCTAGCCTCTGTTGCTTCATCTTGAAAATTAGGATGATAATAATAAAACCTTTGGTGAGGATTATGAGATATAATTCACTTGAAGTATTTAATGCAGTAGTTAGTACACGATTAAGTATTAAATGATATTTATTATAATTCTTACATGTTTCCCTTTCCTTGGTTGGCAAAATTCTCTAAGTGGCCTATTTTGGGAATAAAATGGGGAGGAGGGGGGTGGAGAGGGAGATGGGTGCCTGCTGCTCATTTGAGTTTCCATTTCTGGTTAACTGAGGTCATATAAAATTACTTCTAGTTTAAACTTTTGTTACTGCATGTCTCCCTCAAAGAAAGTCCGCTTTTCTGCTTTAGAAGTAGAGTCAATGAAAACAACCAAGTCTTCCTTTGTGTAGCAACCCTGTAGGAACTTCCTTGACCTCATCGTTCTGCACATTAATTGACAATTTACAGGACTCTGGTATGTACAGATGAGGCTAAACCTTTTGTGTGATTCCAACACTCGCCCCCCACAAGTTGCATTTTTTGCGTGAATATGTTTTCTGAATTTCATTTATTACACTTTGTAGCATCCCCTAAAACTGTAGCACTGGGAGAGAAAAATCTGGTTACCTAGAGGTAAGTTCCAATTAATCAAGGTTTTCCAAATCTTGTCCTAGGTTACTTTGCTCCTAAAGCTTAGATCAGATTCCTCCATGCCTGCGGTTTGAATCAAAATAATGACATCTCTGACTCCTATCCTCAGGGCATTAATTTTTAATCTTCCTTCTCTTTGGGATAATTAGAAAGAGGGGGACGGGGGTGGGGGTTGGGGAGAGAAATGCAAGGAGATGCGGTTGGCAGAGCAGGAGTGGGTGTTTTTATAATGCAGCCTCTTCTGGGAAGAGGGAGCATCTGAAGTCTTGCATCTGCATTTCCAGTTCACCTGAGGAGGCAGAGGCGAGGGTTGGATTGGGACGGTGGCTAATGGAGCCAGATCAGGGTGGTGTCTGATGTGGGAACTGGAGGTCATTTGGGGAATGAGCCAGAGCTGTGTAACTGTGTGTGTCAGAGAGGAAGGTCGAGAAATACACTTGGGTGTGTGGGGGGATTTCTCCCTTGGCTAAGCTGAGTATGTACAGACAAGGTTACTCACAGCCTTGTCCATTTCCTGTATCCACGCTCCCTTGAACCTCTGGGGGGGTCACAGTGGGACTTGAAGGACAGGAGTCAACATCTTGATTACAACTAGCAAGATGCATTTTAAATGTGCCTTCCAGTGATTCTAACGTACACTGAGGTTTGAGAATTACTTTCACGATGGATTAAAACCTGCTACCACCTCCATCAGCACCAAAATCAGGGCTTCGCAGGACTGGGTTGGAGGAAATTATTATTATTTTTTTAATTGCAAAGAGTTTCACTTAAGTTCCCTTAGGAAAAAATGACGTTTGTTGTTTGTTAATGGAAAGGATACATGTGCTTAGGAACCCAGAGAAATGTCAAGAACCAGGCTTCAGGAAGGGCAGGAAATGAGGCAACTCCAGGTCCCGGCCATTTGTTCCTCCTTGGCTATTGTGTCCCTTTTCTGCTTCTCTCAGTGCATCTCTTCCTTTCTCTTCTTCCCAGCACTCGTCCTCTGCTGCTATTCATAGTTTCTTTCTCTTCCCTTTTAACTTCAAGGCTGATGCTCGTCACCTCCACCTGCCATCACACTTAGCTCTTTCAGTATTACTGTCCACTGAGAACTTCCCTTTGTGTTGCTTAGTTCAGAGTCGTGCGATGCTCAGATTGGCTCATCTCATCTTGTCCAGCTTAGAAGCAAGTCCAGAGAGTTAGATCAGCCACTAGATTGACCACTCATGAGTTGTGGGCCTGTCAGCTATGGCTCCAGTGGGGGTGGGTCACATGGTACATGGCAGCCTTTGAGAGTAGATTATCCCAGGAGGAGGCATGTGTAGGCAGGCAATGACTGACATCTCTACGTTCTTAGATAGAATTTGATGGAAAGAGGAGACTAGAGAGGAGGAGGCACTCTTTCGGTTGGATGGTCAGGGGAGCGATGGAATCATCTGTTGAATGTCTGTCTTTGTCAGTGGATTGTCCCTGCCTTCGTAAAGCTCACAGTCCAATGGAGCAACCAGGTATTAAATGAATATTGAAACAAATATAGGTTTGGGTTAGGTTTAGCTTAGGTTCCCCTGATGGATAAAGGAAATATACCAGGGAAGATGGGGCTTTCACCAATGGAAAACAGGGGCTTCCCCGGTGGTGCAGTGGTTGGGAGCCCGCCTGCCAATGCTGGGGACACGGGTTCGATCCCTGGTCCAGGAGGATCCCACATGCTGGAGCAGCTGAGCCCGTGCACCACAACTTCTGAGCCTGCACTCTAGAACCCGCGAGCCACAACTACTGAGCCCACGTGCCACAACTACTGAAGCCCGCGCACCTAGAGCCCGTGCTCCACAACAAGAGAAACCACCACAATGAGAAGCCTGCGCACCGCAACGAAGAGTAGACCCCGCTCGCCGCAGCTAGAAAAAGCCCTCGTGCAGCAACGAAGACCCAAAGCAGCCAAAAATAAATAAATAAATAAATAAATAAAAATTTGTTAAAAACAAAACAATGGAAAGCAGGAAGCCAAATGGTAAGGTGGGAAGAACTTCAGCAATTTGAACAATTTGGGTTTCAATCTGTGCCTCAGAATGTATTGGGTCTTTTGATCTTGGAAGAAGTTTTTTAATGTGTCTGAGTTTCACTTCCTCATCTATAAAATGTGGATACTAATAGTTCCTACCTTGTAGGGTTATATTAAAAGAAATAATGTATGTAAAATACTTAGCACAGCACCTGGTATATTGCATTGGTACTGATCAAAACGTAACTTTCCTTTACCAGTCTCTGAGCTCATAGTAAGCCATGAGAAACTGCACTTTGTTACTGAGGTGTTAGTGGGTTTACTTTGGGACTAACATCTCTTGTCTATAGAAGAGTGAGGAAAAGTCACACTATCAAGAGGACTTGAGTTACAATCCCAGTTCATCACCTGGCATGACAGCTACGACTGGATGAGTCCTGTCTTTCCTTGGGCCTCAGCTCCTGCTGGACTTGTATGAAGTTCTTTGACTCCTTGGTCTGGCCTTTTGCTGGTATTTGGCATGTGGGTAGCTTTAGGAGGGGATCTTCTGGTTGGAAGGCCGGGCAAAGTTCCCAGCTGTAAAGCGTCTTCGTCCCTGGCTGCCTTCCATCATCTAGAGGCTGCTGCATCAGGCCCAGGGAGCCAACTCGCTCTGCCGATTGAGATCAAGGGTACTTGGAAACAGGAGCTCTGGATGCGTGCGCTCTCTTCTCTTATGGCCATCAATCACTGGCAGGGCCCCGGCTAGGACTGAAGAAGGAAACAGCAAATAAGCAGTTTGCATTACTAGAACAACATGAAGCCCTTTGCCTACGGTAATTGAAAAAAATCTAATTTCTGCCAGTGTCCCTGGAGCATCTTCCTACTTGGATTCCTGTGGAGTCTCCAAATTTTATTATCAACACAACTGAGGAGGCAGAAGGGAGTGAAGTTCACTGCTGGAGTGAAGTTGTGAGGAGAATCCCTGGGCCCCCAGAATGGTACCCAGAGATCCTAGATCTCAGCTAGATTAAGGAGGATGAGGTAGAGGTGATGGGGAAAGACATGAGTGAGGGCAATGCAGATGCCTAGGGTGGGGTTCGCCTGGAGGTTGGAGATGGACTGGCAATTGCTGAGGTCCAGTGTTGCAGGGATTATAGTACTTTGTCATCTTAGGTAGCGCTGTTGTTCCCACTTCAGGTTCAGAGAAGTTTGTAACTTTCCCATGGTTCCAACAGCTGGAAGCAGTAGCCCTGGGTCTTGAAGCCAGCTCTACATGACTCGAAACACTATGCCCTTTTTCATCAGATGCCATTATAGACATTAATATACCACTGCCCTGACTTCTGCCATATTATTAATACTCCATATCTGTTTTTAAATTGACTCACTTAAGCAAAATTAGCCTTATCACAGGATAGTATCAGTGAAATCCCAGGTTTGATGTGCTACTTATTTTTCTTTCTAATACTCATTAAAATGAAATCATGGGTATGAAGTTTTTAAAGTTTATTGATGTACTACTTAAAATAACATATACCACCAGGGGTATACAGACCTCAGTTTGGAAACACTCCCTGTACGTCATTAGCAATATGACAGCAACAATAATAATATCGATCTGATTACTGAACACTCACCATGTGCCAAGCTCTGTACAAAGCATCACAGTGGGTAGAACATGGGATCAGTAGTCAGACCTGGGTTTAAAACTGAAATCTGCCACTTCCTTTGATGTTTGACCTTCAGCAAATTAGTTATCTTCTCTGTGCCTCAGTTCCCTCATCTATAAATGGGGATAATAATAATATCTCTCTTCTAGAGTTGTTTTGAACATTAAACAAGTTAAAATAATGCTCAGAAAGTGCCTTGCACATATTAAGTGCTATGTTAAGTATTAGCTATTATTGATTCATTCATTCATTTGACAATTAATTAATGTTTGAGCATGTTCTGTATACCAGACACCATTCTATAATCTTCACAGAAATCTGGTTGTGGATATTATCCACGTTTTACAGATGAGAAGACTTAGGTTGAGCAGCTTCCCCCAAGGTTCCCTACCCTAAAACATGATGAAATTGAAATTCAAATCCAGGTGTATCTGACGCTCTAGTGCTATGATTTTTACAGAACACTTCTGATACAAAATGTGTGTGTGGGGCGTGTGTTTTTCCACAAAGACCAATTCTTTGACATGAGCTGGGTGTCCTACAACTCAATTCAATTCATTTCTGATGCTATCTACCTGGAGTGAGTGTCAGATCCCTCAAGTTAAGGGCTCAGTCCCACAAGCCTGCCCCTGGTTCAGATGCTAATTGTAAGTCCAGACCTCCTGTACTTCTTTTTTTTTTTTTTTTTTTTGCGGTACGTGGACCTCTCACTGCTGTGGCCTCTCCTGTTACAGAGCACAGGCTCCGGATGCGCAGGCCCAGCGGCCATGGCTCATGGGCCCAGCCGCTCTGCAGCATGTGGGATCTTCCCGGACCCAGGCACGAACCCGCGTCCCCTGCATCGGCAGGCGGACTCTCAACCACTGCGCCAACAAGGAAGCCCTATTTTTTTAATTTCATTTTATTTATTTTTTTACACAGCAGGTTCTTATTAGTCATCAATTTTATACACATCAGTGTATACATGTCAATCCCAATCACCCAATTCAGCACACCACCATCCCCAGCTCCCCGCCGCTTTCCCCCCTTGGTATCCATACGTTTGTTCTCTACATCTGTGTCTCAATTTCTGCCTTGCAAACTGGTTCATCTGTACCATTTTTCTAGGTTCCACATATATGCATTAACATACGACATTTGTTTTTCTCTTTCTGACTTATTTCACTCTGTATGACAGTCTCTAGATCCATCCACGTCTCAATAAATGACCCAATTTCGTTCCTTTTTATGGCTGAGTAATATTCCGTTGTATATATGTGCCACATCTTCTTTATCCATTCGTCTGTTGATGGACATTTAGGTTGCTTCCATGACCTAGGTACTGTAAATAGTGCTGTAGTGAACATTGGGGTGCATGTGTCTTTTTGAATAATGGTTTTCTCTGGGTGTATGCCCAGTAGTGGGATTGCTGGATCATATGGTAATTTTATTTTTAGTTTTTTAAGGAACCTCCATACTGTTCTCCATAGTGGCTGTATGAATTTACATTCCCACCAACAGTGCAAGAGGGTTCCCTTTCTCCACACCCTCTCCAGCATTTATTGTTTGTAGATTTTTTGATGATGGCCATTCTGACTGGTGTGAGGTGATACCTCACTGTAGTTTTGATTTGCATTTCTCTAATAATTAGTGATGTTGAGCAGCTTTTCGTGTGCTTCTTGGCCATCTGTATGTCTTCCTTGGAGAAATGTCTATTTAGGTCTTCTGCCCATTTTTGGATTAGGTTGTTTGTTTTTTTTAATATTGAACTGTTTATATATTTTGGAGATTAATCCTTTGTACGTTGATTCGTTTGCAAATATTTTATCCCATTCTGAGAGTTGTCTTTTCGTCTTGTTTATGGTTTCCTTTGCTGTGCAAAAGCTTTGAAGTTTCATTAGGTCCCATTTGTTTATTTTTGTTTTTATTTCCATTACTCTAGGAGGTAGATCAAAAATGATCTTGCTGTGATTTATGTCAAAGATTGTTCTTCCTGTGTTTCCTCTAAGAGTATTATAGTGTCTGGTCTTATATTTAGGATTCGAATCCATTTTGAGTTTATTTTTGTGTGTGGTGTTAGGGAGTGTTCCAATTTCATTCTTTTACATGTAGCTGTCCAGTTTTCCAGGCACCAGTTATGGAAGAGACTGTCTTTTCTCCATTGTATATCCTTGCCTCCTTTGTCATAGATTAGTTGACCATAGGTGCGTGAGTTTATCTCTGGGTTTTCTATCTTGTTCCATGGATCTGTTTCTGTTTTTGTGCCAGTACCATATTGTCTTGATTACTGTAGCTTTGTAGTATAGTCTGAAGTCAGGGAGTCTGATTTCTCCAGCTCCATTTTTTTCCCCCAAGACTGCTTTGGCTATTCAGGGTCTTCTGTGTCTCCATACAAATTTTAAGATTTTTTGTTCTAGTTCCATAAAAAATGCCATTGGTAATTTGATAGGGATTACATTGAATCTGTAGATTGCTTTGGGTAGTATAGTCATTTTCACAATATTGATTCTTCCAATCCAAGAACATGGTATATCTCTCCATCTGTTGGTATCATCTTTAATTTCTTTCATCAGTGTCTTTTTTTTTTTTTAATTAATTTATTTATTTATTTTTGGCTGTTTTGGGTCTTCGTTTCTGTGCAAGGGCTTTCTCCAGATATGGCAAGTGGGGGGCCACTCTTCATCACGGTGCGCGGGCCTCTCACTATCACGGCCTCTCCAGATGCGCAGGCTCAGTAGTTGTGGCTCACGGGCCCAGCTGCTCCGCAGCATGTGGGATCTTCCCAGACCAGGGCTCGAACCCGTGTCCCCTGCACTGGCAGGCAGATTCTCAACCACTGCGCCACCAGGGAAGCCCTCATCAGTGTCTTATAGTTTTCTGCATACAGGTCTTTTGTCTCCCTAGGTAGGATTTTTCCTAGGTGTTTTATTCTTTTTGTTGCAATGGTAAATGGGACTGTTTCCTTAATTTTTCTTTCAGATTTTTCATCACTAGTGTATGGGAATGCAAAAGATTTCTGTGCATTAATTTTGTATCCTGCAACTTTACCAAATTCATTGATTGGATCTAGTAGTTTTCTGGTGGCATCTTTAGGATTCTCTGTGTATAGTATCATGTCATCTGCAAACAGTGACACTTTTACTTCTTCTTTTCCAATTTGTATTCCTTTTATTTCTTTTTCTTCTCTGATTGCCGTGACTAGGACTTCCAGAACTATTTTGAATAATAGTGGTGAGAGTTGACATCCTTGTCTTGTTCCTGATCTTAGAGGAAATGCTCTCAGATTTTCACCATTGAGAATGATGTTTGCTGTGGGTTTGTCATATGTGGCCTTTATTATGTTGAGGCAGGTTCCCTCTATGCCTACTTTCTGGAGAGTTTTTATCATCAGTGGGTGTTGAATTTTGTCAAATGCTTTTTCTGCATCTATTGAGATGATCATATGGTTTTTATTCTTCAATTTGTTAATATAGTGTATCACATTATTGATTTGCATATATTGAAGAATCCTTGCATCCTTGGATAAATCCCACTGGATCATGATGTATGATCCTTTTAATGTGTTGTTGGATTCTGTTTGCTAGTATTTTGTTGAGGATTTTTGCATCTATATTCATCAGTGATATTGGTCTGTAATTTTCTTTTTTTGTAGTATCTTTGTCTGCTTTTGGTATCAGGGTGATGGTGGCCTCATAGAATGAGTTTAGGGGTGTTCCTTCCGCCTCAGTATTTTGGAAGAGTTTGAGAAGGATGGGTGTTAGCTCTTCTCCAAATGTTCGATAGAATTCACCTGTGAAGTCATCTGGTCCTGGAGTTTTGTTTGTTGGAAGATTTTTAATCACCGTTTCAATTTCATTACTTGTGATTGGTCTGTTCATATTTTCTATTTCTTCCTGGTTCAGTCTTGGAAGGTTGTACCTTTCTAAGAATTTGTCTGTTTCTTCCAGGTTGTCCATTTTATTGGCATAGAGTTGCTTGTAGTAGTCTCTTAGGATGCTTTGTATTTCTGTGGTATCTGTTGTAACTTCTCCTTTTTCATTTCTAATTTTATTGATTTGAGTTCTCTCCTTTTTTCTTGATGAGTCTGGCTAACGGTTTATCAATTTTGTTTATCTTCTCAAAGAACCAGCTTTTAGTTTTATTGATCCTTGCTGTTGTTTTCTTTGTTTCTATTGCATTTATTTCTGCTCTGATCTTTATGATTTCTTTCCTTCTGCTAACTTAGCGTTTTTTTTGTTGTTGTTGTTCTTCTTTCTCTGTTTCCTTCTGGTGTAAGGTTAGATTTTTTATTTGAGATTTTTCTTGTTTCTTGAGGTAGGCTTGTATAGCTATAAACTTCCCTCTTAGAACTGCTTTTGCTGCATCCTATAGGTTTTGGATCATCGTGTTTTCATTGTCATTTGTCTCTAGGTATTTTTTGATTTCCTCTTTGATTTCTTCAGGGATCTCTTGGTCATTTAGTAACGTATTGTTTAGCCTCCATGTGTTTGTGTATTTTACGTTTTTTCCCCTGTAATTCATTTCTAATCTCATAGCGTTGTGGTCAGAAAAGATGCTTGATGTCATTTCAGTTTTCTTAAATTGACTGAGGCTTGATTTGTGACCCAAGATGTGATCTATACTGGAGAATGTTCCGTGCGCACTTGAGAAGAAAGTGTAATCTTATGTTTTTGGATGGAATGTCCTATAAATATCAATTAAGTCTATCTGGTCTATTGTGTCATTTAAAGCTTCTGTTTCCTTATTTATTTTCATTTTGGATGATCTGTCCATTGGTGTAAGTGAGGTGTTAAAGTCCTCCACTATTATTGTGTTACTGTCGATTTCCTCTTTAGAGCTGTTAGCAGTTGCCTTATGTATTGAGGTGCTCCTATGTTGGGTGCATATATATTTATAATTGTTATATCTTCTTCTTGGATTGATCCCTTGATCATTACATAGTGTCCTTCCTTGTCTCTTGTAATATTCTTTATTTTAAAGTCTATTTATCTGATATGAGTATTGCTACTCCAGCTTTCTTTTCATTTGCATTTGCATGGAATATCTTTTTCCATCCCATCACTTTCAGTCTGTATGTGTCCCTAGGTCTGAAGTGGACCTCTTGTAGACAGTATATATATGGGTCTTGTTTTTGTATCCATTCAGCAAGCCTGTGTCTTTTGGTTGGAGCATTTAATCCATTCACGTTTAAGGTAATTATCGATATGTATGTTCCTATGACCATTTTCTTAATTGTTTGGGGTTTGTTTTTGTAGGTCCTTTTCTTCTCTTGTGTTTCCCCCTTAGAGAAGTTCCTTTAGCATTAGTTGTAGAGCTGGTTTGGTGGTGCTGAATTCTCTTAGCTTTTGCTTGTCTGTAAAGCTTTTGATTTCTCCATCGAATCTGAATGAGTCCCTTGCCGGGTAGAGTAATCTTGGTTGTAGGTTCTTCCCTTTCATCACTTTGAGTATATTGTGTGACTCCCTTTTGGCTTGCAGAGTTTCTGCTGAGAAATCATCTGTTAGCCTTATGGGAGTTCCCTTGTATGTTATTTGTCGTTTTTCTCTTGCTGCTTTCAGTAATTTTTCTTTGTCTTTAATTTTTGCCAGTTTGATTACTATGTGTCTCGGTGTGTTTCTCCTTGGGTTTATCCTGTATAGGACTCGCTGTGCTTCCTGGACTTGGGTGGCTATTTCCTTTCCCATGTGAGGGAAGTTTTCGACTGTAATCTCTTCAAATATTTTCTCTGGTCCTTTCTCTCTCTCTTCTCCTTCTGGGACCCCTATAATGCGAATGTTGTTGCATTTAATGTTGTCCCAGAGGTCTCTTAGGCTGTCTTCATTTCTTTTTTTTTTTTTTCTTTTTTTTGCGGTACACATGCCTCTCACTGTTGTGGCCTCTACCGTTGCGGAGCACGGGCTCCGGACACGCAGGCTCAGCGGCCATGGCTCATGGGCCCAGCCACTCTGCGGCATGTGGAATCTTCCCAGACCAGGGCACGAACCTGTGTCCCCTGCATTGGCAGGTGGACTTTCAACCACTGTGCCACCAGGGAAGCTCTGTCTTCATTTCTTTTCATTTTTTTTCTTTATTCTGTTCTGCAGCAATGAATTCTACTATTATGTCTTCCAGGTCACTTATCTGTTCCTCTGCCTTTGTTATTCTGCTATTGATTCCTTCTACTGTAGTTTTCATTTCAGTCATTGTATTGTTCATCTCTGTTTGTTTGTTCTTTAATTCTTCTAGGTCTTTTGTAAACATTTCTTGCATCTTCTTGATCTTTGCCTCCATTCTTTTTCCGAGGTCCTGGATCATTTTCACTATCATTATTCTGAATTATTTTTCTGGAAGGTTGCATGTCTCCACTTCATTTAGTTGTTTTTCTGGGCTTTTATCTTGTTCCTTCATCTGGTACATAGCCCTCTGCCTTTTCATCTTGTCTATCTTTCTGTGAATGTGTTTTTTGTTCCACAGGCTGCAGGACTGTAGTGCTTCTTGCTTCTGCTCTCTGCCCTCTGGTGGATGTGGCTATCTAAGAGGCTTGTGCAAGTTTCCTGATGGGAGGGACTGGTGTTGGGTGGTGCTGGATGTTGCTCTGGTGGGCAGAGCTCAGTAAAACTTTAATCCATGTGTCTTCCTTGGTGGTGCAGTGGTTAGGAATCTGCCTGCCAATGCAGGGGACATGGGTTCGAGCCCTGGTCCAGGAGGATCCCACATGCCGTGGAGCAGCTGGGCCCATGCGCCACAACTACTGAGCCTGCGCTCTGGAGCCCACGTGCCACAACTACCGAAGCCCGCGTGCCTGGAGTCTGAGCTCCACAACAAGAGAAGCCACCACAATGAGAAGCCTGTGCGCCACAACGAAGAGTATCCCCCGCTCAACACAACTAAAGAAAGCCCGTGTGCAGCAACAAAGACCTAATGCAGCCAAAAAAAAATAAAACAAAACAAAACAAAAAAACCCCAAAACACTTTAATCCGCTTGACTGCTCATGGGTGGGGCTGGGTTCCCTTCCTGTTGGTTGTTTGTCCTGAGGCAACCCAACACTGGAGCCTACCTGGGGTCTTTGGTGGGGCTAATGGCAGACTGGGAGGGCTCACGCCAAGGAGTACTTCCCGGAACTTCTGCTGTCAGTGTCCTTGTCCCCACGGTGAGCCACAGCCACCCCCCGCCTCTGCAGGAGACCCTCCAACACTAGCAGGTAGGTCTCGTTCAGTGTCCCCTGGGGTCACTGCTCCTTCCCCTGGGTCCCGATGCGCACAGTACTTTGTGTGTGCCCTCCAAGAGTGGAGTCTCTGTTTCCCTGAGTCCTGTCGAAGTCCTGCAATCACATCCCACTAGGCTTCGAAGTCTGATTCTCTAGGAATTCCTCCTCCCGTTGCTGGACCCCCAGGTTGGGAGGCCTGACGTGGGGCTCAGAACCTTCACTCCAGTGGGTGGACTTCTGTGGTATAAGCGTTCTCCAGTCTGTGAGTCACCCACCCAGCAGTTATGGGATTCGATTTTACTGTGATTGCGCCCCTCCTACTGTCTCACTGTGCCTTCTCCTTTGTCTTTGGATGTGGGGTATCTTTTTTGGTGAGTTCCAGCGTCCTCCTGTCGATGATTGTCCAGCAGCTAGTTGTGATTCTGGTGTTCTCGCAAGAGGGAGTGAGAGCGCGTCCTACTCCGCCATCTTGGTTGAGGGCCAGACCTCCTGTACTTCTGACTCACCATCTATAAATTATCGGTTCCCACTCCCTGCTCCTCGGGGTTTGCTAGAATGGCTCACAGAACTTAGGAAAGGAGTTTACTTACTATTACCAGTTTACTATAAAGGATACAACAACCAAATGGAAGAGGTACATATGGCAAGGTGTGTGGAAAGGGGCATGGAGCTTCATGCCCTCTCTGGGCATGCCCCCCTCCTGGTACCTCACTGTGTCCACCAACTCTGAATCTCCTTGAACCCCTTAATTTAGGTTTTTAAACGGAAGATCCATTACGTAGGCAAGATTGATTAGATCATTGACCATTGGTGATTAACTCAATTTCCAGCCCTTCTCCCCTCCCTGGAGGTCAGAGGTTGAGGGCACTGGGGCTGAAAGTTCCAGTCCTCTAATTACGGTTGGTTCCTCTGGCAACCAGCCCCCATCCTGAAGCCCCCATGAAGAGTCATCTCATTAACATAAACTCAGGAAACACAAAAGACCAGGCTCTCCTCTCAGCCCTATAACTCAGGAAATTCCAAGGATTTTAGAAGCTCTGTGCGAGGAACTGGGGATGAAGGCTAAATAAATATGTATTTCTTAATCTATCACAATATCATAGAAGCCATAGCTGGTTCTCTTAGCTACTCTGCCGTTACTGCCTCTGCATGAAAGGAAGCCCCGCATCCTGACAGAGGGATGCCTACCCATTTATTTCTCAGACATGTGGTCAGACTTTATCCTCATGGGCCGACTTAACCTCCTTGCCCAGTTTTCGGAAAGCAGCCAGTGTCGCCCTGTCTGTCCATGTTCCAACTTTGATTCTAGTGATGTGGGATGAGTCTTCAGCGCCCATTAGCCTGTTGTGGCATCTTTGTGTCCCCCACAGTGCCCATCCAGAGGCCCAGAGATCCTGTACACAGTGGGCAGTCAGCACATATTAGAATGTGGCACTGCAGTGGGGCACAGTGACCTGGAACAGACAGATGCCACCGTAGCAGCACCAGCAACAGAATTTGTACACAGGCATCTTGTTTTGCAAGGTGCAGCAGTTAAGGATCTGTTTCCCATCATATAACATAATAGTGGTTTGCTTTACAGATGTCTTCATGGAGTTCTTTTCCTTAGAGAACTTTAGAAAATTGTGATTGCTTGTTACTTTTCGTGAATATGTTCGCTATGCACAGGTAGGTTTACTCACACAATATTTTGACTGTTGTTGTTTTCTACCTTTCACAGGAAGAGCTCTGGGCCAAATTTTATCATTAAGGGCAACTGAGCTTCCTTTTGAGAGCATCTCTCCCTCTTTGGGAAAGGATGTACTAGAAACAGTGATCCCCTCTGCTGTATTTTTTCAGGTGTGTTTAGAGCCCAAGTTGCATGGATACGGATGAGAGTATGTGGAGACAGTCACTTGCATCTGGGCCATTTCAAGCAGGACTGGCTGTCCTTGTGGAAACTGGCAGTGTCTGTCCATCTTCACCTTATTCTCCCCTTTCCTCCAACCAGCCAGCCCTAGCCACTCTTCAAGATTGATTCTCCCATTTCTATTCACTTGAAACCTTCCCTATCTCTTCTCTCTTGTTCCTTCTTCTCTGATTCTTTTTAACTCTCTTTCTTTGTTTCCTACCTGATACAGTATTTCATTGAATCACATATGAGTTAAGAGCATGAGTTGTGGAGTCAGAGGATGAAACTCTCAGCTCTTTGACTTTCAGAAAGCCCCTTCCTCTCTCTGTGCCTCAGCTCCTTTCTTTGTTCAAAGGAGAAAACAATAGCTACTCTATCCTGGTCATCTTATGGAGGATCAAATGAGACAATACAAGTACTTAGCAGGTACCCAGTAGATGGTAACTGTTCTGTAGATACGGACTGGGAGCAGTGATAGTGGCGACAGTGGTGCTGTGTTCCTGGTTAGAGTGTAAGATGCTAGAGGGCGGAGACCGAGTCTCATGTTTGTTTTTTATCCTCCAGAGTTGATCATGGTGCTAAAGTCCTAGAAGCACTCTATAAATACCCGGGGGATTTAAGGAGGTTTCAAATTTCATGCTTTCTCCTCTGTCTGCTTTATTAGAATTACATTTAAGTAAAATTAGTGTTTGGCTTGTCCTTAGACCCATTTTATTAGAGTGCATGTGTCAGCGATTAAATATAGGGTTTATTCATAAGTGTTTATTTTCCTAGAGTGAGAACACCCCAGCCAAACCGTGTGCCTTTAAGACTCCTGCACTTGGCCAATTCATACGGCACAGAGCGTAAGCCCAAAGGGAGAGCCACCCTTGCTCTTTTAGTGTGAAGTGAAAGCAGGTCTGATTCTAGAAGCAGCCAGAGAGGAAGCATTAAGCAGAGCTCTGAGAATAAGGAGTCCTGTGGGAGATGTCGATAACCAAAATTATCTCTCATTTCAGCAGCCGCTAAAAAGAGCCCCACCTGGCCCCTTCCCCTGGGGGGTGACCTCTCCCCTGTGCTGGCAGGATGAGCCAGGCAGGGGCAGGAGGGGGCAGTCATCAAGAGTCAGGTTACCAGTGGGCATGACGTCAGTGTGGCTCCTAAGAGCCCGTGCTGGCCTCGTGGAGAGGCAGCAGCTGTGCCCAACGCACCCTCCGTGGAGCCCATCTAAGCCTGAAGCTCCGTGTGGATGGAGGGCGGGCGGGAGGGCTGTAGACGGCCCCCATAACTTGGAGGGCAGCCAGGCCTGCTCTTTCTGCTCAGTCCTCCTGGCAGGGTCGCCTTTCTTCAGCTTTCCTTGTGAGGTCAGTTTGCAGAGGAAAGGAATCAGGAGCCCCTAGGCGGGCAAGAATACAGGTGTTTGAGTTGATGGAAAGTTTCATGTCCCTAGGATGGGCCTGCCAGAGCTGCCAGTAGTGGATGGGAAGCAGAGGGCTGTCCTGGAAAGAGCTGGATTTGGAATCAGCCCCCAGATGAAATCCTGGATCCAGCCCTTATGATGGGACCATATGCAAATCCTTTCTCCTTTCTAATCATCAGCTCATCATCTGTGAAGTGGGGGGAATAATACTCTTCAGGGATGTTTCCCCCCTTTGGAGAAGAGAGTGTTGAGACTGGTACATAGTGAGAACTTAATGCATGGCAGCTCTTTGCTACCCCCCTCCCCTATGTCACCACTCTCGAATATTAGACAACTAGCTAGACTCTAACTGCTGAGTTTAGTAGCTGCTAGGCCATTCCAACAATGACTTGGGTTAGCTCTTCACTTTTTGCGCAGATGGGGCCGCATCTAGAGCAGGTTTCTTAGGTCTGGGTAGATTCTCCCTTTGATACCTGCGTCTTTAAATCCAGAGTCGTCATTGTGCAGACAAGGAAACTGAGGCCCAGAATTATCACACTCAGAGTGGTAGAACCAGGCCCAGGTCTGCAATCTAGGTTGTACAGCACCATCTGTAATTTCCTGACCCCTCAGGATCTTCTCACAGCCTCTGAGCATTCGCATGTGCTGTTCCCTCTGCCAAGTACAACTGCTGCACTGACTGTGCTGAACTGTTTGTCCTCCTTGAAGATCCAGATCAGGAATCACCTCCTCTAGGAAGCCTTCCTCAATCACCACCTCCTAGCTGGTATGGGGACCCCTCCTCTGTGCTTTCAGAGCCAGTGGAGCTGACCTCTCTGGTGGACTTCTCATACTGCATTGTGGACAGCTGTTCCCCTGCCTTTCTCCCCTACTCGACAATGAGCTTTTCAAGGATTTAGGCCGAGTCTTATTCATTTCTGTATTTCTGCTGTCATACCTGGCACATTGTAGGTGCTCCAAGACCTCTTCATGCAATGAAAGAATGAGTGAATGAACAGACAGCAAGGAGATAGGGTGATGCTCATGGCAGTAGCTTTTTCAGAAAGGTTCCCACTGGCTCTTTCAAACAAGATGGCAGACCTCAAGCCCTTCTGCTCATAGAGACTTCTCTGGGATGGTGTCCCTCCCAGTGACCCAGAGTGCAGCCACCCATTACCTGAGCTGTATGTCCATCCTTGCGGGTCCCAAGGACCAGAAACTCCCAAAGTGAGGCCCAGAGAATCTGCTCTTTAGGGTCTTTGTTTCCGACAGCCCCTGCATCTATTTTGTGGCTCTGTCCTTGGCTGCCATCCTTACAGGGGCTGAGTTCCCAGAAGATGTCTTAATGGAGACATCACTATATTGCCCTCCAGAGCTTCGTGTAAACAACCCTGGTGTGCATTCATTCATTCATTCTCTCATGCATTCATTCAGTGCCTTCCTCCTTCCATTAGGGCACATAATCACAAAGTGACTGTATATGACTTTATCACTCACCCGGCTCCGATGTCACTCAGAGCAGGCAATTAGATTTTTCCCAAAGGCCAGATTTGGGGGTCAGGAGGGCAGGCTGATGGAGCATTGACAAGTACTCTGATGTCAGCTTTAAAATATGCAGTAGAATCCTGAGGTAATATTCCCCCTCCCTCACTTATACACATGTCCCCAACATCATCCAGTAGCGGGTTTGGAGATATATCTACTCTCTTCCCTTCCCCAGGGCAGGGAACAGCCAGCTAGACCCAGAGTCCCTGCAGGATTTGAAGTCCTAAGAATGATGGCCACACTGATTTTGCTCCCGTGCAGACACAAACAAGCAAGCTTCTTCCTGGCCTCCCTATTCATCTCTGGGTGAAGTCAAGAAAAATCGTGGGACATTGAATTGGGACCAAGCCACTCCATGTCCTTCAGCAGGATTGTCAGAAACTGGACAATGTGTGTGTATGACCTTGGAAGAGTCATTTCACTACTGTGAGCCTCCATTTTGTCACTGTATGAAAGGGCTAAGTAATCCCAGCCCTTTCTCCCTTGTAAGGTTGTTGTGAGGATTAAATGAGGTCATGTTTGTGAAAATGAAAAGGCACTAACAGCTAATGTTCCTTGGGTACATCCCAGGCACTGTTATATTCTCCATTTTATAAATAAAGGACCTGAGGCTCAAGGAAGTTAAGCACTTTGCTCAAAGTCACACAGTAAATAAGTGATAGAGCCTGGTATTTGTCATCTGTCTGATCCCAGAGTCTAAGCTTTTCATCGCCACACCATATACTGTTTCAGATGTGAGCTGTGTCACATTGGACAAGTGACTTCCCTCTCTGGTCTTCAGTGGTACCATCTGAAAATGAGAGACTTGGCATGGATTAATGCTAAGGTCCCTTTCAGCTCCAAATTCCCGGTTGTATTTTTTTTTTTTTTTTCGGCACGCGGGCCTCTCACTGCTGTGGCCTCTCCCGTTGCGGAGCACAGGCTCCGGACGCTCAGGCCCAGCGGCCATGGCCCACGGGCCCAGCCGCTCCGCGGCATGTGGGATCCTCGCGGACCAGGGCACGAACCCGCATCCCCTGCATTGGCAGGCAGACTCTCAACCACTGCGCCACCAGGGAAGCCCGTCCCGGTTGTATTTTAATAAAGGACACAGACACCCATTACCCGACAACACTTCCTTCCTCCAAGTTTGGCCTTCTTTGAATGTGGAAGGACTTGACCATTTGCAGACTCTAGCTGAGAGAGCATGCCGGGGGAGCAGGCAGATTGTAACGCACATCTAAATAGCAGAGCCGAGCCTGCCTAAGTGGGAAATGGATGTTGTAATACAAAGGCAGTTAGCAGGGTCCTTGGAGGTTTCAGCAGGATGTAATTACGGTTCTTTAAAAAAAGGCTCGCATATGTTTTTGAGCAAACTTAACAGATGCCCGGATGTCATGGCTGTACTCTTTAGGGAGTCTAGGATGACTGATTTTCTACAACAAGTTTGCGTAGCACATGGGAACGACCCATTGCAAATCAATTCCTAGGGTGCAATTTAATGAGCGCTCTCATTGGTGCTTCAGATTAATAATCTAAAAACCTTTATAAAATGACCACAACTTCATCTCTGCCTGGTCTACTCTGTGTTTGATAAACTAGATGGATAGTCCTCTCTGTAGTTAGAGCTTAATGGGATTCCTTTCAAAAGAAATCCTTAGCCACACCTGTTTACCGGGATTGAGGATTTCAATGCTGTGTGCTTGTTTCTGGTGCATCGTCCTTTGCAAACTTTTGTGACTTCTTAGAGATTTTCTTTGAGCTGTGCGCCCTAGGGAGACCTTCTGGATGGTTTACCACCAGTTTATTGTAGAATTAAATGCACATTGATTCTAACCAATCAATGCCCCAGTTAAGGCAGTTTGGGGGCCGTTTCCATACCCCAGCATACTTTATCTGGAAAAGTCTCTTGGAAACCCATGTCCTCCTGAGGCTGTTGAGAATATCGAGCAGCTACATCAGGAAATCGAAGGATAACAAGCCTAGTTTCCTTTGGTGGGCACCTTGACATCTGTTTTTTTTGCTGGAGCTCTAACCTGTCTGATAAATTTCCAATCGAAACTTCTGCATCGAGTGATTCTTGTTCCTAAGACCCGGTTGCAGGCTTCTGGGTTCACTTCTCTGTACTGGCTTCCTCCGGGCCAAGAAATTTTCCTCCTAATAATAAACAGTTGAAGACAGTTGAAGATGGAAGCCTTGCACGTGTCTGGTTTGGGCAGAATATCAGCCTTTCAGTTGCCTCCAACTATTCATAACCCTCCGTAATTTCATAGCCATCGATTTCCCCTCCTCCCCAGCACGCTCTCATTGGCCTGTTGCCCACATCCCGTAATTGTGCCAGTCACCCCCATGACCTTTCCTTTGCTGGGCCTGATTAATAATGTACTCGACACGTTTCCCTGTTGCATCAAATACCAATTTGGCCTGAATGGGTGAAGGAATGGCTAATGAGGAGATGGTTAAGTCTTCTTATTGGACAAGCCTTTTCATTGAGCTGGTGTTAGGAGATGGGGGGAAGAGAGCAAGCTGCATTGTCACATTTTGCTCAGCAAATTTTTCTCAAACTCTGCAGCAGAGTCTGATTCTAATCACCCAGATACAGCAGCTCTTGTGCAGGGGAGGGTGTGCCATCTGATATCGGGGGGCTCTGAGCAGTAAAAGGCCTCATGTGACACAGCTTTGTGGCAGGCGTTTGCCCACCTTGCAAATGTTTCTGCTAAATATTTTGGACTGCGAGGAGAATAATTACAACATGGAGTAGACTATTTATTTAGGAAGGAGGGAGGGAGGAGACTAGTCCTGTCTTTCTGCAACTTTCTTTGTGTCCTGAAATGGCCTGGCATGTGCTCAGTCAGAGGAAGGGGTTGGGTAGCTGCAGAGGAGAGCATGGCGCCCACGCTTGCTGGCTCCCCGCCACGCACAGACACAGCATTTGCAGTTGCTTCAAAGGCCAGGTTTGCTGACAGTTAATGTTAGGGGGACCTGCTCCAGGAGATGTGGCTTCCAAAGCTATGTGACAGCAGATAGCTGGGCTCTCCAACTTTGAGTTTTGGGAGGATTCCATGCCTTCCTGGGAAGAGGCATTTCCTTGAGATGCCGGTAACCTCATAGAACATCAAAGGTGTAGGTTCCTTGAGACCACCTGTTTCAAGCTCCCATTTAACAGATGGGAAAACTGGGCGTGTCAGATAGAAAGGTGACCTCTATAAGGCTTGCCACCAATGGGAAAGAATTGCAGAAAGGTGGAAGCAACTGCATTAACCAGTTTTATTGAGCATTTATTATGTGCTATTCTGTATTATTCCATACTGAAAATTCTACATGCGTTTCATTTAGTCTTCAGAAAAATCCTGGCAGGCAGGTACTGTTTATTATCTCTCTCTGACCGACGGGGCAATGCAGTGTTGAGGGAAGTAACTTTCGGAGGAGCCAGCACTCAAATCCTCACCGTCTGACGCCAGTGTGCAATCCGGACCGCTGTATTCTTCCACATTCTGACTGAATCTAGTTTAATTTCTCCTCATTTTCCAGGTGATGACACCTGGAACTCAAAATAGGGAAACAACTTGCCCAAGGCCACTCAAATAATTAGTGGAAAATATAGTTATTGCCACTGAAAGTAGATAACATTTATTGAGCACTTGCTGTGTACCAGAGATTGTGCTGTATGCTTTACACCCTCTTATTTAATTTTTACCACAGTCTTAGAAGGTTGGTACCATTAGGTGAGGTAACCGAAGGCCAGGGAGGTTAAGAATAACTTATCCAGTGATTGATAGGATTTAAGCGGAAGCTCCAAAATTCGACTGTCCTAGTTCTACTTTGTGAGACCTGCCTGGAGTCTCTGACTCCTATCCACACCCATTTCCATATCTCATTTAATCCTCCTAGTAACCCCTTAGGTAAGACTTGAGAAACCTGGATATAGTTCTAGCTCTGCTACCAAATGTGCCGTGTGTTCTCTGGCCAGTCACTTCTCCCTCTGTGTGCCTCAGTTTTCTTATTGGTAAAAGAGGGCTAGCATCCTCATTTATGCCACAGGAGCTTGTGAGACAGTAAATGTGCATGTGCTTCAGTGGAAAAGTGCTGAACAGGGGATTATTCTGGTTCTTTCCATTAAGTCCCTTTATCTTTTGAGCTCTGGAAGCTTTCTCTGTTGCTTCATCCCTTCAGATCGCCACTGGAGTGTCCACATTTGTTGTGAGTTAGATGACAGCTGGGTTTGTATTTGATTCGGATGGAGCGTGGCCTGGGTATTAAATGGCTGTCAGCAAGACCTCTTTTCTAGCTGGCTCAGGGGGACAACAGAGCCGAGCTGGCAGTACTCCCTCCAGATGTCTGGGGACGCTGCAGAGGGGAGCCGTGGGGCCTCCAAGACTGAGTCCCCATTCCATTGTGCTTGAAGTACATAGAAAATATTGGTTCCAAGTGGAAGCAGGCTGAGCCCTGCTTCAACATCCAGCCCCACTTCCGTGAGACAGCAGAGGAGATCAGGCTTGAGAGGTTTGGGTGATAAGTGATGCTGAGAAATGGCTGCGGAAACCAGATTTCAGGACCTTCTGGCCCCATCATCTGTGCACTCTATCATTTCACAGCCTTTGGCCATTTGGGCTGTTGGGATTTCTAGGAAAACTCCATTTTAACCGTAACCAGTCTTATTGTGTTCTTTTTCATTGGGGTGGGGAACAGTGTTCCATTCTCCCATCTACACTGATTTCTTACTTATTTTAAATCCTGCAGTACTTAATTCTCTCCGAAACCAAGGGGAGGCAAACAGTTTTGAGAGCGGACCCTTTGATGGACTTTATGCTGAGACTTTTACATACATTATACCATATCATTCCCACAAAACAGATCATTGTCTCCTTGCAATGCTCACACTCTCTTGCTTTTTCTCCCATATGAATGGTTTTGTCTTTTTAATCTGCTGGCTCTTCATCTGAATGTCAAGTGCCTGGGGCTCAGTCCTTCGTCCTTTTTTCTTTTCTCTAGGACTATGTAGGGGGTCTTATCCAGCCCTGTGGTTTACCTTCCACCTCTATGCCGATAACTCCCAAGTTTTATGTCTCCAGATCCAACCGTGCACCTGGGCTCCAGACTCATACACCCCTCTTGGAAGTCTCCCAGGAAAGCTGGCCTCTGCCTGCCTCTCCGACCCCCGCTTTTAATCTCCCCTTTAGCCTCTGACCTTCATGCTGTTCCCTGAACCTGTCAACATATTCCCACCTCAAAGTCTTTGCACCTACTGTTCCCTCTGCCTGGAAAATTGGTTCCCCTGATATTTGCTTGGCTGCCTCACTGTTCATCAGGGCACCTCATCTGACTGCATCATCTAAACCAGCCCCTCAGACAGGACCCCACCTCCCGCTCTCAATGCCCATATCCTACTGTTTTTGATCATAGCACTTACCTTACCTGGTATGACATGGCATGCTAATTTACTTTCTTGTTTATTGTTTGTCCCTCCCCCTGAATTATAAAATTCACGAAGGTACGCGTTTTCATGTTCACTGATGTAGCACCAGCACCTAGAACGTGACTGCAAGTGGCTGGAGCCCAGGGAATGGTTGTTAGATGTTGAATGAAAGAATAATTTGAGAGGTAGGTATCGTTTCTCCAATTTTTTAGGTGAGGAAGTAGAGGCTGAAAGATGTAAGGTACCCCATACCACAGATTTTTTTTCCCCTCAGAAAAGGTGTGATAGTTTTAATCAAGATCACTTACATGAAAGCAATTTCTATTCATTTTGATATAAATTGATAAAACTTATAACAAGGATAGAGTTTTCTTAGTTTTTGTCCAGATAACAAAACTCAGTATGTGCATTTCATATGTGTATTTCACAGCAATTCTGAGCATGTATTGTGACCATAATTTACCACATGAATGACTGGTCTGCTTTTTTCCCCTAAAACACATCCCTGGTGGCGCAGTGGTTGAGAGTCCGCCTGCCGATGCAGGGGACACGGGTTCATGCCCCGGTCCGGGAGGATCCCACATGCCACGGAGCGGCTGGACCCGTGAGCCATGGCCGCTGAGCCTGCGCATCCGGAGCCTGTGCTCCGCAACGGGAGAGGCCACAACAGTGAGAGGCCCGCGTACTGCAAAAAAACCCCAAAACAAACAAACAAAAAAACCCATATGCTTTCCTGACTTCACACCTAACCTTATTGTCTTGTTATTTACTATGTGACAGTAACTTGGCACCCATAACTCTTTGTCAGCTCCAGTAGATGACTGTTTATGTGAGAATCAAAATACCAGGGCATCCAAGGAGAATTTTTCTTAAAAGATTAAAAAAATAATTGTCTGTTTAAAGAACCCCTCACCAGTGTCTTCACTGAAGGCTGCTTCGTGGTGTCTGGTGTGGGGTGATGGGTGAGCTGCATTTGACTGGCTGGTCACAGGGCACCATGGTGCATTCTCCAGGGACTCACAGTTGGGAAATCCTGTCATTCTTGCGCTTTGGCAGAAGCCAGTTGTTTTGAACCTTTAATGTTGTAGTTATGCAGTGTATTTTACATATCCATTTCTTAATCTGCAAAATAGGAAGAAACACCGAGAGAATCCAACCAGAAGCTGTTGAGCTAGATCAGCTCTTTTTTTTTTTTTTAGATCCTTTCCCGTTTTGATTTTAAGAAGCTTTAACTCTGGGAATATCATGAATCCAGCACAATTCAGAATCTGGACATTCAGGATACAGAACCATCCCCTCACCTTGTTCCCTGACTGTGTGGCCCACCTGGAAGTTTGGTGCCCATCATACCATACAATTCCCCTGCAAGGCTTTTTCTTCTCTTTGGATTTGATGCCTGTTCCTCTCTGTTTATCAGAACCAAGTCCCACCCACCTTGAATGGCAGTCCTTCAGGCATACAAAGAGTGACTTTGACTGTATCTGTCCCTTTCGGTTGGATGCCGCCTGGCTCGCCCAGCCACCAGGTCAGGAGTCAGACCCTGATGTCCTCCTCTCTAGCCACGTTAAAGCTCCTCCTGGACAATGACAGTTTGCTATACTTCTAGGTTCCTTCCAAATTCTCACCCGAGGGTGGCCACCTCCAGCCACTCAATAAAGACTCATTTGTCCAACTTTTTGGTTTGTGGCAGCCAGTTGTTCTCTACACGATCCCCTCAGACTTGAGGAGTCATTATTCCACACATCTGGGTAATCTCTTTCTTCCATGCAGTTATGGCAGGACACCTCTGCAGGAGCCCCGTTTCTCCACTGCAGTCACTCAAAATCCGATGTGTATGAATTCATCCCAGGGGACGGCCAGGCACAGATCAGGCAATGGGAGACTGCTCGTGGAGAAAGCATGGCATGGCATTGGTACTCCCTTCCCCCCGCCCCCCTATTCCAGCAAACTTCTTCCTGGGCTTGTTTGTTTCCTAGTGCTTGAATTGCAATATCTACCTCCTCCTTGCCAAGCTCAGCTCTTGCTCTACATCTGTCTGAGTTTACTGTTCTCCCAGCCTCTCCTTCCTATTAAATTAGATATTAGACATACTCATCCATCAGTGCTGTTCAGGGATAGAGTTTCCCATTTCTTTGCGTGAATGGCTGAATGCTGTGGCTTGGATGGACCTGGATTTATCTACAGAATTACATGCAAGCCTTGTGCATTCACCTGTGCAGGTGTTCAGGTCCTGTGTCACTCTACCTCATAAAACACTAAACTCCCCTGGAAGATCTCAACAAAAGAATCCCATGTTATTATCCCTTGGCATTGCTATAGCTCTTTATGTTTTATCTTCCGGTGGTGATGTTGGGAGTGTGTGTGTGTATGATCATTTTATTAGCTTTTCCTCACAAGATTCATTTTTTATTAAGAACACAAATATCACTAGAAATATCTTGGTAGGAAGGTTGAAAGGGATTTCGGGAGAAACAGGGCAAAAGGATTGAATGTCTATAGGTTTAACCTGTTGCTTGAACGAATGACTACAATATAACCATGGACTTTTTTCTTACAGGTAGTCTACCAGTTTTTCTTCAGATAGGATGTGACAGCTAAGAGCTTGCTGGTTTAAAGACATGTCACAGGGGGAAGAGCAAGTTTGTGGAGATTACTTGAAGAAAAATCTTGTGTTTAGAAAAATCATGTTCTCTACTTCGGTAGTTATTTTCTGCTCAAAAATTTCTTAGAATGCATTTCCGGTGGGCCAATACATTCCCTTGTCATTTAAGCTAAGTTAAAATGGATTTTCTTTTACTTGCTGTCAAAGCATCCTAATTATAAATAGAAGTAGCATGCGTACAACACTTGATAGTTTACAAGGCACCTTCAGGTTGATGGTCACATTTAAATCTCCTGACAGCCTTGGCCTGGGTACACTTAGAGTCCCCTACTACAGAAGAGAAAACTGAGGCTCTGTGGGAATGAGAGACTCAGCCAGTGTCATATTGCTAATGAGTGGTGGAGCTGGACTCGAGCCCAAGTCTTTCCATTTCTGTTTCAAGGTCCTTCTACAATCTCACACCGCCTCTCAAAGAAACAGGTGTGTTCATTCATTCAATTATCTATCTCTCCATCTATGCATCCAGCCATTCATCCGTCCATCCGTTCATCTATCTATATATCCACCCATCCATCCATCTATATCCATCCAAAACTATTCATTGAGAACCTATTATATACCAGATACTGTCTGGAACTCCCAGTTTGGTAGGGAAGACAGTAAGTAAATGTTTAATTATAGTAGTGTGAAAAGTGCTGAGGCATTAGGACTGGGGCTCTGGAAAAACAAAGGAGGAACACCTGGCCTGGGGCAGTGGTCAGGGAAAGCTTCCTGGAAGAAGTGATGCTGAAGCTGAATTTTGATGTGTATGTGTATTAACAAGCATTTATTTCCCTGAGTGGTACCAGCTTCCGATGCACCACTATTCTGCCCACCCCTTATATCACTCTTAGTTGGGCTCAGTTGTCAAGAAAGCAGTGGGTGGAGCTAGTTCAAGAAGGAAGAGCATTCCCAGTGAGGGGACTTTGAGTGATAAGGTGGGCTGGAGAAGGCTGTGAACATATGGGATGGAGAAAGTGCCCCAGACAAGAATCAGAAGACCTGGTTTGGGACCTGGGCAGACTCTGTCTTTTTTCCAGCCCTTGCTTTCTCATCAGTGATACATTTTAAAAAAGCGTAAAAGTGCTGATTGCACTGTCTCAAGCAAGCAACAAGAACAGGGCAAATAGGAATGTTGTCAGGGAGTGTGGAAGGGCCCTTCTCGTGCCTCTCATAGCTGCGTGCCTTTGCACTAGCTCTGCCTTCTCCCTAAAAAGCCTTTGCCCATTTTGTCCATCCATTAATTTCTAGCTCCTCTCTTGTCCCTTCCTCCTGTTTCCAGAGAGATGTTCAGGACCCTACTTAGCAACCACAGAGCCCTGGGCTATAACTGTCCCAGTCCTTGTGTTTGGATGTTTGCATGTCTGACTCTCCGCTGGCCATGCATTCCTTGAGGGAGGGACTGTGGCCTTTTATCTCCGTGGTCCCAGAACATAGCCCTGTGCCTGGCGTGACACATATGTCGAAGAATGATGGAAGATTGCAGACTTGGTTTGATCACAGGTCTTTGAGTTGGATGATAGGTCTTCCAAAAGTGACTTGGGTATTCAGAATAAAGTACTTTCATGCCCATTCTACAGACAAGACTCTTAAGGCCCTGGGAGGTTAAAAGACTTCCTGGGAACGACAAGCCAGGTCTTCCACTTCCCAGGACAATGGTTCTACAATTCCCCCAAGCCTCCCAGGATTTCAGTTCCATTTCTGTCCTTTGGAAAAACAAAGAGGCATTTTTACTGGTGTAAGTTAAGGGACACAGGAGTCGGGGTGTAACAGCTTAAGGAGAAGAGTGAGATGAAGTGTGTGAAGCTTCATTTGGGTGACAGCTTTTGAATAGATTAAGACGGTGAGGCTTGGAGGAGGCAGGTGGAGGAAGATCAGAGGAGACAGCGTTTGACAAGGCGGAGCTGTGTGGGCCCTGAACAAACAGCTCATCTCTGGGGAGAGTGGAGAAGGGTTTTGGAGAGCGTGTGCATGAGACAAGCTCCATGTGCAGTGAAGTGGTGCGTACGGCAAACACATTCCCCCCTCTGCTCGGGCTGTCACAGCTCCGGCCCCTCTGCACATGTCATTTATCTTTCAACTTCCAAGTTGCAGTGGACCCTTTCAGGCCATCTGAAAATGGAGGCTGGGCTTTCGGGGAGGTGCCTGCTTCTTTTACACATCTAACCATTGTCACTTTGGGATATTGTTTCTGTCTTCTTTGTGCCTCCCCCCTGAGTTTATTCCTTGGCAACACGCCTCTGGCTCGGGGGCTCTGATGCATCTTCCCATGCTGCTCCTTGTCAAAACCCAATGAGAGGCACCTTATCAGTTCCCTGGCAGGCGCAGGGTGGTGATGCCGTGTGCACGCACTGAATCACTGATAGATGCCACTCGGAATCAGCACACACCTTTAATAAAGAGCACCGCCTCAGTATTTGCTATGATAGGGCTGGTCATGCTAAAAGCATCTCTTTCTGATTGGCTTTTGAAACGGCAGATGGAGAGCTGGGTGGGGGTAGGGCGGGGAGTCACTTACCGAGGAGGAGATGCTCTCTTTTATAAAAGCCAACTTCATCTCTGCCAAAGCCTCCAGGATAGGTTTGATGCCACCTTTGTGTTTTATGCTCTGAAGGACTGGATGATCAACACACACATCCCAGATGCTGCTAAGGAACACAGGCATCCTGACCAGCCTCTGAGCTCCTTGAGGGCAGGGCCTTTGTTGTATTTTTCTGGGTTCCCAACCCCAGGCTCAGTGCCAGGCTCAGTGTGCCTGTGGAGGCTCTTGGGCCTGAGTTCCAGCCCTGACTTCACCCCTTGTTAGCTGTGTGATCGTGGGCAAATTTCTCAGCCTCTCTTGAACTCCTTCCTCAGTGTGTTACAGGGGTCGGGGCAGAGGCATTTCCTGGAGATGCTGCTTCTGAGGCTGAGTCTTGAAGGAGGAGGGGGCAGGGCTGTTTGGAGGACTCTTGGTGGGCAAGAGAGGTCTACTCAAGGGACCTTGTGGTGAGAATGTCTGGGAACTTGCAGTGTGGTTCAAGGTCAGACAGGCTAGATAGAGCAGGAGTGGGGGAAAAGGACACTGAAGCCCTAGTGGGTGGAGAAGCCAAGGGGGTCGGAGAGAGACCTGTTTAGATGGCGCGAGCAACAGGGCCTGTTACCTGGGAGGAGGGCGGGGTAGTAGTTGGGACGGAATGCTATGAAGCCATGACAGCAGTAGGGAAAACTCCAAGTGAGAGTTGGAAGAAAGTCACGCCCATACCTCACACTTGATTCAGTAGAAAATGTTCACTTCATTTCCCGGTTGTGTTCTGAAGTGGACTCCCAAACGGCTGCTGTAGAGGAAAAGGCGGAGAGGGGAGGACGAGAGAGGGTGGCGACAGCCTTGGGACCCCGACACCTGCTGGGCGT
This sequence comes from Leucopleurus acutus, assembly GCF_964270905.1. Classification (NCBI taxonomy): domain Eukaryota; kingdom Metazoa; phylum Chordata; class Mammalia; order Artiodactyla; family Delphinidae; genus Leucopleurus; species Leucopleurus acutus. The sequence goes on from NC_139151.1 coordinate 72,772,420, forward strand.
GGGCACCTCCGCTGCCCCGACTCTGCTCTTTCAGCATCACTCCAGTGCTGCCATGTCTCTAGGGAGCTGACCAGAGCTGCACGTATGCTTCTCAGAGGTTTTTTTCCCTGTGTCACTTCAAACTGCCTGCTTTGCCCGGTACTCCTTCGAGAACCCCACATCCTCCTTCTTACTGCTTTGCTGTCTGCATGCAGAATCCGGTCACAGCAGCTCTCTGCTCACCTGTCCACGGTGCCTCCCCAAGAAGCACTTCCTGCTTCCAGCAGCACCAAGAATTTAACAAGTTCCTCCAAGTCACCAACAGACCATTTTGAAAAACAGATTTCATTCATATCTTGGATAGCTATAGTGCCTGTAATTATAGGCATATATAATAAAGTTATATAATTAATATCTTGTACCACATACTGTTGCAGATGGGATAAATACTGCCACGATGGTTTTTACCTTCCAGGCTCTCCCACAAAACATCCCACTTGTCTAATCCTTCTCACTCCCTGTGTGTTGTATTACTTGCAATTAACATGTAAGTGGAATCTTTTTATGCAAACAAACTAATAAATAATAGAGTACATCTTCTCGCCGCTCTGGCAACAATCTAGTCGACCTTAATGAGATTTGAACACAACGCGGTGATGTTGATATCCGTCAAGCTTGTTACAGTGGGATTCTCTCCATATTGGATTTCCTTAGGCTACTGCTGTTCCTTTGCATTAGATATATCATCCCTGTGGCTCTGAAAGTCTGGAAGGCACTAGCTAGAAACTGTACCAGTCTGGGAAAATCCTGTCATCCTTGGACGGTCTCTGGAATTTCCATGTTCTAACGGGCTGCTTAGGAAGTGGAGTGTTTCTGAGTAGTTTACCATGAGGCATGTGGGAGGGTAGGAAGAAGGAGCTTCCTTCTCCAGGGATCTGCCATGACATCCTCCATGACAGCAGGCTACTAGGAAGTGTCAGAGCCTTCAATGTCATGGCAAAGCGTTGGTGGTCAGTGCAGTCTGAGCGTTATGAGTGACTGGTGGCCGTGGAGATGCTCATGGAGGAGAGTGTACCCACTGCCCGGATGGTAGAAGCGATTGGAGTGGGTTTTCTGAATAAATTATAAATACAACTCCGATCATGTCACTTGCATGTTGATGAACCTCCATGGACTCCTTGTCACCTTTACACAATGTTTAAGCTCCTTAGCCCGACAAAGAGTTCCTTGACTAGGGTGACCAACCGCCCTGCTTTGCCAGGATTGAGTGGGGTTCCTGGGATGTGGGACTTTCAGTGCTGAAACTGGAAAGTCAGGGCAAACTGGGCTGAGCTGGCCACCCTATAACCATGACCTAGGCCCAGCTATTCCTCTGCAGCCCCAGCTGCCACCCCTATCTTGAGCGACAAGCTCTAGTGGTTCTAAGTGGGTTATAATGGTTCCCTGCTGTTTCTTTTTTAAAAATTGAAGTAAAGTTGATTTATAATATTATATTAGTTTCAGGTGTACCACACAGCGATTCAATATTTTTATAGCTTACACTCCATTTCCCTGCTGTTTCTTCCCTCTTTGCCTACACTGCTGCTTTCTCAGCTGCCTGGAAGGCCGCCCTGGCTCCCCTGTCTTTGCCTAACTGGTTCTCCTCTCAATTGAACGCTCGGAGAGTCTTCACCTCATCTGGGAAGCCTTTGTGACCCCCCAGGTTGGGGGGGTTCTCTCCTCTGTGCTTTATCCCCCGTCACAGCCATCACTCTGTCTCTTCAGTATCTATCTGCTTGTCTCTCTTCCCCACTGGGCTGGGAGCTTTGTGAAGACAGGAATATGACCTGTTAGACTTTATATCTCCCGCACCTAGTACAGTGACTAGACATAGGCGTTTGTGAAATATTTTATTTATAGATTTATTTACTGATTTCAATATTTAAGTGACGGAATGAATTAAAGGTAGACAGTAAGATATAGCTCAGGTGTTGGTGACCTTTCAAAACTGTGTGCCTGTGTTCTGCTGACAAACACTTGGGGCAGTTCATGAAAGATGGGGAGCCCCCAACTCTTCCTGGGGATGGAAGTGGGGAGTGTGGTAGCTCAGGGTCACCAAACTTCCTTCCCAGGGAAAAGGGGGCCGGAAGCAAGAAGGGGCTGTGGGATGAGGGTGGTGATAGAGCAAACTGGTGTCCGGGGAGCTGGGATGGGGGAGGGACAGGACAGCCTGGGGAGAAGTGAACCAAATGCAACATCAGGGCAAATGTGGGCTTGTTGGTCATTTGCCTCTTGGGTGCCAAATAGACAGTCTTTCTTTTTTTAGTTTTTGGTTTTTTTTTTAGGTTTTATGGTGAAGAAGGCTGAGATTTTTCTTTTTTTTCCCCTAGTTTTATTGACATACATTCTTGTATAGGTTTAAGGTGTACGGCCACATGGCTTGACTTACATACATAATGAAATGATGACCACAGTAAGTTTAGTTAGCATCCGTTGTCTCATATAGGTACAACGAAAAGCAAAAAAAGAAAAACATTGTTTTCTTATGATGAGAGCTCTTAGGATTTACTCTCTAACAGCTTTTGTATATACACACAGTGCTGTTGACTAGAATCATCATGTACATTACATCCCTAGTACTTATTTATCTTGTAACTGGAAGTCGGTACCTTTTGACCACTTTCCTCCAATCTGCCCCCCTACTCCCTGCCTCTGGTAACCACAAATCTGATCTCAAAAGAGATATTCTTTTTTTTTTTTTTAAAGGAATTTTGCCTTTTTTAAAAAAAATTATTTATTTATTTATTTATGGCTGTGTTGGGTCTTCGTTTCTGTGCGAGGGCTTTCTCTAGTTGCGGCAAGTGGGGGCCCCTCTTCATCGCGGTGCACGGGCCTCTCACTATTGCGGCCTCTCTTGTTGCGGAACACAGGCTCCAGGCACGCAGGCTCAGTAATTGTGGCCCACGGGGCTAGTTGCTCCGCGTCATGTGGGATCTTCCCAGACCAGGGCTCGAACCCGTGTCCCCTGCATTGGCAGGCAGATTCTCAACCACTGCGCCACCAGGGAAGCCCCAAAGAGATATTCTTGACCAAGATGCTTACCCAAAAGGGGGTGTGGGCCAAGAAGAGAGAGGTGGGACATCCAGGAAGGTGGCCAAGACGCAGAGCTTAGGAGGTTTCTTTTAGAGAGGCCCTGCTGGGCTTCTGAGGGCAGATGGGAGCTGTGCAAGCCCTAGGTGGGACCTGGTGGAGGCAAGGTTGGTATGGGCAGTGTGTCCTAGGCCAGCCTGCTGGGCGGTGGCCAGGACTAGTCCACAGGCTGCTCAGCAGACCCATCACTCCCTGGGACCCCTGGTGAGCACGCTGCCAGCAAGTCCCCTGAGCTGCCAAGGGGGCTGCCTTGTGTACTGGAATCTGTGTCTGCAGGATGAATATTTCAGAAAGGCAGCTGGGAAAGGCAGTGCCTTTTTAATCTAAGCTGAATAGAGCCTGAGGGGGAAGGGCACGGCATCCTCAGGAGTGGAATAATGTGCTTGGGACACCATGTTCCCTGTGTACAATGGGACGGGAGGTGAGCGCGGGAGACGGCTCCGGTTATAGAATTCTTGCCCTCTTGGCCCATCCTGAATGAGAGCCTGGAATTGTCGCCCGTGACCTTTGACAGCAGCACGGGGGGTGGCAGTTGTGCCGACCTGGATGAATGAGAGCCTGTGGGGGAGACTCGCAGTGCCTGCTGTCTGTGGAGCTGCTCACTCCGGCCAGATGCTGGCTGTGCTTTCCATAACTAGCTTCGTCTCATTGCAGCAACAGCCCTGTGGCGAGTGATTCTCTCTCCACTTTACAGGGGAGGAAACTGTGGCCCAAAGGAGTCCGTTAACTTCAAAGCACTTAGCACAATGCCTGGCACACCATCCCAACAATAGTAGCTAAAATTTAGGTTAGGTTTGCTCTGTGCCAGGCATCATGCTAAGTCCTTTGATAGGTACAACACATTTAATCCTTACAACTGTATAGGATATAGGATATAGGTTCCATTATTAGCCTCATGTTACAGATGAGGAAACTGGAGCACAGCAAGGTTAAGCGCATGCCCAAGATCACACAGCTCGTAAGTGACAGAGCCAAAACTTAGAAAAAAAATTTTATTGAAATATAGTTGATTTATGGGGCTTCCCTGGTGGCGCAGTGGTTGAGAGTCCGCCTGCCGACGCAGGGGACACGGGTTCGTGCCCCGGTCCGGGAGGATCCCACATGCCGCAGAGCGGCTAGGCCCGTGAGCCATGGCCGCTGAGCCTGCGCATCCGGAGCCTGTGCTCCACAACGGGAGAGGCCACAACAGTGAGAGGCCGGCGTACTGCAAAAAAAAAAAAAAAAAAAAATATATATATATATATATATATATATATTTGATTTACAATGTCATGTTAGTTTCAGGTGTACAGCACAGTGATTCAGATATATATATATATACACACACACACATACATATATATGTATATGTGTGTATTCTTCTTTAGATTTTTTTCACTATAGATTATTATAAGATACTGAGTATAGTTCCCTGTGCTCTATAGTAGGTCCTTATTGGTTATCTGTTTTATACATAGCAGTGTGTATATGTTAATCCCAAACTCCTAATTGATCCCTTCCCTCGTTTCCCCTTTGGTAACTATAAGTTTGTTTTCTATGTCTGTGATTCTATTTCTGTTTTGTAAATAAGTTCATTTGTATCATTTTTTAAGATTCCACATATAAAGGATATCATGATATTTGTCTTTCTCGACAGAGCCAAAACTTGAACCTAGGTAGTGTGATTCCAAAGTTTAAGTGTTTAACCATTTACAATACCACCTCATATACAGAGAACACTCAAAACTGTTAGCTGCTGTTACTCTCATTACTCCCAAAGGCGCACAGCTTGTGAGGGCAGAACTGGGATTGAACACAGGATGTCTGACTCCAAGATACCTACCTGAACTTCTATACTAGGCTGAGTGAGGGATCTCTGGATTTTTCTAGTTAACTGAGGGTTAGTAGGAAAACCCAGTTGCCTTCAACCCAGTGACAGACCCTACTAGAGTCACCGGTATCTGTGCTCTCTTCTTCCTGGGCTCACAGCCTCGCTACATGTCCCTGCTTCCTTTGCAGTGAAGTGTGGCCACGTCAATGAATTCTAGCAAGTGGAATATGAACAGAAGGGATGTACGCCCCTTACAGCCTTGTCCCGCCCTCAAAATAATCCATCTGTGACCCCAGAGGACCTAAAGGACTGTCACTGATGGAAGGAGCCTGGGTATTTGAATGAGTACATGGAGCAAAGCCCCCAACCCCTCGCCCCCAAACAGGACTTTAATGCAAGCAAGAGACCATATTTATTGGGTTAAATCACTCAGATATTGATATTATTATAGCCGTCAGCTCTCTCCACCACCAATAATACAGAGCCTTAAAAAAGAGCCCTTGAAAAGTCCCTGAGTCCACTTCTCTGCCACGGTAAACAGAGGCCAAGAAAGTGAAGTTTGGATACAACACAGGCTTTAGGGTCAGACCCAGCTGAGTTCCTGTCCCAGCTCACCACTTGGTAGCCTTGTACCTCAACCTTACTAAGCTGCAGAGGCCTCTTCTGGGCAATCCAGGAAATACCACCCATGCTGGGTTGTTGCGAGGAGTTAGAGGTAATACAGCTAAAGCCCCTAGCACAGCCCCTGCTGCATACTTGCTCGATAAATGTTAAAGATTTTTCCTTTTAGTGAGAGAGCAGTTGTCCACTATGTGTCAAAACCTGAAATGTTTGCACGGCTCTTAACCCAGCAATTCCACTTCTAGGAATTTATTCTAAGAAAATAATCTTGGATGCTCACACATTTAGCTATTAAAATGTTTACCCTAGTATTGCATTTGAGTGAAAAATTGGAAACAAGCTAAATTTTCAACAGTAGGAAATTGGCTAAATAAACGGTGGTGCATCTATTCAACTGAGAACCGTCCAGCCATCCAGCCATTAAACATACATAATAGAAGGCCATGCAGTGACATGAAAAAGTATTCACAGCAAAAGAGTAGAGAAAGCAGATTGTAAAATAGCATGTATTCCATGAACCTATTTTGAAAAATAAAAAGAAAAGCATATGTATACAGAAGAAAAAGAGTAAAAGGATATATACCCTGAAATATTAAAATGTTTATCTCTGGGGAGTGGGGTTTGTGAGTTTCTTTTTTCCTTTGCGTATCTGTGTTTTCTAGATTTTCAGTCTTAAAAAGAAATTATTTAGGTAAAGAGAAAAAACTAAGTTATATAAACTCATTTTTTTTTTTTTTTTGGCTTTGCCTGCATTAGCCATGACATTGAACATCTCTGATCACTGTGTGTGCATGTTGACTTGGACAGTGTGAGAGATGAAGAGAAATGTGAGTTGACCCGGGGAACTATCGAGTCTAGGGTTGTGTTGCTGTCATTTGTGGTTTAGGTGGGTGTTGGTTGTTGGATGTTTAATATTATGGGTATTATTTGTATGGACACACGAGCACATGGACATCTCCCCTCCACCCTTCCCTGTAAAAGTTCTGCTGCTAATGTGAATTCTGTCCTTGACAGAACCAGGTGTCCCGTGACACTCTCCAGGTGCCCAGAGCATAAGAGCATCTCTGGACAGACTGAGGACCACAAGATGAAAGCTGCCAACTCCCAGCCTTAATATAACAAGGCATCCAGCATGGCAGCTCTTGCGGGAGTAGCCTTCTCTGGGCTGGTACACTCACCACGAGCTTTCTTACCCCTGGAGCCAGGGACTTAATGAGTTTGTTTCAGGTTTGTAAAAAACATGCTTTTGCAAGAATAAGTGAACCATTTATTTATTTTTTTAATTTGTTTTATTTATTTATTTTTGGCTGCATTGGGTCTTCGTTGCTGCGCGCAGGCTTTCTCTAGTTGCGTCGAGCAGGGGCTACTCTTCATTGTGGTGCGCGGGCTTCTCATTGCGGTGGCTTCTCTTGTTGCAGAGCACAGGCTCTAGGTGCACCAGCTTCAGTAGTTGTAGCACGTGGGCTCTAGAGCGTGGGATCAGTAGGTGTGGCGCACAGGCTTAGCTGCTCCGCAGCATGTGGGATATTCCTGGACCAGGGCTCGAACCCATGTCACCTGCATTGGCAGGAGATTCTTAACCACTGCACCACCAGGAAAGTCCCTGAACCATTTATTCTTATGCAAGAATAAGTGAGCCACTGAGAGAAAGTATTCACAATGCATATGGCTGACAAAGGACTCCCATCCACAATATATAAAGATTTTCTAAAAGTTGACAATAAAAAGCTCAGTAAAAAAATGGGCAAAAGATTTGAAGAAGAATTTCACAAAAGAAGATCTAGGAATGGCTAATCAGCCCATAAAAAGGAGTTCCACATCATTAGTCATAAGGAACATGCAATTTAAAGCCACAATTAAATACCATTTCATACCCAATAGAATGGCTAAAATAAACACAAGTCTGATGACTCCCAAAGTTGATAAGGGTATGGGACAACTGGATTCTCAGTTCATTGCTATTATGGCATCAGTTTAAATTCTGTTCAAAATGATTTGATTTATGTGATAAAATAGTTTCTGGATGAATACGGTTCTTCATTCATGCACTTATCCAGCAATTATGTAATTACATTGTGAGGGGTAAAACAAAGTTTATGCCTTCAAGGAGCATGTAGACAGTTTTTGAAATGAAGCTTTGTTAAGTCAGTCACCATATAGCTAGTGTTATTTACTATATTTTCTTGATTCTCAGACCCATGTTATCTTACATCCAATTTCAAAATAAATCTGACAACTGAAAAAAAATGTGTTTTTGCACCAAAAATAAGAATTTTGAGGTGCCTCTGTTTGCATGTCATTTTTTTTCACACTTGGCCCTGGCTTCAACAGGAAAGAGATAATTTTTATTCTCTTACCTTTCGCCTCTGCATTCCAGTTCTTTGAGAAGAAATGCATGGGAATGGATGGTATTAATAATGATCGTGTTTCATTTGCTGAAACTTTTTCCCTCAATCTCTTTTTAAATATAGCTGCATTTTGATCTCTCAATATAAGAAAATTATGTTAAATTAATACAGTTTTAAGCCATAAGTTGGCGTGGCTTCATTTACTTGCCCAAAGGCAAAAGTTAAATCCATTCAACAAGTATTTTTTGTGCCTAGCATTGAACCAGGCCCTGTGCAGTGACACAGAAGGAGCAGTTCTGATGTGAGAAACTGATATCATTTTATAATGAAAAGAGCTCTGGGTTTGAAGTTAGGGGACTGGGTTGGATTATGGCCCTGTGATGTCCTAGCTATGTGATCTTGGGAGTGTCCGCAGACTTTAATTTTCTGAGCCTCTGTTTTCTCCTGAGTGGAATGGGTATAATCATACCTATCTCATATTATTGATTTAATGGATCATGTAAAAAAAAAAACTTGGTGGGCTTCCCTGGTGGCGTGGTGGTTAAGAATCCTCCTGCCAATGCGGAGGACATGGGTCCGAGCCCTGGTCCGGGAAGATCCCACATGCCGCGGAGTAACTAGGCCCGTGCACCAGAGCTACTGAGCCTGCGCTGTAGAAACTGCAAGCCACAACTACTAAAGCCCATGCACCTGGAGCCTGTGCTCCGCAGCAAGGGAAGCCACTGCAATGAGAAGCCTGAGCACCACAATGAGGAGTAGCCCCCGCTCACTGCAACTAGGGAGAGACCGCGCGCAGCAATGAAGACCCAACGCAGCCAAAATACTTAAATAAATAAAATAAATAAATTAAAAAAAATAGCTTGGCATGTGATAGGTGTTCAGTGAATGCCCGTCGGATCTGAATCAATCTCGTGGAGTCACAAGATGTGCCTGAGGAGATTCTCAGAGACAACATGAGGCACTGGGGAGCATGTATTGTCAAATTTGAGATTGAGATGGCACAGCTCTTAGAATAACCTCCAGCATTTTTCAGCAGTGTTCAGTGAGCCATAGTAGAACACCAGGGAAATTTGTCTGTAACTTTGACCTTGGTTTGGTAGAGAGAAAAATGTGACTTGGCAAAACTGAAGTGTGTTAGTTTTATAGTTTGGGGCTTAGAGATGTTATCTCCATGACCCAAAAGGGCAGCAGGTAAAGGATAAAAAAAGTGACGGGCAGGGGCATGGTGCTCAGAAATAATTTCCTGGAAAAGAATCAGATATGAGAAGGGCTGGGAGTAAAAATAGGAAAGAAAAATAGAGAAGGGAAGGTGAGTGGAGGCTGCCCACCCAGTAGGAGGACAGCAGGCCCTTCTTTGGGGTGAAGTGTAGGCAAAGGTGTGTGAGAGGTGATGGGAGTGGGTTCCCAAGGCCACACAGGTGGTCACTGCCTGATTCAGGACCAGAAGCTCACACTTCATCCCCCAAATATCCTTTTTTGTCCCATTGCAAATTGTTTCAATGATATCACTTTCTCAGTTTCCTACTTACTGGGCGCGCGCGCGCACACACACACACACACACACACACGCACGCACGCACGCAAGTCCTTTCTGGGGAACAAAAGGCTGGTTCCTCTGTTCATGTTTCTAAACTGTGTTTCTAGTTAAAAATCTTCCTTATCCTGTTGGATGTTCTTTAAGCATTTGCGATCCAGGTCAGCTAGGTGCTCCGGGATGTGGTGGCTGAAGGAGGAGGGGCAGACGGTCGGGAAGGCGCTGGCTCAGTGTCCCAGAGCTCTCCGGAGCTGAGATTTGAGGGTGAGTTAGAGCACCAGACCACGCGAAGGAGAAAGGGAGGTGGCCAGGGTGGGAGGCATTGCAAGGAGAAAGGCCTAGGGACTGAGCAGCCTGTCGTATTTTAGGATCTGTCCATGGCCGAGGTGGGAGCATAGACTGGGAGCTGCGATGTGAAGAGAAGCTTCTGAGCCCCACAGAGCTTTCCCTCCAGGGTACATTTTCTTTCTCTTCCCACTTTTGCCAACCACATGGAACAGAACAGTATTTCCTTCCCCTCGTGAAGTGACAGGGAGGGGTTGGGTAGTCGGTGGGTGTTGAGTGAGGCTGTGAGGTCATGAAAAGCACGGGGGCTCCTGTCCAGGGAAGGGGTGGACGCTAGGGGACTTGCCCCAGAGAGTCCCAGAGACTGAATAGAGGACAGGAGGCTTTCTAATGCCAGTGAGGATGGGTGAAACTGTTTCAGAGTAACTGTTGAGAAGTCGTTCATTTGCTTTAAATCTTGTTCTTGGCTGTAATTTGATTTAAATAGACTTCTTTAATATTCAAGCCTCATTTAAGAGCTCCATTCTTAGGGAAAAAGCTCAGTGGAGAGGAAAAACTTGCTAACATTTGGCTCCCTTTGATGGACCCTGGGCAGGCGGTAGGCACCCACCAGCGTCCTTGTGCCTCTCCACACCAAGTGTGTGACCGGTACCTATGGCGTTAGCTGGGAGCTTGTTAGAAACGCAGAATCCCAGGCCCCTTCCCATACCTACTGAATCAGAATCTGCACTTCCACAAGAACCTCACATGACTCTAATGCACATGACAGGCATGTAAGAAATAAATAAATGACAAGGACGGAAAGCATCACCAGCTTCCTGGGAGGTGAAACCTTGAAAATGCCAAGCCAGAAATTTCCAACTTTGGAAGGGAAGGAAAAGGGATTAAGGAATTTAGAAATACAGTAAAGTGTAAGTCTTTATATGTTTTAGAATACTTTGTAAAACATTGGATTATAAATTGCATATTGGAGTTTTCAGGGTAATGGGACATGTGTGACTCTCCTTGCAAGTACATTGCTTATCTCTGCCAGACCTTGCAAGAGGCTGCCTTTCTCCAGCTGTTCCCCATCCTAGGAAAACCAGCTCTACAGCTTAAGTCCTGAGTCTGTCTTCCTTGAGGTTGAGCCTCATTGGAGATGTTGAAAGTTTGCCTGTTGATTCTCTGTCTCATTGTGAAGATTTTAATTGCTAGGTATTAAAAACACCCATGTAATATATATTCCATCTGAGAATCTGTTTCTCTAAACCTCCTGTAATGTAATCTGCATGGAAAGATTGAACTGTAGATGGCTGGGGGGTTGCTGCTGGGGGGAAGTTGAGGAGTAGACGGTGGGGTGGATGTGGGTGGATTTGGCAAACAGCTACTTGCCTTGTGACTTAAGATGAAATAGATGTTAGTAGTAGGACACACAGGGCAAAGGAAAATCTATGAATTCTTATGATTCTGTCATGGCCCTCACATGCAAAATGGCCATAGTTTACTGAAAACTTACTATGTGCCCCAGGCTTTACATCTATTACATATATTCCTACAACAACTCCATAGGCAGGTGGCATTATCCACATTGATAGATGAGGAAGCCGAGGTTCAGAAAGGAAAAATACCTTATTCAAGGCCACAGCACTGGCCCATGCAACTGGGATTTGAACCCAGTTCCTTTGAACCCCAGAGCTATGTTCTTTCTGCTCTGCCCTCAGTTGTCCACTGTGAGCCAGACTCATTTTTTACCCGGCCATTCTGGTTTGCTGCCAAGGAACACACCAGCCTCCTTCCTCAACTGATGGAAGCAAATCTCATAGACTTGTTCATCATCCGTGAACAAGAAGAGGGTGAGCAGTGACATGGCCTGCTGTTTGGTCGCAATCAATCCACCAGCTAGTCAACTCCACCAACATTGGATAAATAGCTGCTGTGTACAAGGCAGGGCTCTAGACTCCAGAGAGTTTAAAAGTATGAAGACAGGGCCTTTAGTCTGATGGAGCTGTGGCGCGAACACATTCCCCTCTCGCCTGCGCGTGATGAGTTGCACACCGGCAGCACAATGTGCTTTTACCGTGTTTTGCATTTCAGAGGCTGCCGCAACCTATCAGAAAGGACACAGAATATGCACTCAAAATGTCTGGATTTGAATCTTGTTCTCCCACCACCAGATTTGTGATGCTAAGCAGATCCTTTTTCCTCTCTGAGTCTCTGTTTCCTCATCTGGACCATGAAGATCCAGGACAGCTGTCTCATAGAGCTGTTGCAAGGGTTAAATGCCCGGATATATGGGAACTGGCCAGTGCAATGCCTGGCACACAGTATTTCTTTAAAGATGTTTATGGAATTCTGAGGCTTTCGTGCTTTATTGTTTTCAAAGCTTGTTCTTTCCAAACATCTCATCTGTGCTCCTGTGGCATAAACAGTTTGGCCTGGGCCACTTGAACTTCCTTGAAAGCCTCCTGCCCCAGCCCACAGGCCTAAGCTCCGAGCAGAGGTGTTCTCACATCACCTCTCAACTGCGAGCTGGTCAGACAAGAAAAACTGTGGCCTAGGGTCAGAGGTAGAATCCCTGCCCTCTATTCAACGACCCAGGCTGCTCTGTGACCTTGGCCGTATGTGATATTTTTATCCTTTGGTCAGAGTTTCATAATCTGCACCATTTGTACAAACATTCCAGGAAACAATTATTTGTACAGGCTCATAAATTTGTGGGACAATTTACATATGGAGCCTCATTAAATGATAACTTTCTGATGCTCAGAGCCCACTCAGGGTCCTCCCTATGGCCACCCCTTTCTCCTGAGCTTAGCTGTGCAGGTGCCGGTGGCCTGAGGCTATGATGATCCTGCTTTGGCCCTCTTGACTATTTCCCCCAACCCCTTTCTGTGGCCTTTCATGATGGATGGTGCTCGACCCATAATTTTCTGTCTCTCAAGTCTCCCCAAGCAAGAGCTCATCATCCCCCTGCCTCAGCTTTTGGTCCTTGGTGGGTAGCTCCCAGATCTGCCCCAAATGCCTAATCCTGCTTCCTGCCTGCAAAATCATAGTCAATATGAATTCCACCCTTCTGCAAACATTTATTGAGCTCCCACTGTGTGCTGACCCTGGGGATGCCGGGTGAACAAGTTGGTTAAAGCCCTGGACAGAAGCAATACCCAAGTAAAACAAAGAAATAAATCATGAAGTTTCAGTTAGGAGGGGAATGAAGCATTAAACCAAATGTCCAGGGAGTGGAGAGATTGGGCTGATGGATTGTCTCATCATTGAGAACAAATGGGCTTGCCTGCTGTGAGGAAGGTCAAGCAGGGTGAGGGGTGGGTAGGGAGGGCCGGGAAATGGTGGGGGAAGGTTCTCTAGGGAGAGCACTTCCGAGCAGACCCTGCCAACTGAGAAGGAGCTGGAAGATCTGGGGAAAAGGCGGCAACTGTACCAGAGGCCCTGAAGTGGGAGCGAGTGGGGTGTTTTAGGAGCAGTCGCTATTCATCGTGTGCTTAACTCCATGCCAGCTGCCAGGCGTCATCCTTACATGCCATATCTTAACTGATCCTATGAAAAGAGTGGTGATCTTGTCCCTTCCGTTACTTAAGATGTAGAAGCTACTCCAGTCTCATTCTGGAGGATGAAGGCTCTGAGAGGTGGAGAGGCTAAGTAAGTGGTGGGGCTGGCATTTCACCAGCTTCGCAGTATCCCAGGCCTTTGTTTGGTAGGACTCACTGCACACACTGCTTCCTTTCAGCCCCACTTGCATTCTGATTAAACCCCACCTCTTGCCTTCGTTACAGCTCATTTCCAAGGAGGCACCCCTTCCATACCTCACCTATGAGAGTCTCTTCCAAGTTGTCTCTGGCTCATCCCCCTGCCTTGCACTCAGCACCTAGTCAGCTTTTTCTCAGCATTTCACCTCTGTCCCTTCCCAGCTGCCATTTCACCCGTTCCCAAAGCCCTGAACCTGTTCCTACCTGTTCCGTCTGCACACTTTTGGCAGAAGAAATGTCCTCATCTGGAACTTCCTCACCATCCTCACGTTAAACCTTCAGCAAATTTTTTTTTAACATCTTTATTGGGAGTATAATTGCTTTACAATGGTGTGTTAGTTTCTGCTTTGTAACAAGGTATATCAGTTATACATATACATATATCCCCACATCTCTTCCCTCTGTGTCTCCCTCCCTCCCACCTTCCCTATCCCACCCCTCTAGGTGGTCACAAAGCACGGAGCTGGTCTCCCTGTGCTATGCGGCTGCTTCCCACTAGCTATCTATTTTACATTTGGTAGTGTATATACGTCCATGCCACTCTCTCACTTCGTGCCAGCTTACCCTTCCCCCTCCCTGTATCCTCAAGTCCATTCTCTAGTAGGTCTGTGTCTTTATTCCCATCTTACCCCTAGGTTCTTCATAACATTTTTTTTTTTAGATTCCATATATATGTGTTAGCATACGGTATTTGTCTTTCTCTTTCTGACTTAACTTCACTCTGTATGACAGACTCTAGGTCTATCCACCTCACTACAAATAACTCAATTTCGTTTCTTTTTATGGCTGAGTAATATTCCATTGTATATATGTGCCACATCCTCTTTATCCATTCATATACAGATTGCCAACAAACACATGAAAGAATGCTCATCATCTTTACTCATTAGAGAAATGCGAATCAAAACTACAATGAGATATCATCTCACACTGGTCAGAATGGCCATCATCAAAAAATCTACAAACAATAAATGCTGGAGAGGGTGTGGAGAAAAGGGAACCCTCTTGCACTGTTGGTGGGAATGTAAATTGATACAACCACTATGGAGAACAGTATGGAGGTTCCTTAAAAACCTAAAAATAGAACTACCATACGACCAAGCAATCCCACTACTGGGCATATACCCTGAGAAAGGCATAATTCAAAAAGAGTCATGTACCACAATGTTCATTGCAGCTCTATTTACAATAGCCAGGGCATGGAAGCAACCTAAGTGTCCTTCAGTACATTTTGAGGCTCTGAATTTCAAAGGTTCTCAGGTATCTTAAACCTTTACTAGCGACATTAAGAATGACCCCTTGACTTGCCAGCCTCCATAATCTCATGAGCCAATTCCTTAGATTAAATCTCTCTCTAGGGGGATGGGATTAACATGTACACACTATTATGTAGAAAATAGATAACTAACAAGGACCTACTGAACTGTACTCAATATTCTGTAATAACCTACAAGGGAAAAGACTCTGAAAAAGAATCTATACGTATATGTATATCTATCTGAATCACTGTACAGTACACCTGAGACTAATACGATGTTGTAAATCAACTATACTCCAAAAAATAATAATGACCCCTTGAATTTGAGGAAGACCTTACAGTGAACAAGACATTCCCTGTTACTGTGTGTCCTGAAGAGAGTTCTGTGCCTTTAAGTAGCAGAAACAGTGGGGGATGATTTTAAATTTAGGTGTTGCTAATGGCCTCACAGTAAGAAAGTGATAGAAGCCTATCAGTGGGGTTTGGGGCAGTGGGGGAGGAACAAGAACTGGGGAGGGAGGGGGATTTTATACTGTGTGTTGTAGTTGGAGTTCAATCTAACTATAACTTTTCTTTTTTATCTATTCTATTTGTCTAGAATAATGAATGACAATACTTAGCACAGTGCTTTGCACATAGGGGATGCTAATAAAATGTTGGTTCCCTCACCGTGTCCCCATCTCCATCTCCAAGAAAATGATACTTAAATGAAGCAAAAGAATTGTGATTATAAATCATAGTAAGGGAGGGAATACATTAAACTCTTGACCAGAATGCTCAGGGAATAGAGAGTCTGGATTCGTGTTTTCTGGTAGTTGAGGATTAATCAGACTCTCTCTGTCTAAGCCTTTGAGTTGATGATGAAGGAATAGTGGTTATGGGTATAAGCCTTGCCAGCTGGGTTCAAGCCCTGACAGCCAATTGCTCACTGTGTGAGGCATGTGACTTCATCTCTCCAAGCCTCAATTTTTCATCTGTTAAATGGATATAATAAGAATTTGTTCCAGGAATCTGTTACTACATAGCAAATCATCCCAACACAATAATTTAAAGCAATGACCACATTTATCTTGCTCACAAATCTATTATTTGGTTTTTTAAAAAAATATTTATTTATTTGGCTGTGCCAGGTCTTAGTTGTGGTACACGGGATCTTTGTTGCGGCATGCGGGCACTTAGTTGCAGCATGCAAGATCTGGTTACCTGACTGGGGATGGAACCCAGGCCCCCTGCATTAGGAGCGTGGAGTCTTAACCACTGAACCACCAGGGAAGTCCCACAAATCTATTCTTTGGGCAGGGTTCAGTGGGGGTAGTTTTCTTTGCTCCATTCAGTATCAACTAGCGTGGCGTGAAGCTGGACTCACCTGAAGGTTCACTCACTCACTCACTCACGTATGTGGTAGTTGATGCTGGTAGTCAGCTAGGGGTCTAGTTGGGCTACATGCAGCCTCTCCATGGGACCTGGGCTTCCTTACCACATGGTAGCTGGATGCAAGGGCAAGCATCCAGAGGGAGGGGGAGAGGGAGAAGGAGAGGGAGAGGGAGGGGAGGAGAGGGGGAGAACCAGGCATAACATGGATTTCATTTAATGACCTACCCTCAGAATTCACTCTGCATCACTTCTACTACATTCTATCCATTAGGCATGAGTCTAGACAGCTGGCCCATATAAAAGGGAGGGAAATTAGACTCTACCTCTCTCACTGTTGTGGCCTCTCCCGTTGCGGAGTACAGGCTCTGGATTGCGCAGGCTCGGCGGCCATGGCTCACGGGCCCAGCCGCTCCGCGGCATGTGGGATCTTCCCAGACCGGGGCAGGAACCCGTGTCCCCTGCCTCGGCAGGCGGACTCTCAACCACTGCACCCCCAGGGAAGCCCCTAGACTCTACCTTTTGATGGGAGGAGTGGAAAACAATCCTTAGCCCTGCTTAAAACCACCACATAGTTCCTCCATCAGGGCTGTAGTGAGGATTGAATGTGATCTTGCAGTAAAGCAGGGCACAGTGCCTGGCACAAATGTACCACCACAGCAACCGTATGAAGCAGGTCACGTTTCCAGTTTGCAGCTGAAGCAGCTGAGGCTCTGAGAGGTGACATGACTTGCTCAGATCCCCAGTGACTGCCAGAGCAGGGATTTGAACTCTTGCTAGCAGGACTCTGCGTGGCTCCTTCAGAGGCTAGCAAAAGGCACTGATGTCACTCAGCGTCATTTACACGTGGTGCCAGTTGTTAGAGGAAACGGATCTAACATCTACAGCCTGAGGTCATCCTTCCTTCTTTCCCAGATTGTCTGTCCCTCTTTCCTCTTTGAAAAGGGACTTGGGGCTTGATTAGGTGGGCACTGGAATATTTTGCTTTGCCCTGTACACACTGCTGTGGGAATGGCACTAAGACCATCAGTTTCTTCTTTCTCGCGTTGTCATCCAGAAGGCCTTGGATGAAGGTACCAGACAGGCCTTAAGTCACTGTGTCCTGTCCCCTTTGGACTTTGGGAGGTGTCTAACATCTGCTGGCTTGACCTGGAAGCTTCTGTTCTCCACTTGTTAACTACATCGGGCTGCTCTGTAGCTTTAAAACACTTCATTCCACACCCCATTTGTTATGCTCCATTGATTTAGAGGGGAAGGTGTGGATCCCTTTGTCTGTTTACAGGGATTATAAAATATGGGCTGTATCTGTAGCCTGAAATTATATGTGTGTCAATAAAATACAATTTTTGAAAAAAACACCTGACAAAACGTGTTTTAATTTTGCAGTGGAAATCCCATCACCTGTCAAATTAAAATGTAATCCTCCTTGAAATGAAAACTACCTTTTGTAGACAAAAACCTGAGGAAGAAGGCAATGAAATTGGACTGCTACCTCCAGGCTTTTTAATTTGGATTTTTTTTTCCTTTTTCTCTCCCCTATATGCCTAGTAATTTTTCTTCCCAGTAGAAATTTCCTTGTTTTAAACTTAAAATGTACTGCATAGAGTGTCATTTTGCTCTATATTATTACTTCTGTTTTAAAAAGAATTTATAACCTAAGTGTTTTGGGTTTTTTTGTTTTTTTTTAAAGTAAAATGTCACTTATGAAAGTGTGAAACTCATGGAGACTGTTGTGTTAGGAACTTCTCTTTCCTTTTGGACTGTGAACCCTGAGCATTTTTGGAGGCAGTGAAACTGAAGACCTGCTTTACTCTGGGGTGGGTGGTGAGAGGTCGAAGGATACATCCTGGGTCTCTTCTGGAAGGTAACTCTAAATTATCCAGCACGGTTCCCCTCCCCTTGGCCATATCACAGCCAGGAAGGGAGCTGCATCTCCTAACATTCTGGGTGCTTTGTGCAGTGGACCTCATGATTTTACTGTTTGAGGATAACTTTGGGTGCTGGGAAAGAGGGTATTTTTCACTTTCTTTCTGTTTTTCTTTAAGATGTAGATATTGCTTTTATAATGGGAAATAAAACCTTTGTTTTAAAAACAAAACCACAGCCCCCAAAGGGTTATTGTTTAGAGGGACTCTTTCCAGGGTGCTCATTCATTTATTCCATTCGCCAATATTTTCATAGCACCTGCTATGTTCCAGGCCCTATGCTGGACTCTCCGGACATAAAGATAAACATAAGTAGCCATGGCTCCTGTCCTCACCGAGTTTACAGTCTATGCGAGTGGGAACAGTAAACATAGGGGCTCATTGAAATGGAACATTCAGACAGGGGCGTGATGCCATTGGTGGGCAGGAAGGGGAGATTCACCCCAGGCAGAAGGTGGGATGAGACTTCCCTGAGCTGAAATCTGCAGGCAGAGTAGAAGTTGGTGAGTCAAGAAGGAGGGAGGAGCGCCCAGGCAGAAGGAACAGCATGGACAAAAGCCCAGTATCAAGAGGACGTGGAGGCATGAGGTCCTGAAAAAGGCTCATTGTGGCTGGGATGGAGCCCTCGAGCTAGGAAGTAGGGGATTCAGCAGGGATGCTCTACCCAGGGCAGTTGACTGTGTTCAGGAAGGCCACCTTATCTGAGAGTAATAGCAAAGGGTTTGATGCAACCTGCGGTGTGTGGATGAGCTGTACATAACTCCGTAAAGGCAACATGCAGGAAGCCCAGCTTGTCTGAGGCAGGCCTTTCTGTCTTTGAAATGGCAAGGCAGACTGGTTGCAATGACCTTCTGGGGGTGTGGGCAGCTGCTGTGTCTTTGGGTTCGAGTAGTATCTTGAAATCTTCCAGTGCTGTTCTTTGAGATCAGGGAAGAAGAGTGAGGCTGTGAGCATGTGCCCGCGGGTTTGCCTGTGCGTAGGTGAATCCCGAGGGGGCATATTCCTGGGAGGAAAGAAGAGGCCCCCCCACCCCCAGCCCGAGAGGCCCAGCCTTGCTACCATGGACAGCACCTGCCTTGCTATGCTTCATTCATTCAGCACACAGTCATTCTGGGAGGACCTCCCCTGTGCCAGGTACCTGGGGCAGAGAGAGGATTCTTGCTTCTGACAAGACCACCCTAGGCTGAGTCTGGTGTGTGGACATGGTCCAGACAGGGTTCAGGCCATCGCTCTAGATGGATGGGCAGCCGCCTGCAGCTCCTTTGTCCTCAGAGGCAGGTATGTCTGCCCAGGTCCTGGTCCAGGAGGCACCATTGCTGTAGGAGCAGAAATGAGCCTGTGACTCACTGGGCAGACAGCTGAGCCCCCAAGGTCCAGCTGACAGACCAGCCTGTGCTCAGGGCAGGAGGGAGCCCTCAGCGGGGTGGGGATTGAGCCTGCTGTGGGTTTCTGGATGTTGTTTGGAGGCGAAAAGCCAGCCCACCGATGGCTCTGGTTTTTATTTCAGCCTCTCCTTTTTGGTCCCATCCTGTTTCTGCCCCTCCTCTGCCCCTTCACCCCTGAATGCTCCTGTAATAGAACTGTCTCATTTCCTACCTGTCCCAGCCCTGGCACCCAGATCCCAGCTTTGCAGTTCCCCACAAAGTTTTAAGTTGGGAGAATTTTGAGTTGATCTCAGGCAGGAGTGGAGAGTGTCCTCAACTGCACAGTGGGTAAAAGTACCTCCTGGAGTTTTGTGAGGGTTAGCTGGGATGATGCATGTAAAGTGCCCACAGCTCTGCCTGGCGTGCCCCTAATAAATTCCCAATAAGTGATATTGGTAATTATGAATAACCAGTCTCAGCAGCTTAGAGGGTGCAGGGGAGAGAGAGTGACTTTCCCCTACAACTGGTGTTTTTTAAGCACCCAGTAATACTGCTAGCTGACATTTGAGCACATTACATGTGCTGGGCTCTGGACAGAACAGCCACTGTTATTACCCACGATCTCACAGCAGGGAAGCATGGAGGCCTAACATGGGCATGTTGCCTGTATGAGACCAGGACATGGCCCCAATGGTGTGTGTGTTAGGTTGATGTGTAATGTATTACCGATAACCTACAGCCTATGAGGGTGTTGCTTAGTGCATTTTCTGTGAAGAGATACTGTGTTATTCAGAAGGCTCTATCCCTGTCATTCTGCTTGTACCCAGGGCTTACCTGTGCCCACATTGTGAGATCCACATAGTCATAGGGTCTCCAGAAGGAAGCTTGTGCTCCTCCTTCACTGAGCACCTCACCTGGTGGGAGGCACCATTGTGTGTCAATTCTCAAGCCCCACTCTATGCCAGTGTGTCCCTTCTCGGGGGCAGGTGATCTTGACTATGTCCTTCAGATACCACTGACAGAACCAGTAATGGTTGGCATGGTGATGAGAAGACTCAGAGGGCTGTGGGCCCTGTTCTTAAATACTTGAGGGCCCCCTAAAAAGAGGAAGCAGATATGTTTGGGGTTGTCAAAAGGGTTAAACTAGGGCTATGGGTAGACAAGTTTCTGCTCAATTAAAGGAGGAAATTTCTGACCACTAGAGCTATGGAAAAGTGGACAGGATGCTTCCAGAGGTAACGATCTCTCTTGGTATTGGAGGTATTATAAGTCAAGACTTACTGACTACTTGGCAGGGCTGTTGTGGACAAGATTGGATTATCTGAGGGGTGTGTGTGTGTGTGTGTGTGTGTGTGTGTGTATTGGCGTTCCTGCCCTTGTGTCTGCCTTCTGAAAGGGGGCTGTAAACTCCTGGTCTCTCACATGTGGAATGGTTACCTCTGGTGTGTGTTTGTGGGTGGGTGGGGGAGCTCATCATTTCTACGTTTTACTATTATTTCTGCATGCATATTTAATTTAAATTTGTTACAACAAGCAAGCATTGATTATATGATAAAAAATAGATTAAAATTGCACCTTGAATCAAAATTGCCTCTGAATTATAAGTCACTAAAGAAAGATCAGTGGGCTACTACAAGTCAGGAGACCTGAGGTCTAGTCTTAGCCTGCCTGCTCCCTCTCTATATCACTGGGCAAGGTACATTTTCATTCTGGGACTCAGTTTGCCCATCTGTAAAATGGGAGGACTGGACTATATATATACGCTATGCATGGGCCCGTATAGCTCTGATACGCAGGCTGGGCTGCCGTGGGAGTGGGGGAGGGAGAGAAAAAGAAAGGACAATATCTGTGCCTCTATGTGATGGGAATAGGGCTAGTGGTGAGAGAGGGACCTGTCTTCGGGCTGCATCCACTTTGTCAATACTGCTCTATTTCCTGACTCTCCTCGGCATCCTCCGTCTGGGAGATGTGTAGGAGGTGCCGACTGTATCACTTGTGTCCCAGAAGCTCCGTGATGCCTAGAGGGTTGGCTTTTGAAGAAGCAAGCCTGGGGGATGGCACTGCTGGTTTCCCCTTCTGTAAGCCAGTCTCTGTCCCTTTAAACACAGCTGGCTTTCCCATGCACCGTGCTTCTGCCACCCTGGTGACTCTGTGAAGCTAGCCTTGCTTTTGTGCTGGCTTGTCCTTCCTCCGAGCCCCCTCCGTGCTCCACTCACCCCTCTGCTTTCCTTTCCCTGAAATTCCAACCCCTGCCTCCATTCTCCAACCTTCTGGGAGTCCTTCCCTAGCTTACTGAAACCCCATTTCCCTTTTGATGCTCAGTTTTACCCTGCCCTTAATTCTGGCTAGATCCACAGTTTGGGGATTAAGAGGTACCCTACTAGTCTCAGCTCCCTATCCTGTGCAGGAGCCTGCCTCGGCCCCCTCTGACACCCCTGCTCCCACCAGGGAAGGAGGATTTGGACCCTCTCCTTCACTCACAGACAGGATCATAGTTGGTGGGTGAATGAACGGCGCTTTTGGACACAGCCTCAGCCTCTGGCAAACACCTTTCCTGAACCCCAGGTCACTGTTGCTTAAGTCACAGCTGGAGGCTGGCTTCAGAGCATATTGATTTCTCCCAGGGCTTTAATAACCCCGAGCTTCAGTTTGCCTATTGGCTCTTTCGTAGTATATCAGCCTCATAAAATGGTCACTTTCGGTTAAAAGATCTCATTACTGCAAAAAGAGATGTTGGATCACACTTTCAAGGTCACTGGTGAAATGTGATCTTTGAGACTCGTTGGCCCTGGTCCAGGGCGTGGGGAAGTGGATATTAAGAAGATAAATTAGAAGTCAAAACACAGGTCTGTTCTCCCCTGTGTCTTAGCCTGAGTGTCTGTGATGAATTTTGCAAGGAAAAAATCAGAATTCCCTCTCCCCACGCTGCACTCCCTGCCACCTTCAGAAGTCAGATTCCAACTTGGAGAGACAGTCAGCAGCTCTTTATTTCAACCCTGACATTACCAGAATGGTAATTTCTCTGGGTAGTAACACAGAAGGCTGCCTTCTCTCCTGCGAGTCCCTGAGATTGGCTTTACCGCTCAGCCCAGATATTTTTCAGTTCCATGCAGTTCAGGAAGTCCTTGTTAACGGGCTTGTTCTGTGCCAGGTGTAGCGTACACGGGTAAGGAACACAGAGAGATGTGACAAGGCTCCTGTCCTTGGAGGCTACTTGCCTCTGGTGTCGGTGGGGCCGGGGGTGAGGAGAGGGGATGGACTGATGCGGTCGGGGTGCCGCTGGGATAAGACGGCAGACCCTTTCTTTCATCGACCCTAAACTGCAAGTATTATGACCGACGCCATTTACGGTAAGGAAACTGAGCCTCAGAGAGGTTAAAATGCCCAGGGCCAGTGGTGGAGCTGAGCTTGGGACCAGGTCTGACTGACTCCAAAGTCAGCTAGCCCCTTACCCCATACACGGTACTGCCCTTCCCAGCACTCAGAAGAGCCCCAGGCCCAGTGGCCAGAGTATGGAGAAGATCTTTCGTTTGTGCAGCCAACCCCCTTGGATGCCATTTCCATTTTAATACAACGTCTCATGAATAGTTCTCAGTAGCAGCTTAATGCTCTCAGATGACAGATTCCTGTGTCCAGATGTGGAAGAACAGTCTGCAGTGAGGCAGCATCCTGAGGCTGGGGCAGGAAGGTGCTGTGCCTGTTATCCAAAGGGTGTGTTCGGAGAAAATCAGGGTGGGTGCTGGGAGGAGTCCACAGTGACAGCTGTGAATTCAGGTCAAGTTAGCGTTCAGGAGGCTGGGGAGGTATCCCAAAGGGCCACCTTCTCCCATATCCCTACCCTAGCCTCACTTTCCTTTGTTTTACTTCCCATTCATCCCTGTAGTAAACACAGATGCTGGCCACGTAGAGCCAGGGCCCCCGAGGCTGACTTACTTCTCGTTGCGCTGGTGTGACTGAGCTTTTCCGCTGGTGGAATGGCATAGCAATGGGGAGAAGGAGTCATTTCTCCCCCCAGAAGCCACCGACTAAATCTTCAGGCCTCCAGGGATGTCTCTCATGGGGCACACGTGCTCCAAAGAACCACCATTGCAGCATTTCACCTGTTTGCAAAGAAATCTCTATGGATGGGGGCTCTGTAACAAGACCGGAGATTCCTCAGGGTAAATACCCAACTTTAAAGACAGCCTCCAGGGGAAGGGCCAGATCCCGCTCATCACGAGAAGGAGGCGCAGGATGGATGGGCCGTGAGTGTGGCATGTTGGGCATTTCTAAAGCTCGTGGGGCTACTTGGGACTGGGAGGTATCCTTGGCTAGTTTCCTGGGCCTCTGAGCATTTTCCTCTCTCCCATTCATTCATTGGAAAATGACTTGTTGCATCTCTCCTGTGCACCAGGCACTGTCCTAGGCACTAGCGATGCCCTGGTGGACAAAAACAGACAAGTCCTGTCCTGCTGGAGCTTACAGTCTGCTGAGGAGAGGAGATCATCAAAATAATGAACATCAAATGAGTAAAACATGGAACACGTCAGATGGTTATAAGTGTATGAATAAAAATAAAGTCGAGTACAGAGAATAGAAATATGGTGACAGGGTGTTGATGGCATGTTGCACAGGCCGGTCAGGGAGGACCTCACTGATACGTTCCCATTTCAGCAGAGTCCTGAGGTGAGGGAGCGAGGCAACATGCTATCTGGACATGAGAAAACAGCAAGTGCAAAGGCTTTGCAAGGAGAATGTGCCTGGCGTTTCTAAGGATGAACCGGGAGTGATGCGGTGAAGTAGACTAAGAGTCAGGGGAGGGAAGTGATGCTTGAGCCTCGCAGGTGACCATAAGAGCTTTCGTTTTTACACTGAGGGAAATGAAAACCCAGTAGGGGCTTTTGAGCAGAGGAAGGGTAACACCAGGCTTACATGTTAAAGGATCCCCTTGCTCGGGGCTTCTGTGTGGCCGATGGCTGGAAGGGGAGGGAGGGCAGGAGGGGATGAGCAGATAGAAGGTGACGGCGATGATCCCTGTGGGTCATCAGGGTGACTGGCACCGTGCCTGTAGCCACGGAGGTGGAGAGAAGTAGATCGATTCTGGATACACTGAATATACAACAAACAATTTTTGCTGATGGATTAGTTCTGGATTATGAGAGAAAGTGAAGAGTTAAGGAAGACTAAAGCTTTTGGCCTGAGCCAGTGGGAGAATGGAGTTGCTATTTAATGAACTGGGGAAGGCAGTGGAAGAAGCAGGTGTGGGGAGAAGAAAATGTGGAGACTGGATGTTGGACACATTAACGGTGAGATGCTTATGAGATCCACAAGTGGAGGCATTGAGTGGGCGGTTGCATATGAGTCTGAGGTTCACAGGAGAAGTCCCGTCCTGATATATACATTTGGAAATCATCAGAGAATAGATGGTGTTTAAAGTCATGATACTGGGAAGAAGTGTGGATGGAAAAGAGATCTGAGGACTGATCTCTGGGGTGCTCACTCCAACATTAAGATGTCAGGAAGATGAAGAACATTGGTGAAGGAGACAGAAAGAACAGCCGGTGTGGTAAGAAGAGAAAAAGAGAGGTGTCCCAGTGTGACTGACATTAGAAAATTATGGTTCCTTCCCAGTCTCTGCTTCTTCCATCCTTTTCAGGCCTCTGACTTTGAGCTTCGCCTGCAGAGGTAGCAGCACCTTAAGACCACGTTTCATCAGACTCAGCGATGCGGAGTCTTGGTTCCATCATGTGTTCCGAGTGGGTTTCTAGGAGGATTAATTGGTCTTTGGCCAGGAGGAATTAGGACAACATTTCAGTTGGCAAGCAGCCTTAGAGAAGTCCCGTAGTTACGATGGACAGGGTTTTCTTATGAATGGAAGGCAGGACTGAGATTTTTAAAACGTTGGACTGCAAAGCAAGAACAACTGGACATCTTTCAGTTTTAAGTCTGAATTGGAGGTCTGATCTTGGCATTAATAGACAAACCTGGTGATGTTTCTGGGGAGTAATTATGGGACCATTTCTTCAGCAGCTGTTGGCTATTAGAAATGGAATTGCTGTGGCTTCAAAAGAAACTGTCTGAAGGAAGAGACCATTATTTTACTTTAGATCAGGATTCAGCCTGGTGTCTTGGAAGGAAAAAGAGACCTGAACTTGATTCAAGTTCCAGATCTGCCCCTGGTTAATTGTTCAACTGTAGGCCAGTTACTGAAGAATTCTGGGTGTCAGTCTTTTCATCTGTAACGTGGGCATAATTTCTCCCTACTTGCAGAGACTTCATAAGGATTTAATATGTACCAGTACCTCGTTCATTATAGGGGTTAGTTAGGGCTGGTTGGTTTTATTTGCTTTCCTCTAGTGAGGAAGTGATGGGACTTCTGAGGGAGGTTAAACAGTACATATCATGGGCGTATGTATGCGCCTCCAACTCTCCAAGAATAGACCTCTCCCACAAGGAACTCTTTAATCCATTTGGAAACACAAAGCTGCTTATGTGAGAGCATGTTTAAGAACCCTGTGGTGTGAGACAGTCTGAGGGGAGAGGGAAGGCTTCAAGATGATCCTTGAGCTGGGCTGAACCCAGATGGACAGAGTGTTGATGGGTGACCTGGAGAGGGGTGGCACCTTTGTGTTTAGTTCTGACTTGTCCAGAGGTGAGAGAGTTGAATGAAAATCCAGTTAATTTTGAACGCATTAAAATCATCCATCAACTATGCTAGAGAAAGTACAGAAGAAGTTCTTGTCTCCAAGCACTTCCAGTCCTGTGGGGTGTTGGAGATGTAGTAGACATTCACGATATAGAGTGGTGAGCTTTCTACATGAGACCTGTTGTAGAAGAGACAAACATTATAAGCTAGGGTTTAATTCAGTAAGAGCTTTGGCGAATCTGGTGGACCGTCAGTCTTAAGAAATCACAAGGAAGAAGGAGGTGAGTTATTTTCATAAAGTCATGGAGATCTCCTCGTCATGTTCCAGATGGAGCTTCTGCTGAGGGGCTGTGTTTGCTCCAAAGCTTCCATCTGGGTGACAAGGAAGGAATGCCCTGGCTTTCCCATCTGTTCCAGCTGCTATCTTCCTTCAGTCTCCTGGAGTCATATTGGTCCCTCTTACCAGCCAACTAGTACGTTGTCCAGGGTAGGGCAGGATTTGAAGCCAGGTGAGCTGGGTTTGAATCTCAGCATCAACCCTGGCTACCTGTGTGGCTGTAAGTAACCTGCCTAAGTCCATCTCCTCATACGTAGAAGGGGGATATGACCCCTAACTCACAGGTCATTGGAGGATGAGGCTGCCACTAGCTTATATAGTGGTTTTGTGAGAGTTAGAATTAGGAGAAGGTACCTCTTCTTCCAGACATTCTACTGTCATCTTCCAGCCTACGGTGTGAATGGTGCCCCCTAGGGTATGTAGGATACACGTCATCCATTGCATAAACGACAGCTGCTACCATGATAATCATTATTATCACCTTGATGGAAAAGAGCTCCAACCTGACCTTTTGGTGGGTTAGTTGGATCAGCCTGATGCCAGGTTAATCAGATTTCATCACAAAAGAGCAGTTCTCCTTTGACCAGCTAACATATAATCCTGACAATACACAGGGGTGTGCCAGGAGCTGTGTGTTCTTATTAGACCTACTTTAGCACTCAGTGTCAGAAGCTGAAGGTCATCAAAACATTGGCCATCTCTAAATTATTGTGCTGCCAAAATAATTCCTACCACAGAGCAGACTGTCTCCAGCCACTGGAGATCAAAATAGAGCCTAATGGATTTAGGAAGCAATCAATGCTTCTAAAGACATTTGTGGGTTGTAGCTCATAAAATATTAATTCTTTCTGTTTGTCTTTAAGAATATATTTTATATGTTAATGCATTATTGAAGGGTGTTTATAATGTTAAGTGACTTAAGACCTGAGCATTGAATGGCTGAATTTATTTTTCTTTCAGATATAAATATAAAATAAAAAGACAAAACCAAATCCCACTGACCATGCTGGTAGCCATGAGTTGACAGCCATGGAATCAAACTGTATCCTTATACAATGAAGTTGTTTTATTCATGTTCTGATGGGCAAATAAATAACTTATGTATGGCATTTCCCACCTAATAAAACGTTTCACTCTCAGATTTACAGGGCACGTTTATGAAATCACAACTGTGCAGTTCCGCTTTATTTGTCCTTAATAACATTAGGGCCGGGGAGGGTTGCGTCTGGGTCTTCAATGTACAGAAGGATGCAGGTGAAGGAGGAGTGATCACAATTGAAAGGAAGCAAGGGCAGTCGGGAAGATGCAGGGAAAACTGTTTAAGATTGACTCAGTTCATCTTCTGGACAGAAAGTATTGTAGACGTTTGGGTTCTTCTGAGAGTGGGCATGTATACACTATACAGAAGTACACAAGGTGTGTTTCTTGGTATATTTCATGGAACACTACATTCTAGAAGGAAGGATTTAATGCACCTTTAGGAGGCCACAGATCACTCTGAAAATTTAACCTATGGTGCCACACTTAAGAAACATGGTCATATTCACACGCACACAAAATTCTTCACATGATTTCTGAGGGTCCTTCACCCCGGACATCAGACTGTCGGGCTCTGATCTAGTCCAGTAGTCTTGTTTTTCACTCCAGAACGCTGAAGCCCAAGGAGGTGGTGGCCCGCCTAGGGTCACACAGCTCCCGATACCTCATCCCAATACCACCTCTCCAGGTGGTAGAAGGTGTGAACTTAGGCATGGAGGAGTGTAGACTCTAGAGCCAGGGTGCCTTGGTTCATAGCCTAGTTTTGCTACTTATTATTGGTTTCACCTTGAGCAAGTTATTTCTCTTTCTGTGCCTAAAATGTCCTCATGTTCAAAGTGAAGATAACACAGACTTGTTGTGAATATTAAACAGACTGCTCTACTTAGAGCTTGGGGCTTGAAACACAGTAAGCACTTTATAAGTATTGGTTTCCATCGCTGTGTGTCGAGATCAGAGTCCCCTGCAATATGCTTTCGTAGCTTTTTGCATGTTTTTTCTGGTTTTTTTTTCCTCCTTCATTGTGCCTATAATATAATTTATAGGACTTTGAAACTGTCGTGACTGTTTATTTGTTTGCTTATTTATCTTTGGTCTGTTTGGGTGCAAATAGATACTGCTTCATCCTCAGTACCTAGAATGGGTCCTGACATATAGTAAGCCATCAATAGACATTTATTGGATAACTGAATGAATGAATGCATGAGTAGCCCTTATTATCATTTGTCTCTGTGTGCTCATGTGTTGTGTGTAGTATCTGTCTCCCTCCTGGACAAAAGCTCCATGAGACCATCACTTCCTGTAGTTACCTCCATCCCTCAGTGCTGTGCCCTGGCACATTGTAATTTCTCAACAAGTATATGTTAATTGAACATGTGGGTGTTTATAAGGAAACAGGAGAGAGTAAGAATAACAGAGGGAACATAGAGGAAAGAAAGAAAAGGAGAGAAAAAGGACATTATTTCAGGTCCAACATTCATGCCACTCCCCCATTTATTCATTACTAAGGCAATAGGGGGTGGTGGTTAAGAGCCCAGACTCCAGAGCTGGCTTCAAACCCCACTTCAGCCACTTACATTGTGTGAATTTGGGACAACTTAGCTAACCTCTCTGTGCCTCTGTTTACCTGAAATATGGAGTTATATTAGCACCTACCTTATAGGGTTGATAAAAAGATGATGAGTTAATCTCTGCAAAGTGCTTAGAACAGTGACAGGCAAATAGTAAATGCTCAATAGACACCAGCTATAATGATCATTTACTTGCTAATTTCAGCAAACATTTACGGAGTATTTACTATCTGCCAGGCCCTTGCTGGGTACTTAAGATATAGTTGGTGCTTAAGAAAAAACAACACACCTCTTCCACGGGGAGCTCAGCATCTCCTAGGGGAGATAGAGAAGTGCATTAACAATCCCACGCTGGTGCGGTACAAGGAACTGCCGTGGGGCATAGAGCTGGCACCCTCGCCAGGCCGGGGCCCAAGGTGCAGGGACAAGGAAGTTCCCAGAGAAGGGACGTTAAAAGAAAAGCTGGGGTTAACCTCATGGTAGAAATGGGAGGAAGGGCATTCCACATGAACGGAACAACATGTTCAATAATAGCGAGGCGGCAGCGGCAGCTATATGTTTGGAGGGCAGCAAACATCAGGGTGCCATTCACCCATTTAATTCAGTTTATTAGTATCCATTGAGCACGGACAATACTTATGCTAGGCGCTGTTCTGTGCGCTGATAGTGCAGAGAACAAATTGGACATGAGGCTTCTATTCTAGCATGGGAAGACAAACAATAAACAGATGTGGATGTCATGTGTCAGGTGGCCAGAAACACTATGGGGAAAACCAAAGCAAAGTAAGGGATATAGGGTTTGTGGTTAGGGCAAGGAGTGTTATTTGAGATGGGGCGGTCAGGGAAGGCCTCTCTGATAAGTGACACTTGTACAGAGCCTGAACAAGTGAAGGAGGAAACGTGGGACTCTCTAAGGAGACATTGATGGGTCCAGGTAGAGAAAATAGTCATGTGCAAAGGCCCTGAGTTAGGAGCAGGCTGGACCTGTTGGAGATAGAGCAAAGAGGCCAGTTTGAGGAGTGAGCAAGGGGAGTGTGGGAGGAGACCGGGCAAAGGGCTGGGCAGTTGCCACTGGGCCTTGTGAAGACAAGTGGAGACTTTGAGCATGAGTCGGAAGGAAGACAGAGAGGCTGGGGGGCCCGACTGCCCAGGGCCAAGGCATAAGCTCTGCCAAGCGATGGAGCTTTCTTCATGAGAGCCAGGGAACCATGGAAGGGTTTTAATCAAGAGTGATGTGGTCGCATTGCGTCCGACAAAGATAACTCTAGCTTGAGAGTTTACTGGAGGGGAGGGGCGTCAAGTGAGGAGTTCAGGGGGTGACCCTACTGAAAAAGGAGGGAGGCCTGAACTTGCAACAGGGGGCAGAGCTGATTGCACCCACAGTCTCCTTCACTGCCTGCAAGTTCCCCTCTTTCCATGGGTCTCACCAGTGCCTTACTGGAATCAGCATTACCTCCTGAATTGAATTGTGGGAGGGAAAAACCAGAATTCAGTCGCCTGAGCCCCTAAGGACAATAGTGAGAAAGAAACTTCCAGCTTTCTTGTGGGTGCTATTATAGGTACAATTTCTGCAGCTTGAAGCCTAGGTCTAGAACAGTGAGACATTTTTATGTTGTACACTGCATTGCAAATCAGATTATTTTTTTAAAAATTAATGGCATCTGTCATTTAAAAGAATTTTAAATGCGTCTTTGTCTCCGCTCTTGGAAAACGCTACCTCTTAGTTTTTATGCTAAATCAAGTGATCACAACCCAAGAACTCAGCAATTTTGCACGTTAAACATTTACTTCATGATTTATTTCCTTCCAATGAATTCATGATTAAATTTTAAACCCACACTCCTATTCAGCAGGGAATCAGAGAACAGAGGGTGAAACGACTTTTTTCTTTCTTTTTTAAAGTTTTAACTTGGAAATGCTGTCTGTTGGGTCTTCAAAGACCCATCGTTGAGCCTGCCCTCCCCTCTCTGCACCATCCACCTGGAGCTCCGGTTATCCAGGGCAGTGGACAAGGAGTGTGGACCAAGGACAGAGGCAAAAGGCAGCTGACTTTTCCATCCTAGATATTTTTGTCTCTTGTCCCTGGAAGATAGGAGTTGGTATTCACTGTCCTAGAAGAGCCCAGAATCCTGATACCTCTGAATGTTTATGAATAAGGAGAAAAATACTCATTGACATGTATGCTGAAGACTGCTGGTCTGAGACCACCGGGTCCTCCCAAATAAATAGGGAAGCAGATGTTTGGGAGGTGCCTGCCAGGATATTAATAGTTTTTCACCCAAATTCTGACGTTGGGCTGACCCCCTCCCCTTCTTCCTTCCCACCTGGGTCTCCGGCCCCCTCTCTGTGATAGATGATCCCTTCCCTTTTGTAGTGGTTGCTTCTGCTCTCCTCTGAGATCTTTCTGCAGTCAGGGCTGTATTTCCCGCTATGTGAAGGAGTGATGTGAAGGCTATCAAAAGGTTTGTTCGTCCTGAAAACCCTTCCCTCTGCACACCACCAGCAAACCACGCCATACCGCCCCTGCCACCGCATACCCACAGGTGCTTGAAAACACCTTGATCCAGTGGAAGAAGCTGTGTGTGAGACACAGACAGGCCTAGGCTAGAAGCTTTACTTTGCCACTTCCTCCCTGTGGCATTGAACGTGGTATTAAACCTTTCCAGGCCTCAGTCAACTCATCCATAAAATGCGATTGGCAGTACTTGCTTTGTAATATCTGTGCCCATGCCCAGCGTAGAGTAGGGGCATCAGGGAACAGTGACATTTTCTCTATTTGTATTAGACCTTTGGGTGAAGGCATTGGGTCTCCAAAAAGAACCTTTTAAAAATGCAAAAGGGTTATCTCAGAGGGATGCCATAATTACCCAGGTAGGGATTGCTTACTAGATAAACAAGATGGGGCCACTGGAACAGAGTAGGAGAAGTGCAGCATTGGGGGATGGGGTGGGATATGCAGTTTGGTAATGGGTGCAAAGAAACCCCAGGAAAGAGCTATCAGGTGCTTGGTGGGGTAGGCAGAGGTGGAACACATTTTGCAAACATCTGGCAGTCAACCCAAGCTAGCTCGGCTTCTGTGTTCTTGCTTTGCAGCTGGGGGAAGCTGGGGCCACCTGGCAGCCTGCGGGGCTTGGGGGAGGGCACAACTTGGACTCATCAGATTTGAATCTGAGCATGGTCACCCACTAGCTAGGTGAGCTAGGACGGGTGACTCTATTCTTCTGATCCTCAGTTTCCTCATCGGCTAAATGAGGGGGGAGTCTAACAGGGTGTGGGAAGATTCAATGGTAAAAAAGGGGGGAAGCATCATTTTCCCAAAGAGGAAAAGGGAGACAGAGACAGCCGACCGCTCGTCCTAAGTCACAGAGCAGACAGAACAGAGGCTACAGGTCTGTCTTCTCCAGGCTGGCCTGCTCAGATGCTACCTGCTACTTCTACAGGTGGCCCCTGGAACTAGCCATTCCCTCAGGATGGGCTCGTGTCACTGGGAGTCTCCTATTTCCCTTCACCCAGGCTTCTTCTTCTTCTTCTTCTTCTTCTCCTTCTTCTTCTTCTTCTTCTTCTTCTCCCCCTCCCCCTACTCCTCCTCCCCTCCCCCTCCCCTCCTCCCCCTCCACTCCCCTCCTCCCCCTCCCCTCCTCCCCCTCCACTCCTCCCCTCCCCCTCCCCTCCTCCCCTCCCCCTCCCCCTCCCCTCCTCCCCTCCCCCTCCCCTCCCCTACTCCCCCTCCTCTTCCCCCTCCCTCTCCCCTCCCCCTCCTCCTCCTTTTTTTTTGCAATTAACCAAGCCTATTTTTCCCTTGAAATCTCTACTTGTCACCACTGCCCTGTAGAGGATCTGGGCCTCACTTGCCCAATCACCCTATAGCCAAGAGGGTCTGATTTGTTCCCGGCCTTTAAAACATACCCATAAGAGGAGAAGCATGTGCTCATGACTGTTTTAGGAAATTCCTTGAAATCACCTCTTTGCCAATCTGCTCCTGATTCTCTGGCACCCTGTCTCATCTCTCTGGCCCCAAACTTCTGCTTTACACACCAAATTCCATATCTTCCTCTGCTCCCCTATTTGGGAGTAACTCCTAAGCTCCTTCCTAGGGATTTGGTTTCTGATGTCCTCTCTGGTCTTCAGCTTTGTTAACTCATTTGATCTCTGTCTCCCAGTGCCAGGTGGAGGCTCTGGGCGGTGGGGGCGGTGGAGGAGTTGGAGGTTCTGACCTTACCTTGACGGGACGTGTGGCTCCCTTAGGACTACTGGCTCCCGCCAGTGTGCAGGTTCTTTCTCTGCACGCTTACTCACTCATTTTATAGACAGTCTCGGGCGTCTACTCTGTGCCGAGCATGGTGCAGGGTACTGGAAATACCACACACACAGCAGCCCCTGCCCCAGTGGAGCTGATAGTCTAGAGACAAGTAATGAGACATTAACAGTACAGCTGAACAGGGCTGTGCTGTGAGAGGCTGACGAGGAGCACAAAATTCCAATTTGATGGTGGTCAGGGAAGCCTTCCTGCAGGAAGCCAGTCTCATCTGAGACGTAAAAGGCAACTAGGAGTTAGCCAGTTAAAGGAGTGGAGAAGAGAGTATTGCCAGATAGAAAATGGCACGTACAGAGGCCTGCAGGCATCTGAATGAATGAAGGATGGCAAGAATATGGAGTAGGGTGGAGGAGTTGGGGGAGAGGTGTAAGCAGGGCCCAAGCATGGAAGGGTTTGCAGGCGTGCTGAGGAGTTTGGGCTTTGTCCTGTGGATGACGGGAGCCATGGGATGGTTGCAAACATCAGATCTGCATTCTGGGGAGATCCCTGTGCTGCCATGTGGAGGACGGAGCCAGCCGCTAAGGCTGTGGTGGTGATAGATGACTTCAGCCCTTGGGACTTGTGCTCTTTAGAGAACACCCCACCCACCCACAGCCCCCACCGGCTCCCCCTTCCAACTTGCCACTTGAAAACGAAATCTCCAGCCTCCCTTCCTTTCTGCACTTGGCATTCAGCGTGTCCCGGGCTTTGTCCAATCAGCGCTGGCCGGCTGAGTGCCTCTCCCGTTCGCGGCTGGGGCCTGATAATGCGTGTCCTCCTTTGTTTCATTGTGCAAATATGTGTCTGCGATGTGGTTGGGACTGATAAGTAAAGAAAATTGTGTAGCTTAACAGCAGACATTTCATGACCTCAGGAGTCCCCCAAGATGCGTGCTCCCAGCAAATTGTCGGCAAGCCCATTTATCACGGCGCTGACCTGGGGCTCTGTGCACATTTCACTATGAAAACAACCCAGTGCCGTCAGTTACCATCTGCCCCGACCTCACCATAATGAAGCGAGCTTTAACTAACCCTAGTACCCACTGAGTGGTCCCATCACAAATGGCTTTTGGGATACAGACACCTGCGCGTGGAATGTAGTCTTCCTGATGGTGGATTTGTGTGGAAATCCAATACACCCTTGAAGCTTTGTTTATTTTTGGCTTAGGTAATTGAATAGCATTAATTATTTATATTTCATGTTGCAAGCCAGCAGGAAAAGGGCAGAAAGGGGGGAGGTTGGGAGAGGGACAGCTGACCAGTTGAGATCATGGCAAGCGGCTAAAATATTCTGAACCCTGATTAAGTAGGGGTGATTGTGTGTAGTCACTCCAAATAAATTTTGCTAGAAATATTGTATGTCGTTTCCCAGAAACTGTTTGCTGACTCCTTCAGGCAAAATGACAATTTATCAGTGTTTGGGAAGTCCCTTGGCAGGCCGGTTCTTGCTACCCCAAAACTCATTACACTCCATAGCTGTGACTTCAGCGATAAGAGCAAACTGCAAACTTTTACTGGGCACTTACTGCGTACCACGTGCCAGGCACTGTGCTTAAGTTCCGAACAGATGTTGCAATCATTTGAAACTCAACCCCGTGAATTATCCGTTTAATTATTATCCCTATTTTACAGATAAGGGAACTGAGGCTAAAGAGACGGTCTTGCCCAAGGTCACAGCTAGTGGTTTGAATCTGGGCCTGGCTGACTCAGACTCTGCAGCCCCTTTTTTCTGAGGATATGAATACTTTAAACTGAAGACAGGCACCCGCCCCAGAGCCCGTGAGTCCCACTGGGGTTTTAAGCTGCCTGGTAGGATCAGGACGGAGAAGCGGATAGAGCCCCCTCTTTTATACTTGGCTTTCTTTATGAGTTGTGAAGCTAAAGGTTACTCTGCTAATTAAATGGGGAGAAAAGGGGGCTGTTGGAGGATCAGTGGCAAAGTGACTCCAATTAAACCTTTAATGAGTATATTAAGCCATGTAAATCACACGCCTTTTTCTCCCCCTTTGGGAACATCGGCTTCCCTTGGCGAGCAAATCATTGGCCTACCCCGTGTCATCTGGGGCCTCCGGGAAGCTAGAAGGATGGTGGGCTTATTCTGCAAGTGCAAAAGCTGAATGATGCTTGAGGGTTTAAAAAAGAGAAAGTAAAAAAGGATCCCCTCTTTAATCACTAGTGTTTTACTAAATGTGACTTCCAGATTTAAAAGCATGGGGACTAATTTAGGCTTTTCCTTTTCCTGATCTTTCATTAACAGATCTTGATTTTCTTTGAAACTTCAAATCTCTCCCAGTCACCCGCTGAGCTCTCAGCCTTGTTCTTGGGTGGGTGGGTGGGATCTTGGAGCTCTCCCCAGTCTTCCCATCCCTTAGGTAAATAGCCCCGGACTGCCTGGAGCGGCCTTGGCCAGGTGGAAAGGGAAAGTGATCTGGTGCTGTGGTCTCCTCTCTAAATGGAATGGTGGAGGCCATGAGCCGTATGAATCCAAGACTCTGTTCTGTGTGATCATTCATTCAGCGAATCTTCACAGAGCTTCTGTGATGCTCCAGGCTCGTGCTCCAAGATTTACCTTTGCTATTTAATTTCGTTTTCACAAAAACCCATGGAGGTGGGCTTTATTACTGCACCCCTATTCTAAAGATGAAGAAACTGAGACTCAGAGAGGGTAGTTACTTACTCAAAGTCAAAAACATACTGTTGCAGAGCTGGTATTTGAACCCAAGTTTAGTTGACTCCAAAGTCTGGGATCTTCTTCGACCCCAGTTGGAGGGAAATGACTGAGTGTTCTAGGCTGGGCCAGGGCTCAGGATTCAGTGAGGAGGGGGGTAGTCCTGGGGACAGACTAGGGGCTGGGAGCTTCTCTGGGAGGCTCTCCAGGGCCTCTGGGCCCAGGAGACTGGACCCCACAGAGAGAGCCCAGGATGTCCACAGACCTCTGTGCACCAGCATCCTCTGTGGGGCTGCTCTCCTACCTCCCCACCCAGCTCCGGTCTGACTTCAGGGGGCACAGACAGAAGGGGGACCTTTCTGAGGTCTGGGACCTTTCCAAGAGCCATGCAACAGTCAGGGGCAGCCTTGGCTAGATTATAAAGGTGGCACACTTGTTGTTTCAGACAACTCCTCCCCCCTCATCCCCCCCCTTTCCTTCCTTTTATCCGCTCATATGGAACCTCATTCTGACTCTCTGCTGGTTTCCATCTAATCCCTGCCTGATTTATGTTTTCAACACACACTTAAGTGTGCTGGGCACTGTTCTAAGCACTTTATACACAACGATTCGTTTAATCTCCATAACACCTCTACTAAGTAGATCTTATTATCCCTATTTTACCAATAAGGGAAATGAGGCAGGGAGAGGTTAACTAACTTACCCAAGGCCACACAGTTAGGATGTGGCCAAGCTGGGATTTAAACCCAGAGGATTTGACTCCAGCATCTGTACTCCTGACCACTACCTTGTGCTGATATTTCTGATAACTCCCTGATGGGATATTTTCATTTCAAAGGAAAAAATAAAAAGAACACTTTCAGACATAAATAATGAAGGTGTAATGGATGGACCGCCATGCAGTAGGGCTGATGTTTGGGGGGTGGGGGGCGGGCAGGGCTCTGGGTGCCATTCCTCCCATCATAGTTCAAATGGGATGGGGAGACCAGACCTTACTTAGGGCCAGGATTCCTTGACACAAGAAGGGCTCTTTCCTTTAATTAATCATTAAACAGACGTTTCCTGAGCACCTAGTATGTGCTGGGCACCGTGCTGGGGGAGGTGAGGATGTACATGAAGAAACCCTACTTAGGAATATCATAACAGAGTGTTCAGGGGAGAGAGAACAGCACAGTGTGTGGTGAGGCTTGGGGTGGAGAGTCAGCAGAGCTTCTGGATAAGAGAACAGGATTTGGTGCCCTTCTTACCTGGGTTCAATCTGGCTACACCATATGCCAACTGAGCCTCAGTTTCCCCATCTGTGAAGTGGGAGTGACATTATATTATTATGTCGTTCTCAGTTCTCTTTTAAACTTGGCCCAACGCTCAGTAAATGAGAGCTGAGATGCTGCTGCTGCTATGCCAAATAGAGCTGAACACTGATGGAACATCATGATTTTCCAAAGATGCAGATGGAGGGGGTGGAAGGCCAGCTTTCTAGATAAGAGCTAGTATTCTTAAGGGGCATGGCAAAGGGTGAGAAGAGGCACTTTAGCACGGGCAGACTCCGTTTAATAGTTGTCCCAGGTAGCCAGAAATGTCCTGTTGGCTAGTCATAAACTCCGCCTACATTGCTGAAGTGAACGCCACCCATCCAAAGGGGACCTGGCTGTGTTCCTTGTCATCCACAATATTCAGGGTGCTAGCTTACTTATTTCTGAGAACCATTGGTCTTTTACTCCAAATTGCTCTTTAGAAATACAGGTCCTCTGTCATTTGACCAGTTACTCTTTATTACCTGACTGACCTCTATTTATTCCCCTAGACCCAGGGTCGATGTCTCCTCTATGGAGAAGCCTTCCCTGCCTGGCTTGAGCAGAGTGAGTCATGCACAGTACACTGTCCCCATGCTGTAGTGCTGTGATTGTCAGAGTATAAGCACCCTAATAAGACTAGGAAACCACATGATTCAGTTTTGGAGCATTAGTATATCCAAATTTAAAGTAATTATATTCAAATGAAAAAGTAACTAAAATCCATGTCCTGGAGACACCAAAGATGCTTATTCTCGTCTACCACAATCCTTGGCAAAACTCCCTTTTCTCTGCTCTCCAATTGCCTTATATCCAACAGTTCCTCTCAATCCTTTTCTGTGCCCCAAACCCCAAATCTCACTACACAGAATGTGCAAGCGTTTTCTGTCTCTTTCTTCCTTCCGTATCTTCTCTATTCCTGTCATAGTTCTATGGACTTAGTCCCTTTCCTAGCAAGTATGAATCCTTTCTCTTTAGGAGTGGGAAGGGAAAACCAAGAGGCCAATGCAGGATTCTCCTTAGTAGGTGGAGGCAAATATAAACCCGGAAACACAAGTCAACACATTTTTATCCCATCACTCATCATCTTCCCTCCTCTTGACTGTGAGACCCTCTATATGGGATAGGAACTGAGAGATTCATCTCTGTAGCCACTGTTTCCAGAGGTAATGGGGGGAGGAAGACGGGTAGGCAGGCATAAATATTTGTTTGCTTTTGAGCCCCTGTTCTTAAGGCTCTGCTTGAGTTCCAGGATCAACTTTTTTTTTTGGTGGTGAAGGGACTCAAGGACGTGTGCACGGAGCAACTTGACATCAAATCCTCCTTCGGCTCCCCAACAGGGGAGCCCGTGTTGTTGGTGCCACAGGGGACATTCCCATACCTACCAAAGTTGCCATC
The DNA here is from genome assembly GCF_964270905.1 of Leucopleurus acutus. Lineage (NCBI taxonomy): Eukaryota > Metazoa > Chordata > Mammalia > Artiodactyla > Delphinidae > Leucopleurus > Leucopleurus acutus. Next base: position 72,811,003 of record NC_139151.1, read on the forward strand.
CTATCCCCCATTCTCTTTCATCTTCCTCTGCCCAAGTAGCACAGTTGGTCTCAACCTGGGTGTCAGCAGAATCACCTGGAGGGCTTTCTCGGGCCCTACCCACAGAATTTCTGATTCATTAAGGCTGAGTGAGACCTGAGAATCTGAAGTTTCATCATCCCAGGTGATGCTGCTGCCATTGCTTTGGGATCTATACTTTGAAAACCACGGCATTAGCAGCAAAAAGTACTCTTTTGGGGACCATACTATCAACTAACTTGAACCCTCGAAACAATTGAAAGCCACTGGGTTATGGGACACCTAAAGGACCTTCTACTAACCAGAATGCATTTTCTACCCACATGCCATCAATATCATTTCCTTCCCTTTCCCATAAGTATTTAGGGTTTTTCTCCTTCATTATAAGACCCTAGAGACAAGTAGGACCAGGAGCTATTTTGTGTGTGTGTGTGTGTGTGTGAGTGTGTGCGCACACATGTGTGTGTGTGAGAGTGTGTGTGCGTGTGTGAGTGCGTGTGTGTGTGAGTGTGTGTGTGTGTGTGTGTGTGTGTGTGTGTGTGGCTAGGGTGTTTTTCTTCCATCTCTTATAAATCTCTTCTGGCTTTCCTCCTTCTCATTGTGTCCTATTTATTATTTATTAAGAGGGTCTTAGCTCAATCCCAAGGAGCCCTGAGAATGTACTAAGGGATAAGGAATGGGGAGAAAGTATGTGGAGACTATTCCTTTCCATCTGGACGAGAAGAGGACCAGAGACAGGGCTTCCTTCAGAGCACAGCTGTGCTGTTAGGGCTGCCCTGGTTGGCACATCTTCATTTTGTGAAGCATCTGCACAATGGGTGTTTCATTTTTTGGTTCAGCATCTATGAGACAGGAAGGGCAAGTATTACTATCATGAATGTAAAGATGAAGACATTGAGGTTCAGAGAGGTGAAATCACCTTCCCAAGGACACATAGCTTGTAGCTATAGACTAGAGTTTGGAAAGAATCCCAGGAGTCTGTTTTAAAACCTTCCGACTTTCTGACACCGAGTTCAGTGCTTGTAGTGAGTCAGTCAATCTCTCAGTCAGCCTCTCAATCCACCAGAGTTTATCAAGAGCCTCTCATCTGGGAGGCTGTGTGTTAGGAGTGGAGGTTCAGCAATGAAGTCTATATTTGCCTGCTTTAAGAGAGAGCCCACAGTCTAGGAGGAAGCTGGGCATGGAGAGAAGAATTGTCAATGGGACGAGCATCCCCAAAGGAAATGCGCAGGTGCTGTGAGGCTTACAGCACAGGGATTACCCCTCACTGTGGTCTCAGATAAGTGTTCGCTGAAAAGGCCCAAGCTGAAACTCTTATTCAAGGATGAGTGGTGGTGATTTAGGAGATGAGGGACTAGAAAAAGGCATATTCCAAGAAGAGACCAGCATGTATAAAGGTCTGCTTGTAGGAAAGAGGAGGAGCATATTTAGGGAAAGATCTGTGCATTTGGAGCAAAATAAGTCAAATGAAGAAGAGACTGAGACGAGGCTGGAAAGAGAGGTGGCAGCCAGATCATAGATGGTCTTGCAGGTCATCAGAAGGGCTTGGAGCATTTCTCTAAGTGCCATTGAAAGCCGTTGGAGGGTTGGTGGCGGTGGGGTGGTGTATTCAGATCTGCATCTATTCTATGGCTGGAGGGTCTGAGTAGAGGCAGGGAGACCAGTTAGGAGACAGTGGGAGTCCAGGTAGGAGGGTGACAATGGGCTGGCCTCAAGTGGTGGCAGTAAGGAGCGAGAGCAAGGGTTGGATTCCAGAGATAGAGGGGTTGGACCACTTGGTGCTTAATGGTGTTTGGTAGGTAAGGGCGGGGGAGGAGGTAAGGGTAACACCCAGCCACTGAGTGCACGTAATAGGAGCTCAGAGGGTGTTTATGGACCTGAATGCATCTGACGGCAGACACATGCCTTGAGTGCGGGGAGCTGAGCCCTAGAGGTTTGGGGGTCAGTATTCCTGGGGGTGGGGAGTACTGGCACTTGTTGGAGTTTGAAGTGCCGTCCACTTCTTCCCTGGCCCTTACCTGCAAGCTGCCCACCTTCTCTAAACTGTATTCTGCTCATCGTTGCTGAAATGCTGACTGACAGTTATTTGCTTTTTATAAAACATGTAGCTTTCCTGCTATCTTTAGAGAAAAAGCACTGTAGGTGAGCCTCATCAAAAACACTCTGTAGCATTCTATCATGAGCCAATTGGAAAACTCGGGAAACGTGTCTGATACGGAAGGATCTCATGAATAAGACTCTCTGGGGAACGTGGGCTGAGCTTGCTTCCCAGCCGTTTGCACCCATCAGCATGGCTGAGAAAGGAAGCTGGTGCAACAATCGCTTGCTCTTTTCTTTTGCACTTTGGTTGGTATGTGGAAGGGAACATGGCAGGCAAAGCTCCACGACCTGGTTCTTAGTCCAATGAGAAGAAATGGGGAATGATAGAAATGAACACTCCAAATTCTCTTCGAGAATTCTCAGGGATTAACAGTTCATTCATCAAATATATCTTAGCAATACTTTATACCAGGCTTAGCAATAGATGATCTAGGAATGACAGAAGTGAGATAAGGCCCTTGCTTTCTGGTAACTGAGAGTATAGGGAGGTGTGTATAGGATGAGACACTTGCCTAGATGGAGAGTTTCTTCAGAGCAGGGACTGTTACTGATTCATTTCTGTAACCCCAGAAGCTGGTCTGGGTACTGACAGAGTAGGTGGTCAATAAATGCTTGGTGAATAAAAGGATGGGAGGATGGTTGAACGGATGGATAGATAAATGGCTTATTGGTTGGATGCCCTTTGGTTGCAGGAAATCCTGAATAATAAAATGTGTCTGTAGAGCACGTTTTGTCATTTCAGTGACCAAGCTGTAACCTCTGTTCACTCTTAGTCTTGCTGAGTCTCTGTCATCTCCAACAGCTGAGTATTCACAAAGATTCTGCTTCATTTGGCATTTGAGTCACCAGCTGAGCTTGGCTCGGTTTCCTCTGAGGACTGGGCAAGGCTCTTCCACTTGTTTCAACTTAGTGAGTAAACCACTTGTATGCTCAGAAAAAAAATCCTTCCGCCATATTTAAAATGGATGAAACATCAGAGATCACGTAGTTCAACACCTTCTTCTTAGAAATGGGGAGTAAATACTTAAGAGCCAGCATACACTCTGTGAAAGAGTGTTGGACTGGAGTCAGAAGAAGAGAAGACAGGCCTGAATTTTGTCCCTGGCCCTCAGGTGGCAAATTACGTAAGTTCCGGAGAACAATTCCTTCCTGCCTGCCTTCATGTGTTTGTCGTGAGGGTCAGACGAATGAGCGAGGGCTTGAGGAAGGGCTTTGTAAAGACCAGCGGCAATTCTTTCCTAATGGCCTCAAGTTAGTAGCTGGAGAGCCAACATTAGGGCTAGGTCTTCTGAGTCAGGGTCTGAACAATGTCTGCTACTCCGCATTGCTTTCTAGAAATGGCATCAACCCGTGGACTTGTTGTGCAGTTTGGACCAAACCAAAATATGGGTGATTGATAAACCCACCAGAACGGCTGAAATCAAAAGGATTAAAAAAAAATCAGTGGTTGGCAAGGCTGGGGAGTAACTAAAACTCTCACGCACTGCTGGTGGGAGTGCAAATTGGTGTAACTGTTTTGGAAAACTGTCAGTATCCACTCAACCCGAACATGTACCTTTACTATGACTGAGCTCTTTCATTCCTAGGTATATACCCAAGAGAAATGAAGACAAAAGTCATGTGCTGGGATATTCATAGCAACATTATTCATAACAGCCCCAAACTGAGCCCTACCCAAATACCCATTAAGAGTAGAATGAATAAATTATAATTTATTTATACAATGGACTACTATACACCAATGAGAATGAACGAACTAAAGCTATATATAATAATATAGATGCGTCTTGTACACATAATGTTGAACCAAAGAGGCCACACACAAGACCACATAGGTATGATTCCATTTACATAAAGTTCACAATAGGCAAAACCAATCTCTGATATTAGCAGCTAGGACAGTGTTCACCACCGGGAGAAGGTACTAACTAGAAGGGGGCATGAGAGGGCTTCTAGAAGGAGGCCGATGTTGTATTTATTTATCTGGGTGCTGATTACATAGGTGTGTTCAGTTATTAAAAATTTGTTGAGCTCTGAACTTGCGCTTTGTGTATTTTCTTATTATGTTGTGCTTCAGTGAAAAGCTAAGCTAACAAGCAAAGCGAAACAAACTTAAGGGTGATCTCCACTGTCTGTGGCAGGGTGCTTGCCCCTGCCTTCCTCCACCGTAGGATGCCACTGCCCCAAAAGGCATTGCCCAGGTGCTCTCCCCTGCCTCACACCTTGAGAAGCAGGGCTTGGGTTTGATGTGTGGCAGCTGGTGGAAGGGGTCACTGCCTGGCGGGATCCTGCCCCTTTCCTGCTCTCCACCTCTTCAGGCTCACCAGACTCTTGCCCCAGGCACTCCAGATGGAAACCATGCTCAGGTTCCCAGAAATCAACTTCTGCCTCCTTTGCCTATGTGCTGCAGTCTAGTTACCATCACACAGCTGCCTCCGTGGCAGCCTGGCATCCATCATGGAGGACCAGACCACACGGCTGCAGATGACACAGGTCCAGTCACACACACACACACACACACACACACACACACACACACACACATAAACACACACACCCGTGCAGGGGGATGGGGCAAGGACTCACAGAGCAAGAGCTGAATGGAAGCTTGGAGATCACTGAGTCCCCCAAACAAGGCTCTCTTTTTTTTTTTTTTTTTTTTTTTGCGGTACGTGGGCCTCTCACTGTTGTGGCCTCTCCCGTTGCGGAGCACAGGCTCCGGACGCGCAGGCTCAGCGGCCATGGCTCACGGGCCCAGCCGCTCTGCGGCATGTGGGATCCTCCCGGACCGGGGCACGAACCCGTGTCCCCTGCATCGGCAGGCGGACTCCCAACCACTGTGCCACCAGGGAAGCCCCCCAAACAAGGCTCTCTTGCCTGTGATGGGATGCTCCTACAGGTGTCACCAAGATGAACAATTTGTAACTTAATGATCAACTTACTTTGTTGTGTATTAGGAAATAATATAATCAGTGCATTAAATCCTTGATTTCATGGATATTATTGCTTAGAATGATGCTGAATTTAAAAACTAGTTGGTTTAAAGACAAACATTAAGTATTAGTATATGTGATATTCTAAGGATATGGCAAAAATCATAGAAGTGGAAGTTTGGGAAACACTAATCTGGCTCCCTCAGGTCACAGTGAGGAAACTGAGGCTTGATGTGGGGGAAGGAACGTGACGATCCTGACTCCTAACATGGGCACAGCACTGGAGAGCCCATTAAGTGCCTTAAGAGAGAGGCTTTCTTAAGAGATAGATTTGCCCCAGCATGGGAGGTTGAGATAATGACCATCAACCATTACCAAGAATGAAGGAGCAGGGTCCCCGACAGAGCAACAGTGAGAACGTAGGCTTCCAAGTCAGATCAAGCTGGAGTCACATCCCAAACCCCCATTTTTCTTGCTGTGCGACACTGTACATGTAAGTTAACCTCTCTGAGCTGAGGATACCTTAGCTGTAAGGAAAACTTTATACCTATATCCCAGGGTTGTTACAAGGTTTAAAAGAGATGATAAGCCCCAGGCTCAAGTTGGTTGGTCTCTGTCCCTAGAGAGAGGAGGGGACTCATATAAGGCAGCGTCTAGAGGCAGATCCACACCTGGAACCCAGGGCTCTTTGCTCCCAGTCTTGTTCTCTTTCTTCTAAGGCACCATCCGTCCTCATCCCGGTTCTGCAAGTCCTCGCTCCAGTGGCCCAGGGTCAGCTAGAGAAGAGTGTGGCATAGTTTACCCGGATCTCTGCTGGGTTAGCCTGACTTCCCATGGCGAGAGCACCAGTGATTTGAAGAGGCCTTCATGAGTGAGCCTGGGGATCAGTGAGCTGCGTCTGAGCAGCCGAATGGGCTGCCAGCCAGAGAGGGAGGCCCCCGCTGCCTTGGAGAGCAATGAGGGGCCACTGCATTGGGAAGCAGTGCCCCTGGGATGCCAGCCCCAGCAGAGGGTAGCCACCCACGTGGCGTTCTGGGATGCACCTGTGCTGGAGAGCCCCATTCCCATACAACAGGAAACCAGCCACACAGCCCTTCTGGGGCTAAGTGCAAAGGAGAGGCTGGCCCCTTGATGTTTTATACACTGCCCACGGGGAGCTGCAGGTTTGGAGACCGGCCTGGTCCCCACGGCAGCAATTATGCAGAAGGTTAAATAGGAAAGATCTTAACCTAAGATCAGGACAGGAATAAAGACACAGACCTAGAGAATGGACTTTAGGACACAGGGAGGGGGAAGGGTAAGCTGGGACAAAGTGAGAGAGTGGCAGGGACATATATACACTACCAAATGTAAAATAGCTAGCTAGTGGGAAGCAGCCACGTAGCACAGGGAGATCAGCTCGGTGCTTTGTGACCACCTAGAGGGGTGGGATAGGGAGAGTGGGAGGGAGACGCAAGAGGGAGGGGATATGGGGACATAAGTATACGTATAGCTGATTCACTCTGTTATACAGCAGAAACTAACACAACAATGTACAGCCATTATACTCCAATAAAGATGTTAAAAAAAAAAATAGGAAAGATCTGGCCTTGTAGGAATTACCCAGATGGTTACAGTGTTTGCACACATCTTCCCTCCTCATTCCTTCCCTCTCTCCCTCGCCCTCTTGTCTTCTGTCTGCTCTTTTTCTCCTTCCCTCTCCCCTCCTGTCATGCACTGATTCATTTATTCATGAGGCACAGCAGCACATCAGGGACTTGGAGGCAGAGAGGCCTGAGTTTGAGCCCTGGCTTTCCCTTTTAAGACCAGATTGGTCCGTTTGAAATGGCCATTGCGGTCAGTCTAAAATGGTCCGGAACTGTGGGTAAGATACTTAACCCTTTTCAGCCTCACTTTCCACATCTGTAATTTCATTCATTTCACAAGGTTGTAATGCTGAAATTACAATGCATGTAGGCTGTTTAGATGGTGCCTGACATGTAGTAAATACTCAATTGTATTTTTTTAAACGATTACCTATTATTTGTGTAGCCTTCGTGAAGTTGCCATACTGAATCTCTTGGAGCATTTGTATCATTAACTGTAAAGCAGAGACAGTATCCACCTTGGAGGGTTGTTGTACGGATTAAATGAGCTAGTGTTGGTAAAGTGCTAGAGGCAAGCACCGAACAGCTAGTGGCAGTTTTTTTCCATTCTTTCATTCATTTGTTCTACAGGCATTTCCAACTAAGAGCTGTGTGCCAGGCTCTGTGCAAGGTGCTGGGAACATAGAGATGAAAGAGAGATGTCTCTTTCCTTCAAGAATTTACTGTTCAATAGACTCAACAGGCAAGAGGCTTGTGGACATTTTATGTTGTAGGGAAATAAACGGAGCTGGAAACTGCTGGCCTGAAACTTTGGGTTTTGTCTTCAGTGGGGGGAGTATTCATTGAGCATCTGCTCTGTGTCATGTGCAACATACACATTATCTCGTGTAGCTCTTGACACAATGCTGTAAGGTAGGTATTACATGAGGGACTGTGGCTCAGAGATGGAAGTTGCTTGCTAATGTCTGACTCCAGTGTTCATTATCTTTCTACTGTACACAGCTATCCCCAGGGAGCAGAGTTAGGGGAGCAGAAGTGACTGGGACCTGAGAGGTAGAAGTCAGCTTGACCTGACCTGCCATGGTTTCCTCCCTGTGAGTTACTCCTGAGTCTGCAGAGATACTTGGGGCTGGGGAGACTTCTGATAGGTTTCTCCATGGATGGGCCATTGGCGGTTCTGAAATGACTGGGCACTTCCCTGGGGGCTGAAGCTCGAGCTGAGAATTGTAAAGCAGCATCAAGTCCAAGATGTGACTCCTGTCCCCAAAGTTGACATGTAAATGGTAGACCCAGAAAGCCAAGGAGCCCCCATTTTCCTGTGAAAAGGGGGATCTGACATGGAGTTGTATGCTGCACTGTGATAAACTAATGCTCTTAAAATTTTAGCTATTCATTGTATGAGCTGCTTTGACAGGGAAATTAGACATGCAGAATTTTGAGCTCTGGCCTTATTCAATTTTTAATTAATTTTTATGTAATAAACTGTAAGCACATTAATATCAATGAGATACCCTCTGCAGTGCGGCTAATATACAGCTTTAAGAAGCCATGGGTATTGTTTTCCCCTTTTTTTGTGTTGAACAAAGATTATTAGTTCTCTAAGTATTATTTTCTGGTTCCTGGGAGGTGGGGCTATGAGAGAGGAATTAAATTTTCCCAGCAGGCTTGGGCTGAAATGTGGTCACAGACGTATTTGAGAGCAGTGAGAAGAGCTCTAGGTGTGGTGCTCATCGAAGGTTTGACTGTCGGAAATTAAAGGTTCTTCTGCACTGTAAGAAGAGTTCCAGTGTGGGATCGATCCATAACTAAATAAACCATAGAATTTGGAATAGGATTACTGCAGTTTTTTAATAAGATCTAAGCAAGAATTTCAAAATAAAAATATTTAAAGTATTTAGGTTAACAGCAGTAATTTTGTCCAGATATTATGGGATTCCACTCATTCATTCATTAATTCAGTCAGTCAGTCATCCTACAGTAATTTGAACACCTACTATGCACAAAGCATTCTGCTAGGCATTATCAGGTATACAAATATGTAATTCAGCCTTGTGTCTAGGACACTACTGGTATGCACTAGTTTAGTGTAAGGCGAAGTGATAACTGTCGTCATAGAGGTGCAAATTAGTGCTGGAATAGTTCAGTGAAGAGGCTGTTCGTGAAAGAAAGATTATGGAGATGACTTTTGAACGGGACTTTTAAGGTTGCATAGAATTTAGACACATGCAGAAGAAAGGAAAAGCCATTTTTGGAGAAGGGAACAGCCAATCCGTATCCAAGAAGAGCGGGATAGGGTCACCAGGTCCAAGGAAAAGAACAACGTTCTCTGCCACTGACATGCCTTTAATCATGCTCTTCCCTTCTTCATGAGTACCCTTTCCTTCTTCCAACTGGGTAGGTCCTCTGTGCCCCACTGGTCTCTCTTTCCTCCCATTAAGGTCAGCCTGTGCTAATTTAACCGGCTTGTCTTTCAGGCAAGAAAGTTAAGAGTCAGATAATTAGAAGGACATGTCCCCAGCTGGTTACAGTCTTGACTTGGACTGGATCTCCTGTGGGTTACTCTTCTGTGCATTTTATGTAGTTCTGATCCATTATGTCTCAGAATAAAGGTCAAGAAACATGCCTCCCATAATGCGAAGTTATAGTGCCACTTCCATTAACTGCTAAACTTAGGGACGGGGTGATTTTGGACAGTGGAGGCTTATCCAGAAAATCCTTTTGGTTTCAACCCTTGTTAGTTCTCAATTCTCTTACATACTCTAGTAGACAGAGTATAAGATTCATATCAAATCCTTTTTTGATGACTGAGGATATTAAAGACCCCAAGTCTGTCATTCTGGACATCAATTCTTATGACTCTTCATTGTTGATCTCAAGCCCAAGATATGTACTAAAAGTTATTGTCCAAAGCCCTGAGGTGAGATTGTTTTCTTCTCTTTTGCCTTCTTGTATTTTCTTTTCTAACATCTTTATTGGAGTATAATTGCTTTACAATGGTGTGTTAGTTTCTGCTTTATAACATAGTGAATTAGCTATACATATACATATATCCCCATATCTCCTCCTTCTTGCATCTCCCTCCCACTCTCCCTATCCCACCCCTCTAGGTGATCACAAAACACCAAGCTGATCTCCCTGTGCTATGTGGCTGCTTCCCGCTAGCTATCTATTTTACATTTGGTAGTGTATATATGTTCATGCCACTCCCTCACTTCGTTCCAGCTTACCCTTCCCCCTCCCTGTGTCCTCAAGTCCATTCTCTAGGTCTGCATCTTTATTCCTGTCCTGCCCCTAGGTTCTTCAGAACCATTTATTTTTAAGATTCCGTATATATGTGTTAGCATACGGTATTTGTTTTTCTCTTCCTGACTTACTTCACTCTGTATGACAGTCTCTAGGTCCATTCACCTCACTAAAAATAACTCAATTTCGTTTCTTCTTATGGCCGAGTGATATTCCATTGTATATATGTGCCACTTCTTCTTTATCCATTCATCTGTCGATGGACACTTAGGTTGCTTCCATGTCCTGGCTATTGTAAATAGAACTGCAATGAATATTGTGGTACATGAATCTTTTTGAATTATGGTTTTCTCAGGGTATATGCCCAGTAGTGGGATTGCTGGGTCATATGGTAGCTCTATTTTACTTTTTAAAGGAACCTCCATACTGATGTCTGTAGTGGCTGTATCAGTTTACATTCCCACCAAGAGTGCAAGGGGGTTCCCTTTTCTCCACACCCTCTCCAGCATTTATGGTTTATAGATTTATTGATGATGGCCATTCTGACTGGTGTGAGATGATATCTCATTGTAGTTTTGATTTGCATTTCTCTAATGACTAGTGACGTTGAGCATTCTTTCATGTATTTGTTGGCAATCTGTATATCTTCTTCGGAGAAATGTCTATTTAGGTCTTCTGCCTATTTTTGGATTGGGTTGTTTGTTTTTTGATATTGAGCTGCATGAACTGCTTGTATATTTTGGAGATTAATCCTTTGTCTGATACTTCATTTGCAAATATTTTCTCCCATTCTGAGGGTTGTCTTTTCATCTTGTTTATGGTTTCCTTTGCTGTGCAAAAGCTTTTAAGTTTCCTTAGGTCCCATTTGTTTATTTTTATTTCCTTTTCTGTAGGAGGTGGGTCAAAAAGGAACTTGCTGTGATTTATGTCATAGAGTGTTCTGCCTATGGTTTCCTCTAACACCTTTATAGTGTCTGCCCTTACATAAAGGTCTTTAATCCATTTTGAGTTTATTTTTGTGTGTGGTGTCAGGGAGTGTTCTAATTTCATTCTTTTACATGTGGCTGTCCAGTTTTCCTTGCACCACTTATTGAAGAGGCTGTCTTTTCTCCATTGTATATTCTTGCCCCCTTAATCAAAGATAAGGTGACCATGTGTGTGGGGGTTTATCTCTGGGCTTTCTATCCTGTTCCATTGATCTATGTTTCTGTTTTTGTGCCAGTACCATACTGTCTTGATTACTGTAGCTTCCTAGTATAGTCTGAAGCCAGGGAGCCTGATTCCTCCAGCTCCTTTTTTCTTTCTCAACATTGCTTTGGCTATTCGGGGTCTTTTGTGTTTCCATACAGATTGTGAATTTTTTTGTTCTAGTTCTGTGAAAAATGCCATTGGTAGTTTGATAGGGATTGCAATGAATCTGTAGATTGCTTTGGGTAGTATAGTCATTTTCATAATGTTGATTCTTCCAGTCCAAGAACATGGTATATCTCTCCATCTGTTGGTATCATCTTTAATTTCTTTCATCAGTGTCTTATAGTTTTCTGCATACAGGTCTTTTGTCTGCTTAGGTGGGTTTATTCCTAGGTATTTTATTCTTTTTGTTGCAGTGGTAAAGGGGAGTGTTTCCTTAATTTCTCTTTCAGATTTTCATCATTAGTGTATAGGAATGCAAGAGATTTCTGTGCATTAATTTTGTATCCTGCTACTTTACCAAATTCATTGATTAGCTCTACTAGTTTTCTGGTGGCATCTTTAGGATTTTGTATGTATAGTATCATGTCATCTGCAAACAGTGACAGTTTTACTTCTTCTTTTCCGATTTGGATTCCTTTTATTTCTTTTTCTTCTCTGATTGCTGTGGCTAAAACTTCCAAAACTATGTTGAATAATAGTGGTGAGAGTGGGCAACCTTGTCTTGTTCCTGATCTTAGTGGAAATGGTTTCAGGTTTTCACCATTGTGAATGATGTTTGCTGTGGGTTTGTCATATATGGCCTTTATTATGCTGAGGTAAGTTCCGTCTATGCCTACTTTCTGGAGGGTTTTTATCATAAATGGGTGTTGAATTTTGTCAAAAGCTTTTTCTGCATCTATTGAGATGATCATATGGTTTTTCTCCTTCAATTTGTTAATGTGGTGTATCACGCTGATTGATTTGTGTATATTGAAGAATCCTTGCATCTCTGGGATAAACCCCACTTGATCAATGTGTATGATCCTTTTAATGTGCTGCTGGATTCTGTTTGCTAGTATTTTATTAAGGATTTTTGCATCTATGTTCATCAGTGATATTGGCCTGTAGTTTTCTTTTTTTGTGAAATCTTTCTCTGGTTTTGGTATCAGGGTGATGGTGGCCTTTTAGAATGAGTTTGGGAGTGTTCCTCCCTCTGCTATATTTTGGATGAGTTTGAGAAGGATAGGTGTTAGCTCTTCTCTAAATGTTTGATAGAATTCGCCTGTGAAGCCATCTGGTCCTGGGCTTTTGTTTGTTGGAAGATTTTTAATCACAGTTTCAATTTCAGTGCTTGTGATTGGCCTGTTCATATTTTCTATTTCTTCCTGGTTCAGTCTCGGAAGGTTGTGCTTTCCTAAGAATTTGTCCATTTCTTCCAAGTTGTCCATTTTATTGGCATATAGTTGCTTGTAGTAATCTCTCATGATTCTTTGTATTTCTGCAGTGTCAGTTGTTACTTTACCTTTTTCATTTCTAATTCTATTGATTTGAGTCTTCTCCCTTTTTTTCTGGATGCGTCTGGCTAATGCTTTATCAATTTTGTTTATCTTCTCAAAGTACCAGCTTTTAGTTTTATTGATCTTTGCTATTGTTTCCTTCATTTCTTTTTCATTTATTTCTGATCTGATCTTTATGATTTCTTCCCTTCTGCTAACTTAGGGGGTTTTTTTGTTCTTCTTTCTCTTATTGCTTTAGGTGTAAGGTTAGGTTGTTTATTTGAGATTTTTTCTTGTTTCTTGAGGTAGGATGGTATTGCTATAAACTTCCCTCTTAGAACTGCTTTTGCTGCATCCCATAGGTTTTGGGTCATCATGTTTTCATTGTCATTTGTTTCTAGGTATTTTTTTAATTTCCTCTTTGGTTTCTTCAGTGATCTCTTGGTTATTTAGTACTGTATTGCTTAGCCTCCATGTGTTTGTATTTTTTACAGGTTTTTTTTCCTGTAACTGATATCTAGTCTCATAGCTCTGTGGTCAGAAAAGATGCTTGATATGATTTCAATTTTCTTAAATTTACCAAGGCTTGATTTGTGACCCAAGATATGATCTATCCTGGAGAATGTTCCATGAGCACTTGAGAAGAAAGTTTATTCTGTTGTTTTTGGATGGAATGTCCTATAAATATCAAGTCCATCTTGTTTAATGTATCATTTAAAGCTTGTGTTTCCTTATTTATTTTCATTTTGAATGATCTGTCCATTGGTGAAAGTGGGGTGTTAAAGTCCCCTACTATGAATGTGTTACTGTCGATTTCCCCTTTTATGGCTGTTAGTATTTGCCTTATGTATTGAGGTGCTCCTATGCTGGGTGCATAAATATTTACAATTGTTATATCTTCTTCTTGGATCGATCCCTTGATCATTATGTAGTGTCCTTCTTTGTCTCTTTTAATAGTCCTTATTTTAAAGTCTATTTTATCTGATATGAGAATTGCTACTCCAGCTTTCTTTTGGTTTCCATTTGCATGGAATATCTTTTTCCATCCCCACACTTTCAGTCTGTATGTGTCTCTAGGTCTGAAGTGGGTCTCTTGTAGACAGCATATATAAGGGTCTTGTTTTTGTATCCATTCAGCCAATCTGTGTCTTTTGGTGGGAGCATTTAGTCCATTTACATTTAAGGTAATTATCGATATGTATGTTCCTATTCCCATTTTCTAAATTGTTTTGGGTTCGTTATTATAGGTCTTTTCCTTCTCTTGTGTTTCTTGCCTAGAGAAGATCCTTTAGCATTTGTTGTAAAGCTGGTTTCATGGTGCTGAATTCTCTTAACTTTTGCTTGTCTGTAAAGGTTTTAATTTCTCCATCGAATGTGAATGAGATCCTTGCTGGGTAGAGTAATCTTGGTTGTAGGTTTTTCTCTTTCATCACTTTAAATATGTCCTGCCAGTCCCTTCTTGCTTGCAGAGTTTTTGCTGAAAGATCAGCTGTTTACCTTATGGGGATTCCCTCATATTTTATTTGTTGCTTTTCCCTTGCTGCTTTTAATATTTTTCCTTTGTATTTAATTTTTGATAGTTTGATTAATATGTGTCTTGGCATGTTTCTCCTTGGATTTATCCTGTGTGGGACTCTCTGTGCTTCCTGGACTTGATTATTTCCTTTCCCATATTAGGGAAATTTTCAACTATAATCTCCTGAAATATTTTCTCAGTCCTTTTTTTTTCTCTTCTTCTTCTGGGACCCCTATAATTCGAACGTTGGTGCGTTCAATGTTGTCCCAGAGGTCTCTGAGACTGTCCTCAGTTCTTTTCATTCTTTTTTCTCTATTCTGCTCTGTGGCAGTTATTTTCACTATTTTATCTTCCAGATCACTTATCTGTTCTTCTTCCTCAATTATTCTACTCTTCATTCCTTCTAGAGAATTTTAAATTTCATTTATTGTGTTGTTCATCATTGTTCATTTGCTCTTTAGTTCTTCTAGGTCCTTGTTAAACGTTTCTTGTATTTTCTACATTCTATTTCCAAGATTTTGGATCATCTTTATTATCATTACTCTGATTTTTTTTTCAGGTAGACTGCCTTTTTCCTCTTCATTTGTTTGGTCTGTTGGGTGTTTACCTTGCTCTATCATCTGCTATGTATTTCTCTGTCTTCTCATTTTGGTTACCTTAGTGTGTTGGGGTCTCCATTTCGCAGGGTGCAGGTATGTAGTCCCATTGTTTTTGTTGTCTGCTCCCAGTGGGTAATGTTGGTTCAGTGGGTTGTGTAGGCTTCCTGGTGGAGGGGACTGGTGCCTGTTTTCTGGTGGATGAGGCTGTGTCTTGTATTTCTGCTGGGCAGGCCCGTGTCTGGTGGTGTGTTTTGGGGTGTCTTTGACCTTATTTGATTTTAGGCAGCGTCTCTACTAAGGGGTGGGGTTGTATGCCTGTCTTGCTAGTTGTTTGGCATAGGGTGACCAGCACTGTAGCTTGCTAGTCATTGAGTGGAGCTGGGTCTTAGCGTTGAGATGGAGATCTCTGGGAGAGCTTTTGCCATTTGATATTACATGGGGCCGGGAGGTCTCTGGTGGACCATTGTCCTGAACTCAGCTCTCCCACCTCAGAGGCTCAGGCCTGACACCCAGCCGGATCACCAAGACCCTGTCAGCTACACAGCTCAGAATAAAAAGGAGGAAAAAAAGAAATAAAATAAAATAAATAAAGTTATTAAAATAAAAAAAAATCAAAAATTAAAAAGTGATTAAAAAAATTTTTTTTAAAGAAAGAAGAGAGCAATGAAACCAAAAAACAAATCCACCAATGGTAACAAGTGCTAAAAACGATCCAAAAAAAAAAGGACAGACAGAACCCAGAACCCTAGGACAAATGGCAGAAGCAAAGCTTTGTCTTTCATTCCACTCTTCTTTGCTTTTGTCTGGCTAATATTCCCATACTCTATGTTTGTTCTGCTTTCTGGTCCTGATGTAGATTCCTGTAGTCTCTCCCTCTTCCTCTTCTTTTTTTACCCTTTCAGAAGAGAGTGGTGTGTGTGGTGAGTCTGGCCTCTAGCCACTGGGCCTGACACTGACGCTCCGACTCCCGCTGCCGCTCCCGCTCCCTGCCTTCTTGTTTTAATGACAGAGGGAAAGAGGGAACTAGATAGCTTTAGAGTTACTGGGGCTGTGATTCAGCAAGGTTTGATTAACTGAAGTTGCACTATTTCAGAGAAATGCACTATTTTGACAACTCCGGCTCAGTGATTCTGAGTAATGGTGAAAGGAAACACGAGTTTGTGTTTAGTGAGACTCTGGGAATGGTTTGGAAGGACTCTGGGAATGTGGTTTTCTGCAAAATTTGACAGCTTCCTGCCCACCCTCTCCTTTTCTCAGTGGTTTTAATCAGTGTTCAGAGAATCCCACGAAATCCGTTTGCATCACGGTTCTAGATATATAGATTTGCGTCTTCCCCAAAGAAGGGCTCAGATGGGTCCCAATGGAGGTTTCTGGGATGGAGAGGTACTGCTGGCAGGCTCCAGAGGAACTCAGCTTTCCCAGGCCATTGAATGGCTTTCTTCCCCATCACTCTTCTCTGGGAATTTTTTCCAATCACAACCTGATACTCCATGAAGGACTCTGTGAAGAAATAAATCAGAGATGCTCCTTGGTTGCAGAAAAAAATATTGGCCTTTTCACTCTAATTCCTGGTTTCCAAAGATATCCCTTTGCCAAGGATAACAACATCTACCCACAAGTAGTTCCATTAACGGGGAGGGACAGGTCAGCAAGAATCCTAGTGTCTCTCATGGCGAACTTGCCAAGAGAGGAATATGATTCAGGGTGCAAGGAGAGGGAAACCAAGTACTGTAGGTTGTGACCAGTGAGAACCTCTCCACCGTCTCAGAGCGCAAAGTCTTATCATTGTTTGTTTTCTAATGAATTGATGGACTCCTCTGCCAACTGCTCTACCAGCAGGAAATTCGTATCCCCCTTGAGGTCCTATCTGACTCCTCCACCTTCACCACATTGTCCTGGAACCTGGTGATTTATGCAGTGCAAAGGTCAGTCATGCTTTCTCCCCTAATCAGAGGAAGCAGTGGCAATTGAGGGATTCACCACTGCTATTTCCTTTAAACAGAGCAGCCATTTAAGACTGGTCTTGGCCCCTCTCTTACTGAAGAAGAGGATTAAGGAAAAGCACAAATGAAATCCCTGGCATGGTACCCTGCTACAATATGTCCCAGCTGGCTCCACAGCTGACCAGGGCACCCTTAGCTTCCGGGGTTCCTTTCACTCATTCAACCAAAACAACCCATGTCAAAATAAGCTTCTCCTCCACATGGACCAAGCTGTGGCTCCTTTGTTCAGACCCTCCCTGCACACATCTGTCAGAGAAGGTCAAGTCCCATGGCTGCTCTGAGTCTGTTTTCTTTTCTACAAAAAGAGGATGGCAGTGTGCTTGGGCTTGTTGTGGGGAAGGAATGAGGTGACTGATGCCTGTGAAGCTCGGGGTGGGTGCTGGTGCGTAGTGAGCTTGCAATGGTACTAGACTTCTCCTTCCCTCCTGCTGTTTCTCCCCTTCTTTCTCTCTCTCAATAAGAAATAGAAGAGCACATGCAGCTAGGATTACTGAGGAAACCCTTTTATGTTTAACCAGAACCTTTGCCTAATTACAGGAGAGCAGCATGTTCAAGTGAAATGCTGAATGGGATCCAGACAAAGTTCTTGTTTCCGTCTTCAGAATCCAGGTACGAAACTCCCAAGGGAATCGCGTCCCTGGGACACGTGATGAAAAGTCAGATGGTTTCTGGACTGTAGTGCAAAACAGTTGTTGTTTAATTTCCTGGAAGAGGATTTGCAATCTCCCACAGCCCTGCCAACAGTGGATATTATCAAGGTTTTGGATATTTGCCATTCCAGCCTGTGAAAAATGGCATCTCAGTATAATTTAGCTTGGTTGTGTTTTTTTTAATTATGAGTAGAGCTGAGCATCTTTTCTATATTTAAAAGCTGCTTGTATTTCACTATCTGTGAACTGTTGGTTTATGTCATTTGCTTGCTTCTTATTGGGTGGTTGATCCTTTACTTACTGATGTCTTGAAGTCTCTATATATGAGAGCAATTATACCTGTGTAATGTAAGTTGCAATTTCCACCCCCAGTTTGTTTGTCTTTTTGACTTTGTTTATAGTGTTTTTGATTTTTATATAGTCAAATGTATCATTTCCTTTATAACTTCTGGATCCTGGGTCTAAAGTAGAAAAGTGTTCTTTATCCTGAGGTTATAAAAAGAATTCTCCAATGATTTCTTCTTCTATTATAGCAGTTTCCTTCTTTGTATTTAAATCTTTCAGATCTTCCAAGTTTTAATAAAACCCAGAAGTCAGGGTTTTTTGTTAAACATTCAAATTATTAATATTGGCAACTCATTCATGTAACATGCATGCACATTATATTGGCCTAACAAAACACACACCTGGGCTAGATTTGATCTCTCGACCCTGATTTGCAACCTCTGGTTTAAGACCTGTCATCCTGTGTGAAAACATTACATAATTGGGCAACTACAGGTGTGTTGTTTCTAAATCACATCTTCATTCTTACAGTTTCTTTCCCATCATTCCCCAGTTTGTCCTGAAGCCTTTGCTCTCTGTCTACCAGTGCCTTTGGCTTGGAAAGGGCTGTCTCCTGGCCAGTCCTTCAGTACTGAGCTTTGAGAGCCCCTGAAAGTTTTGCCAGCTGCAAGGTGGGGCTGATCTGATTAGCCATCACTGGGAATTGTCTCCTTGACACAGTGGAGCCACTGTACTGCCTTTGGCTATACTTAATTGGTATTGTACCGAAAGAGGTTAAGAACTTTATCCCTGGTGTTACTTACATGGGCAGTGAATTCAAATTTGGATTACCTGCTATTTAAAAAATGCAGTTCATGTCTTTCCTCCTAAGTGCTTTGAAATCACTGGGTGAATGGTGCTACTTGAATCTGAAGTTTAATACCCTGGCCAGGAACTAAACCTTGAGCTCTGTTTGCTTTGCTCTCTTCAGGGAAGCCCTGTGCTTTACAGTCTGTGCTTTCCTCATGGCCACTCAGAGTCACCTTCCTGTTGTAAACACTTATAAGCAGAGAATCAGGGTGGGAAGACAAGGGTTGGTTGGCCAGACTGTTAAATTATGAAACAAGCAGAGATGTGCAAACTAATTGTTGGCAAACGCTTTCCCAAGTGATCCTTTCTTCATCTGCATCAAGAAAACTCTTGCCTAAGAACCTTGACTCGTGTGCAGTGTAGTAGGTACTTGGAGGGAAAAGCAAGGTGAGAGAGGGCTTTTCTCCCAGCCTGACTACAGAGCCGTGGAACTCAAAATTGAGCCCTAAGAGATAGGTGGCCTGGGGAGACGGGGACAGGGCAAAATCCTGAGTGGACCTGCATTGTTTTCCGTCCATTGCACAAGCTCGTGAACCCCCCTGTGCAGCCTTTCTAGAATCTCCAAGGTATACTCACAGTCTTCTGCCTCCCTCGTTGGTTTGGGAGCTCAATGAGTACAGAGATGGTGCTTTCCAGATGCATGTCCAGCTCCACTCACAATTCCTGGGACAGGGTGGGTGCTTGGGGAAGGTTTGCTGGGTGAATGAAACCTTGTGCTGATGCATCCATTTATCTGGCAGTTCCTGGCACTGCCAGGGGCACCAGGCCAGTCAACAGGCTTGTCAATCAACCAATCTGCAGACCTTCGCTGAGCTATTACGGAAATGTCCAGGGACTTGGGAGAAAGAAGTCTAGCTTTGGGGTCAGGAAATCTGGGTCTGAATTTTGACTCTGCCCTGAACCCACTGGGTGGCCTCAGGCAGCTTGACCCCAGCTTCTCTGAACCTCAGTTTAGTCGTGTGTAATGTGAGGATATTGGACCACAGCTGTCCACGGACTCTTCAGCTCTGCTGTTCTAGGAGTCTGTTGGGTCAGAGGTTATAGAGAGGGACACCTGTCAGCACTGGCAGACATGGGCTGGGCCCCCCCAAGTGCCAGAGGCTTTATGCATTGACATAAGTGCTTTCATTTCAGTTTTCAAGACATGTCTAGGAGGCGCATCTTGTTGTCTCCATTTTACAGATGAGCAGTCGAAGGCTTAGGAAGATTAAGTGCTAAGACTACACAACCGGTTTCTCCAGTGGCCTGGACTCAGTAGGGCCCCTTCAGGAAAGCACATTGTTTTTCTCCTGCCAGTGCCTTTGATCTCACTTCTCTGGCACTTGGTGACGCCCATAGTTTCCAGTCCTTTTCAGCCATGAAGGAGGAAGAGGACGAGGGGAAGGGGGAAAGGGTGGAGGGGAAGAGAGAGGAGGAGGAAGGAAGAGGTCTCATCTTGAGTTATTTGAACGTTGAATCCAATTTGAATTGAAAACTGTAATTTGACATTCAGGTTAAAACGTTATCCCTCCCATCAGCTCCACCTGGTCTGGCCCTCAGTGAGCAGCGGTGGGAGGAGGACCACCCTCTGCCCTTCATTCTCCTTGTTCCACTTCTCAGCTGTCCCGCTGCCCCCGCCCTTGACTTCCTCCTTTCAGGCTGCTTAGGGTCGGGCTGGGGAGGAAGGACGGGGCAGAGGCTTTCTCGTGCAGCTGGTGCTCCTTGCCCGTCTTGCTTAGTTGTCCAGGCACCTGTGTCAGAGCATGTTCCCAAAGTCAGCTCTGCCGTGGAGCCCCTGGCGTGTCCTCTGAGTGCCTCTGCGCTGCCCCACCCTTAATGTGGACTGTGCCCCTCACCGCAGCTGGCCTCCTTGGTGTCTGTTCCCCTCCTCCTGTCCCTTCTCTCACAGCCTTCTTCAGCTGGGTCCTTTCAAGACAGTTCAAGCCCAGTTCACCAGGGTTCTCTGTCCCATGGATAGAGTGCATCCGTGCCCAGCTGAAAGGTCAATGAGCAGCTAACCCCACTGCTGACCCCCATCCCCTTGCCCTGCCATCATGGCAGCTCCAGCCCACGGGCAGCCCTGGTCATCTCACGTACACTTTCAAACTGCTGGAGGCACGCTGAGTTCCCAAGAACTTTCTCACTTCTGTCTACTCCATTTATAACAGGGAGCTGTCTTCCTAAGTTTCTGGAGCTCAGCACAGTTAAGGAGTGAGGAGCTTCCTGTGGAAAGCACCGCCTTTCTCCGTCCCCTCCTGTACTTCCACAGATGTCCTTAGGAGGGTCTGCCCCTCAGAGAAGCCCCAGCCTCCTCTGCCACAACCAGAGCTAGCTTTGTTGTCTGCCAGTAAGTGTTGCTGGGATGTGTCAAGCCACCCTCCAGAACGTGGGCTGTTTGCCACCCATTAGCTTTCATTTAAGGCTTCAGCCAAGATTTGGGTGCAACAACAAAGCCCCTTCCATAGCCTCTTAAACCTTTACAGTGTACATCTGCCTTATTTTAGCTTTATTAAAGGCAACATGGAAGTGCCCATGGAGGGGCATCTCGTCTCCTGCCTGGAAGCTGCGAACAGTTTCACCCGCTGTCTCTCTACCCATGGTGGTCTCACAGTGCTGGGGATAAACAGCTTGTCCCTTCTAGCTGTGCTGGATTAATGCTGGCTAAAGCCCGAAGCGGGAAGCCACGTGGCGGGCTGCTGCTTCCTGGAGCTAGGAGGTCAGCAGTCACGGTCCCAGCTCTTTGCCGCATTTAATGACTGCGGGAGCAGCAGCGGGGAGACGGAGTGTACCCGTTGGCTTCTGCTTGCCCCAGGAGGAGGCTGGAGGATTGTGCAAGCCCTGCATCTTGATGTATTGAACAATGAGACCATCCACTGAGTACAGAAGCCCAGGAGAGGCCTGGCCTCCGTGCTTTTCAAATTTTATTTTTGTTTCAGAAACCATTGTTCCAACAAACTCCCACCTGGAACTTTATTGTGTTAAAAACATTTTTTTATGGCCGAAGTGGAGCTGGGGCTGGGTGCTGACTAACCCCCTCGTTCTGCTTCTTCTCTTTATGACTCTGATGGGGCTTAAGAGCAGAGATTAAAAAGCCAGGTGTCAAAAGAATGAATTTGGATGAAGAGAGAACTTACAGGCTTCGACCTTAAGTAGAATCTACCAAGATGAATGTGAGAGGTGAAGATTTGTACATACAGGTACCTGGTTGAGAGGGGAGGCTTAGCAGTAGCTGGTGAAAGCCTAACTTTGGGATTTTTCAATAAGTGCGAGGCTTAGAGTGTAATGTGACTGTCAAAAGCGTTGACAAGCCCGGATTCGTGAATGTGGTTTAAGACAGGGCAAGCCAGCATAGGCCCATCTTGCTAAAGACCCTTACAGAGTTTCTTCTGTAGAAATTGCCACTCTCATGTCCTGTGGGCCACCCTCTCATTTTTGTTGATGGATCAGAGGAGGGTATTTGAACTAATCTGTAGGCTGGCCAGCAGCTGGTAGGGCGACCTGCTGCTAAAACTTGGCATGACTGGGTGGGTGGTGATTAAGTGGAAATATCAAGATGTCTCCCTGTGGAAGGTTTGAATTTAAGTCATAGAGAATATTTGGGGAAAAGACCACAAACCACACACTCACAGGGGAGGCAGGCAGGAGAAGCCAGAGGCATGATGAACATGAGGAGGTATTAGCCAGGGGTATGCAGATGCTAGAAAGACGTGAGGAGTGGAGGGCAAGGCACCTGGTGGGCGGGATCTGGGGCAGCAGAGGTGGAGACAGGCAGGAACCAGGGCCCCTGAGGAGCTGCTGAGGTGTCCCTGCTGTTAGAGCTGCACTGGATCCTGAATTACCCTGTGGTTTCAAAGCATGTTCCGGTGCTAATCCATTTCAAGGTTTCCGTGAGACCCAAGTTCTTGCTTCCTTATCTCCATGTTTATCTTCCCAGTAAACCTTATTGGAGCTGAGGAGAGCCCTGCTGTCCTGTGAGGCAATTCGTACTCAACCAAAAGAGCCCAACTCACTCTGAACCACTAACGTCCTGAACATACTGAATGTTTACCCCATTCCTCTCCATATTTGTCAGGCTTGTGGCTGGCTCCTGGTACTTGAGTTTTCATAGGATATTGATGAGCCGGACTATGTTCTGAGGAGGGGTCCTAGAAATTATGCTGTTTGGTGAAGAGAGGACTTTGGGACAGAGATAAGAAAAAGATAAATGTTTAGCCTTCAGTTCTGTCTTCAGATGCCTGAAGGGTCCACATGTAGAGAAGGGATTGTATTTATGGGGGTGGGGGTTGCCTCTAAAGGGCAGATATGGGACTGAAGAATGGAATTTTTGCGGAGGCCATTTCAGCTCTCTAATTCCAACGCTCTTCAACACTAGATGGTGCTACGTCTTCAAGTGGTGAGCTCCCCATCAAAGAGGGCAAGCAAACACAGGTGGGCTGCTCCATCTGGAATGCTCCAGAAATCACTATTTGAAGTTCTAAGAACTGATGCAACTTCTATACTTTGAGAGTTTATTTTGGAAATGTTGACCTAAGTATTCTGCACCTGTTTTAGTTCTTATTTTATATTTTAAAAATAATTTTCTTATTACCAAATCAATATATGCTTCTAGAAAAATTAGAAATTACAAGTAATCCAGAAGATTTCTGCATTTGATAGGGCAACAACAAGGGAATGCCTAAGAGCCCTCATAAGCCCGTGATGCTTGGATTCTTTATTTCTGCACTTTTTAATCGGAAACTGAGGTCTGGTCCTGCTGACCTGCCTAAAGGGAGGGACTGGAACTGGTTGACTGTTGCTTTTTAAAACTGATTTTGGAAGCAGGCAAAACCAAATCTATTTTCAGAGAGGCAAATGCCAGCACAATTTATATCAAAGCCCCCATCTGCTCAACTGAAAGGCGGTGGTGTGGACCAAGTGTTTTGTGAGCTGGCAACACACTTGCTTATTGAAGGGTCTTAGCTCCACCAGGACTGCCCAGTTAGGTCCCTGAATCTAATCGGGATCTTTGTATTAACTCCTTGCCGTTGTGACCACCACTGACAAGTTGTATTTCCCCTTGACTGGAAGGTAGATCACTGCTTTTCCAAAAGTCTCAAATCCAGTTGAGACATTTAAGCTATCACATGCACAAATAAAATCTGCATTAGAAAAGAGTTGTCAAAAATACATTAAGATGTTAAAGTAAGTAATGCTAGCTGCTATAACAAGTAAAACTTAAAATTTCAAGGGCTTAATACAATGAAGGGATGTTTCTCACACTTGCCATGGTTTCAGTTGGATCAGCACGGGGCTCTGCTCCATTTAAACATTCAGGGACCCAGGCTTCTTTCAGCTCGGGGCTCTTCTCTCAGCCGGGGCCTCTATGCCCTCTAACCACTGTTGACATTATGGACCATTCTCCCTGTGGCAGTCCAGGAGAACTTTAGCGTCTGGCCAATAGGCAAGAGAAGAGAAGGCATGAAGTGTTATGCAGGAAGTTTAGGTGCCAGGCCTGGAAACGGTGTGGGTCACTTTGCCCACACTCCGTTGGGCAAACTACACTCATCACATGGCCTCCCTTGATGATAGGGAACTAAGAAATATGCCAAAGAAGAGAGGATGGCATGGACATTAGTCAATAGCAGTCTCTCACATGAGAAACAGAAGAGGCGACTTTCCATGTCTAAAGAGATGGGTGCTACAAATTTGTCAGTGACGTTGGAACCAGGCATCTGATTTTATGCATGGAAAGTGACCCGTGGCTACTGGTGATATGGACATCAAAGAGAGTAAGGCATCTTGGTTCCTGAAGGGGAGAAGTATGTTGGGGGTCATCTCTGTGCAGCTTGGTGGTGGAGAAATGAAGCATTTTTCAGAGAAGAATTAATATGTCAGAGTGGCCAATGTTTTGCTGTTGATAATTACAAAAAGAAGGAATTAAGAACCTGGAGAGAAAGAAGTGAGGAGTTTCACAGTGTAGCCTCGGGAAGAAGGAAGCTGAGTTCGCATCAGAAGCATGGAATCCAGA
Source organism: Leucopleurus acutus (assembly GCF_964270905.1). Lineage (NCBI taxonomy): Eukaryota > Metazoa > Chordata > Mammalia > Artiodactyla > Delphinidae > Leucopleurus > Leucopleurus acutus. The sequence continues at coordinate 72,835,440 of NC_139151.1, forward strand.
ACTGAGTGAGCATCTACCTTCCCAGACTCTACATAAGGTTCCCATGGATGGGTGCACAGTAGTTTACCCCCAGGTTTGGAACATATTTCTTCTTTAGCTCCTGTAGAAGGCCAATACTGTTTGAGCAGGTCTTGAGGTATTTTCCTACCTCGGGCAAATTACTCTAGACTGGTTGGTGGGAGCCAGCACTTTGGCTTTGTTATAGATGAGCCTTCAAATATCAAAATATGTTCATTGACATGGGTGTATCAATCACCATTTGAACCTCTCATACTTGTATAGTCAGAAGAAACACGGGAAAGAAGCAAGAGGCTATGGGGGACTTTTGCCAAGTTTCTTCTCAGAAAAGTTGAAAAGGTTCTTCATGTTTCCCAAATCTGTCTTGAGTCGTTATATTGGTCCCCAGCTCTCCTAAATCTTGATAGCACCAATCTGTTGGTGGTGGAATGAGGTAGGTGTACAGAAGGGGCAGCAAGGGTATTCTAGATCATGTGATCTGTCACAAAGAAGACAGTGACCACTCACGAGATGAAGCTACTACCATCACCAACTCTCATTTAAATGGAATGTCCGAGGTTCGTAAGTTCTGGTTACTTGAGGCTAACTAACCAGAAAAATCTTATGTTTCCAATCCTTGCAAACTTGTCAAAATCTACTTTCTTTTCCAAACATATGTGGTAAATATAATAGAATCTTTGCCTGATGGCTGAGGATTTCACAGTATCTTTATTCAGCCTTCTAAATATTTATTCTTATCAGGTTGGCCCTGTGTACAAAATGCTAATTACACAGAATTTGCTTTAACCTCACCCTACACTCTGCCTCTTGTCTCTCTTTTCCATCCCTTCCCTCTCTCCCCTTTGCGCTTTCATTTTCCAGCAAAATTAACTCTGGGAAATATTGGGGACATAAATATTGGAGACATAAAGGAGAACAGTCCTTTATACTTTAGAGTGAATTCCTTCTTTAGTCAGTTAAAACTCACAAATAGGTCATATACCAAATGTCTGTTTGTGAGTTCTGGTGTTTCATCAAATCTCAAATGCCATTGGTTATAAAATTCACTGTGGTTTTATGTACCACTCAGGGAAAAAAGTCACTGCCAATTAAACTATGACACAACGCATTCTCATCACTTAGAATTTTTCTACTTATCAAAAGAGTTCTCTTCTACTTAATTAGGCATGGCTTTCTATCATATCACTGGTACATGCATAAAAAGGACAAGCAAAATAAATCGAGTAAGGTATTGCTAAAATGTCTCTAATTAGAGCTTGAGATTTCTGAATCAATTTTTGAGTCATTGATATGGGTGTTTTCTCACATAATACCATTTTCTGTTAATGCCAGTGTAAGCACTGGTGATTTAGTAATTCTGAAACGAATTCTTAAAGGAATGAAAAGCCATTGGTGCTAGGCCCTCAGCAGGCTTGCAGTTATATAAAGTGAGCCTACTTCAGGCTTCTGCTTCACTCGACTTCTGACTAACCACTTCCCCATCACTCATCTTATAACCATTGCTCCTTGGGGCTAAAAGAGTCCTTCTCTGCAGCATCGTTGTGCTTTAATGTGCAGCAAGCCCCCGTACATGGATTATCTCATCGATCCTTTGAACAACCCTATGAGATAGGTATTGTTATCACCCCAGTTTACAGATGAAGAAACTGAGGCTTTCAAAGGTTAAGTAATTTGTCTGAGACACAGTATGTGGTGGGTCAGGGTCTGAACCTCATTTGTCTGCTTGCTTGTGCCCTCTGTGCTGTGTTAGTGTTGTTGATATTATTATTATCACTCTCCCCACGGTCATCTCAGCCATGAAGTGTAGAAATCAGGGGGCTAGAGGAAGCACAGGTCTGGATTCAGGCAGACCTGAACTCAAACCCTGTCTCCAGCCCTTATCAACTGTGTGATCCTAGAGAAATTATGCATTTTTTTCTGAGCCTCTTTTCCCAGATATACAAGTGACAGTGATAATACTGACCTCACAGAGACGTTGTGAGGTTTAGGTGGGATGATCTATGTAACGGGCCCAACAGGCCACCATGTTTACTTCCTGCCCCCTGAGATGTGCTCATTCACATCTTTGGCCCTTAATCATTCACACAGTACATGATCAAGAAATATGTTTTTGTGAATGAATGCCGTGATGGATGTAATTTCCTAGGTAACTGAGGATTAATTAGAAATTCTCTTTTGTTCCAGCCCTTGTTAAAAATCCTTAGAAAATGTCAGAATCCATTTTTCTTACATGCGGTGACCACGATTTAATCTTTGATTCATTTTGAACATCATTCCTCGTTACCCAGGCCTGCAGGTGTAGCCAAGAATGATATAGAATATTGAAAATAACATGCAAATTGGTTTAAAAATTAATTCCAAATGCGAACTTTAAAAAGAGTAATTTACCTTTTTGCTCAGAGTTTCAGCTAAATGCCCATATAGTTGAAGTTACATAATTGAAGGCAAGATATTGGAAGCATTCTGGCTTCATATGCAATTTATACTCAAGTATTTTTACAATCATTTACTTTAAAAAATTCATTCAGAGCCTACTATGTGCCAGGCCAGGGGCTGATATACAAGACAGATGAAGCTACTGTCTAGGGGGAAGGCAGACAATTGGTGGGGGAAGTCCTGGGAGCTATGAGAATCCATGTCAGGAATTCCTACCAAGTCTGGGTTTGGTGCCTGGCGAGGGTGAAGGTGGTGATGGTCAGACAGGGAAGGCATTCTGGGGGAAATGATGCTTAAGCCAGGAAATGCAGGATGAGCTAGAGTCGGATAAAGGGAAAGGTTTTCTATGTAAGAGATGCAGCCTATGCAAGAGCACCCCCAGTGTTGTCCAAGGTGCTGGGGTCAGTGCGGTTGGAACAGAGTAGGGGTCCCAGGGGGATTGGAGAGGCAGGAGGGGAAGGGGCCAGGTCATGCTCTTAATTGATTATCTAAGGGAGGCTTATGTGGCTCCAGTATTCACCTTGCATTCTTTCATTGTCCATCTGTTAGGCACCACGAGTGCTGGAGGCACTGTGTCAGGCCCTGGGTAGCACCGTCAGCAGGTGATAGCCTGGACCTCAGGGTGCACACAGTCAGTGGGGAAGACACTCGACACAGTCGGGTACCGATCACCAAGAATGAAGCAGTAAACCTCTTGGGAGGTGAAAGGCTCAAGAGTGATTCCATAGAGGACAGGACACATGAACTGTGCCTTGTGCACGGTCCACGCCTATCTTATTAACTGTCGGACCTGTGTCCCCAGCCCACACATCTCCTGGCATCAGACAGGCACTCAGTGGGGATTTGGCGATTGACTGAACAAATGAATGAATGAAGAAATGGTTTAACCCTTCCTACTCAACAGCTTTTATTTTCTTTCGTCTGTGCTGCATACACATCTGGAAACACCTCTATTCCATTGTAATGCAGGCCAGTCCTTCTGCATAGCGTTCTGGAAATCAGTACAGAAAAAAAATGCAATTTGACCTTGTTGTCATGGAGCTTGCAATGGAATGAGGAAGACAGGCATTAAATAAATAACCACACAAATAATTATGTAATTAAAATGTTGACACACAATACCAAGAAGATATACAGGGGGTATATAAGGGCACATAACGGGGCCAAGGAGAGCTTTCTTAGAAATGGCTGCTTTTCTCCAGTTTTAGTGAGGCTTAAGATGAAACAAAGGTGTCTACTTATCCTAAACTTTTGTTACATTTTAGTGTCTTGTGGTCTTTTTGTTTTTTTTGGTTTTGTTTTTGCACAAATCTATCCCTTTAATAGAAAACACTTTGGAATCTGTGTTCTGATTAATCTAGAATTAATTCAATTAAGAAAGGCACAAAGTACATTCATAAGTACATTTGAGACACGTAAAGAAGGGGCAAAACAGGAATAAAAGATGGTTACTCTGAAGGAGAAGGTGAACTGGTAATCCAATGGAGAGAAACCTGAAGTGGAAAAGGATAAAGACTGAAGTGATTCAAAAGAACACACTGGATATGGAGGATAGAAAACAGAGCTCAGCTCAGAGTTACAGGTATTTTCAGAGAAGAAACTGGAACAATTTGAGGGAAGTCATAGTCAAAAATTTCACAACAGAGAAACTTCTTAAATTGAAAGGGAAAAGGAAAAAAATTGAATCTCTAGGTCAAAGTATATTGCTTTGGGGAAAAAAACTAGGTGTTTTTAATTGAAGTACAGTTGGTTTACAATGTTGTGTTAATTTCTGCTGTACTGCAAAGTGATTCAGTTATACATATATATATATATATATATACACATTCTTTTCCATATTCTTTTCCATTATGGTTTATCACAGGATATTGAATATAGTTCCCTGTGTTATACAGTAGGACCTTGTTGTTTATCCATTCTGTATATACTAGTTTGCATCTGCTAACCCCAAGCTCCCAATCCATCCCTCCCCCTTGGCAACCACAAGTCTGTTCTCTATGTCTGTGACTCTGTTTCTGTTTCATAGATAAGTTCATTTGTGCCATATTTTAGATTCCACATATAAGTGATATCATATGGTATTTGTCTTTCTGATTTACTTCAGTTCCTATGATAATCTCATGTTGCTGAAAATGGCATTATTTCATTCTTTTTTATGGCTGAGTAGTATTCCATCGTATATATACAGCACATCTTCTTTATCCATTCATCTGTTGATGGACATTTAGGTTGTGTCCATGTTTTGGCTATCGTGAGTAGGGCTGCAGTGAACATAGGGGTGCATGTACCTTTTTGAATTATAGTTTTGTCTGGATATATGCCCAGGAGTGGGATTGCTGGATCATATGACAACTCTATTTTTAGTTTTTTGAGGAACCTCCATACTGTTTTCTATAGTGTACTTACATTCCCACCAACAGTGCAGTAGGGTTCCCTTTTCTCCACACCCTCTCCAGCATTTGTTAGACTTTTTAATGATGGCCATTCTGACCAGTGTGAGGTGGTACCTCATTGTAGTTTTGATTTGCATTTCTCTAATAATTAGTGATGTTGAGCATCTTTTCATGTGCCTTTTGGCCATCTGAAAAAATACTCGTTTTATTATTGGTTAGGTGCAAAATCATGACCTTCTTTATATTTTTATATAGGTGAGCCAGTGAACTGATAGCAAATATTCCATTAAATAAATCAGTTGAGGAATTATTAAAGCACTTGAGCAACCACTCAATCTTTACAAAAAGAAAGAAGGATTCATGGCAAATGTCGAATAAAAACAAAAAGTAATTTAGAAGAAAAGAAATGGCTGCTTGCACTAGGTTCTGAAGGGGCAAAAGGAGGTGGGAAGAATGTCTCACGCAGAGGGAGTAGCAGATGCAAAGGCCCCGAGACAGGGAGGAGCAGCGTGTGTTCAAGGACGTGACGGAAGGCCAGTGTGGCTGAACCCCAGGGATTAACTGGGAGGGTGGCCGGAGGTGGGCTGGAGCACAGACAGGGGCTCCTCACTGGAGGGCTTGCAGCCACGTTAGAGATTTTGATCGTTGGTCTAAGAGTACTGGGAGCCATTGAAAGATTTTAAACTGGGGGGAGATATATCAGTCACACAAGCTGGTGAGACATGAATGGATTGGAGGGGAGCAAGAAGGGCCACTGAGGGGCGTACACACACACTATCTCTCTCTCTCTCTCTCTCTCTCTCTCTCTCTCCCCTTCTCCCTCTCCCTCTCCCTCTCCCTCTCCCTCTCCCTCTCCCCCTCTCCCCCTCTCCCCCTCTCCCCCTCTCCCCCTCTCCCCCTCTCCCCCCTCCCCCTCTCCCCCTCTCCCCCTCTCCCCCCTCCCCCCTCCCCCTCTCCCCCTCTCCCCCTCCCCCCTCTCCCCCTCTCCCCCCTCCCCCCTCTCCCCCTCTCCCCCTCTCCCTCTCTCCCCCTCTCCCCCTCTCCCCCTCTCCCCCTCTCCCTCTCTCCCTCTCTCCCTCTCCAAACAGGCTGACAATGCCCTGTATACAGAAAGCCGTAGGGAACACGGAACTGAGGTTTGATCGTTCTTCACATTATTTCTTCCTTGTCTTTCTGATATGGCCCGCCCCTTCATTCTGCATTAAAGCTGACATTACTTGTTATTTATTTTTTTACCAATTTTATGAAACAACAGACACGACACTTCCCTTACTGTTGTTCTTCTCAGGGAGAGGATGTGGGTCACAGCAGATAACGTGCTTTTATCAGAGCCCATTTTCTCCCTTGGTTTCAAGGGGAGGGCCGGGGGTTGTGGGTGCTGAAGTCGGGCAGGAGTGGAATTCACCCTTCTGTCAGGGGTTGGCTTGAAAGCGAGCGTTAGCACATATTCAATTTGATACAGGAGCTCCCCTTGGACACGGAACCTGGTCCTTATCTCATTTTTCCCATTAATAATGAGCTGTTAAATTACATCGCTCATGCCATTTGTGGAGATAGCGATGTGCCGGCTTAATTGTAGCCGCCCTGGTGCCCCATCATCTTAATCCTTCTCCTAATGGCTTGACAGGGGGAGCAGCGTGGCTCAGAACTACTGGTTTGGGCCTGGCTCTACACCTTTCAAGGAATCTCTAGTTTCAGAGTCAGGGACCGTCATGGCTGAAACTGATGGGGCTCTGAGGGTGAGGGCCCTGGGGAGGGGAGACCGCAGACATTCCCATCTGTGTGCTCCTTCCTCCCCGTCTCCCCAGGGGCCCTCTCCGGAATGCTAATGGGTTGAGGAAAGGCGGCTGGCGTGGGCGGCAGGGCCTCCACTCTGAACATTCAAGCAGATACCCCCCCCCCACCGCCTCCTCTCTGGCTTTTGTGGGCAGCGTGGGCAAGCTGCTGACTTCCTGGGATCAGGCCAGCTGATAAACAAGGATAATTATGTCTGTGGCTTTGCAATCCCTCAAAACCAAAGGTGAAATGATTCATTCTAAAGGAGGGATTTCCCCAAAGAAACGACTGTGCCCCTGGTAGGCGTGGCTAGAAAAGAGGTGCATTTCTCAAATGTGGGGAGAGGACCATTCTCTGCTCTTGCTGGGGGAGTCCAGGCATTGGAGGGCTGGCCAGAATTAGGATTAGGGGTGGTCTGCAGAAGCCTGCAGAGATATTGGGAGGTGGTGGCAACACAGAAAAGGCCCAGAGCTCTGGTCCCACCCAGCCACCAATTGGCTGTGTGAACTTAGAGGAAACGCCCTTTCAGTACTGTGAAATTTCCAAAAATGGGTCCCAGTTTCTAAAATGGGTGTGACAGTGGGCTACGTCAGAGTTATCATCCTCTCGCTCTCAGCCACCATCGTCAGGTGTGTGGCTCAGTTTCCTTGACCAAAAGAGCTACGTAGGTGGACTGCCCTGGGTTCCTAGTGTTTTGATTTCAGCCGCTTCTTCCAGTGTGGGGAGAAAGGTGGTCCCTTATGGGGTAAGATTTGAAATGCACTCCTGCCCAAAGAGGTCTCCCTATCTCCGCATCAAAGGGCCTGAAATTCCCACGGTTTGCATCTAATTTGAGAGGGAGGCTGGGTAATGTAGTGGAAAGAGCATGGGCTTTGGTGGTGAGACATGAGCCCTGGGCATTTTCCAGGTTACTCAGAGTGCCTCCTTCTTGCTGAAGGCGCTGCCACCTCGTGGTCCTGCTGCCACCCACAGCTGGACAGTCAAAGCTGAAGCGCTGGGCCAGCGTGGCCTCCATGCCCTCTGTGCTGGCCCTTATCCTTGCTGCGTTGTCCCTCACTGTGAGACATGGGTGGGAGGCAGGATATTGTCTCTGGCCTCCCTAGTGCCTACCAGGGGCTGAATGATACCACGTGGAAGTATAGGGAGCCAGCCCTCCATAGACTTGGACCAATGGGAAGGAAGAAGCCTGGGGGAGATGGGCCAGTTCCCCGCTTCTTCCTCCCTGCCATGGACCACTCCAAGGCACAGTTTGTCCTTGCAGATCTTTTGGAGGAAGTTCCACATGCTAAGCAGACACACCTGCCAATCACCTGCTGTCACGTAGCAGCTTGTGGTGAAGCAGTGGCCCCCAGGGAGGCATCGCTTTGCATCCTTTTGCCCCTTTCCTGGTCTCATTTCCTCTCTTTCTCCCTCTTGCTGCTGTGGGATTGCACTTACCTAAGAGTACCTGTAGTTGAATTCCCGCTGAAGCTTTGCTTCCTGGAGGACCCAGACTGAGACATCTGGTTTGGCACATGGATCTACAGCTTGCCAGCGGTGTGAGTCCTGCAACTTCTCCCCTCGGAAGATGCCAGTTTTCTTCTCTGTAGAATAGGGATAATAATATTCAGCTTCCAGAGTGTGAAAAGTAGATATAACGAGTATCAAGTATTTAGCACAGAGCCTGGTGCATAAGCACAGCGAGTGCTCAATCATTATCTTTATTATTGCTGCTGTTATTATTTATAACAGGAATGGTTGGCTGTCACCAAAGTAGAGTGCACCCCTTCCACAATAAAGAGTTGCTGCTCAGAAGCCCTGCCCCGCCATGGATTTCCATTCAGCCTTCCTGGCGACTAGGCAAAGCCATATGACTGAGTTCTGGCCAGTGGAACGTGGGGAGAAGTGATGTAATGCCGCACCCCGGCCTGGCTCATAAAATGTTCTTGCCGCAGTTTAACCATGTGCTGAAGACAGCAGAGTATCCAGCAGCCCAGAGCCCTGGATGGCTGCAGGGCAGAGGCCCCCAGTTCACCAGCCCATCCCGTCACACCACCAGTGAACATTATGTAAATATGAGATCAATTCTTTTTGTGTTGAACCACCAAGATTTCGGATTTTTTCTGTTACTGCAGCTGGTATTACCTTAATCATTACATTGTTATTGCTATTGCGCCTGTAACTTCTTATTATTCAGAGTAAGACCTTTTCTGGGAGGCCCTGTTGAGGCTTTTCAAGGGGTTCAGCATGTGGACTCTGGAGTTAGAAGGCTTGGATGTGAATTCCACCTCCATCACTTTACTAGCTGTGTGACTTCTGTGCCAAATGACTTGAACTATAAAATGGATCAATTATGAGAACTGGGTCAAGAAAACTGTGTAAAGAATAGGACAGCGTCTGGCACAGAATGAGTTCAAGGAAATTTAACTACGACCACCCCCATCATCTTCATCATCATCACGATCATCGTTATGTCAGTGGAGAGTTGGGCACTGACGGAATGGGAGGTGGAACTGTGGTCTGGCTCTGGGGTTGAAGGGGGGCATAGAAAATAATCAGGACATGGGTGTGCAGGTTTGAGAAAGGCAGCTGAGCAGTGGGAAGATGAGGTGATGCAGTGCTGAAGACTTGGCCCATTTCACAACTGATGTAGCAGGGCACCTACATTGCTCTGGAAGATGACTTCAGTCCTACTGGCCATCAAGCATCTTCTGAGAGCATCCTGTGGACAGAACACTGCCCTGGGCACTGTGGGAGATGCAGTAAGAAGGGGAAGGGAGTGGGAGAGGATGCTGACCACCTGGGACGCACTAGACAGGAGGCTAAGCCGTGGATCCCTGCTAACCTGTTGAACCTTCACCACAAACCCATGAAGTTGCTACGTCTTTCATTTTATAGACGAGGAAGCTGATACACAGGACTCGATGGAACTCCCCCAGAATCACACAGTCAGTTGTAGAGTAGAGGTTTGAATCTTCACTGGGTAGAGACCCTATTGTCTCTGGAGCCACTTTCATTCACCAAGGCTAGTTCAGGAGAATTTATGGTCGCAGCTGGGAAAAGGCAAGCAATGTCAGTAGACGGGGGCTTGCCCTACCTTTCCCATTAGCTGACTTTATGATTTTTGGCACGTCGCTTTATTGTCTCTGATGCTTTTTTTTTTAACAAGAGGGAAAGGGGGATGGAGGTAAGCCACATATGCCAGGTACCATACTGGAGTCTTTCAATAGAACAACTAACTCATATAATCTTTCTAACAATATACGAGGTAGGTGATGTTACGGAAAACTGGGGCAGAGAGAGAGATTCCATCACTTGTCCCAGATCTCTGTGGCACACCCGTCTCCTGGGTATGTGTGTCAACAATGTTTTTGTGGCGTAAAGTCCCAAGTCACTGTGCCTCAACACAGTCGAAATCTTCAAGACTTCTTCCAGCTCTTAATTTACTCAATCTCATTTCTGTAAAGTTTCTTTGGGAAGCGACGCAAGGAAAATGGCAACTTGAATATCCAGCTCTGTGTCATCTACCCTCTCTTCCCAGCCTAAGGCAATGGAGATGCAGCCAAGTAGGCGCATTGGAAACATAGGGTCAGGATCTGGGTTCTTCTGGGTTAGATCCTCTTTCTTCCTCTTCTCCCCTTCCACCCTCCCCGTCTCAGAGCTGTGGGCTTCTAGCTTCCTCTATTTTTTCAAAGGTGGGGAGGGTCATTATAAATGCTAATTTTGCATCCTTTCTTCCTTTCCTCCCACTTCTTCTACTGTGTGTTCTGTGTCATTAACCAAGGCCCAACTGGCACAGAGAGCAGGGCCGGGGGTTGTTTGGGTTTAAATGAAAGTTGACACAACTCGGGGTTTATCTGCTTCACCTGGCAGCTCTCCAGGGAATGGAGTTTTGGGCCACGTGGAGGGAGTTTTCTCCCTTTTAATGAGCTGCTCGCAGCCTGCCAGGTGATAGCAGGGGGTTAGCGACTGCTTCAGGGGATTTGATAACAAGAGCGAGGACTGCATCTCAGACAGAGTGCCGCCTGCCTGCCCGCCCGCGTCATCGTTAATGCCAACAGCTGAACTGCTGAAGGGCTCAGGGCTCTCCTGCGTGTGGGAGCCAGGAGAGGACCCATCGCAGGGGCCGTGCCCCTTGGAATATGTCCATCCACATCTACACACTGGAGGGCCCGAGACTTCCAGGCCTGGGTCTGTGTGGACAGCTGTGTGGAACAGATGTTGACATATCCTGGGCCTGATGGAGAGAGAGCCAGTGTCAGGCCGGGCCCTCAAGTGCCGTTAAGAGTCCTTCAGGTGTGCGTGATTCACGTTCTCTCCAAGGAGAGGGAATCAATAGGTAAAGAACCTGGCATGAGCCAGTGAGGTTATGGTGCTGCCAATTGGACCTGAATGGGGTCCCGTGTGTTCCCTCCCCAGAACCTAGAAGGTTTGGTACCCACTCATTATGCCCTTCAGGATACTGAGACCCACTGTTGCCCAGCAGGCCTGTGGTAAACAAGGGCTGTCTCCCTTCTACCTCTAACCTGAAAACCTTTTCCTAATTAGTTGGAAATAAAACACTAGCAGTCTCTTTCTAGCTTACTTGTGGCTTCCCTGAAATTGAGTGGGATGGTTCTTTTTAGGATTTAACTGGTAGATTCTCCATCAGACTGTCATGTAGACTCGAATAACCATTGACATTTGTGCCTTGCTTCATGGGTTTCAAAGCGCTGCCACTCACCTGAATTTGAGCAGGTTGTGTTAGGAGGAGGTTCAGAGTCTGGGCTCTGCAGTTTGATAGAGTGGGTTCAAACCCCAGCTCTCCCACCTCCCGGCTAAGATGCCAGGACAAAGGTGCTTCACCCCTGCTTCCTGAGCTGTAAAGTGGAGACAGCAATTCCTGCCTCACAGGTTTTGGGGAAACGAGACTAGAGGATGCAGTTACAGCACTATGTCAGGGTCTAGCATGTAGTTAGCTGTTGTTATTATTATCATTATTAATAATTCTTACAACACTATGAGGTAATAATCTGTGAATTATTAGATGAAATATTAAGCCTCCCTGACTTAGAATATAAGCTTCCCTCATGGCCAGAGACCATATCTCCTTTCACTTATTAGACTAAGTCGCAGAAGGTCTTAGTTTTCTGGACCAACTAGGAATTTGGTTTGTAACAATGTCCCAGAAAGAGTGCTTCCTTATCCTTGATGTTCCATGAGCTGGTCCTTTTGCTGGATTCTTGAAGTGAGATGTAAGATATGAGATACCATCAGAACATGTGAATCAGCATGATCCCGTGTCCTGGCACCCTGGTTTAGCCTGAACTGTTGTTGATCACAAGGGGTAAAAACACTTAAAGGCAGTCAGTATGGCCTGGGTGCTACTTCAGCGCCCCCAGCAGGCCTGGCTGTCTCATTGCATGGATTGGAATATAAGCAAGATCCTTAGAGGTGACAGCCATCTCCCTCCTTCCCAGGGAGGTTGATGGCAAGGACACCCAGGGCCAGGACACCCTGGGAGTTCTGAATCCCTCCCCAATCCCAAGTCTGTTTTATACTGGGATCCAGGTACATGGTTCTCCTTGGGGAGGCCATTCATTATTTAGTTGGACATTTGGTTTTGGGGGACATTCTGTTGGACACTTTGTTCTGTACGCTGAGCTATGAGTATTAGTTACGTGGACTCGAATAAGTTGCCTAACCTCTCTGATCCTGTTTCTTCATCTGCAAAATGACACAACAATCCTTACTTCACACTATAAGCGTTAAATGCAATAAGGTATGTTATTGTTTAATAATGTTGTTAATATTATAATTTGCATGCTGCATATTACCTAGCACATAGATACCATCTGTTTTCTGTTTTGTTCACATAGCAACTAGTTGTATAAATAAAGCCTTTTTGGCAATGAAATTACAGTCTGTGAAGGAGGGAGAGAGGGGAGCCAGGGAGTCAATCTGCTCTCTTAGAGTGATGGCTAAGGAAATAGAGCTGTTGAGAGAGCGGTTATTTATTTGTAAAATAAACCACCAGGATTGTACACAGTGTGGGATTATTTTTTTCAAACTGTGAAATGCAGTTTGTATAACATGATCTATGGATTATTAAATTCACTTAGCCTCAAGCAAGCCTGGAATTGAGCGATTATTTTTGCTTCTCCCCACCCCTACCTCCTGGGTCTGCTAGGGCATCCGGACTTTGCCTCCAGTTTGGGGAGCTGGACCATCTAGGTGGGCTCTATGCTGAGGAAAGACACACACACCCACCCCCCACCCACGCACACAGTGCTTTGTCTGTGGCGGTGTAAGCAGAGGAGGGGCCTCTGGAAGCACTCCCCAGAAGAGGTTCGGAGGACTGTAGAGGCCTGATTTGAAATGCGGGCGTGGAGAAGTGACAAGCCTCGGGCAGAATGTATTGGCAGTAGCCCCACAGGGAGGGAGGGCTGTGAGCTCTGGGCAAACACTGCCTCTGCTTCCACCTTCCTGGGCAGGGACCGCCGCCTTCCAGGGCTGATCTTCCTTGCTCTTGACGGAGGGCAAAGGCATAATTGAGGCAGACCATGTGTGGGGATGGGTGGGCGGGGGCGGGGGCATGGAGTGGGTGCTTTTGTAGATCCCTTATTACTACAGTCTGTTTCCCTGTCTCCCTCCTCTGCCAGCCTGTGTGACCCTGGAGGGCAGGGCTGGGCCATGGCAGTGCTTTCTATGTCCGCAGTGCCTGGACCAGGGTCTGTCCCAGAGCAAGTCAGTAGTTGAGCTAAGAAAACAATCGTGGGTTCCAGTGACGCCCCTTCCTTCTGCAGTCTTGTCTCGTGGCCTGCCCTCAGCCTTCAAGATTTGTGGCGTCCTTCTGTTGTGGCGAGAACCAAGCAGACATCCAGAGCAGAGGACAACGAGGGGCCTTGTTTGCTTTTCCAGGGAAAGGCCTGACAGGAGAGCTGGTGACCTGCACGTTCTATCATCTTCAATTCATCAGTGGACTCTCATTAAAAAAAGTAACTGCCTAAGTGTTTGGAAATGGGGGAGAAGAACTTCTGTGACGACAGTGAGGTCTGGTCGGGGAATTTAGAAGTCCATTTACTACAGTGGAGCTGCAGGGGTGAATGGCAGTGTGGTATATATGGATTTTTTTTTAAAGTCCCCTTCTGAGGCACAGTGAGCTAATTTCCCTGCACAGCCTATGATGATTTGACTCCTTGATGGTGGAGGGTCACTTGTAATCAGCAGCATTCAGAGCTGCAGTGCCACCTAATTTCCTTCCCTTTCACTGCCCCCTTTATCTGTGTCTAAAGACCAGTTCCTCTGAGAATGGAAGAAAACCATTTGGTGGCAAGAAAATGACTTGGTCCCCCATTCTCGGCAGAGCTGGCCCAAGCAAATCACTGGTTCTAAGCCCCTGAGGTCATTTGTTACATCCTGTAGCATAAATGGCAAAAAACTTTCCTAATCCGTTAATGGCTTATTCAAAGTAGCACGTAGTGATTCAGAACCTTTGCCATCTCCCAGCTGACAAAAAAAAAAGCCCTATTAATAAAAATATAAGCAACTGGCACATTTGTAGTCTTGTTTTGACTTTTGAATTAATGTCTGGTTTCCTGAGGTTTGAATTAATGAGGTTTCCCTGCCTAACCTATGCAACTTCATAATTCACAACAAATCATGCGGCTGGACTGGCTTAGTCGGTTTGGTTTGAGGCAGGGACGCGGTTGTGTATGGTTTCCACCAAGTGGCATCGATTCTTTTCCAGGGTCAAGTGTGTGATGGGCCTGAGCTTAGTGCATCTGATGCTTCCCGTCTAGGCCACCTGAGCACAGCAGATGCCAGCTGGTGGGCGATGGTTTGGGCCTGCTGGGTGGGCGGAGTTCTGTAGCAATTTCTGAATAAGGTATGGACTTGTGGTCTGAAACAATAGGACAAATTGAAGGCTTTTGATAACAGCGGCCATTTAGTAAATGACCACATAGTAGGGACTTCTCCAACTGCCCTCCTAGAATACATATACAGGGATAGAGAGTTTAGCTTGCCCCAAATGAACTCTGCCCTGGAGCATGGACGAAGTTGCTAGGACAAAGGAAGGTAGTTCTGTCTGCCCCTTATTCATGTCTGCAGCTCTCTCTCCTTCTTGTTCTGAGACTGAGTCCTGAGGCTGCCGTGTATTGTTCTGCCTCCTCTCAGTTCCCTGCCCCCGCCACCCAGTCTCTTCTTTTGTGACTCACAGGTATTTCTAGAGATCTACTCTTCTCCTCCAAGCAGCACAGAACCGATGACACCACAGAAAGGGAAGCATATCCCCTCTGATGGACCCAGTGTCCACCCACACCTCTCCCCAAGTGCTACACATTCTCTCTTTTCCCCTCCCCCCCCTTCATCGCTTCCTTCCTTCCAAAAGGTATTTACTGAGGACCTACTATTAGTCAGTTCTGGGCTGGGCTCTAAGTATACAGCAGTGGAGCTCCCAGTCTGGGGGTGGAGAGAGAAAACAGCCACTTGTGCAAATACTGAACTACTCACAGGTGACTGGGAGGCTGCAAAGGTGAGTGCAGGATGCTAGGAGAGCAAGGTACAGTGAGGCTGGGATGGGGATCCAAAAGGCTTGCCTGCTCTGAGGATGTTTCAGCTGAGACTGAGGGATAGGCTGGAGTTTCCTAGAAGGAAGGAAGGGGAACGGGAGAGAGTCCTGGAGGAGGAAACTGCCTCTCAGCTGGTTCAAAGTCCCTGAGACAAGAAGGAGTAGAGTAGAGTCAGGGACTTGGAGGTGGAAGAGGCTGGCTGGAGCCTGCAGGTGAAGAGGGGCAGCAGCTTCTGAGGTTGGCAAAGACCAGAGCAGCAGACCCTGAAGGTCAGGTGGAGGGTGGAGCCTGGATCCAAAAGAGAAGGGGCTGGTGAAGAGGGCTGAGCAAGGAAGTATCTTCCATAAAGTGTCCCCACAGCTGTGGTATCTGCTGTCCCATCCTCACTACACAGTGCACATCACCCTGTGATGTGGTCAGTTCTATTAAGTGTAAGAGTCTGTGTGTTTGTGTGTGTGTGTGTGTGTGTGTGTGTGAGAGAGAGAGAGCGAGCGAGAGAGCGTGCACCAAAGATTCTCTTCACTTCCCTTCTATTATTTTCATGTAAGTGGTTAACCCTTTAAAAATCAGTCCTAAACTAAAGGCAAATTTAGGTAAATCCTTTTTGAAAACTCATAAATAATTTCTAAATAGTTACCGAGTGCCTGCCATGCTCCAGGTGCCATGCTGGACACTGAGTTAGGAAGAAAGAGCTCACAGGCTGGGGAATGACCATCGTGAAAGGCCCACGCCCTCCCTGTCTTCCCAAAATGCCATCCCCTCCCCCTTGGGCAGGTCCCTTCCTCAGCCCCATTCTCCCACACCCCACTGTCTGGGTGAGAAATGCTCCTCTGTCTTCCAAACTCCTGTATTTCCACTTTCATCATGACAATAAGATCGCAAACAATGAGAATACGATAAGATAAATAGCGGCTGCTATATGTAAAATCTTTTTACATATGTTAATCCTCATAACTACCCTGTGATAAAGGCACTTATCGTCTCCATTTTACAGATGTTGACACTGAGGCACAGAGAAGTTCAGTAACTTGATCAGTATCACATGCATTCAAAGTCACATGGCTGGTAAGTGCCAGAGCTGGGGTTTGATCCCAGGCAGGCAGTCTGACTCCAGAGACTGGGGTCCTAATTGTGACAGTTTATTGCCCATATTTAACTGTTCATTGCTATGAATTCCCTTCTAGATTTTAACAGCAGACACTATGGCTATTTTGTTCCCTCTGAATCCCCAGTGCTTAGCACTGTGCCTGACACATCACAAGTATTCAAAATAAACACGTGGGGACTGGCTGATTGCAGATAAAGGCGAAGGAAAATTTGGGACAACAGATGTGAGGGCTGAGCGTGGAGCAAGCCTCTTGGATGGAAGGCCCCTGAGAAAGCGTGCGTGTCCGTCAGGAGGGCTTCGATCCAGACCCTAACAAAATTCAGTGAGATTTAGATCAGTTGAGGGAAACTGATCTTCATTCTTAAGCTGGATATTAGAAATGTGTTTGGAGGATCCCTGACCATGCGAACACTTTTTGGTATGTGGGTATCTCCCCCAGAGAGATAACCTCTGGAGACTCCCATGGGCTGCCTGGGTCAGCCTGTAATAGTGTCACCTCTGAGAAAACCAACGTCCTGTCCGAGTGGCTTGGGAGCCCGGTCACGCTGATCTCACCAGCCAGGCCCATCACCATGGCCAGCCTGTCTGCTGACCACTGGGGCTCAGTCCAGAGCGCACCTCCCTGTTCGATCTGACCCCAGGCAGCTGCCCTCCCCACCCCGCCCAGAGCGCCGCGGGGGCTCCAGCTTCCTGGAACTGGCCACAGTCCCGTCTCCTCTGAAGAACTCCGTGGGGTTCCTCCCCCTCCTGCCATGCTGACTTGCTCTGAAAACACCCAACAGCACTTGAGACCTCTCTTAACTCTCCTCAGATTGCCTTGAGGGGCTCCCAGAGGGACTGTCACGTCGTTGGCTGAGACCCCACGGGGCCATCAGCCTGTCCTAGTTCTGCTGCTCCGGTACCACCCGGGCTGGGGGAGCATCTGACCTGGCCTGGGAGCAGAGGGCAGGCCTCTTTGCCCAATCCTCAGGGCCCCTGTGGCTTTCTCCTCCTCCTGAAATCCTTCCAGCTATGAATCTAAACCCTTCACGGATAAACCTTTATCCTTTTAAATGACTCCTTTAAGGTTTTGTCTCCTGCTCAAGGCCAGAGTCAGCCCTTTAGAGAAGGGAGGACAGAGCCCATCCGGAGCCATCCATCCGCCTTCCTGTCACTATTGTGGCTTAAGTGAACCCCTTTATGCGGGGGGAGGCCATTACGATTATTTTTCAGTATTAATTGCCTATCTGTTTGTGCCTCTGCATAGCCTTCATGGACAATTTTGGACACCATTCTCTGTGGCTGCCTTGGACACAGATTCTTCTCACAGAGAGATGCTGGCTTCAATGAAACAAGGGTGCTTAAAGTCAACACTCCTTGCCTTGGAGGTGATGCCACTCAGAGCACGGAGAGGGCTGAGGGCTGGGATCAGACTGCCAGGCCAAGGAGAGAGGGAGACTAGAGAAGCTGGAGGAAGGGCTGTGTCTCCAGAAGACTAAGCATCAACTGTGTGGGGGGTTGACTCAAGGACACTGGGGTGCGCGGGTGTCTGCCGAGGGAACACAGTCCACCTGGCCTCCTAGGGTGGGGGCCAGCGCCAGCTGCAAACAGCTGCCTCGATGCTGGCCAAGAAAGTAGGTCTCAGGGAGCTTTGACGACACAGCCTCTCTGTGACTCATATTTAAGGAGGATGGACGGCTCCTTCAGGCACATCACCCTGAGGGCGGGAGGTTGTCAATGATAATTGTCATTTACTGTGTGCTAGGCCTTGTGCTTAGGGCTTTGCAAGGACTTTTCTACATGGACATCCCTGAGGCAGGGCGCCTGTCCTTTATTCATCCCAGTGCCCTTACTGACAGCTTATCGTTTGCTAACACCGTGCTGAGCCGGTAGGCAGAATGGCCAGTCCTTTGCTCATGAAGCCTACAGAAGAATGGGTGGGATGATGAAGGGAACAGACCAGGACTGTTGTCATGAATTAACAGGTCATTGTAACTGAAAACAACAAAGGAGGCAGATGGCCGAGGATAACATTTCTGAGGAAGTGACGATGAATATGAGATGGAGCCAAGCAGGGGGAGAGTTGGGGCATTCTAGACAGAGGGAATGGCATGTGCAAAGGTCCTGAGGTGGGACAAATCTTAGTGTCTTCAAGTAACAAAATGAAGACCAGTTGGCTAATGCATTCTCAGAGCGGATCTCTAGTGGATCGCAACATCACCTTAGAACAAGTTAGAAATGCAAATTCTCAGGTCCACCCTAGATCTACTGAATCACAGACCTTGGGGTGGGGGACCCAGCAAGACTTCCAGATGGCTCTGATGCATGTTAGAGACAGAGAACCACTGGGCTTGAGCACAGTGTGCAAGAGGCGGGGTTGCCTGAGATGAGCTGTAGAGCTCGGTAGGGCCAGGGAAGGTACAATAGCCAGTTTAGATTTTAAGCGCAATTGAAGTCACCGAAGGATTTTTCCCACTTGGGTGGGATGATCTGAGTTTTCATTTTAAAATATTCCTGGCTGCTATGTGGAGAAGTGATGGATGGAGTGGGGCAGGTTGACAGTGGAAGATGGAAGGCCAGTTGGGAGGCTGTTTACCATATCCCTAGTGCCTAGAATCACAAGAGGTGCATAGTAGATGTTCAGTAAATATTTATTGGAAGAATGATCGCATTTTAGACTGTTATCTGTTCTCAAAGCATCCTGTAGACTTCATCCACAGCATTTGCCACATATGAAATGCAGTGAATCGTGCATAATCGTTGGTACGTCTCTTCCACTCTGCCGTGATTTCTGTAAGGCAAGAACTGGTACCAGGCACAATGCCTGCCACGTAGGGCCTCAAGGAATATTTGTGGAATGAATAACTGAATGTAATCATAGCGTCTCTGTGAATGGGAACTATTATTTTTCCCACTTTACAGGAGATGAAACATTACAAGAGGTTAAGTTGTCTTCCTAGGAAGAATTGGGGCTAGAATCAGAACCCAAGCTCTTCGGGACGATGCCAGCCCCTCCTTTTGTCCTTTTACCTTTGTGCTATTTAAGAAAAATCACCAGTAGAATTCCAGGGTCATGTCTGTGCCGGTGAAACAGTCCCCTGAGAATTGTTGCCAGCCGTGAGCGATGCGCGAGAACCCGAGGTATCAAAAGGCCTGATACTTTGGGGCCTGCCCGGTTGCCATGGTGTTTGACCTATAGTAGGCAGAGGCATCCTCGGCCGTGGCTGAGGCCTGAGTGTACATATTCATGGTGGGGCCAGCCCTGCAGAGGGGGAAGGGAGGAGGCCAAGTAGGCAGCACAGGCTGCTCCTGCTGTTCAGGGTTTGAGCACCTTGGAGGTGCAGTGGTGTCACCCAAGTGACCCGGATTGCTCCCATCAGCTCCTCCCAACCAGGTGAGGACCCAGCTCTGTAAAGCATAATCAGAAGCCTCTGCTTTTTTTTTTTTTTAAATAATTTTGTGGGGTTTTTTAAACCCCACATTTGTTTATTTATTTACTTTTGGCTGTGTTGGGTCTTCGTTTCTGTGCAAGGGCTTTCTCTAGTTGCGGCGAGCAGGGGCCACCCTTCATTGCGGTGAGCGGGCCTCTCACTGTCGCGGCCTCTCTTGTTGCGGAGCACAGGCTCCAGACGCGCAGGCTCGGTAGTTGTGGCTCACGGGGCTAGTTGCTCCGCGGCATGTGGGATCTTCCCGGACCAGGGCTCGAACCCATGTCCCCTGAATTAGCAGGCAGATTCTCAACCACTGCGCCACCAGGGAAGTCCGAAGCCTCTGCTTTTATAGGTAGAAAAAAGAAAGTAAAAGAAATGTGCATTTAAAGGATACCTGTGATATCCCTGGTGCTCCTGGGATATTCCCTAATGTGACCCGAAAGTCATTGCCAGTTACGACCACCTATGATGTGCCAGGTGCCATGATAGATCAACAGACACTATTTCACTGAATCCTCAAACACCTTTGTGAGATACTAGTAATGATTATTAATGAGTAACATCTATTGTGTGGAACAGCCCTGTAAAGTTGCTGTTATACAGGTGAAATAACTGAGGTCTGGAGAAAAAAGAAACAGCCTGCCCAACCTCCCAAGTAGGAGTGTCAGAGATGGGACTTGAACCCAGGTCTGTCTGATTTCAGAGCTCACACTCCCTGCCCCATCCCAGGCTTTCCCCTTGTGGAGCAATCTTCTGAGGATGGCTTGACTGTCCTTTCCCAGGACTGGACTCTGTTTACAGGTGACCTATTGCCCAGGGTGGTGCACGAGGTGAGGTGAATCGGAGACAAACTCAAAGCCCTTGAGACCAGAAGTCCCCGCAGTCCCACCCTCTGATGTGCCCTCTCTTGTTTACCTCCCTAGGACTCAGCTCTTCTGTAAACTGTAGTCCAGGCAGGAGAGGGATCAGGTGACTTATCAGGTCAAAAATGTATTCAAAAAGTTATTAAGCTTCTACTAGGTACTAGACTCTGTTCAAATTCTCTGGGGACAGAGGTGGTACATGAAACAGACAGCGTCTCTACTCTATGGAGTTTATATTCCAATGGGGGAAGAAAAAGTATAAACAAAATTTAAATCAGATGGAGGAGAAAGAAAACAGTGCCATCACCAATGCCTTTTAGGGGGTACTAGTAAATGCTGTGAAAAAACCAAAATAAAATGATGCTGTAGAAAAGGGAGGGTGGCGTGAGCAGCCTAATTCAGATTGGGTGGTCCGGAAACAAGTCTCTGGGGAAGTGACTTGGAGGCAAGAAGGAGCCAGTGGTGTGAAGACCTAGGGACCAGTGTGCCAGGCAGAGGGACGAGGCTCTGAGGCAGGACCGGCTTGGCGAGTAGGAGGAAGAAAACGATGGTCGGTGTCACTGGGAAGAGGGAGGGGGCAGGGGGGCAGAGCCAGCGCTTGGAGGGCCTTGTTGGCTATGGTAAGGAGTTTAGGCTTTTGTTTTAATTAGGATGGGAGGCCGTTTGAGAGATTTAATCAGGGAGTGACACCCTCTGATTTGCATTTTTTTTAAATTAACTTATTTATTATTTTTGGCTGCCTTGGGTCTCCGTTGCCGCACGCGGGCCCTCTCCAGTTGCGGCGAGCGGGGGCCACGGTGCGCGGGCCTCTCACTGCGGTGGCCTCTCCCGCCTCGGAGCACGGGCTCTAGGCACGCGGGCCTCCGCAGCTGCGGCACGTGGGCTCAGCAGTTGTGGTGCACGGGCCCAGCTGCTCCGCAGCATGTGGGATCCTCCAGGACCAGGGATCGAACCCGCGTCCCCTGCACTGGCAGGCGGACTCCCAACCACTACGCCACCAGGGAAGTCCCTGGTTTGCATTTTTAAAAGGTCACTTGGGCTGCCACATGAAGGACGAATGGCAAGGCGTGGGAGAGAGGGGGGAGCAGGAAGGCCGGTCTTCCCTGCAGGAGCTGCTGGCCTGGGGTGTAACAGGCGGAGGAGTGGAGAAAAGCTGGCAGATTTTATAACAGGTCTGGGGGCAGGTCTGTGCTGGGCAGAGGGGAGAACAGGGATGCGTGTGATGAGCTGCTGTCCTGAAGGATCTTACAGCCCACTCTTAACAAACTCCTATTTGACCCTCAAGAAATAATTGTAGAGCATCGAAGAGAATGCAACACAGGAGTGGGTTGTGGGAGCACGGAATGGTCTGCGGTGCACAGCAAGGAGTTAGAGATGGAAAGAAGGCAGGGGGCCTCCCTTCCAGTCCCACTGGCCTGCACTCTGCCTCTTTTCTGGCCCCGCAGCCTCCATCTGGTCCCTTGTCTTATGGGTAGTTTGGCAGCAGGCTTGGCCCCCACATGCCAGGCATCCTGCTCTCGCCCGGTCTGCAAGCCCAGGCAGCTGAGAACATCTGGGAGGCGGCAGCTTGATGGGCGGAGGAGGCCCCATGGTGGCTCTTGGGCCTGGCGCCCGTAGCTGCCATCCAAGGAGTGGCTCACGCCCCACGCTGGTAGCATGTGGACAAGAGGTCAGCCCAGTGACAGGCACACTGCAGCTGGGAGCAGGTGGTGCTTGTGCTGGGAGGCAAGGGGGATGCAGGAGTGACCAGCCAGCTGTGGCTGCTCCCAGAGCCCCTTCCCACAGGTGTCTGATCTGAATGGAGAGGAGGCACTTGGTGAGGGGACCCTCCACGTGTGCACGGAAGTCACCAAAGTCTTCCTGTAGCTAAGTCACACATTTGTGTGAAATACAGTAAAGGCCCTGCTCGTGTCCCTGAAACCTGCCCAGGAACATTCTATGGCTCCCTGTCTCCTGCAGATTAACAGTGATAGTAGCTAAGTCTTTGATTGACCAGCCGTGGATCAAGCACTGTTCTGAGTGCTTTATCTTTGTTAATTTATTTAATCCTTTGTTAACTTATTTGATCCTTCAAGATAGGATGCGGTATCACCACCATGGTATAGATCAGGAAACCAAAACATAGGGAGGTTAAGGGGTCCAAGTCCTGCAGCTAGTAAGAGGCGGAGTCGGGATTTGAACCCAAGGAGTCTGGCTCCTGGGCCCTATGTTTAGCCAGTTTTCTACGCACAGTAAATAAAGAATAGAGTCCAGAGTCCTCTCCTGGCGCATGGTGCTCCTTGGTCCATCATCCCACCTTCCTGGCACACCTCCCACCTCTGAGAGGCCATCTTCCACAGTGGTTATGCATTTAAACTCTGAGATGGGTAAGTGGGGATTCAAATCCCAATCTAGCATCGACTAACTTTGGGACTGGGGCTGAGTAACACAGGCAGAGGGCAATGTGGGCCATGACAGGGCGGCTTGAGTGTGTGAGTGTCCGTGATGACACAGGTGGGGGGTGAATGAGAGGAAGTGGTAGATGAGCCTGGAAAGGAAGACTGGGGTCCTGACTGCTCAGGTCTTCAAAGTCCCTCAGGAGACTGAATCTCATGCCAGAGGCAGGGGAGAGCTGCATCAGTTAGAGCTTCCAGTCATAAGGAGACTGCCAGGTTCAAGTTGTAAGAAAGCCCAACCCAAACTTGCTTAAGCATAAAAGAAATGTATTGGCTATGTCACTGGGCTGTCTAGGGATAAAGAAATTTCAGGCCAGACTTGATCCAGGGGTGATATACCGTGTCATTAAGAGCTTGTCTTTTTGCATCTCTCCTCTCTATGAGCTGCATTCTCAGATACAATCTCCCCTCCCTACGGCCCTGCACTTAAAATCCCCCCAAACAGAGAATGCTCTTGCCTGAGCCGAAGTCCTGGGATTAGCTCTGAGTGGATTGGATTGTCCTGGCCTAGGTTACTTGCCCATACCTGAAGCAATCTCTGTGGTCTGAGGGGTGTGGTGCTCTGATTGGTCAGGCCTGGTTACAGGCTTACCCCAAGGAGGACTGAGTAGAGGACAGTCACCTCTGTTACCAGAGGAAGGGCAAATGATGGCAGTGAATGTAACAGATGTCTCCTTAGAGCCATGTTCAAGCAAAGGGCTGGTGTAATTAAGCACTATTTTAGGAAGAGTGCATTGGTGGTGACATTGGGCTGGACTAGGGAGATGTGGGGTGTCTACTTGTGCTTGAAAAGCAGTATTGAATATAAACACTGGAAAGACTATTTGGATCCAGACTGAGGAGAGCCTGAAGCCAGGCTGAGGGATTTAGGCTTTATTTTCTAGGTACTTGGGAGCCATAGAATGTTTTAGAGCTAGAGAGGGCTCTAGCCTGAGTTGCGTTTTAGGATGACTAATGCCGCATTAACCTAGAGGGTGGATTGAAGTGTGGAGGAGAATCCCTTTCAAGATTCTAGTCAGCACGGTGTAGTGGAGAAGCAAGAGGTTTAGACTCGGAGAGTGGGGTTAAAGTGTGACTCTTCCCCTTTTAAATGGTGTGACCCTGGGCAAGATACTGAACTTTCTTTACTTCTGTTTTCTCATCTGGAAAGGGGGAGAACAATCTTGATCTGAAAGGAAGATCGTGATTTAGAAAATTTCTATAATGCCCCTAGCATCATCAGTATGCAACAAATCTTGGTTTCTCTTCCTTCTCCTTCCTCTTCCTGTGATCCAGTGACCCAGTTCAGCTGAGTTTGAAGAAGTAGGTTCTGACCAATAAAGAACGTGGGCTTGGGCTTGGAAGCCAGAGACCTGGATCAAATCTAACTGCCCTGTTTAACAACTCTGTGACCTTGGACAACCTCTCTGAGCCTCTTTCCTCATCTGAAAAATTTCATTTACCTACTTTACCTACAGATAAAGTTCAGGCTGTCACCTGGCTGGCACATAGGTATGTGCAGTGGCACATAGGTATTAGAAATCATCATCAATACTAACGCATATATATGGAATCTAAAAAAACGGTACTGATGAACATAGTGGCAGGGCAGGAATAAAGACGCAGACCTAGAGAACGGACTTGAGGACACAGTGGGGGAAGGAGAAGCTGGGACGAAGTGAGAGAGTAGCATTGACAAATATGCACTACCAAGTGTAAAATGGATGGCTAGTGGGAAGCTGCTGCATAGCACAGGGAGATCAGTCAATGCTTTGTGATGACCTAGAGGGGTGGGATAGGGAAGTTAGGGGGGAGGCTCAAGAGGGAGGGGATATGGGGATATATGTAAACATATGGCTGATTCACTCTGTTGTACAGCAGAAACTAATACAACATTGTAAAGCAGTTATACTCCAATAAAGATGTTAAAAAAATTACAGTTAAAAAAAAAAAAGAAAGAAATCATCATGAAAAAAATCCTGGTTGGGGGAGTTGAGAATCAAAGATGAACTTTCTAGATAGGTGAATCTCACCAGGCAATCCTGGGAGAGCGGTTCCCCCTCGCTTGGTGGGTGGAGTTTTATACTCCTCATTTCTTTCCACATGCAATAAAGGGAGTTGAGACTTACAGTATACTTCTGATGGGATTCATCATTTCAGGTCCTTAGAATTAAACGCAGGTCTGATTTTCCAGGAGGGGACGATTAGCACTGCAGCAGCTTCTGTCTGTAGAGTTCAGGTGCTGTGGTTATAATTTGTAACCAGCACCTTCCCATTTGGCTCCTTTGCGGCCATCTGGTCTCCTTAGCGGAGATCTGTTTTGTTGGCAACTACAGTGCTGAGTAAATGCCACGGGGAAGTTGAAATTTACCCATCAGAGCTCAGTGCACAATGGAGAGTTCCTTCTCAGCCCCCACCTCTGACCCCGCCTCCCCTCTCACTAGTCCATTGCCAACACTCCTCCATGGGGATTTTCTAGCACTATGATAATTTTATTGCCAAGAATCAGAGTAATTATAACTTTCAGAGGGATTTCCTAGGAAAAGATGAACTTGGATTTATGCATAAGCACATTCAAAAGAAGAGGTTTGGGACTGGTGCCTTTTATGTGGTTTAAGACATTAACATGAGTTTCATTTCTCTAAAATACTTAATAAGTTTCTGCCTGCTGCATAATGTGTTGATGATGATGAAAGCTACCATTAATTTGAGAACCCACTATGCATCAGGAAGTGCGCTAGGTATTTTATAAACATCTCTTCTGATCAGCCCAATCTGGAAGGGACTACTTAGGTCACTGTTTCTTTCAAAACCATAGTTTGTGATCCATTAATGGGTCATGAAATCAATTTGATGGGTTGAAACCAGCATTTAAAAAATGAAATAGATTGATAGGGAATGGAATAGAGTGGAATGGAGTAGAGTGGAGTGGAGTGGAATGGAATGGGATGGGATGGAATGGAATTGAATGGGGCAGAATGGAATGGAATGGAGTGAAGTGGAGTGGAATGGAGTGGACTAGAGTGGGATGGGATGGAATTTGAGTGGGATGGAATGGAATGGAGTGGGATGGAAAGGAGTGGAATGGAGTGGAGTGGAATGGAATGGAATGGCATATTAAATATCAGAGAGCGTTGAAAGAAACCAGAGGAAGAATGTTTCATGAAACTTGTATCTCAGTTATGAGCATAATGTGTGTGAGTACTAAGCTGTGATGAAAGATAAATTTCTTACTGTGGGTGGTGGAGAAAAAAAGCTAGACATTCACTGGCCTAACTCAGTGGTTCCCAAGCTTCAGTGTGCATCAGAGGCACCTGGAGGGCATGTTATATAGCACAGCACGCCAACCCCTATCCTTAGAGTTTCTGGTTCAGGAAGTCTGAGTCGGGCCTAAAACTTTGCTAACAAGCTTCCAGGTGCACGGATGCTGCTCGTCCCAAACACATTTGAAAACCATTGGCCTAATGACCGCATTTCATAGGTGAAGAAACTGAGATTCAGAGAGAGAAAGTAATGTGCCCATGGTCCACAACTGGTACAGTTAAGAGCCAGGATACAGACTCAATCTGTTTGACCCCCAAACTGTAAACCATGTTATGCTCGATTTAGTTTTGGAAATAATCTGTCTTCAACAAGTGGATCTGGCATCTCTCTGTATATTGTGTGCTTGTTTCTATATTTTTTCTCCAAGTCCCATATAAATTGCCTGAGATAGAAGAAACATTGGCACTGGCAAGCCGAACCCCCTTATTATTTAGATGGGTACCTAATCCCCAGAAGGGAAGAAGAGCACAGGCTTGATGAGAAGCGGGATGGCATCCTTAGCCTTCATCAGTCTTTGCAAGCCTGCCCCACCTGTCAACAACTCCATACCTGGGTCTTAGTTGGAGTCTTGACATGTGCATGGCTTGGTCTCATGAAGATCCCAAGCCCAGGAAAAGCCCCTTTGCCCAGGAATGTTCTCTATATCAACTATGATTCCAGAAGAGCCCAAATGAAGGCCAACATTTGGCACGTCCTAGGCTGGGACTTATAGTATAGTACTCAAAGGATACTACTTCTACTTGTAGCTGAAAGAGCGGTAGCTATGGGATTAGGGAGATAGGGGTCAAATCCTGGGTCCATTACTGTGCGATCCTGAGCCTTCTACCTAACTTTCTCCGGGTCTTGATTTGTTATCTTTTATACAGCACTAAAAATACCTATAACCTCATAGGCACTTTCTGAAGATTAAATAACATATATAAAACACGTGTCATGGCACCTGGTACTGAATGAACCCTCAGTAAATAGTAGATAGTATAGTCCTTACTCATTCATGTGCAAATATTAATTGAGCACCTAACTGTTTTAGGCACTCTGCTATGTATACCAAAGCTAGAAAGATGAATATGGCCCTGCCCCTGCCTTTAGGCATCTCTCAATCTAGTGCTAAACTGACCTACCTGCCTCCACTCTCTAATCCCATGCCCGAGGCAAACATGGCTAACTGATCATGGTATCATTTCACACTGAATTCAATATGCGACTTTAGCATCCTTCTCCACATGGCAGTTCAGGCAGTGCTGCCCAGCAGATGGAGTGGCCATAAACCATTAACTTCTTTGCTTTCCCTGGTTTAGTGGGTGAGACTTAGAAATGGACAATTACAGTGGTGTGTGGTAAATGCCATTATAGGAGAAAATAGAGGTCCTCGTACCCTGTGTGAGGGTTGCTTAAATCCCTGGGGAGAGCATGTTGTGTAAGGCTTGCAGAAAGAGCTGAGTCTGGAAGGACAAATAGGGAGTTGATTAGATTTAAAGGAGGGGTGGTGATCAGGGAGAAGGGGGAACAGCATGTATACATACATACAAGACAGACAGACAAGCAATTAGGCAGGTATCTCTGTCTCTCTGTCTCTCTCTCCATCCCCATCCCCATCCCCGTCCCCATCCCCATCTCCATCTCCATCTCTATCTCTCTCTCCTTCTCCATCCCCATCCGCATCTCCATCTTTCTCTCCATCTCCATCTCTCTCTCCATCTCTATCCCCACCCGCATCTCCATTTTTCTCTCCATCTCCATCCCCATCCCCATCCCCATCTCCATCTCCATCTTTCTCTCTATCTCCATCTCTCTCTCCATCTCCATTTCCATCCGCATCTCCATCTTTCTCTCCATCTCCATCTCCATCTCCATCTCCACCTGTGTGCTCTGGAGGCAAGAGGGAGCAAGTGGGCATTTGGGGAACTGTAAGGAGGACAGGGTATGGTGAAAGGGTGTGTTGAGGCTGCAACAGTAAAGAGAGGCCTTTCTGGCCATGCTGAAGTCAGGGGACCATCACTGTGCCCCTGGGAGCAGACAGGTGAGAGTCCCCAGTTCCCTGTGAGGGAGCTGAGTGGCTGCTGCTGTGCTGCACCCGGAGAGAAAGCTGAACTGATGCGGATTAACCTGGAGAAAAGAAGCTGACAGGCAAGAAATGTTCCTCCTCTGTGTGAAAACCCCGGAATCCAGTGAAAAGATTTAAGGGATAATGGAGGCATTTCTCTATTACATACGGTAGTAATCCAGGTCCCTCAGGATCAAGCGCAGAACCTGATTAGTGCTGGGCCAAAGCCGCCCTGAGCGCCCTTTTCCATCATGAGCTGACTGCAGGCTACACTCTAATGGGATTGTTTGTTTAAAAAAAAAGCCACCCCTGCTTTAAAAGAATGTCCTTCTCACTGAGCCCGAGCTCTGTTGCTATTGTGAGGGGATGGGGGCCCGGCAAAAATATTTAAAGCCCTACTCTTGGGGGTGATGGGCTTTGAATTTAGGCTCCAGAACTTTCCGGTTAATCAGCTTTAGAGTTGCAGGAGTAGAAAGGAAGTGAAAGTGGATATAGGGAAATAGTCCGCTGGTCGGAGCAGAATGATGCGAAGACGGCACCCTCTAAGACAGGGCTGGCATTCAGACTCGGCTCGTGCCTGGGTCACCTTGAGCCAGACCCTTCCCCTCTCTGGGCCTCAGTTTTCTTACCGGCAAAATGGAGAAGTTGAATCATACTATCTAAATGTCCTTCCATCTATAATACTCCTTGTTTAGACAGCAATTGCCTGGGAGATTTGTTTTATAAGAAGTCTGACCAGCAAATTGCCAGGCTTTGTCTGTTCTCATCTATCAGAGGGATCCACACGGCTAACGTGCTTTATCCAGATTTGCTGCTGTGATCAGAAGCAAACCATTTAGTGCAAAAACGTTAGACATTGCTGGCAGATCCCTGCTTAGACATGCGCTGTGTCCCTACAGTTGGCTTTTAAGTTTCTTGCGTCAAACTCAGAATGCACTTTCCAGGGACTATTTAACTTGGAGGTAACTTTCTCGGCCAACCCACAAAAACCCTGTTTGGCCCTTAATGGAACTAGAGTAATTTTAGTTTTATGGGACTAGGCTGATAATAGTACTGTTTTTATAGAGTATCCTGGAGTTGGGTTCTTTCATCAACTAGCCTGGAACAGAACTGTTATGATGGGGCTCCCATGGAATAGTCGTATTGCTTTAGTTTGAAATAGTGTTGATTTTGACAGGTTAACTTGGAATGAATCTATTTAACTTGGAATGAAACTTGGTGATCCTGGGAAACTATCCATAGAACAGCATTTTCCAGTTGCCTTAGGGTAAGAGGACACTGGGGGTGTGTATTTTCTCCTGCAGTTGCATCAACCATGGGTGGGAAGGTTTGCATGCTCCTGATTGTCCAAAGAAAAGGGAGCCCCCTGCTGGAGGGAGGACTGCCCTGTTGTGGTAGCTGCAAGAAAGTCAGTATTTCTATTTCAGGATTAGTCTGTATTTATAGGTAGAGTAGAATCAAAAGTCTTCATATTTTTTTTTATAAAGGTGCTGTTTTTTGGTATTAAATGACCATTGTTTCTCCAAAAGATTTTAATTATTTTAATTGCTATTAAATCAACTTTAATTAACTAGGTAAAAAAAAAGCCTTTATAATTTCAGATTCATGATGAAAGATTAAGAACGAAACTGTGGGCTTTTTGTGTGTTGTCAAGTTGTAGACTGGGGAACTGGAGAGAAGGTCCCCTGATTAGGGCTTTTGGGAAAGTGACCGAACTAAGTTTATAGTTAAACCCTAAGAATGGAAGATGATATAACATTAACCATATTCACTTGAGGATTCACCACAATTTACACTTTACATCTCAGTTGATCCTCAAAAATATGGTAGACATTTTACAGCTGGGGAAATTGAGGTTCAGCTCACTAGTGGGGGAGCTGCAGTTAGAACCCAGCTGTCCAATTCCTTTACTTTTTCTAACACCTTAGGATTAGAAATGGTCTTTGTCCTAAGTGATGAACCCAGAAGGTAATCAGTAGAGAGGAAATTAAACAGGTAAAGATCTAGATGGGAGAGCACCAACTGGTCCCTATAACGTATGATGCTTTCTGGGGAGAGACAGGAGTCCAGAAATGCACATGAATGTGGGCTTCATTAAAGTGCAGTTCGCGCGCGAGAGTTCAGCTAGTTGAATTTCTTGTTTCCATGAGAAAGTGATGAAGATGATAATTTGGTGCTGTGTGTGTTTGGTATTTTATTTAAATTTTTATAGCGCCATGCCAAATGGGAAGACAGGCAGCATTTGTAAAAGCCTTGTGGCTGCACTGGGTGATAGGCCAAAGTAACAGGTCAGACTTATCGTTTTGTTTGTATTGGTGGGATTTCTCCTCCTGTGACCTCACTGTGGAAAATCCATTTGGACCTGCCCACAGCCCCTTGTTTCTTCCACCAAATGCCCCTATTGGCCCTGTCCCTGAGATGTGGCTGGCGGCAACACGCTTGGGAAGAGGGATCGTTTCCAGTTTGGGGTGAATGGGCTTGCCCGCAGTTCCTCCTAGCTTTTGTGTCTGAAGGTCTGGGAACAAGGTAAGAGGTGTGCAGATGCCAGAGCCAGCTGCTGCTCAGAGCAGATGAGCTGTTCTTGGAAATGGTCCCAGACGATGAATTGCTTGTGTGGTGCACAGAGATGCAGTGGAAAATTGTCCATTCACTGTGCTCAGTCTTTGACTCTTGAATGCACTGGCACTTGCTTAGTCTCAGCTCCACGTGGCTCAGGAGTGAGCCACACAGGAAGGTTCTGAATGAGCCATGGGTGGAGCCTAGTGGAGGCCGTCAGTTTAGGCAGGGAGGGGAAAAGGAGGCGGCAGGGACATTTCGCTGGGCAGAGACAGCCCCCACCCCCTGCTTCCCCTCCAGTTATAAAACCCTTACCGGTAATCCCTGTAGAGAACTGGGAAAACACAAAAAATTACAAGGAAAAAGAGAAATTTATTTCTCGTCTTGCTACTCAAAAGGAAAGGATATTTTTAATGTATCTCCTATAGATCTGAGAATCTCTGCCTCACCCTTCCTATCCCCCCATGATCCATTCTTCCTTTCTCCCTCCCTCCCTCCCCCCTCCCTCCCTTCCTCCCTCCCTCCCTCCCTCCTTCCTTTCTTTCTTCCTTCTCCCTCCCCTCCCCTCCCCTCCCCTCCTGTCCCCTCCCCTCCCCTCCTGTCCCCTCCCCTCCCCTCTCCTCCCCTCCCCTCTCCTTCTCTCTCTCTCTCTTTGTCTCTCCCTCCCTCTTCTATCTACAGTCCAAACTGGGATCGTATTGTATATACAATATGGTAACTTGATTTTTTAATAGTATCCACATGCTCCCATGATAAGACATTTTCTTCAGAATTAACATTTTTAATAGTCCAGGGATAATTTTTTAGAAGAACCATAACTTATCTAACCAATAAGGCATAACACTCTGTGAGTGTACCATAATTTAACTAACCCATCACCTATTGTTAGACATTTAGGCTGTTTTCAGTTTTTTCGAAATAATAAATACTATTTTAATAAGCATCTTTGAACATAAATCTTAGTTGGAATTTCTGATCATTTCTTTAGGAAAGATTTCTAGAAGTGGATAAAAACTATGAACTTAAACAAAACAAAAAAACTACTTGTGACATTCGTGGCTGACTTGCTTTCCAGGAATTTTTGTAGCAATTTCCATTTCCTTTGGTGTCAAAGAGCTTGCTGCCTTACACCCTGGATGAAAAGATTTTCCTTGAGAAACAGCATAGAATTGAGAGTAAGTTAAAAGGAGAGACCTGACATCCAATGTTGTCAAAAGCATCCACGAAATACCTTGCTTCTCATGCAGATCTGTGGATTCTCAGATCTGCGGGTGAATCAGATGGGCCTCTTATCGCTGGGATCAGTGTCTTGTCCCTGGATGGGGCAGTCTGAGGGCAAATGGGTAAGTACTGGCTGATTCTGCCTTAGCTCTGGGCAGAGCAGCAGAAGACCTGACCAGTTCCTGGCCTCAAAGAACTTTCAGTCTTATGATGGAGGCGAGGCTCACTTGAACCAAAGAGGGGCCATGGAAGAGGGCATGAAGAAAGGTGCCACGTGGCCGTGCTCTGTTGTGGAAGTGTGGGAACTCAGAGAAGGGAGAGGTCACGTGGGTAAGTCAACAGGGAAGCTTCCTGAGAGAAAGCGGGCCGCGAAGGGGTGGGCAGAAGGAGCCGAGAGGGGAATGGGCATGGGAGGGGCTTCGTGTGTGCTGAGCCTCTCCCACAGACAGGCTGTAGGCTTGGTGGTGGAGCCTCGAGGTTCTGGGGTCAGACAGACTCACATTCCAGTCTCAGCTTCACTGCACACTCTCTGCGTGATCTTGATCTGAGGCTCTGCTGAGCCTCAGTTTGTTGTTTTTTGGGGTTTTTTTTTTCACTTTTATCTGTATTTTAAAATATTTTACATTGAAAATATATTCATGTATTGAGTCCTGACCTTAAGAAGTTACAAACTAGTAGATATGATACAAATGAACACAATTTTATTTTTCTTAAACAAAAAGCAAAAAAACCTGTTGAAGCAAGTGTGGCAATATGTTCAAAACAATTAAAACTGAGGAATAAGTATATGGGTTATATTTCTAACTTCCCTCAGCTTTTGTATATGTTTGTAACTCAAAAAATATTTTTGTTATAAAAGCTATATATGCTCATGGTAAAAAAAAAGCTATATATGCTCATGGTAAAAAAATGTTAAGTACATGACATCTCCATTCACCCTAATCATTATTAACAGTTTGGTATATAGCCTTCTAGAACCACTTGTCAGATAACCAAATGTATACAAATGTGTTTCTTTTAAAACAAAAATGAGATTATACCATACATATTCTGCTGGTTTTGACTGGTAACATTCCATTTTATGGGTATACCATTATTCATTAACTAATTCTTTTTTTTTTTCACACACACACACACACACACACACTGTATTTTATTTTTACAAGAGATAAATAGACTGACACCAAGCATTGTAAATGGATGACCACAACAAAAGCAACAATGATTGCAATTACCAAACACGAAACACACTCATACTATGTCATAATATTGATATTCAGTCCAGTAATCCTCCACGGTAACAGCTCCTTTACTTGCAGTGAAAATTGATTTGTGTATTTTTTGCCTCTGAGTCCTTGTGGGATTTTATTTTTTATTCAAACAGAAAGTCACAAAAATTATAATCATCCTCATCAGTTCACTCAGTCCCATGTAATTAATTTTTTTTCATCTTGATCTTTTGTTAGCACTTTTATGAATTCATCAGTTTTCCATTAGAGTTCTGAAAATGCTTATTCATTCAGGTCAGCAGTATAGTCAGTTACCAGAAATCTCTACTTGTCAGAGTCTTTTCCATGAATTCCTTGAAGATGAAACCCTTTTATAGGAACATTTTTGCAAAAGCATCAGAGTACACCCAGAACTGTTTGTAAATGACAAAAGACTTAACAATGACCATGGTTAAAGATTTGATGAAAGTTCATAATAATGCAATTGACAAGGAAATTTAGTTATTTCTGAGATATACATTTTAAAGTAATAACTAGAATTATGATTTATAACATTATATCAGAACATATAAGATTTTTAGAAATTTCATGTAATGGCTGAAACATTTATATTAACATATTTCCATACAAATAACCCAAAGAAAGTTTAGTATTAGTTGTATTTTTGTTTGTTTTTTTATACTGCAGGTTCTTACTAGTCATCAATTTTATACACATCAGTGTATATGTGTATATACATATATGTATGTGTATGTGTATATATGTATATGTGTCAATCCCAATTGCCCAGTTCGGCACACCACCATCCCCACCCCACTGGTGTCCATACGTTTGTTCTCTACATCTGTGTCTCAGCTTCTCCCTGCAAACTGGTTCATCTGTACCATTTTTCTAGGTTCCACATACATGCGTTAATATACGATATTTGTTTTTCTCTTTCTGACTTACTTCACTCTGTATGACAGTCTCTAGATCCATCCACGCCTCACCAAATGACTCAATTTTGATCTTTTTTATGGCTCAGTAATATTCCATTGTATATATGTACCACAACTTCTTTATCCATTCATCTGTCAGTGGGCATTTAGGTTGCTTCCATGACCTGTCTATTGTAAAGAGTGCTGCAATGAACATTGGGATGCATGTGTCTTTTTGAATTATGGTTTTCTCTGGGTATATGCCCAGTAGTGGGATTGCTGGATCGTATGGTAATTCTATTTTTGGTTTTTTAAGGAACCTCCATACTGTTCTCCGTCATGGCTGTATCAATTTACATTCCCACCAACAGTGCAAGAGGGTTCCCTTTCCTCCACACCCTCTCCAGCATTTGTTCTTTGTAGATTTTCTGATGATGCCCATTCTAACTGGTGTGAGGTGATACCTCATTGTAGTTTTGATTTGCATTTCTCTAATAATTAGTGATGTTGAGCACCTTTTCATGTGCTTCTTGGCCATCTGTATGTCTTCTTTGGAGAAATGTCTATTTAGGTCTTCTGCCCAGTTTTGGATTGGGTTGTTTGTTTCTTTACTACTGAGCTGCATGAGCTGTTTATATATTTTGGAGATTAATCCTTTGTCCGTTGATTCATTTGCAAATATTTTCTCCCATTCTGAGGGTTATCTTTTCATCTTGTTTATGGTTTCCTTAGCTGTGCAAAAGCTTTGAAGTTTCATTAGGTCCCATTTGTTTATTTTTGTTTTTATTTCCATTACTCTAGGAGGTGGATCAAAAAAGATCTTGCTTTGATTTATGTCAAAGAGTGTTCTTCCTATGTTTTCCTCTAAGAGTTTTATAGTGTCTGGTCTTACATTTAGGTCTCGAATGCATTCTGAGTTTATTTTTGTATATGGTGTTAGGGAGTGTTCTAATTTCATTCTTTTACATGTAGCTGTCCAGTTTTCCCAGAACCACTTATTAAAGAGACTGTCTTTTCTCCATTGTATATCTTTGCCTGCTTTGTCATAGATTAGTTGACCATAGGTGCGTGGGTTTATCTCTGGGCTTTCTATCTTGTTCCATTGATCTATGTTTCTCTTTCTGTGCTAGTACCATATTGTCTTGATTACTGTAGCTTTGTAGTATAGTCTGAAGTCAGGGAGTCTGATTCAGCTCCGTTTTTTCCCCTCAAGACTGCTTTGCTATTTAGGGTCTTCTGTGTCTCCATACAAATTTTAAGATTTTTTGTTCTAGTTCTGTAAAAAATGCCATTGGTAATTTGATAGGGATTGCATTGAATCTGTAGATTGCTTTAGGTAGTATAGTCATTTTCACAATATTGATTCTTCCAATCTAAGAACATGGTATATATCTCCATCTGTTGGTATCATCTTTAATTTCTTTCATCAGTGTCTTATAGTTTTCTGCATACAGGTCTTTTGTTTCCCTAGGTAGGTTTATTCCTAGGTATTTTTTTCTTTTCGTTGCAGTGGTAAATGGGAGTGTTTCCATAATTTCTCTTTCAGATTTTTCATCATTAGTGTATAGGAACACAAGAGATTTCTGTGCATTAATTTTGTATCCTGCAACTTTACTAAATTCATTGATTAGCTCTAGTAGTTTTCTGGTGGCATTTTTAGGATTCTCTATGTGTAGTATCATGTCATCTGCAAACAGTGACAGTTTTACTTCTTTTCCAATTTGTATTCCTTTTATTTCTTTTTCTTCTGTGATTGCCATGGTTAGGACTTCCAAAACTATGTTAAATAATAGTGGTGAGAGTGGACATCCTTGTCTTGTTCCTGATCTTAGAGGAAATGCTTTCAGTTTTTCACCTTTGAGAATGATGTTTGCTGTGGGTTTGTCATATATGGCCTTTATTATGTTGAGGTAGGTTCCCTCTATGCCCACTTTCTGGAGAGTTTTTATCATAAATGGGTGTTGAATTTTGTCAAAAGCTTTTTCTGCATCTATTGAGATGATCATATGGTTTTTCTTCTTCAGTTTGTTAATATGGTGTATCACATTGAGTGATTTGCGTACATTGACGAATCCTTGCCTTCCTGGAATAAACCCCACTTGATCATGGTGTATGATCCTTTTAATGTGTTGTTGGATTCTGTTTGCTAGTGTTTTGTTGAGGATTTTTGCATCTATATTCATCAGTGATATGGGTCTGTAATTTTCTTTTTATGTAGTATCTTTGTCTGGTTTTGGTATCAGGATGGTGGTGGTCTCATAGAATGAGTTTGGGAGTGTTTCTTCCTCTGTAATTTTTTGGAAGAGTTTGAGAAGGATGGTTGTTAGCTCTTCTCTAAATGTTTGATAGAATTCACCTGCGAAGCCATCTGGTCCTGGACTCTT
Source organism: Leucopleurus acutus (assembly GCF_964270905.1). Classification (NCBI taxonomy): domain Eukaryota; kingdom Metazoa; phylum Chordata; class Mammalia; order Artiodactyla; family Delphinidae; genus Leucopleurus; species Leucopleurus acutus. Next base: position 72,872,064 of record NC_139151.1, read on the forward strand.
GTTTGTTGGAAGATTTTTAATCACAGTTTCAATTTCATTACTTATGATTGGTCTGTTCATATTTTCTATTTCTTCCTGGTTCAGTCTTGGAAGGTTATACCTTTCTAAGAATTTGTGCATTTCTTCCAGGTTGTCCATTTTATTGGCATAGAGTTGCTTGTAGTAGTCTGTTAGGATGCTCTGTTTTTCTGCAGTGTCTGTTGTAACTTCTCCTTTTTCATTTCTAATTTTATTGATTTGAGTCCTCTCCCTCTTTATCTTGATGAGTCTGGCTAATGGTTTATCAATTTTGTTTATCTTCTCAGAGAACCAGCATTTAGTTTTATTGATCTTTGCTATTGTTTTCTTTGTTTCTATTTCATTTATTTCTGCTCTGATCTTTATGATTTCTTTCCTTCTGCTAACTTTGGGTTTTGTTTGTTCTTCTTTCTCTAGTTCCTTTAGGTGTAAGGTTAGATTGTTTACTTGAGATTTTTCTTGTTTCTTGAGGTAGGCTTGTATAGCTATAAACTTCCCTCTTAGAACTGCTTTAGTTGGCATCCCATAGGTTTTGGATCATCGTGTTTTCATTGTCATTTGTCTCTAGGTAATTTCTGATTTCCTCTTTGATTTCTTCAGGGATCGCTTGGTTATTTAGTAACGTATTTTTGTTGTGTTTTGTTTTTTGTTTTTTGCTTTTTTTTTTGAGGTATATGGGCCTCTCACTGCCACGACCTCTCCCATTGTGGAGCGCAGGCTCCGGACATGCAGGCTCAGCAGCCATGGCTCATGGGCCTAGCCGCTCCGCAGCATGTGGAATCCTCCCGTACCGGGGCACGAACCCGTGTCTCCTGCATCGGCAGGCAGACTCTCAACCACTGCACCACCAGGGAAGCCCAGTAACCTATTTGTGTTTGTGATTTTACGTTTATTTCCCTGTAATTCATTTCTAATCTCATAGCGTTGTGCTCAGAAAAGATGCTTAATATGATTTCAGTTTTCCTCAATTTACTGAGGCTTGATTTGTGACCCAAGATATGATCTATCCTGGAGAATGTTCCATGCGCACTTGAGAAGAAAGTGTAATCTGCTGTTTTTGGGTGGAATGTCCTATAAATGTCAATTAAATCTATCTGGTCTGTTGTGTCATTTAAAGCTTCTGTTTCCTTATTTATTTTCATTTTGGATGATCTGTCCATTGGTGTAAGTGAGGTGTTAAAGTCCCCCACTATTATTGTGTTACTGTCGATTTCCTCTTTTATAGCTGTTAGCAGTTGCCTTATGTATTGATGTGCTCCTATGTTGGGTGCATATATATTTATAACTGTTATATCTTCTTCTTGGATTGATCCCTTGATCATTATGTAGTGTCCTTCCTTGTCTCTTGTAACATTCTTTATTTTAAGGTCTATTTTATCTGACATGAGTATAGCTACTCCAGCTTTCTTTTGATTTCCATTTGCATGGATTATCTTTTGCTGTCCCATCACTTTCAGTGTGTATGTGTCCCTAGGTCTGAAGTGGGTCTCTTGTAGACAGCATATATATGGGTCTTGTTTTTGTATCCATTCAGCAAGCCTGTGTCTTTTGGTTGGAGCATTTAATCCATTCACGTTTAAGGCAATTATCGATATGTATGTTCCTATGACCATTTTCTTAATTGTTTTGGGTTTGTTTTTGTAGATGCTTTTCTTCTCTTGTGTTTCTCACTTAGAGAACTTCCTTTAGCATTAGTTGTAGAGCTGGTTTGGTGGTGCTGAATTCTCTTAGCTTTTGCTTGTCTGTAAAGTTTCTGATTTCTCCATCGAATCTGAATGAGATCCTTGCAGGGTAGAGTAATCTTGGTTGTAGGTTCTTCCCTTTCTTCACTTTAAGTATATCATTCCACTCCCCTCTGGCTTTTAGAGTTTCTGCTGGGAAATCATCTGTTAACCTTATGGGAGTTCCCTTGTATGTTATTTGTCGTTTTTCCTTTGCTGCTTTCAATAATTTTTCTTCGTCTTTAATTTTTGCCAATTTGATTACTATGTGTCTCAGCGTGTTTCTCCTTGGGTTTATCCTGTATGGGACTCACTGTGCTTCCTGGACTTGGGTGGCTATTTCCTTTCCCATGTTAGGGAAGTTTTCGACTATAATCTCTTCAAATATTTTCTCTGGTCCTTTCTCTCTTCTCCTTCTGGGACCCCTATAATGCGAATGTTGTTCTGTTTAATGTTGTCCCAGAGGTCTCTTAGGCTGTCTTATTTCTTTTCATTCTTTTTTTAAATTCTGTTCCACAGCAGTGAATTTCACCGTTCTGTCTTCCAGGTCACTTATCTGTTCTTCTGCCTCAGTTATTCTGCTATTGATTCCTTCTAATATAGTTTTCATTTCAGTTATTGTATTGTTCATCTCTGTTTGTTCTTTAATTCTTCTAGGTGTTTGTTAAATGTTTCTTGCATCTTCTCGATCTTTGCCTCCATTCTTTTTCCAAGGTCCTGGATCATCTTCACTATCATTATTCTGAATTCTTTTTCTGGAAGGTTGCCTGTCTCCACTTCATTTAGTTGTTTTTCTGGGGTTTTATCTTGTTTCTTCATCTGGTACATAACCCTCTGCCTTTTCATCTTGTCTATCTTTCTGTGAATGTGGTTTTTGTTCCACAGGCTGCAGGATTGTAGTTCTTGCTTCTGCTCTCTGCCCTCTGGTGGATGAGGGTATCTAAGAGACTTGATGGGAGGGACTGGTGGTGGGTAGAGCTGACTCTTGCTCTGGTGGGCAGAGCTCAGTAAAACTTTAATCCACTTGACTGTTGGTGGGTGGGGCTGGGTTCCCTCCCTGTTGGTTGTTTGGCCTGAGGCAACCCAACACTGGAGCCTACCTGGGCTCTTTGGTGGGGCTAATGACAGACTCTGGGAGGGCTCACGCCAAGGAGTACTTCCCAGAACTTCTGCTGTCAGTGTCCTTGTCCCCACGGTGAACCACAGCCACCCGCCACGTCTGCAGGACACCCTCCAACTCTAGCAAGTAGGTCTGGTTCAGTCTCCCCTGGGGTCACTGCTCCTTCTCCTGGGCCCCGACGTGCACACTACTTTGTGTGTGCCCTCCAAGAGTGGCGTCTCTGTTTCCCCCAGTCCTATCGAAGTCTTGCAGTCAATTCCCACTAATCTTCAAAGTCTGATTCTCTAGGAGTTCCTGCTCCCGTTTCTGGGCCCCCAGGTTGGGAAGCCTGACATGGAGCTCAGAACCTTCCCTCCAGTGGGTGGACTTCTGTGGTATAAGCGTTCTCCAGTCTGTGAGTCACCCACCCAGCAGTTATGGGATTTGATTTTACTGTGATTGCGCCCCTCCTACCGTCTCATTGTGGCTTCTCCTTTGTCTTTGGATGTGGGGTGTCTTTTTTGGTGAGTTCCAGTGTCTTTCTGTCGATGATTGTCCAGCAGCTAGTTTTGATTCTGGTGTTCTTGCAAGAGGGAGTGAGAGGATGTCCTTCTACTCTGTCATCTTGGTTCCTCTTCGAGCCTCAGTTTTCTCATCTGTAAAAACAGAAAAAAAGAAATGCCTAGTGTTGTATATTAGTTTCCTAGGGCTGCTGTAGCAAAGTACCATAAAGTGGGTGACTTAAAACAACAGGAACGTATGGTCTCACCGTTCTGGAGACTAGAAGTCCAAATTCAAGGTGTTGGTAGGGCCTTGCTCCCTCCAAATCCTCTGGGGATTTTCTGGTAGTCCCTGGCCTTCCTTGGCTATGACAGTGTATCTCTAATTTCTGCCTCTGTCTTCTCCCTGTGTCTCTGTGTCTTCACGTGGTATTCTCCTCTCTGTGTCTCTCTCCTCTCTCATAAGGACACCATCCGTTAAGGGCCCATCCTCGTCTAATAATACCTCATTTTAGCTGATGACGTCTACAATGACCCTATTTCCAAATAAGGTCATATTCTGAGATACTGGGGACTAGGGCTTCAACATATATTTTTAGGGGACCCAATTCAACCCCTAACAGCTTGGTCTGGAGGATTAAATTGCAGGAAAAGTCATAGTGCAGGGCCCAGCTGTGGTAAATCTCAAAAACTAGAAGCTATTATTACTACTGTTATTATTGCTATGTGGCTAGGTCCTTTTCTTCTGTTGTTTCATTCCAAGGTAGCTATTTCTCCCCCATTTTTTGGAAGAGGAAATTGAGGTGCCAGGAGATTATGTGAAAGACAGATGACATAACCGTTGAGTGCAGAGATTTTGAAGACAAAGAGCTGATGTTTGAGTTCTCACGCACTTGTCTGGGACCTTGGACCTGTATATAGGGATAACCAAACTTAACTCGTGAGTCTTTCATGAGTTCTCATGAGGATTAAATGAGAGAATTTCATGTAATGCTCCTAGCATCGTACCTGGTGTATGGAAAGTACTCAAAAACTTGTAGTCATTTTGCCAAGTGGCAGAGCTGGAAGCAAACCCCAGACAGTGTGACATCCAAGTCCCCACCCTTTTCAGGGAACCCACTGCCTCCCAAAGATTGGTGGCTGCTCCCCTGGCTCAGTTCTGGCCCCAAGATCTGGCCCCAAGAATGCCCATGTGTGAATATGAGTCAAGAATAAGCTGAGGCAGGCCCCCAGGATGAGGCAGAAGTGGTGGAAAAGCCATCTTTTTAGACTATGATCTGTGGCCTTTGCCATCAACTCTGTGGGATGGGGCAGAGGATAGCTAGGGGCTTAAAAGATTGCCCTCTGGTGTCCAGAGGATTGTGTATTCTCTGCCTTCCCTGCTAGACTGGGCAGAAAAGACCTACCTTTCCTAAAGCCCAGCTCTACCAACCCTGCTAATTAAGCCATTTGGTCAACCAGAGCCATTTCCCCACGTGGTCAGTGGTGTTAGTTCCTGCATTCTCTCATCTCTAGCATTCCATTATGGCCTCCAGCCTCATCTCACCAGGTGCACTCTCACCTGCTTGCAGGATCCTGGCAGGCTTTTCCTTGGCAAATCTGGCAGGAGTTGGAAAGAGCAGAGGTTGGAAAGGAAGAAAACCATTGAAATCCAAAAGTTATGTTCCTGATCTGGCTACCTTTGTTCCTGGCTGTCCTGCATTTTCTACCTGTTCTATATGTTCTTATTGGACTTCTTATTTTTTTTTCATTGCTGTATTGAATTTTTCTAGCCAGGCAACTCTGACCAGCTGTACTAAAGCCCCATGAGAAGCTCTAACATTGATTCTCTGTCTTCTTAAAAGGAGGCAAGAGTGCAAAGTAAGGCAGCCCCTGTGCCTTGTCTGTCACCTCTGCCTCTATCAACATTAAGAGCGGAGGGATGCCAGATGACCTGGAGATCGCTGACCCCGAGCTTGCCCTTGGCCAGAGGGTCAACCTAGACTGTGCCGGGCAGCCCTTACACTGGCTCCTGGAAGTTTGTTTCTGCAAAGACTCCTTGTCTCCCTGGGGCTGAGGGAAGGTGGAAAACCCTGAAGAGTCAGTGAGTCAGTGCTGGCTGAGCTATGGGGCTTCAGGGAGCTGTTGGCTACCCTGAGAACTCACTAGAAGTGTCTGGATCATTCCTTAGCCTCTAGGAGAGTTGGAATAACTCAAGTGATGTTCCTGTGCCATAAACTCCCTGGAACCCTATAACCCAGATGAGGGTTCCGGTAGGGAGCAGGTGGCACACTGGGAAGAACTAGTTGGAGAGGGTTTAATCAAGGGACTATTTACAAAGGCATGGGCAGGGTTGAGGGAGCCAACAGGAACTAGCAAAAGTAGGAGCTGTTCCAAGCCCCAGGCTTGAGCTGAGGGGAGAAAGCTGTAGCCTTGGACTAGGGGTTCCCCACAGCAGCTTTGGCCTTAAGGAGAAGAATGAGACAATTTGGCGGGGAGGGAGCTGGGGAAATACCACCCGCCCCCAACCCTGGCTGTCTTTCTCCTTTCTCTTGTCAGGCAGGGCCTCTCATTGGCCTAGAGGGCACGGGAGTCTGGGTAATGCAGTCTGTGGAATCACCTACCGAGCCTGATCAGGGTGGAGAAGTGTGGAGAATGGTGGGGCAAAAGGAGAAAATCAGCCGCCTCCAAATTCTCTTATTTTAATGAAGGTTATTTGCATTTGCATTGAAATTTGCCTTCTGTGTCTCTCCCCCATCTCCTTTTTCTGGTGACTTTCCCAGTACCCATGGCTACGTCTTCATGTTATCAGTACCATTGTGAACACTACACAGAGGGAGAGATAGGGCTCCATGTAAAACACTCACACCAAGAAGTCAGTTGCTTCCCATGTGCAAATGACTTAATCCTTCTGAGTCTCCATTTATTCATCTGTAAATTAGAGAAAGTAATACCCACCACAGCAGATGGATAAGATGAGAAAAATGGTTATAACACCCTGAGCCAGGGGACAGGGTCAATGCCCAACAAGTAGCAGTGGCAATAAGAAGCAACAGCATCAACTGTTTCCTGAGTGCTTTCTCTGTGCCAGATGTATGTTATTCACTTTAGGACTGTCTGTGGATTTAGTTCTCCCCGGTAGACGAGGCACTCTCCCCATCATGGTTTTACCAGTGCAGGATCTGAGGGGCAGAGAGATTAAGCAGCTATCCATAGTCACACTGAGAGCCAATGATGGAGTAGACCCAGGACTCATTATTATAACCACTACCCTCTACTACTTCTCAGCACTGGTTATATCACCATCGTCATCCTCACTCAGTATTCACTTTTGATTTCCAACTAGGAAAGGGTAAGCATGAAGAGGGCACTGCTTAGCCCAATCAATATGGTAGAATTGCAGCCCCTGCGGTGCCTGGCTGGGGCTGCCTGGGCACCTATCTGGCTTCCAGAGCTGCTAGAGCCTTCTCTGCCACTGCCAGCTTCACTCTGATCCTCTTCCCACCGGTGCTGCCCTAGGATCCCCACTCCTGCTGGAACACCAAACAATGAACACCAAAGTTAGACTGGCCAGCTTCCTGAGAACTCCAGATCTGTTGAAGTAAAAAACAGAGGCTAAGAATCTTGGTTCTGCTCCGAGCATTGTTGCTCCCATCTGTGTGTTATTGGGGAAATCTCTTGTCATCTCTGGGTCTCAGTTTGTCCATCTGTAGAATAGGGAGATTAGACTATGTTTGCTGTAATCCCTTTTAGCTCCATTATTCTATAGCAAGCTGAGAGTGTAGAGACATATACAGGGCAGTGAGCCCAGAGGGCATGTGGATAAGCACATGGATTCCAAAGCCAGGCTGTTGGTTCAGATCCCAGCTCCAACTTTTACTTGCTGTGTGACCTTGGCCAATCATTTAACCACTCTGTGGCTTAGTTTCCTCATGGGTGAAGTGGGGATAATTAGAGTATTTACCTTACAGAGTTGTCCTGAGAATTCAGTAGTTGACATGTGTAAAGCGCTAAGAACAATACCTAAACATAGATGTGACATGTACATGAGAGCTATTAATATTATTAGGAGCAATGCTATTATTATTGATCCTGGAGCCACACAGGGCTGGTTTGAAGCCTCACCCTGTCAGCCCAAGCAAATGCATTCATTGCTTTGGGTCCCGATTTCCTCATCGATAGCTAGACTTCGGTCTCCCAGGCTGTCAGGAAGATTAAATAGGATAATATTGAATATTTGTAAGTGCCTGGCTCATAATAGCCCCTCAGGAAGTGCTGCTGCCTTCTTCCCTCCAGCTGTTTCTCCAGGGCCCTTGTTTCCTGGTTGATTTAGGCAGTGCTGTATGTAAATAACCTCAATAGTGCCTGCTGGGAAGATGATACTTTGCCTGAAGTTTCGATGGTAAAACGATCATTTAGTCAGCGACAGTAGCCAAGCCTGGTGCTGCCTGCCCCTCTGTGGGGGGTCCCCCAGCAGCTCAACTGTGTGACCCACAAAAGCACCGTGATTAACTGGAGGCTTTTCCAGGTCTGGGTGAAGAGCCCACTCTTTGTGTTACAGGTCAGCAGGTTTTCCAGATGAGAAGACAGAGGACCCTTAGGAATCTTCCCAGGGCTCCCAAGAGAGCAGCCCAGCTGGGATTGGAGCCAAGGTTTCAGAGTTTAGAGTTCTGGTTTGTACCCATACAGCTTTGTGGGTCCTGATTCCCCCAGCTCGTTTTTTGAGGTGCGAGCCAACTGAAGCTAGAAGCTAATATGGCTTAGGGGGTGTCTATTTGGGTCTGTTTTCTGCCAAGTTAGACTTGCTTTGTTCCATGCATCTGACAGAATCCGTAGCCACTGCTAGAGTCCTTACAAAAAGGCCAGAAATGGGCCCAGGTTAGAGGATACAAATGGCTCAGTACCAAGTCATTTCCATGAAATGGACATGTGCATATGCTGCAGGTGGGGGTATGAATTGGCACAGACATGGATGAGAGGAAGAGGCCTAGTAGTACTATAGCTGTTCAGTTTATTGAGTATGCATGCCCATGGTGCGTTAGTATATATGTTCAGCTGTTTTTCAAAGGAAGTTCACATGAAATTGATCTAAATAGCACTCAAGTTAACTTTGCTCTCCTGCAAAAGTCCGAGATGATCCCTCTATGGCTGAACCTGGAAGTTACTCATGTTAGTGCCTGGTCCCATTGGTCAGAAGCTCATCACATGCACTTAGCTGGGAGGGGGGCTGGACAATGGAGTCATTCTTTTGGAAGTGGGTGCAGCGGATATGTGCTACATCGCCTAGGTCCCCTCTTCAGGGCTGACATCCCCGTCCCCAGCTGCTGGGAATATCGGTGACTGATAGTACACAGTTGTATCTCTCTCTGGTCACTGCCCAGAGCCAAGATGGTCACTTGGGAACCATCTCACCCAGGATTATACCCCCTTCCAGAAGGAGGCCATTTTTGCCCATACTTAGCTTATGCAGGCAGAAAAATTCCTGGCTTCCTTGCCTCAATTTGGGACAGCTCTGAAGGGTCATTCCAGCTCCAGAGGTCCTGCTGGGCCCCCTGCAGCCTGGTTGGAAGAGCATTGCCGGCCCAGCCATGCCTTCCTCACTTCCTTATAGGTGGCCCTCTTGAGATGGCTCCCCAATAAACCTCTGCCCGCACACTCTACGCCAGAGACAGGTTCAGGGAACCCAAACTGAGAAATCTGGGCTCTGTATCACGGAAGAGGTGAGAGGATGTCGGGAGCAAACAGTCCCTGTCACCTGCTGCAATCCCACTTTTCACATCAGCTCTGAAAAGATACTTGCAGGTATGCCCCAGGAAGCAGCCTCGGGCTGCCTTGTCCCTGCAGTGTCTGCGAGAGTGAAAACATGGTTCGGCCACATGGTAAGAAGACTGAGAAAGTTCTAGATTTGCTGTATTCTGTATTCTCCAAGAGCTTATTGAATGTAAAAGAGAAATTGCAGAAAGATATGTACAATACGATTACCAATTTATTAAAAAGTGGCAAACGTTACATACATGCACAGCCATCGGAATAGTATATAAGCACTTGGAAAACCAGTGGAAGGTTGCCGTGGAAGTGATCACAGTGACTGCCTTTGAGGAGGGGAAGAAAGACTTGGGATGTGAGTGTTGGGATGGGGTAAGGCATGAAGTAGAGTGGTCTAAGAAGCTTTAAGCCTTACCAGTAATGTTTTGTAAAAAGAATGTATTGGAATACATTCATGGATGATTTGTTCCATTAGAAGTTTATATTAAAAGAGAAAAATGGAAATCCATTCTCAGTCATGGGAATTGAAGTCAAAGTCATCTTCTGAGGACAGATGAAAAAAGCCGCTTTGCTTTCCAAAGAGAATCCTTTATTTTCATTTCAAGAGACCTTGAGCCCTCGGGCAAATCACTCTGCCTCTGTAAGCCTCAGTTTCCCCATCTGTGAAATGACAGTCACAGACCACATTTCATATGTTGCGAGGTTAAACTGCGGTACAGTTTATGAAGCCGTTAGCCCAGTGCTGGGCACGCTGTGAAAAAGTGGTGGGTGGACTTCAGGGAAGGCTCCTCTGCTTCTAGAGAAGATAGCCTGGCAGCCCTGGACGGGGGGTAAGCTGGTCCCATGAATAATTGCCTGGCCCCGCCTCACCAGCTAGCAGCCGGCACTTCTGATGACCTTCAGCCGGGCCTGGGTCAGCAGCCCCACTCCCTGGTCACAGCCTGCAGCTGTGAGGGCCAAGACAGACTGTTCCAGAACGTTCCAGGTGTTCTGGGATCAACTCTCTGTTTCTGGGATATGAGCAGCCGTGTGTGTAGCTGCCGAGGAGGTTTTGTATTATGTCAAAGGGTTTGGGTGATTTTTCTGTCCTCTTTCTCAGAATGAAGAGGACAAAGCCTCCCTTTCAGGGCAGCCCAGCGGATCAGAAAGGCTTTGAAATCACGAAATGCAAATCCTGGCCTCTTTTGAACCGTATTGAAGGTGGAGCTGCTGAGTTAAATGAACATGGCCCATAAATACAGAGGTTAAAAAATGGGAAACCAAGTGTTTAGAGGCTTTTGTCCAAAGGAAAAATAATCACGGGACAATGGTCTATTTTGTTTGGATTACAGGCTGGGCTGATATCACATTAGCTCAAACCTGGCAATATTTATGTTGAAAACTGCTGTTTGCAGGGCACTGTTGTCCCAATTCATCTCTGCGGGGAATCCCTCAGAGCAGAGCAAACTGGGCAAGGGAAACCTCTGCCTCCCGCTGACCTGCCTGGTACTGCCTTTGATTGCCGGAGGGTGCTAATGTTTGGCTGTCTGTGGAGAGGACCAGACCGGGTCGGAAGGAGAAGTATCTAGCACAGGCAAACCGGGGACCCATTGACAAAATTCAACCTGCAAAGAATATAGTTTTTAGAAGAGGTACTGTACAAATCCATCCATCCTGCTTCTCTTGAGAAATCAAAAGAACCAACAACATGTGACCTGCACATTCACATGGCAGTAATCACAGGAGTCATGGGGTGGCTGGCCCTGTAACCAGAGCACTCCATTAGCCCCAGTCCCCACCGCTCCCTTTTGCTCCCTGACCCTGAGGCTGAATGTCAGTTGCCATTAAGAGCATGTCACTCTTGTGCTGTTGTTTATCTTATAGTCAAAAAAATGTATCCAAACTCATGACATATTAAAATGTAAAAAGATGTGAGCTGAATCATCCAGAGGCTTTGTTTTTTCTTACAGCCAAGCTGCTTTCCTCCTATGGGTACTTGTGTTTCCAATCACTGGGCTGTTGCTGAAACTTCTAGGCCTGGATATTGGTCTCAGTTCTTCACCAGCTGATCTTAGGCAGCCATCCCATCTACCCCCACTTTGGGTCCCAGTGTCCTCACATGAAAAGAAAGGACATCATCCCTCAAACTGTGTTCCATGTAACATTAGCTCTGTGGGACATGAATAGAGTTCACTGGAAAGCACTGTTAGACAAAATTAACTCAGTTCCCACATGCAGGTCTTTCCAGAGCCCTTAATGAACTGACGTGCATCTGCTTCTCAAATGAATTTACCAGGGAAGCCAATTTTCATGGAGCGTCTTGGGGCACCGGTGTTGTCTGGCTTGGATTTGGGGAAATGAAGGATGACACCCAAGTTTCTGTCCAGGGTGAAGGCTCAGTGCTGGAGTTTAGCCCACCCAGTCCTCAGCGTGGGTCAGGGTGTCTTGCCCATTCGTGACCACCATACTGTGTACCTTCCTTCTGTCCCCCCACTAGTTTGCCTCTCCTCTCTAAGCTTTGGGCATCAAGGGAAGTTTGAAGGTGAGGAATGATCACTTCCATCCCCCGATCATATCATGTTTCCAGGGGGTCCTTTGCCCCCAGACTGGGTCACAGGGCGGGAAATATAGCCAGTCTGGGTCAGGGAAAATGATCTTTTGGGATAAGGATACGAAAACACTTGTCAAGGTGAACGGGGCACTCAGCCCTCCATCAGAGCTGGCAGAGGAACGCTGATGAGGGCATTGCTAAGAAAAAATTGCAAACCTTGTAAAACCTGTCGTGTTTATGGCCCTTTTATGTCAGACTGCTGTTCTCTGTCTCCTGCAATGTTTTCTCAGAAAACTCCTAGAGGGCAGTGAGCTGCATGAATTTTATTTGCATTATTTATTATATTGTATGCATTCAAACAGTTAATCAAGAAGGATTTATTGAGTGGGGCTGCTGCCTCCTGAGATACAGGTTCCTCCCTTAGAGTCATAAATAATCAAATGCCCACCGTGTGGCAGAGTGGAAAGTTGCAGATTCCACAGTCAGATGGAACTGGGACTGAATGGTCTATGCGGCCTTGGTCACATCACTTCTTTCTGAGCCTCTGTTTTCTCATCTGTAAATTGGGGACCATACTGGGAAACTCACAGCCTCCGTGAGGATTCCCAGCAGAGCCTGGCACAGAGCAGGCTGCAGAAAATTACTGGTACTGTGATGTCTGAAGGTTTACTAGGGGCTTCCTTTTGTGTCCATCACCTCACTTCATCCCCATGGCGTCTCCCTGAGTTAGGTAAGGCCAGGATCGAGACCATCTGTGTTTTACAAATGAGGAAACAGAGGCTCAGAGAGGTTGAGGACCCTGCCTGAGGTTTCTCAGACAAGAGGAGGAGAACCAGGATTTAAAGTTTGGGCCTTGGATTCTACACCCTGGGTGACCTCCAGCACAGCCCCAGATCCCATGTGACAGTGCTTTGCCAGATGCAAACACCGTTCAGTACAAAGGGTAATGTGTTGCTATCATGACAAATTCAGCATTTATTGCTACAAGCAACAACCTTTCCCGGAAAGATGTCCTAGAGCCCTCAAAGAGCCCTCAGGAGGACAATAAGGGTTGTCCATTAAAAAGAGCTTTATCAGGTAGAAAACGGTCAAGATCAATTAGAGAAAGTGTGTGGGTATCAGGGGAGAGAGATAGGGCACAGAGCAAGAGCTCCCTCTGGAAGGGGTGTTGGAGGTGGGACTCACAGAGGGACAGCAGGAGCGAAGGACAGAGGAAACCACAAAGTTCCATGTCAGCAAAGCAAAGGGGAATCCAGGTCATTGGGCGTGACTGGACAGACCGGTCCAGAGCCAGGGGCCTACAAGAATCACTGATGGAGGGCTTCCAGTGTGAGGGGATGGGAGAGGAGGGGTAGGGGTTTCCAAGAGGCAATGTCAAAGCAATGGGCAGAGCGGGCCAGCTTGGAGTTGACTGAGGAGCAAAACACCAAGGGCCTAGCAGACCAAAGCAGAAGAAAAAGGAGGGGGGATAGTAACTCATTAATAAATTTGTCAAATATTTCAATCAGTCAGTGAAAATATATTGAGTACCTACTCTGTGTCAGGGTTGGTACTTGCTTCTGCAAGTACAAGATAGTACAAGAAGAAGATAGGACACAACCTAAGCCTTGACCAACCATGACAAAAACCAAGGTCTTACCTGCCGCCTTAGCCCCTATGCTGTGCACACACATGCACATGTGTGCACACACGCATGCATGCACATGCATATGGGCATGCACACACGCGGTTCTCATCCCCATCCCGTTCCTGCTGGCTTCCATAACCATTGCCAGACATCTCTCTTCCTCTGTCCCAAGGCAAGGCACGTTTGCTTGTCAGGTCAAAAGTTCTGCTGCAAATGTAATGCCTACTTTAGAAACAAAGCCTTCCCCATAATGAGATAGTTAAAAAGGAGGCTTTGCCAGGCATCTGAGGAGCTGTTTTTCATTACAGAGACGGGCACATACTTTTAGCATAGCTCCCAGCTTCCAGAGGTCTCCCCTGACGTTGGGCATCTGGATGGGGCCTACAGAGGTGGGGTGGCCATTTTCACCCGGCTGCCCAAGCCAGCTGCATGGGGCTGAGTCTGGAGGGTGGCTGTGAGTTGAGCCGTAGTTCATTTGGTGGCCTGGTCACTGTGTCGGGTATAATTAATTGAGCTGAAAGGAAGTTAAAGAAACTTCTCTGACAGGGAGGTCAGGGAGGATGAACTCTGATGGGAAATTAATGATGAGAGTCTGGAAACTCCACAAGAGGGCTTTGCCACCATGGCTCTGGTGGCACACTGGTAGCTGGTCTCCTCCCTACTCACCTAACAGAATGCAAGCACCCAAGGGGCCTTTTTGGAGATTGTTTCTTCTGGGCATTTCAAAGAACGCTCCACTGCTGGACATCAATAATAATAATAATAATAATAATAATAATAATAATAATAAAACTGTCATCAACATAGTTATTGAGCGTTTATGTGACAGTTGCTATGGAAGTGCTTTATGTATATTCTAACAGGAAACTGTCTCACTGACTCCACCCCGCACCTCTCTCTGTGCCAGGAGCTGTAACAGAACTTAAGTCATTTACCCAAGGATTCAGAATTACTACCCAGCAGAGCGAGGATTTGGACCTGACCTCCTACCCGCTCCGCTCTTTGACCTGTTAATAAGTCTCGCATAGAAAAGAAGGTTGGGGCTGCAGTGGTTCATGGTCTAGGGCAAAGATTGGCCACCCATGGCTCACAAGCTGTGTTTTTCAATAAAGTTTTATTGGAGCAAAGTCACACCCTTTTGTTTACTATTGTCTAGGGCTGCTCTCACGCTACAACTGTAGAGTTGAGTGATTGTAACTGTATAGGCTGCCAAGCCTTAAATATTTACTATCTGACCCTGTACAGAAAACGATTTGCCATCCCTGATCTAAGGACACCAAGGATGAAACAAAATTCAACAGGTTTCTTTGCTGCAAGACTTTTCAGAGCCTTCACTCAGCTAATGTGCATTGTGAAGGGCCCAGAGAAGGATCTGGTCTGCAGCGCAGCCTCACATATTTGGCTAAAGGACCCCCTTTCATCCTCGAGGCGTCCTTGAGGTGAGCTTTGGGGAGTACTGCTGGAGTCTGACCCCACTCACTTGGTCAAGGAGACAGGCTTAGAGTGGGAAAAGTGCCAGGCTACTGGCCATGCAGCTTGAGTATGGCTCAGCCAGGACTTGATGCAGGTTCCAGGAGCTTCCCAAGGCAGTGCTATACCGTCTGCCCTTTGCCAGCCTCAGTGAGAGTGAGTGGTGCTGTTCCGGGAGCGCCTTCTCCGGAGGGGTCGTCTGTTGCGGTGGCCGGAGCCGCCCATTCCTCATTCAGTTGCTCATTCACGATGGTGTTCTACAACCCCGTCTTTATGGGGCCTGTTTGTTCAAGTCCAAGAAGAGAGGGAAAAATCATCATACTAATAAAGAATGTCAGTTTTAATCACCATTATCTGCCATTATGAGAATTGAATTCCTACCTTTCACTGCATATATTAAATATGGGGCTTTATCTCCTCATGCAGAATTGATTTGCCGTAATTCTCTCCTTTGTCCCTTGTCATGTAAATCATGGTATTTCTCCCCCAATGACTGCATGACGCATAATCTGCAGAAGCAGATTAGAGGTGAGAATCCAGCCTCCCTGACCAGCTGCTGCTGGGAGCTTTGTCTATCTGTCTTTTCCAGCTCACGCTTCCCCTCTCTAGATTCCCTCTTTGGGGCTGCTCACTGGACCATCATGCCCTCTGCAGATGGAGCCTGGACAAGAGGGAGCGAGGGATAATGGCTTGGGGCGCTGAGCAGGCAGCCCTTGGAGGAAGTCTGGAGGCCTCAGCCGTGGCGATCTGTGACTGCTGGATAGTTTGTAGGGATGGATCTTAGGGCCACTTGCAAATCTTGGTTCACTACTGAATCAAATCACCAGTATCCTCAAGAGTGCCACCCCCTCAAATACTCCCCAAGGGGGTCCTGGAGAATCTCCAGCTTCTGGCATCTGTACTGGATGGATAAGGACAGAGGTAGCCTCTGCCTGGTACAAGAGCCAAGAGCCGGGCATGTGAACTGTGGCTTGAAGACTAGTCCAAGGGCTCTGTGGGAAGGAGCAAGTTTTTGGGAGAGCTGTCTCTGACACATAGGCTGTGACATTCAGTGAGACGCCAACTATGGCCGTCTCTACCCCTGCTCTGTGAAGCTCTTAAGCCTCACTTTCGTCTTTGAACTATTTCCTGCTGCCTGTCTGAGCAGTGGTTAAGGGATGGGGTTCTGGAGGCAGAAAGACCTAGGATCAAATCCTGGCTCTTCCACTTATTAATTTTGTGACCTTGGGCAAATGACTTGAGCCTTCAAAACCTCTGCTTTACCATCTATAAAATGGGGGCAATAATAATAGGAATGCCCGTGAGGTTGTTTGGAAGATCGAATGAAATAATCCATGCAAAGCATCTAGAGCAGGCCCAGCATGTAGTAAGTGGTCAATACATAGAGGCTACTCTTCTTATTGTTAAATTCCCATCCTCAGATACTGTGTCTTGAGACATACCTTGTGGCATAGTGTCTTGACGGGGTATGTAGACCAAGGTGCTTTAAAAGGCCATTGAATATCTACAGTATATCTCAGGGGTGGCACACAAAGGTGGGGAAGGGCAAGAAGGAATCCATCCATTACTGAACAGTTACTGACCACCAGGCACTTTTAATAGTAAATGGTCAATGATAGATGGTTTTCAAAATATCCCTCACAGCATGCCCTTAGTGTTAACTGTCAAAGACAGCATCTGGGCAAATAGGAGGTCTGGCTCAGGTGGGAAATTCTTAATGCTTTCCATAAAGAAAAATAATAAAAAAGTACAAATTACATTTGTAGTTTTATTTTATTTTACTTTTTAAAATTTATTTTTTTGTTGAAGTATAGTTGATTTATACATTTGTAGTTTTAAGTTTATTATCCATATATTGAGAGCCTGCTATGCGCAAGCACTAGGCTCAGGACTTTATCTTTATTGTAATCTAATTACATTTCACAACAACCCCAAAAGGTGATACCGTTATTATTCCCATTTTACAGTTGGTGAAACTAAAGGGCATCTATGTAGTCACATAGAGAGGAAGACATCAGCTCCAGAATCAACTCTAAGTTGAATTTCCTCCACGGGCTCTCTGCTGCTTCTGTGCAGCCTCCAAATCTTGTATTGCGCCACCAGTCATGAGAATGTGCTGCTGAATTTGTCCTCTATTACCTGAGCTCTCTCCATCTAAACTCCACTTTCCCAGACCAAAATGAATGTTCCTCAGGACCCCAGGGTTACTGTCTGTTAAATAAGAAGAAGGCAGTTTTCCATGAGTCAGGCCACGGCCCAAGTGGTGCTTGAGGATAAGTGTAAACTGACTGTGAATGGAGGTGGCCTGTTGACGTTGATGACTGGGTCGGTCTGGCCTCAGCGAAGTTGGTGGGAGCCACTCTGACTGCTCAGCACTGCTCTCCCCAGCAGCTTTTGCAAGTCAGGGCAGTTGGCATGGGTCCAGCAAGGTCCCGAGAGGCTAAGAAGTCAGCCGGAGCTGGCCAGGTGGGCAGTGACACGGAGGAGAATCCGTGTCAGGACCACCTTAGCAATGCCCAGCATAGCTCACTGCAGCTCAGCACAGGGGTGAATGGGATGCTCTTCAAGGCAGGTGGGATAACGTTCAGCCTTTCTCTGAGTGCGATTGTGCTAGGGAGTTACAGAGACTCTGCAGTCACATATACACATATATGTGTGTGTGGGGGGGGTTGTTCTTGGGAAGGGCTGGGGCAGGGACGGCGGCTAATGCGCCCCCCTCCACGCCTCTTGTTCCCGTGTGCCATTGCTCAGCCCCACACTCCTGTGCTCACACAAATGCCACCTTCCACTTACTGAGCCCAGCTTCCTGGGTACCAGGCATTGTGCAAGCCCTGTGGCCTGCCCTCTACTTTATTCAGATCCTACAACCCCCTGTTATAGGTAAGTGAGTAATACTCTGATCCTACTTGGTTTTCAGAAGGAAAGACAGGAATCACAGAGAGGCAGAGTAATTTGCCCGGGAAGTAGCAGAGCCAGAATTCAAACCAAAGTCTCTTGATTCTAAAGCCCAAACGTTTCACTCAGCAGGGCTGATCCTCAGCACCCTGCCCCCCTGGAGTGTCGCAGACTGTGGTGAGGTGGCCTTCAAGCACTTGTTGCTGAAAAAGTACTGTGTCTGCTGCCTTTTGGGTCTGGCAATGCAGGTCTCTCTTTCCTCTATGCTCTTGGATTTGTGACTGGTCTTCACCCAGACACACACACCCAGACACACACACACACACACACACACACACACACACACACACACACACGCACACACGCACACACGCACACACGCAGTCTCCCCAGGCCCTGGAGAATGAATGTGTTCCTTAAAGTCTGGCCCTCTTTTGCACTGCTCTGCCCCCTGCTTTGGGAGGTTGGAGGTGCTTCGGGGTCAGTCACCTCTGCAGCATCCTCAGACTGCTTCAGCCACTTCTTACAGCCCTTCCGATGATGGGGGTGGAGGGTCGCTGCCGGTTCCACTATTGCAGAACCCTGGCCGTTAGAAAGCATCTCTTCCTCGGGAGCCATACAAGTGCCCTGGCAAATCCTGCCCCAGAAGAGCAGCTCAGCCAACTGGTATGGGGGCTTTGTTGTTGTTGTTTATGTCTAGAGGAAGGGACCCTTCAGCTCCTGACCCTGAGAGGCCTTTGCCTGAGCCCTGAGGTCTGTTCTCCTAGACCTTGGGCTGTGATTGTTCCCTGTTCCCAGGGCTGGGCCCCTCCTGGGGAAGTTCCAGCTTCTGGTTTTTCTTCCCTAGAGGGAGGTGGCGCGAGGCTTTGTCCACTGTGAGCCCAGCCCTTCCCTCATCAGCCTGCCAACCCCTGAGCTGCCAGCCCTCCAGCCCACATTCTCTCCAGCCCCACGGCCGCTGGCTGCTGGAGTCAGGCAGGGAAAGGGCTGATGGATCAGACAGCAGGTGCAAGAGGAACTCCGTGTTGAGCCTCCGGCAGCTGGCACTGGGCCTGGCTTTCATGTGCCTGCCCTCCTGCCCTCACCCCTGCCTCAGCAGGCACTCATCCAGACGGAGCTGGGGAGGACTTCCAGATGGGGTGACAGAACAGCTTTACCCCCAAGGCCAGGAGAAATCCCTGTTTCTTGGGATGACTTTAGTCCTTCCTGTGCACTAGAGGCTCAGGCTGCAGACTCCACAGCACCTTTGGCCCTGCCCTGAAACTTATCACAAGCAACTCCCTTGGACCTGCCCTCTGGAAATCAACAAGGTGCAAAGGACAAAGCACAGGCCTAGGCGTTCAGAGGCCCAGGCTCCTCACTTTGCTATAAACTTGCTCTGTGACCGTAGGCAGGTCACTTCCCCTACTTGAGTACTGATCTTCCCACCCACAAAGGGCGTGTGTGGGTTTCTGAAGGATCTTGAGGCCAGTGGTATCCAAGCCTCTTTCTGTCCCTGACTTTTCATTTCTCAGAACCCTCTGACTTGAGATTTCCTCTGAATTTCAAGTCTAAGTGGGAGGCAAGAGAGTGGAGAAGAAGAAAGGAAGGGTCACTTCTTCCGTCTCTACCCTCCATTTCTAGCCTAGGACCAAGACCACCAGGAAGTTAGCAGCATACAGGGCTTGATTTGGGAGATGCTGAAAGGCCCATACACCCCCCAAATATCCTCCCTGCCCCTGTTGATTCAATAACTGCAGTCACTCCTGTGGGGACACATGGTCTCCAGAAGTCACATGTGAATATTTAAATTTGGCATCTGAGAAGTGAGTTGAATAAACTCGTTCTTATCCTTTAACTCCCATTAGATTGAATTTGCTTCCCATGGAGCAGATCCTTGAAGGAGCACATAGATAGAATCTATTAAGGATTTTTTTTTTAAAGAAAAAGAGAGGAAGAAATAATGTAGGCAGGCCCGGGATGGCTCCAAATGTTAGGGCACAGAGTGTCCAGGGGCTATGACGTAGAGATGCCTGTGCACAAATAGAACCTGTTTCCTGATTGTGCCAATGACAGGCTCTGTCGTGTTGCATTGAACAGGGCAAGCTGGAGCCAGTTGCAGGGCTGGGGAAAGGAGGCTGAGCTGCAGTGATGGCAAGACCCCTGTCCACCATGAGCCCTCAACCTGACCAAGCTGGGGAAGCTTGGCACTGCCCTTATGGTCCACCTCTGAGTGAGGTGAACTTTGCAGCCCTTCAGGAGTGGAGTGTGGCAAAAGCATCTCCCCACAGTAGCCCTGTCCAAGAGACACAAAGTGCCCTTCCTCTGATGTTTGCCCGTTGTAGCTTCTGGAGTGCAAAGCCAACTAGGCAAAAGTGGGTGGCGTCAGAGTAGCTGAAGGTGGAACTGAGGGTAGCTGCCAGGGAACAGGGAGGGTTTAGATGCATCCACTTACAATCTCCCCCTGGGACCCTTCGCCTCAGAAGCCACTGGCTAATAGCCTTCCCCATCACTCTCAATTGTCAGGGCTTTGGTCTTTCTGGTTCTTCTGTCTCTGTTGCCCCCCACCTTTTATCCTGCAAGACTTAGCTCAGGCATCATCTCTCCAAAGCCTCCTATGAGGGAGTGGATAAAGGAATGAATATGCATAGTCCCTCAGACCTAGAACTATCCTCAATCTATCCAAGCACCTTCCATAATCCGTGAGTCAGCACCCTTTAGCTCAGAAGAGCTCCTGGAGGCCCAAAAGATGCCCAGGGAAAGTTGCAACCGATTACGTGTTGTCTCCTGGACTTGAGAGGCTGATCAGGATTGGGGTGGATGCACCCTACCCAGAGAGGCTCTGGGTGTAAAGACCAAAGGAGAGGGCTCAGGCACACTGCCTGGGCAAATGGCTTTCCCTCCCTGGGCCTCTTTATCTGGAAAATGACTGAAGAACATTGAGACCCATCCAGCTATACTGCGCTCCCTCCCGCCACCCCCAAGCCTGCTTCCTGAAGCAGAGAGAGGCTGACTCAGTGGTTTCAGAATGCAAAGACTTGTCACTTGCAAGGTCACCGGAAGTGATGCTGTTCATTCAGTGCTGAAAGGCATTCCTATTTAAAATCTTCCTCCTGAGGAGAAGAAACAGCTTCACAAAATGGGAAATGGAGCTGGTGCTCTGTGGTTGGCAGCTTCTGACACGTTCCCAGTGATCCCTGCCTCCTGGGATTCCCTCCTTGGGTGATTCCCTCCCCTAGTGGCTTGCTTCCAGCAAACAGAATATGGCTGTGGTGATGGGATGTCAGTTCCGTATTAGGATATAGAAGACTGTGAGTTCCGTCTTACTGGACTCTTTCTCCATTGTCTTCTTGGCTTGCTTGTGTTGATGAAGCAAACTGTCATGTTGGGGAGATCTATGTGGCATGAGCTGAGGGCAGCCTCTGGCCAACAGCCAGTGAGAAACTAAGGTCCTTAGTCCTACAGCCTTCGAGGAACTGACATCGTGACATCATTATGCCACCAACCATGCGAGTGAACTTGGAAGCGTATCCTCCCCAAGTTGAGCCTTGACATGACCACAGTCTACCCAGCATCTTGATGGAAGCCTGTAAGAGACTCTGAAGTAGAGGACTGAGTGAAACTGTCTGGATCACTGACCCATAGAAATTGCTGTTGTTTTAAGCCTCTGAGATTTGGGATAGTTTGTTGCACAGCGAGAGATAGCTAATACATGCTCCTAGGGTTTTGGAGAGCCATGGACGGAAGTCCTAAAACCAAAGATATCCTAAAAATTAGGAAGTGCCTCCACCAATATCAGAGAGGAGGTGGAGCGTCATATGGTGTCACTAAGTGATCTCAGGCATGTCACTGTCCCCCTCCCTGTCTCAGTGTCTTTATAAGGGGCTTGGGTTAGCACAATGGTTTTGGTGAATCACAACTCCAAGGTTTCAGGGACCACTGTCTTCCTCCACTTTAGTAATTTTGCTTTCTGTATCTATTGACTGAAAGATACAAAAATGGCAAATAGCTACTCTAAATACGGTGATGCTGTAACCAACTTTATTAGACCAGTAACATTTCCGTACATTTGAGAATTTGTCATCCCTGTTACTGATTTAATCTGTAGGTCTAAGCAAGCAGGGAATGGCTGTGCATAGAGGGGGTTCTCATTGAGAACAACTAAGACAGGCCGGCCATTTTGGATCTTGCCGATGTACCGATGGTGAAGTAAGGTTAGGGCAGGGATGCTGGAGTCAGATGGCCTTGGGTTCACATCCCAGGTCTGCCCCTTCCCAGCTGTGTGCCCTTCAGGGCTTTCTCTCTTAAGTCCTCAGTTTCTTCACCTCTGAAGTGGCGATTGGGGATCATAAAACTTACCCCACAGTGTTGATATAAGAATTAAATTTGATAATGAACAGAACGTACTGTACTTAGCAGCTAGTTAGTTCTCAGTAGTGACACCTAACTCTAATAAACAAGCATTTATCACTGCATCATTACTGACATATTAATGTACCAAGCTGACATTTATTGAGTGTTTACTATGCAAGGAACGGAGCCAAACTCTTGGTGCGGTGTTTCAGATGCCAATCGATAGAACTCACAGTCTGCAGGGTGGCCCTGTCTGTCCTCATCTCTTTGAGGTAAAGCAGACAGTTTTGTCCCCTGGATGCTTTGAGTCACTTGGATAGGCCACCCTATAGAGGACACTGAGGTGTCTGCTCTCAGGAGCCTGTCAGTGCTCTCCTGGGCCCAGCATCTTTTCTGTTCTCCAAGGGTCTGCTTTACCCTGGGCAGGGTGGGCAGTGTCTAGGAGGCTCCCCTGCCCAGTCAGGAGAAGTGGTGAGGGAGGGTCCCTGGGACTGTGAAGGCCCAGGGCCTCCATCCCTTCCCCAGAGACCACACCTTCATTGAAGCCCCATGTGCACATCTCCAACCCTGGACTCCACAGTGGTATCTTAAGCCCCTACAGGGGTGGGCAGGGATGAAGGAGGGTATTCTATAGTCTGAAATTGTGGTACCTTTTTTCTCTCTGCTGTCACTTCTAATAATATCTTTCTTTGAAAGGAAAGGGGCCCTTCCGCATTATGACATGGAAAAGGTAGAGATTCTGGTTTCAAATGGAGTAGTACTTAATTCTAGCTTCACCATTCACAGACTGATATGAGCAACTTATATCACTTTGCTACGTTCAGTTTTCATCTGTGAAATAAGGGTCACAGTCCCTGCCTTTCAGAAGGTCATCTTGTGAGGCAAAGCGATGGCCTGTACGTCAGGAGTTAAAATGAGATGCACAGAGTAGGTGCTTGGTACATGTCAGAGAATCATCTGGGCTTGATTCTCAGCTCTTTCCTGTGAGATCAGAGATGACATACTAGAACTAGCTCACAGTGTTGGGGCATACTATGTACTGGATAAATGTTAACTATTGTGATCATAATGTTTTTATGAAGATGGCTTTTCTCCCCCCGAAGTCATGCCTGACTTCCAAGACTTTCCCACTACCTCACGAAAGGGACACTGGATCCACAGGTGGGCTGGAACATACATTTTTTTTTCTCCCATAGTCCCAGAACTCCAATATTAAGCTGGGCACATATGGGTGCTGCTAAATACTATACTTCCCAGCTCCCCTTGTAGCTAAATGTGGACATTTTACTAAGTTTACTAAGTTACATATCAGCAGACGCTTAAAGGGAGGAGCCACACTCTCTTTGTTACTTCCTCGATCCAGCTGCCTGGAATTTTGATATGATGGCTTTCGATCTCGCAGACATCTTGGACTACAAGGATAGAAACCATACCCCAGGGAAGAAAGAGGGTAAACTGGAAGGAGCCTAACCACCTCATGTGTCTCCATAAAAGGTCTGTCTACCTCCAGACTTCTTTTTATAAGAATAAACCTCTGTCTCATTTAAACCACTGCTCTTTTGACTTTCTCTGTTATATTTAGCAAAACCTCATCTCAATGGATACAAATAGAAAGGCTTTCCTTTCCAAATAGTTAAAAACCTTGTATTCCAGGAATTTATTCAAAGAGTATAATCATATAATGCTTAAAGTCATGTGGACAAAGACACTCCATATAATTTTTTTTATTATTGCAAAGAAAATATTGCAAAGGATATAACCTACATTTCCACCAGTAGAGGAGAGGTTAGATGTAAGATGGTTACAGAACAGAACAGCGGAGAGGACCTTCAAGATGGCGGAGGAGTAAGACGTGGAGATCACCTTCCTCCCCACAAATACATCAAAACTACATCTACATGTGGAACAACTCCTACAGAACATCTACTGAATGCTGACAGAAGACCTCAGACTTCCCAAAATGCAAGAAACTCCCCACGTACCTGGCCGTGTGGCTGACAGGTCTTGGTGCTCCAGCCAGGTGTCAGGCCTGAGCCTCTGAGGTGGCAGAGACGAGTTCAGGACATTGGACCACCAGAGACCTCCTGGCCCCATGTAATATCAATTGGCAAGAACTCTCCCAGATATCTCTGTACCAATGCTAAGACCCAGCTCCACTCAACAACCAGCAAGCTATAGTGCTGGACACCCCATGCCAAACAACTAGCAAGACAGGGAGACAACCCCACCCATTAGCAGAGAGGCTGCCTAAAATCATAATAAGTTCACAGACACCCCAAAACACATCACCAGACACGGTCCTGCCCACCAGAAAGACAAGATCCAGCCTCATCCACCAGAACACAGGCACCAGTCCCCTCTACCAGGAAGCCTACACAACCCACTGAAACAACCTTACCCACTGGGGGCAGACACCAAAAACAATGAGAACTATGAACCTGCAGCCTGCGAAAAGGAGACCCCAGACACAGTAAGTAAAGCAAAGTGACAAGACAGAGATATATGCAGCAGATGAAGGAGTAAGATAAAAAAAACTACCAGACCAAACAAATGAAGAGGAACTAGGCAGTCTACCAGAAAAAGAATTCAGAGTAATGATAGTAAAGATGATCCCAAATTTTGGAAATAGGATAGAGAAAATACAAGAAATGTTTAACAAGGACCTAGAAGAATTAAAGAGCAAACAAACAATGATGAACAACACAATAAATGAAATTAAAAATTCTCTAGAAGGAATCAATAGCAGAATAACTGATGCAGAAGAAAGGGTAAGTGACCTGGAAGATAAAATAATGGAAATAACTACCGCAGAGCAGAATAAAGAAAAAAGAATGAAAAGAATTGAGGACAGTCTCAGGGACCTCTGGGACAACATTAAATGCACCAACGTTCGAATCAAGGGGTCCCAGAAGAAGAAGAGAAAAAGAAAGTGACTGAGAAAGTATTTGAAGAGATTATAGTTGAAGACTTCCCTATATAGGAAAGGAAACATTCAGTCAAGTCCAGGAAGCACAGAGAGTCCCATACAGGTTAAATCCAAGGAGAAACACACCACGACACATATTAATCAAAAGATCAAAAATTAAATACAAAGGAAAAATATTAAAAACAGCAAGGGAAAAGCAACAAATTACATACAAGGGAATCCCCATAAGGTTAACAGCTGATCTTTCAGCAGAAACTCCGCAAGACAGAAGAGAGTGGCAGGACATATTTCAAGTGATAAAAGGGAAAAACCTACAACCAAGATTACTCTATCCAGCAAAGATCTCATTCAGATTCGATGGAGAAATTAAAACCTTTACAGACAAGCAAAACCTAAGAGAATTCAGCACCACCAAACCAGCTTTACAACAAATGCTAAAGAAACTTCTCTAGGCAGGAAACACAAGAGAAGGAAAAGACCTACAGTAACAAACCCAAAATAATTAAGAAAATGGTAATGGTAACGTACATATCAATAATTACCTTAAATGTAAATGAATTAAATGCTCCAACCAAAAGACATAGAGTGGCTAAATGGATACAAAAACAAGACGTGTATATATGCTGTCTACAAGAGACCCACTTCAGACCTAGGGACACATACAGACTGAAAGTGAGGGGATGGAAAAAGATATTCTATTCAAATGGAAATCAAAAGAAAGCTGGAGTAGCAATTCTCATATCAGACATAATTGACTTTAAAATAAAGAATGTTACAAGAGACAAAGAAGGACACCACATAATGATCAAGGGATCAATCCAAGAAGAAGATATAACAATTTGTAAATATTTATACACCCAGCATAGGAGCACCTCAATACATAGGGCAAATGCTAACAGCCATAAAAGGGGAAATAGACAGTAACACAATAATAGTAGGGGACTTTAACACCCCACTTTCACCAATGGACAGATCATCCAAGATGAAAATAAATAAGGAAACAAGCTTTAAATGACACATTAAATAAGATGGACTTAATTGATATGTATAGGACATTCCATCCAAAAACAACAGAATACACTTTCTTCTCAAGTGCTCATGGAACATTCTGCAGGATAGATCATATCTTGGGTCATAAATCAAGCCTTGATAAATTTAAGAAAATTGAAATCATACCAAGTATCTTTTCTGACCCCAATGCTGTGAGACTAGATATCAATAACAGGAAAAAGCTGTAAAAAATACAAACACATGCAGGCTAAACAATAAGCTACTAAATAACCATGAGGTCACTGAAGAAATGAAAGGGGAAATTAAAAAATACCTAGAAACAAATGACAATGAAAACACGATGACCCAAAACCTATGGGATGCAGCAAAAGCAGATCTAAGAGGGAAGTTTATAGCAATACAATCCTACCTCAAGAAAAAAGAAACATCACAAATAAAGGTGCTAACCTAACACCTAAAGCAATTAGAGAAAGAAGAAGAAGAACAACAAAAAAACCCAAAGTTAGCACAAGGAAAGAAATCATAGAGATCAGAACAGAAATAAATGAAAAAGAAATGAAGGAAACGAAAGCAAAGATCAATAAAACTAAAACCTGGTTCTTTGAGAAGATAAACAAAATTGATAAATCATTAGCCAGACTCATCTAGAAAAAAAAGAAGACTCAAATCAACAGAATTAGAAATGAAAAAGGAGAAGTAACAGCTAACACTGCAGAAATACAAAGGATCATAAGAGATTACTACGAGCAACTATATGTCAATAAAGTGGACAACCTGGAAGAAATGAACAAATTCTTAGAAAAGCATATCCTTCCAAGACTGAACCAGGAAGAAATAGAAAATATAAACAGACCAATCACAAGCACTGAAATTGAAACTGTGATTAAAAATCTTACAACAGGGCTTCCCTGGTGGCGCAGTGGTTGAGAGTCCGCCTGCCAATGCAGGGGACATGGGTTCGTGCCCCGGTCCGGGAAGATCCCACATGCCGCGGAGCGGCTAGGTCCGTGAGCCATGGCCGCTGAGCCTGTGCGTCCGGAGCCTGTGCTCCGCAACGGGAGAGGCCAAAACAGTGAGAGGCCCGCGTACAGGAAAAAAAAAAAAAAAAAAAAAAAAAATCTTCCAACAAACAAAAGCCCAGGACCAGATGGCTTCACAGGTGAAGTCTATGAAACATTTAGAGAAGAGCTAACACCTATCCTTCTCAAACTCTTCCAAAATATAGCAGAGGGAGGAACACTCCCAAACTCATTCTATGAGGCCACCATATCACCCTGATACCAAAACCAGAGAAAGATTTCACAAAATAAGAAAACTACAGGCCAATATCACTGATGAACATAGATGCAAAAATCCTCAACAAAATACTAGCAAACAGAATCCAACAACACATTAAAAGGATCATACACCATGATCCAGTGGGGTTTATCCCAGGAATGCAAGGATTCTTCAATATACACAAGTCAATCAATGTGATACACCATATTAACAAATTGAAGGAGAAAAACCACATGATCATCTCAATAGATGCAGAAAAAGCTTTTGACAAAATTCAACTCCCATTTACGATAAAAACCCTCCAGAAAGTAGGCATAGAGGGAACTTACCTCAGCATAATAAAGGCCATATATGACAAACCCACAGCCAACATCATTCTCCATTGGTGAAAAACTGAAACCATTTCCACTAAGATCAGGAACAAGACAAGGTTGCCCACTCTCACCACTATTATTCAACATAGTTTTGGAATTTTTTAGCCACAACAATCAGAGAAGAAAAAGAAATAACAGGAATCAAAATCAGAAAAGAAATGGCCATCACCAGAAAATCTACAAACAATAAATGCTGGAGAGGGTGTACAGAAAAGGGAACCCTCTTGCACTGCTGGTGGGAATGTGAATTGATACAGCCACTATGGAGAACAGCATGGAGGTTCCTCAGAAAACTAAAAATAGAACTACCGTACAACCTAGCAATCCCGCTACTGGGCATATACCTTGAGAAAGCCATAATTCAATAAGAGTCATGTACCACAATGTTCATTGCAGCTCTATTTACAATAGCCAGGACACGGAAGTAACTTAAGTATCCATCGACAGATGAATGGTTAAAGATGTGGCACATATATACAATGGAATATTACTCAACCATAAAAAGAAACGAAACTGAGTTATTTATAGCGAGGTGGATGGTCCTAGAGACTGTCATACAGGAGTGAAATAAGTCAGAAAGAGAAAGACAAATACCTTATGCTAACACATATATATGGAATCTAAAATAGAAAAAAATGGCTTTAAAGAACCTAGGGCCAGGACAGGAATAAAGATGCAGACATAGAGAATAGACTTGATGACACGGGGAGGGGGAAGGGTAAGCTGGGACAAAGTGAGGGAGTGGCATGGACATATATACTCTACCAAACGTAGAATAGATAGCTAGTGGGAAGCAGCTGCATAGCACAGGGAGATCAGCTCAGTGCTCTGTGACCACCTAGAGGGGTGGGATAGGGAGGGTGGGAGGGAGGCTCAAGAGGGAGGGGATATGGGCTGTATGTATATGTATAGCTGATTCACTTTGTTATACAGCAGAAACTAACACACCATTGTAAACAATTGTACTCCAATAAAGAGGTTAAAAAATTCATGTTTAGATATGCAATTAGTTTTCTGTTGTATAATAAACTACCCCAAAATTTAGTGGCTCAAAAGTAACATTTACTGTCCGCCAGTTTCTGAGTGTCAGTGATTGTGAGCGGCGTGGCTGGTGGTTCTGGCTCAGGGCCTCTCAGGAGGCTGCTGTCTAGATGTCAGGCAGGCTGTGTTCATCTGAAGGCTGAACAGGGGCTGGAGGAGCCACTTCTAAGATGATTCGCTCACCCTGACAAGTTAGTGCTGATGGTTGGAGGGGCCTCAGTTCCTTGTCACGTGCACCTCTCTAAAGGGCTGCCTGAGTGTCCTCACAACATGGTAGGTACTTCCTCCAAAGCAAGTAACTCGAGGAAGAGCAAGCAGAAGCCCCAAGGTGTTCTGTGGTCTAGCTTCAGAAGCCACACAACGTCAGGTCTGCAGCATCCTATCTGTTACACAGGTCAGTCCTGTGTGGGGTGAGAGAGGGCTACACAAGGACTCGATTACTAGGAGGCACAGATCACCAGGGCCATCTTGGAGACTGGCTACCATAGTAGGCAACTAATGAAAATCTATTTTTAAAATGACATGAAATTAGCATTATTTCAGAACATTTGAGATGTGATCACCAAAAAAAAACCAGTCTACTGAACTATTTTTTGTTTAAGGTCATGTCGGCTCCTATTGTCAAAGGAGGGGGTGCCCCGGGCTTTGCGTTCATTCCAGACCTGGGGTTAATTAACTCAGAATTTCACTGGTTGTGCTTTGACACATCACTTAATCTTCCTGTGCCTCCGATTCCTCACTGTAACGTGTAGAGTAATAATAGCCACCTTCCTGGGTGTTCTGAGGGGTAAAGGTGAACAGTCCCCATAGCAGCTGGTAGCCACTCCAGAACGTAGCCGTGAAGGGGTTGAATCCTGGTGTTACCAGTTATTGGCCACTTAACTTTGGGCAAGTTTCTTCACCTCTCTGCGGCTCTCTGCTTCTGTAAAATGGCAATAATAATATTCTCTGCCTCACAAGATTGTGATGAAGATAGAATGAATTAATTCTTATAAAGTGCTTAGCACTGTGTCTGGCACATTCTAAGTGCTGTGTTGGTATTTGTGAAATAAAACATAGTCTAGGTATATAGTAGGTATTTAATAATGGGTAGCTGTTTCCACTCTGTCCAGGCTTGTGTCCCATAACAAAGACTGAAGGTTATCAGAACATAATGGAAAAAAATACCCTGGTTGAGTAGATCCCTTTAGAATGTGGGGTGGGAGCCTCCCTGGATGTCTAATATGTTTGCTATTCCTTGGCTTTTCACAGCCTCAGATTTACCCAGGCTCCCTTCCTATTTTTAAATTTGTCTTTACTTTTCCACGGTTAGATGAACAGCTGTAGCCCCTGGCCCCAGAGTCCCCGAGGCTCTGAGCGTTTATGAGTCATTCATCATAGGATGGGAATGAATGAATTTTGCTAACCAAAAGGTGAGCCCGCCACCTGAACTAGTGACCTGAAAGCCACAGAAAGAAAATGCAGTTCCCTTTTAGAATGTCTCCGTTAGCCCAGCTCTTGTTCCCAAACGTCAATTGGCAGAAAGGCCTCTACGAGGCCCCTTCTGCTCAAGTACCATGTTGAGTTGGCGGTTGCCAGTTTTGGAGCAGCGAGGAGCAAAAAGGAGCTTGGAGGAACCAACTCTGAGAACGGTCGCTGACGTCCACGGCTGGCTTATTCTGAGCCAGATCCTGTCAGAGCTCGTTTAGCGCTCACAATCATCCTGAGGTCATTTTGTCATCATCCTAATTGTACAGATAGGGAATCGGAGGCACCAAGAAGTTAAGGAACTTGCACAAGAACACGCACTTGGGAAGTGATGGAGGCAGGATCCAAACACATGCAGCCTGGCTCCAGAGCCCAGGCCCCGGGCACTCTCTGTGCCACCCTGGTGGCTCCAGTCTCTCCAGGCCAACCCTGTTCCCCATGTGGCTCCTCTGGATATGAGGACAACAGATCTAGGCAGCTCCCCAGTTGTTTTTCACACACGGTCTGCTGATGGCTATGGTCACATCATGGGCTTCTCCCTGCCTCAGTTTCCTCATCTACAAGACCAGGTCCCTGAAAGTTCTCCCAACGCCCAGAGGGGAGGGCACAGACTTTAGGAAGTAGGCAGACTCAGATTTGAACCCTGGCTTCTTTGGACAGTTCCCTTACATAACCTCTCCGAGCCTCAGCGTCCCTTTATAAACGGGATGATTAAGCCGACTCTGGAGAGGTGTGGTTACAATTAAGTGAGAAAAGGGGAAAGGGGGATAAATTAGGAAGTTTGGGATTAACATATATACACTACTCTATGTAAAATAGATAACCAACAAGGACCTATTGTGTAGCACTGGGAACTATACTTAATATTTTGTAATAACCTGTAAGGGAAAATAATCTGAAAAAGAATATATAAATATGTATGTATGTATGTATGTATAACTGAATCACTTTGCTGTACAGCTGAAACTAACACGATATAAATCAACTATACTTCAATAATTTAAAAAACGTTTTTTTAAAAACATTTATTTATTTTATTATTTATTTTATTTTTGGCTGTGTTGGGTCTTCATTGCCTCACTCGGGCTTTTCTCTAGTTGCGGAGAGCAGGGGCTCCTCTTCATTGTGGTGCTCAGGCCGCTCATTGCAGGGGCTTCTCTTGTTGCGGAGCATGGGCTCTAGACGTGTGGGCTTCGGTAGTTGTGGCTCGTGGGCTCTAGAGCTCAGGCTCTGTAGTTGTGGCACACAGGCTTAGTTGCTCCGCGACATGTGGGATCTTCCTGGACCAGGGCTTGAACCCGTGTCCCCTGCATCGGGCAGGCGTATTCTTAACCACTGCGCCACAAGGGAAGCCCATAAAAAAAACTTTAAAAGTTATAATTCTGATAAAAAAACATATTAAATCAGATCCATTGTTAAAAAAAAAAAGTAAATGAGAAAATATATATTGTGTTGAAATACAGAAAGTACTCAATAAATGTTTCTCCCTGTTCCTACCCGCTCCCATGAGTAGTGTGAAACTTTACTTAATTAAAAAAAAATCACGGGACTTCCCTGGTGGCACAGTGGTTAAAAATCCGCCTGCCAATGCAGGGGACATGGGCTCGAGCCCTGGTCCGAGAAGATCTTACATGCTGTGGACAGCTAAGCCCGTGCACCACAACTACTGAACCTGCGCTCTAGAGCCCACAAGCCACAACCACTGAGCTCACGAGCCACAACTACTGAAGCCCACATGCCTAGAGCCCATGCCCCGCAACAAGAGAGGCCACCACAATGAGAAGCCCCTGTGCCGCAATGAAGAGTAACCCCCTCTCGCTGCAACTAGAGAAAGCCCGCGCACAGCAACGAAGACCCCACGCAGCCAAAAATAAAGTAAAAGTAAATAAATAAATCACAAATCCATTTATTTATTTCACAGACATTTACTCCTACCTGTTCATCCCCATTTTATCCTGTTACATTCATTCATCTATCCATCTGCCTGTCCATTCATCCTTCTATCCGTCTGTTCGCTCATCCACACATTCATTCACTCAAATATTGATTGAGCTACCACTGTCTGCTGTGTTCCAAAGACGGAAAGCTGGGGTCCTTGCTCTCAAGTAGCTCATAACCCAGGTTCAGCCTATGCTGTTGAGTGTCACGTCACATTCAGATGTACAAAGCTTTGCTCAGCCAGGTTTAATTCACTAGGTTGACAGTTCTGTTATTAAAGAAGGTTTTCCCTAAGGTTTTTTCTCATCTAGTAGCAAGCTACTATGGTTAAACCATTAGTTTAACCTCTCATCATGTTCAAATCTGTTCTGTTGAAACAAATCCACAATTAACATCTGTCTATAGTCCATCCATTTTATGCGAGCCATACAGCCCAGCCAACATGCTCCGACCACCTCTGGGTTGTTACATGTCTTAGAGGGCAGAGCCAGCACCCTAGGCAGACAAAGCTGCCTTTAGCACCTGGGTTGGGTGATTTCTCCAGAACTGCTTTAACCTCATCTAACTGGCCTCAACAGTGAGCAGTTAATGAAGTGGAACCACTTTGAAAGCACCATAAATAAAAGGCCGGGAACCTGAGACTGAAGTGAACCAGAGGTTACAGTAATAATGATGAATTGTTTCTCCTAGAGAGGGTTTTTGTTGTTATTGGGTTTTTAAAAAGGAACTAGTTAGCATCTCTCAACCATGATGACCCCGCATGGGGGTAAAGGTGGGAGATGGTAGGGATTCTGTTTGCAGTTGTTGAGGTCTGATAGATTGTGGGTGGGAGAAGAGTCATGAGTCATTTCTAAGGAGCTGTGAACAGTGCCTGGCACTGAAATAGCTGTTGAGTCAATGAAGGCATGCTTTCCAGAGTGGAGCAGAATGAATCTGGAGTTTGGAATGAGATGTAGCTCGGTATCTTGAAACTGCGCATGTACACAGCTTAACCTTGCTCAACCTTGATTTCTACATCTATTAAATAGGGATGAGCATTGCCCACCTTTCGGGGCTGTTGTGTGGACTAAATGAGATAACATACTGTTTACGTTTTATCCCCAGTTATTGGCCTGGGCCTGAAGCGTTGTGGAACGTATCATATGCTGTCCTTTTGCCCTGTAAACACTCATCTTAGACATTCTACTGGAATGTAAGTTCACTGCATAAGATAGGTTCTGTTTATTTCCATGTCCCCTAGATGAGTTTCTGGCTTACAGTAGGTGCTTAAATCTCAAATAAAGATGACACAGTTTGCTTTGCTTTTCTTCTCCGTGGTAGATTAACTGTATCAATGGGCCCAACTCTTCACACACACACACACACACACACACACACACACACAGAGTATCCATGCCCTTTGCCATGTGTCTTTGTATTTTCTTTCACTAAAGAATCACTTACTTGCTTCTACGGCTGGACCTGTGCCATGTTTTGGCCAACGGGATATTAGATGTGACACATGCAGAGGCTTGAAAAGATAACTCCACTCTTGCTCTTGCTCCTATTCCATTGCCATGAGAAGATGCTCAGGCTAGCCTGGTGGAGGGTGAGAGGCACGTAGAGAAGAGTTGAGTCATCTGACAATCATCTATCCATCATGAGAGTGAGCTGGGCTACTTCCAGCACTGCCCAGCCAAGCCCAGCCTAAATCAAAGACCCACAGACTCATGAGCGAAATAAATGCTTATTGTTTTCAGCAACAAACATTTGGGGTACTTTGTTACACAGCATCATTGTGGCAATAAATAATAGCTGATACACTCCTCTTTGATTAATATCTGGGATAGATCTTAAAAAGGGGCCAGGAGAAATAATGAAATACTTCTTGTCATTTTTTTTTTCTTTTTATCACCTCTGGGAAAATATTTGATCAGGGGAAGCTGGCATTAAATGATCATTGCTTAAATGATTTGAAGCACCATGAATTGGAAAGTCTCAGCCATCTCTATTGGGTTGTCTCTCTTAGATAGAGTGCAGTGAGCTGGAATAATAATGTTAATAATAGTAAAATCTTACCCCCACATCACTTTAATACTTAGAAAACTTTCACATGCTTTCTCTAAATTACTCTGATTTTCTCAGGAACACTATTCCTGATAGGTAAGGTGACTCAGGCAGGGTCACACAGCTAGCAAATCGTAGAAAGAACTCTTGATAGAAGGTGTATTCATTTTCTGTGGCTGCTGTAACAAATTAATACAAACTTAGTGGCTTAAAACCACACAGATGTATGGTGTTACAGTTCTATAGGTTAGAAGTCTGACAGTCTCAAAATCAAGGTGTCAAGGAGGGCTGCATTTTTTTCTGGAGGATATGGAGGCAAATCTGTTTCCTAGTTGTTTCCAGCTTCTGGATGCTGCCCATGTTCCTTGGTTCCTCCCTCTTCTAAGCCGGCAACATTGCATCTCTCTGGTCATTCATTTGTAGTCGTATCCCTCTGACTGACTACAGTCAGGAAAGTTCCTCCACTTTTAAGGATTCACACAATTAGATTGGGCTCACCTGGAAATCCTGGATACTCTCCCATGTCAAGGTCCTTCACCTCTATCACATTTGCAAAGTCCCTTTTGCATGTAAAGTAGCATATTCACAGGCTCCAGCAACTAGGATGTGGACATCTTTGCAGGACCACTATTTTGCCTGCCATGCAAAGGGTCATCTACATTTCCAGTAACTCATTTCGTCAGGATTGGCAGGCTACTGCCCGCCCCCCTTTCTTCTTCATTTTTTTTTCTGGACAGTGGTGCAGTAGCTATAGTTCCACAACTCCAGTGGTTGTAAAATCTCGGTGTTTGGCCAAGTGGAAGAAAAAACGGTAAGCACTCCCCAAAACTGATCTTGAGACAGAGTTGTCTTTGAGTACTTGGAGTCCAAGATATTTTATATTCCTATAAAATCACTTAATGTTAGCTACAGACATGTTTCTGATTAAAATAGTCCAAAGGGTATGTTCCTTCTGCATATATTGCTTACTCATCTCTCTTAGTGTAAAGGGACCAGACTTGTAGTAGAAATGGATTTATTTGATGGTAGGGTAGCAGCAGCAGAAATTACTTCATGCAGATGAAGCCTGACAGTGTGACTTCATGAATAAGAAATGAGCCGGTACCTCCTCTCCCCACAGGCGATGGTGTGCGCTGGGAAATTAATTGTGGCATTGGTTGGGTGGCCTGGCTTCTCTGACAGGGCTTCAGGCAGACACAAAGATGCTTCCCTTCACCCAATTGGATATCAAGTATTTATGTCCTTTAGAGCTTTGCTCTGTGTTGTAAGTGAACCATGGGTGGGTCTCAAGTCTCCCAGAAGCTTCTAGAGAGACTTTCAA
Source organism: Leucopleurus acutus (assembly GCF_964270905.1). NCBI lineage: Eukaryota > Metazoa > Chordata > Mammalia > Artiodactyla > Delphinidae > Leucopleurus > Leucopleurus acutus. The sequence continues at coordinate 72,907,403 of NC_139151.1, forward strand.
AACTTAAGAACTCATGGTGGGAGCCAATATGGCACTGAGCCACATATAACGGCCATGAGTTCAGATCATCTCTGAGTTGAAGAGACTTAAGATGCCCTGGCTTTTTTGAATGACAATATGCCTTAGTGGTTAAATACTACTCAGGAGCCAAAACATCTGGGTTCAAGTCCCTGCTCTCCTCCTCTCTAGCTACATGACTTTTGGCAAGTTACCTAATCATTCTGTGCCTCAGTTTCCCTATCTACAAATTAGAGATTATAATAGCTCTTACCTCGTAGGGTTGATGTGTGTTAAAGCACTTAGAAAGAATTTCACTGATACCGGGCTTTGGAGGTGCCAGATAATGTTACTTTAGATACAATTAAAATGAACGATGAGTGCTCTTTGCTGCTGATGGTGGTAGGTGTTCATAGTGTCATCAAGATGAAGTAGAAAAATAAGACTAAAAACAGGAAGTCTTGGGTTCCAGCCCCACATGTTGGTGCCCCACTGTCTAGGCAATTCATTTACCTTGTTCTGCCTCTGTTTCTTCATCTCTTGGATGAGGTAATGATTGTTCCAGTCATATCTTATTGCATAACAAATAACCTCAAAACTTAGTAGCTTAAAATAGTAGCTTAAAAACCATCTTTTAATAACATACAATCTTGTGGGTCAAGGATTCAGACAGGGATCTGCCGAGCAGTTCTTCTGCTCCACATGGCTTTAACTAAGACCAATCATGGAATTCCACCAGTGATGAGCTGATCAGGTGGGTTTCGTTCACATATATGGTGCTTTGGCTGAGGAATGACCTGAAGGCTGGGCTCAGCTGGGACTGTCAACTGGAGCATCTACATGTGGCCGCATCAACATGGTGGCTTCAGGGTTTGACATCCAATGTTCCTAGAGACAGTGTTCCAGATCATAGGGTATGGAAGCTGCCAGCTTCATAAAACCTCACTTTACAAAGTGGCACAGTGTCACTTCTGCCATATTCTATTGATCAGAGTAGACATAGAGCCTACACAGATTCAAGGGGTTGGGACATAGACTTCACCCCTGGCTGGGAGGAATGCCACAGGGTTTGCAATCTTTAATCTCTTCTGTGATCCTGTTCTTAGGACCATGATGTGTGGATACAAAGTACTGGGTAAACACGGTACTTGTTAAAGTGAGCTATATATTGTCTTTTTCAAAGATCTCTTCTAGGCATATGATGGTGACATACATGCAGGAGCTATCAAGGCTTTGACCCTACTATGTGGTAGAAATCTGGGGCTCCCCACCTGTCAAAGATTCCAGGCCTAATGGAAGAAGCAAACTAAATATTTTGTTCATGTCAGAGCTGTGTAAGAATGAAACGTGTTGCCTTTGTGAGAGAGTGAATTCCCTGTCACGAGAGGTATTCTAGTCCAAACTGAATAACCACTCCTTAAGATTTTCAGAACAGGAGGCCGAGTTCCTGGCAGGCTCAGGGAGGAGTCTCCGTGTTGGGCTGCTGGGCTAGAGGGGCCAATCGTGAGGGCAGTGGAGCACCCAGTGAGCAGGTGACCCCCCTCTAGGACTTCAGGCCTCCCAGTCCACAGCCCCAAACTGACTCTTCGTTTTTTACTTTTTACTAATACCTTGCAAACTATCTAGACTAAATATATATAGCTACCTGTTATTTTAATCAAAGTAACTTTTAGTTTTATGAGTAATGTTTATATTTCTAATATTTGTTCAACAAGTCATTCAACTGTTGACTGAAAAAAAAATACAGAACTTGAAAGTTGAGAATTATGTTTTATTTGGCAAATTTTCTGAGGACTTATGTCCAGAAGACAGGCTCCCATAAAGCTCTGAGGGACTGCTCCGAAAAGAGGTATCCTCCACTATTCCTCAGCTGCCTAATCAAATCACCCATTTGGATCCTTCTGAGAACAGCAGAATCAATCAGCCGTGTGACTGACAGGGTCTTGGTGTTCCAGCCGGGTGTGAGGCCTGAGCCTCTGAGGTGGCAGAGCTGAGTACAGGACATCGGACCAAAAGAGACCTCCTGGCCACATGTAATAACAATTGGAGAGAGCTCTCCCAGAGATCTCTGTCTCAGTGCTAAGACCCAGCTCCACTCAATGACCAGCAAGCTCCAGTGCTGGACACCCCATGCCAAATAACTAGCAAGACAGGAACACAACCCCACCCATTAGCAGAGAGGCTGCTAAAATCATAATAAATTCACAGACACCCGAAAACACACAACCGGACATGATTCTGCCCACCAGAAAGACAAAATCCAGCCACATACACCAGAACACAGGCACCAGACCCCTCCACCAGGAAGCCTACACAACCCACTGAACCAAACTTACCCACTGCGGACAGACACCAGAAACAACGGGAACTACGAACCTGCAGCCTGGGAAAAGGAGACCCCAAACACAGTAAGTTAAGCAAAGTGACAAGACAGAGAAATACGCAGCAGATGAAGGAGCAAATTAAAAACCCACCAGACCAAACAAATGAAGAGGAAATAGGCAGTCTACCTGAAAAAGAATTCAGAGTAGTGATAGTAAACGTAATCCAAAATCTTGGCAATAGAACAGAGAATATACAAGAAACATTTAACAAGGACCTAGAAGAATTAAAGAGCAAACAAACAATGATGAACAGCACAATAAATGAAATTAAAAATTCTCTAGAAGGAATCAATAGCAGAATACCTGATGCAGAAGAAAGGGTAAGTGACCTGGAAGATAAAATAATGGAAATAACTACCGCAGAGCAGAATAAAGAAAAAAGAATGAAAAGAATTGAGGACAGTCTCAGGGACCTCTGGGACAACATTAAATGCACCAACGTTCAAATCATAGGGGTCCCAGAAGAAGAAGAGAAAAGGAGAGTGACTGAGAAAATATTTGAAGAGATTATATTTGAAGACTTCCCTAATATGGGAAAGGAAACAGTCAATCAAGTCCAGGCAGTGCAGAGAGTTCCATACAGGATAAATCCAAGGAGAAACATGCCAAGACAGATATTAATCAAACTATCATAAATTAAATACAAAGAAAAAATATTAAAAGCAAAAGGGAAAAACAACATACAAGGGAATCCCCATAAGGTTAACAGCTGATCTTTCAGCAGAAACTATGCAAGCCAGAACGGAGTGGCAGGACATATTTAAAGTGATGAAATCGGAAAAACATACAACCAAGATTACTCTACCCAGCAAGAATTCATTCAGATTCGATGGAAAACTTAAAACCTTTACAGACAAAAGCTAAGAGAATTCAGAACCACCAAACTGGCTCTACAACAAATGCTAAAGAAACTTCTCTAGGCAGGAAACACAAGAGAAGGAAAAGACCTACAGCAACAAACCCAAAATAATTTAAGAAAATGGTAATAGTAATGTACATATCAATAATTACCTTAAATGTAAACGGACTAAATGCTCCAAGCAAAAGACATAGAGTGGCTAAATGGATACAAAAACAAGACATGTATATATGCTGTCTACAAGAGACCCACTTCAGACCTAGGGACACATACAGACTGAAAGTGAGGGGATGGAAAAAGATATTCTATTCAAATGGAAATCAAAAGAAAGCTGGAGTAGCAATTCTCATATCAGATACAATAGACTTTAAAATAAAGAATGTTACAAGAGACAAAGAAGGACACCACATAATGATCAAGGGATCAATCCAAGAAGAAGATATAACAATTGTAAATATTTATGCACCCAACATAGGAGCACATCAATACGTAAGGCAAATGCTAACAGCAATTAAAGGGGAAATTGACAGCAGCACAATCATAGTAGGGGCCTTCAACACCCCACTTTCACCAATGGACAGATCATCCAAAATGAAAATAAATAAGGAAGCAAGCTTTAAATGACATATTAAACGAGATGGACCTAATTGATATTTATAGGACATTCCATCGAAAAACAACAGAATACACTTTCTTCTCAAGTGCTCATGGAACATTCTGCAGGAAGATCATATCTTGCATCATAGATCAAGCGTTGATAAATTTAAGGACATTGAAATCATACCAAGTATCTTTTCTGACCACCACTCTGTGAGACTAGATATCAATTTCTGGGAAAAATCTGTAAAAAATACAAACACATGGAGGCTAAACAATACACTACTAAATAACCATGAGATCACTGAAGATATGAAAGAGGAAATCAAAAAATACCTAGAGGGGCTTCTCTGGTGGCGCAGTGGTTGAGAGTCCGCCTGCCGATGCAGGGGACACAGGTTCGTTCCCTGGTCCAGGAAGATCCCACATGCCATGGAGCAGCTAGGCCCATGAGTCATGGCCACTGAGCCTGTGCGTCCGGAGCCTGTGCGTCCGGAGCCTGTGCTGCGCAATGGGAGAGGCCTCAACAGTGAGAGGCCCGTGTACCGCAAAAAAAAAAAAAAAAAAAGAAAAAGAAAATACCTAGAAACAAATGACAGTGAAAACACGATGACCCAAAACCTACGGGATGCAGCAAAAGCAGTTCCAAGAGGGAAGTTTATAGCAATACAATCCTACCTCAGGAAACAAGAAACATCTCAAATAAACAACGTAACCTTACACCAAAAGCAATTAGAGAAAGAAGAACAAAAAAACCTCAAGGTTAGAAGAAGGAAAGAAATCATAAAATTCAGATCAGAAATAAATGAAAAAGAAATGAAGGAAACGATAGCAAGATCAATAAAACTAAAACCTGGTTCTTTGAGAAGATAAACAAAATTGATAAACCATAAGCCAGCCTCATCTAGAAAAAAAGGGAGAAGACTCAAATCAACAGAATTAGAAATGAAAAAGGAGAAGTAACAACTGACACTGCAGAAATACAAAGGATCATAAGAGATTACTACAGGCAACTATATGTCAATAAAATGGACAACCTGGAAGAAATGGACAAATTCTCAGAAAAGCACAACCTTCCAAGACTGAACCAGGAAGAAATAGAAAATATAAACAGACTAATCACAAGCACTGAAATTGAAAGTGTGATTAAAAATCTTCCAATGAACAAAAGGCCACGACCAGATGGCTTCACAGGCAAATTCTATCAAACATTTAGAGAAGAGCTAACACCTATCCTTCTCAAACTCTTCCAAAATATAGCAGAGAGAGGAAAACTCCCAAACTCATTCTACGAGGCCACCGTCACCCTGATACCAAAACCAAAGAAAGATTTCACAAAAAAAGAAAACTACAGGCCAATATCACTGATGAACACAGATGCAAAACTCCTCAACAAAATACTAGCAAACAGAATCCAACAGCACATTAAAAGGATCATACACCATGATCAAGTGGGGTTTATCCCAGGAATGAAAGGATTCTTCAATATAAGCAAATCAATCAATGTGATACACCATATTAACAAACTGAAGGAGAAAAACCACATGATCATCTCAATAGATGCAGAAAAAGCTTTTGACAAAATTCAACACCCATTTATGATAAAAACCCTCCAGAAAGTAGGCATAGAGGGAACTTACCTCAACATAATAAAATCCATATATGAGAGACCCACAGCCAACATCGTCCTCAATGGTGAAAAACTGAAAGCATTTCCACTAAGATCAGGAACAAGACAAGGTTGCACACTCTCACCACTGTTATTCAACATAGTTTTGGAATTTTTAGCCACAGCAATCAGGGAAGAAAAAGAAATAAAAAGAATGCAAACTGGAAATGAAGAAGTAAAACTGTCACTGTTTGCAGATGAGATGATACTATATATAGAGAATCCTAACGATGCTACCAGAAAACTACTAGAGCTAATAAATGAATTTAGTAAAGTAGCAGGATACAAAATTAATGCACAGAAATCTGTTGCATTTCTATACACTAATGATGAAAAATCTGAAAGAGAAATTAAGGAAACACTCCCATGTACCACTGCAACAAAAAAATAAAATATCTAGGAATAAACTACCTAAGGAGACAAAAGACCTGTATGCAGGAAACTATAAGACACTGATGAAAGAAATTAGAGATGATACAAACAGATGGAGAGATATACCATGTTCCTGGATTGGAAGAATCAACATTGTGAAAATGAGTATACTACCCAAAGCAATCTACAGATTCAATGCAATCCCTATCAAACTACCAATGGCATTTTTCACAGAACTAGAACAAAAAATTTCACAGTTTGTATGGAAACAGAGAAGACCCCTAATAGCCAAAGTAATCTTGAGAAAGAAAGATGGAGCTGGAGGAATCAGGCTCCCTGACTTCAGACTATACTACAAAGCTACAGTAATCAAGACAGTATGGTACTGGCACAAAAACAGAAATATAGATCAATGGAACAGGATAGAAAGCCTGGAGATAAACCCACACACATATGGTCACCTTATCTTTGATAAAGGAGTCAAGAATATACAATGGAGAAAAGACAGCCTCTTCAATAAGTGGTGGTGGGAAAACTGGACAGCTACATATAAAAGAATGAAATTAGAATACTCCCTGACACCATACACCAAAATAAACTCAAAATGGATTAAAGATCTAAATATAAGGCCAGACACTATAAAACTGTTAGAGGAAAACATAGGCAGAACTCTCTATGACATAAATCACAGCAAGATCCTTTTTGACCTCCTAGAGAAATGGAAATAAAAACAAAAATAAACAAATGGGACCTAATGAAACTTAAAAGCTTTTGCACAGCAAAGGAAACCATAAACAAGACGAAAAGACAACCCTCAGAATGGGAGAAAATATTTGCAAACGACACAACCGACAAAAGATCAATCTCCAAAATTTACAAGCAGCTCATGCAGCTCAATATCAAGAAAACAAACAACCCAATCCAAAAATGGGCAAAAGACCTAAATAGACATTTCTCCAAAGAAGATATACAGATTGCCAACAAACACATGAAAGGATGCCAACATCACTAATTATTAGAGAAATGCAAATCAAAACTACATTGAGGTATCACCTCACACCAGTCAGAATGGCCATCATCAAAAAATCTACAAAGAATAAATGCTGGAGAGGGTGTGGAGAAAAGGGAACCCTCTTGCACTGTTGGTGGCAAGTAAATTAATACAGCCACTATGGAGAACAGTGTGGAGCTTCCTTAAAAAACTAAAAATAGAACTACCATATGACCCAGCAATCCCACTCCTGGGCATATACCCTGAGAAAACCATAATTCAAAAAGAGCCCTGTACCACAATATTCATTGCAGCACTATTTACAATAGCCAGGACATAGAAGCAACCTAAGTGTCCATCAACAGATGAATGCATAAAGAAGATGTGGCACGTATATACAACGGAATATTACTCAGCTATAAAAAGAAACGAAATTGAGTTATTTGTAGTGAGGTGGATGGACCTAGAGACTGTCATATAGAGTGAAGTAAGTCAGAAAGAGGAAAAAGAAATACCATATGCTAACATATATATATGGAATCTAAAAAAAGAAGAAAAGGTTCTAAAGAACCTAGGGGCAGGACATGAATAAAGACGCAGACGTAGAGAATGGACTTGAGGATACGGGGTGGGGGAAGGGTAAGCTGGGACAAAGTGAGAGAGTGGCAGGGACATATATACACTACCAAATGTAAGATAGCTAGCTAGTGGGAAGCAGCCACATAGCACAGGGAGATCAGCTCGGTGCTTTGTGACCACCTAGAGGGGTGGGATAGGGAGGGTGGGAGGGAGACGCAAGAGGGAGGGGATATGGGGATATATGTATATGTATAGCTGATTCACTTTGTTATACAGCAGCAACTAAGACAACAATGTATAGCAATTATACTCCAATAAAGATGTTAAAAATATGTATATGTAGGGCTTCCCTGGTGGCGCAGTGGTTGAGAGTCCGCCTGCTGATGCAGGGGACACGGGTTCGTGCCCCGGTCTGGGAAGATCCCACATGCCGCGGAGCGGCTGGGCCTGTGAGCCATGGCCTCTGAGCCTGCGCGTCTGGAGCCTGTGCTCCGCAACAGGAGAGGCCACAACAGTGAGAGGCCAGCGTACCGCCAGAAAAAAAAAAAAAATATATATATATATATATATGTATGTATGTATGTATGTATATATTAAAACCTGAAAAAAAAAAAAGGTTTTCAAAGCAGTCTGTGTGAAAGCTGGAGCTATGTTGTCTCTGAGGTATGCTTCAGGAATAAGTCTTTGGGAATCTTTGATTTCTAGGGAAGGCTTCTAGGTCTTGTCTTCTCAGTCCAAGGTGCAGAGAACGAGGAAAGTTTGGAGTGACTAATAGTGGTTTCTGACCAAACCCATGGGGTCTTGGGCTGAAGCAAAACCTGCCTCTACAGATAGTCCCTGCCACCAACATGGAAGACGGGGAAAGCGAATCAGCGTCTTGAGCAGATACTGGGGGCAGGGGGACGGTGCTCAGCATGTTATATATGTGACCTCATTAGATACTCACAGTTTCCTTGAAATATGGTATTCTTCCCCTGATTTCTTACATGAGGAAACTGAGGCACAGAGAGGTTCAGTTACCCCTCATGATCCAGAGCTGGAAAGTGATGGAGTTCCAGATTCAAACTCAGGTCTGTCAGGCTCCAAACCTCACCCTCTTCCCACCTCTGCATTCTAGTTCCCTTCAGTGGGAATATACAGTGCTAGCTGGCTTCCCTTGGTTGCAAATGACAGAAGTAGTCCATGGAGAGAGGAGTAAGAGGAATGTCTGTGCCCAGCTCCCTCTCAACCCCTATTTCCCGCTGGTCAGTGGGGAGCTAAGTCTTCTTCACTTCAGAATTGTAACCCCACATCCTGTCTGCAGCCTCCCACAATGTCAGCACCCACACCGCACTGGAAAGTGTCTCTTCCAAGTCTGGAAAATGTCAGAAGAGCCAGAAACTCTGGGCATGTGGCTGGGAGGGGCCCGCACTCCTGGGACTTGTAATTGATCTGCCACAAATGGAGAACCACCTGGGCCCAAGTCAGGCACAGCAGCAGCCTTTGAGAAGGACCTTTGGGAAGAGTCACAAGATTTGTGTCTCCAGTACTGTGTGACCTTGGGAATGTCACTGAATCTCTCTGAGCTTTAGTGTCCTCAACTGTGAAATGGGGCTGATAATACCTACCCACCTTCCAGATCAGGAATAATATTAGCCCCGGTTGAGTGTGGTACTTGGCATCTAGCAGGCAATACACACATAGCAACTATTATTTGTAGGGTTATGAGTGACTCCGTTCTGGTGACATTGGCATGGCTGCATTCTCTGGGGGAAGACTATTGAGTTTTGATAAGAACTCTTGAGCTGGAGTGCTGAATGGATTGGCAGATCTGAGAAGGAGGCATAAAGAAGGAGAACATGCCATCCAGGAAGGAAGTGCGCAAAATGCCTGTTCATCTCTTGTTTCTCACACAGGACCTGCTGTGTAATTTGTGGGGCTGCTGCCCCATGGACATGGGAGATGCCTTGTTCAAAGGTTATTGAGCATTTCAGGACGGCATCAGCAAGACCATTAAACCAAGCACGGGCCGTTTCTGAGTGCAGGGCCCTTTGCCACTGTACCGGTCACATGCCCATGACACCAGCCCTGTCCCACACTACACACTGCCAGAGTGAAGCAAGCGCTGCTGTGGGCCAGAGCTTGGCAATGTTCCCTTTTCCCTAGCAACCTCTCTTCCTGCCTATGCCCAGCTTGATGGGGTCTTGGAAACATCAGAGGAGGGGACGTGATCTTGAAGCTGATTGAAAACACCTCTACCTGAGCCCCAATGGTGTCATCAGCAAGTCAATGGGTAACATAGAGATTAGGGGCAAATATAGAACATATGTATATAAATTTATATATATATATATAAATTTTTTTTGTTGACATGATTCCATGTACTTACAGGAGTGTTGCCATGGTGATTGGCAGGGCCAGCTGTTGTTTCATTTCCCCCAAAGAATTGTATGGTAATGATGGTCCCCTGGAGAGTTCTCCTGGGACAAAGAATAATATTAAAAATCTGCAAATCAATGAACAGGTAGTGGATAGGACCTCATTCTCATTAGTCGTAATTAACGGGATTTTACAGCACTTTGATGAGAAGTGGCTAATTTGGGATAGAAATGCAGAGAGGAGACTGCTTTTGGAACCTGGGTTTGAATCTTCTCTCTGTCACTTAATAGCTATGTCACTTAATTCCTCTGAGCCTGAGTTTCCTCATTTAGGAAATGGAGATCATTATACTAAACTTATGGGAGCATTCAAAATAAAGTATATGGAATACTCAGCTCAGTATCTGGAACATTGTAGACATGCACTTCAGGGTTGCTATGGTGATATTACTGAAATAATAATAATATAAAGCTGCCATTTATTGAGGACGTCCACCTGAGTGTCCCAGTGTTTATATGCATCACCTCATTTAACCTTTATAACAACCTTATGAAATGAATCAATTGTTATCTTCATTTTAGAGATTAGCGATGAGGACACAGAGAGGTTAAGAGATGTGCCTGAGGTCACACAGCTAGTAAATGACAATATCAGGATTCAAACCCAGGCAGTCCAGAGCCCAACCTCTTAACTGTTATGCACAGCGCCCCTGGATTAATGATGACATGAAGACTGAATAAATGCTGAGAGACATGCAGTCTCCTAGATTTTGAGTTGGTTTTGGAAGATGGGTCCTTGATGAAGTAAGGAGTAGCCTTCCTTCTACAGCAAAGGCAGTGTGGGTGAGAGTGGAGGAGGGGGTGTTTTAATAAGTATCTGCTGGTGAGGGCTGTTCTGTGGACCAGCCTTGCTCAGCCCCAGAACTTCAAATGTCTTTTCCTAGGACTGTCTCACTGATTCCTCTGGAGTTGCAGCAACTCCCACCCTGGTTTGATCCAAGGGTCAGGATCAGGGTCAGGATTAACAGACTGACTCATTGACTCCCCCTCCAGTGGTCCTTCCTCCCCAGGGCTCTGAGATTGCTGACCTTGGTCCTCCCCAAAACTAAACAAAAACAAATAATCATACAGGCACACAAGCAGCCCTTAGACTTCTCTCTAATCCTATGTGGTTCCTCAAATATGGCAGGCAGTTTCTTTCCCAGGGCCTTTGCACATGCTCTCTTCCAGGGCTGCTTTTCCCAGCCCTCATTCCCAGCCCCACTCATTGCTGGACAAATTTCTAATCATCCTTCATTTGTGAGCATATTGTTCCTCAAGGAAGCCTTCCTTTTTGTCTTCGGGGCAGTCTTCTAGGATGACTACCCCCACCCCAGGCTCTGTTAAGTCCCCTTGTTATACAATCCTACAGCCACCTGTCTGTCTTTTGTATCACTTATCAGAATTTTCATTAAATAGTTAGGAGTGTAGTGATTTGTTTAAGATCTGTCTCTCGCAATAACTATTTTACTCACTCCTGTATCCTTGGAACAATGGCTGACTCTGAATTTGTTGAATAAACGGATGAATGAATAAAACCTCCAAAGACCCACCACCTATACTGGGGGGAAGGCTTGTGTCTTGCAAGGTGAGAGTTTCATGGCTTTCCCAGCTTCCTTGATATTTGGTAGGTTGACTGTGGTCCCACTAAATGTTCAGGAAAAAGCAAACAAAACACCATCATTACATATCAGGGCAGCATGAGAAGGAAGGGAAGAAAATAAATTTACCAAGCTTCTACTTTATTTCAGGGCCTATGTCTCTCGTTTAGTCCTCAAAACCCCTGCAGTGTAGGCGAAATGATTTGCACTTGACAAATGAGGAAACAAAAAAGAGAAAGGACAGATCGATAATTAGGGCAAGTTAGTCCTTGCTGTGGATCCCAGTGCCCCGTTCTGTAGAATGAGAGTGGGACAGGTAAGTGGACAACTCTTAAGATCCCTTTCAACTTGGTCCTTCTCTGCCTGAGGTTTAGTCCCCTGTTGTTCAGCCGTGTGTGTGGACGTGTGTGCAAACACACAAAATCATCTGGGACGGGGACATTGTCATTAGCATGAGTACCGGGCTTCAAGCTCTCAGAGGGGAACCCCGCTTTGGCTAATTACATCTCAGAGTTTGGACAGGAGTGTCTGTGTCCTGTGCACCCTGGGAAGGCTGGATGATCTTGTTCAGCTTTTACATTATTCCATAGGAAGGATTAGAAGGGGATTAGATGCAAATGCATTTAAGATTTGGCTGCATCGAGCTTGTATTCCCAGCCCTGATAGTTGGGATAGTTATTCAACCCGGGATCGCAGGCTGCTTTTCCCAGCTTTTTCCTGCTGAGCTGCAATAAATGATAATGTAATCAGTGGAGGCAAGTTGGGAAGATAATCGGTTGCCCCCACCTTCTCTTTGCTGGTTCTTTAGATTTCATCAGTGTCTACCCCCGCAAGCCACAGATTCACTGCCCCTAGAACACTAAGGAAGAAATGGACTTTTATTCTGGGGGCTGGGCGGTTGAGCTCCTGACATTTGCTGGAATTGCTTTAATCTTGCCTCGAACAGCCAGCTAGAAAGAAGTGTCTGAGCTAGATCTTGCAGGCAGAGACCCACCTCCAAAGTCTGGGGGCTTTTCCCCGTTCCTGGGGGTGTTCTTCCTCTGGGCATCAACATTTTCCAGGAGGAACTATCTAATGCTTTCAGTTCTTGGACTTTTGCAGGTGTAAACAGATTGTTAGATAGGATTAGAAAACCAGATTTACAATTTGAGAAAATATCGGAAGGACTTTTAAGATAGAAAACAGGGACTCAGGGTATAGAGGGAGGAAGTGAGGGGAAGATACCCCTGGAGCCATTGTTGATATGTGAGGGAATGAGGAAAACCATCTCAGGATGTAATAGTAACAAATCCTTCCATAGCTCTCTGTGCCAGGCACTGTTTTAAACACACTATGTATATGAACTCATTGACCTTCACAGTTATATATACTATGAGTTTGGTACTATTTTTGTATCTGTGTTCAGTTGAGGCACAGAGGGGGGTGGAGTCTGGCCTCAGACCACCAAACTGACTGATGATGCTGTACTATTTCTTCTCTTTTTAATTCATGTTCTCTTCTGAAGTATACGGATGTTCTCAGAGCTACTAGAGCAACTGATAAAGCAATGGTTAAGCTGAGGGTGATGTGACCAGGAGGAGGTCCAGGCAGTGTGTCCTCACAGAAGTGGGTGTGGGTTATCTGGGGGGGGAATAGGGTGAACATGGATTGTGGTGACAGTTGCACAACTCTGTGAATATACTTAAACCCAGGTGGGAGCCAGTGCTCTCACCAGTACGCTACCCCTTCTCTGATAACAGCAGTAATAATTACAACCAGGATAATACTAATATCAGTGCTGTAGTTTATCTTGACCACTAGTCCGGCTCTGTGCTAAGCCCTTATCTCAGGTAATCCTAGCACACAACTCATGAGATTGTAACTATTTTTTAATCTCAAGTTGTACAGGTGAGGAAACAGGAGAGGAGGTTAATTGGGCTGCCAGAGGTGAGATGACCAAGCCAGCCCTGAAGGCTAGGACCGTCCCAATCCAAAGTCCAGGCTTTTGGTCCATGCCCATGCACTCTGTGTGTTGCAGCCTGCACAGCAAGGACTGATCATTTTGTTTGCTCACCAAAGAGCCCTGGAAAGTGGTCAGCTCTTCTTTTACTGGCTTCTAGGGGCAGCATCCCTAGAGTTATCCTTGGCGTCTATGTCATAGGCACAGAGAGAATAGAACACAGAGGAATAAACGTGGGGAAGGGAGGACATAGAGTTATCACAGTAAGAAGACCAGCTCTTCACTTTTGTTTATAAACTCAAAGAAGAGCTGGGATGACACTGTATTTATTTGCATATGGCTTTATGATGTGTGCTGTGTGCGTTCACCCGCCTCTTGTGTGACCCTCACCGCAAGGCTGGGAGGTAGACTTATTTATTAATCTGGGTTTGCGGCTGAGAAACGGGTCCAGGAGGTTTAAGTGACGTGTCAGTGCCGGAGCCGGCAAATGGCAAAGCCTGTCTTTGCACCCATATTTCCTGGCTCCGTGTCTGCGGGGTCTTGTCAGTCCATGGTTGTCATCATAGAGCACAGCCAGGAGACTTGGGGACTCATGGAGAAAAGGCAGGCATGCATGAATGTTTTGGACCTGCTGCTTCATCCATCAGCACAGGTAGCCCAGCCTGGTGCCATGGTCCCCAGTAGACACAAGCCCCAGGAGGCTTAAACTGGGCTGCAGCGAGGCTTAAGAGGTAAGTATGGTATGATCCCATTTATATGAAATGTCCAGAGTAGGCAAATACAGAGACAGAAAGTAGATTCGTGGTTGCCTAGATTTGGGGAAGAATGAAAAGAAAGGGCAGTGATTGCTAATAGATGCATTTTTTATGGGTAAACAATTCTTCTTGAGATGTTTCAGCTCTTTTTTTTTTTTAATCAGGTCAGTCAGTTTGTAGAGAGGTTAACAATTCCGGTTCCTCCTAAGCTTCATTGACAGAAGTCTCACTCTTCATTAGATTCTCCTTGATCATTTTCTTTATCACAGGTCAGATTTCTTGATGAGGCTGTACTATTTCTCCCTTTTTTTTTTTTTTTCTTTGTGGTATGCGGGTCTCTCACTGTTGTGGCCTCTCCCGTTGCGGAGCACAGGCTCCGGACGCGCAGGCTCAGCGGCCGTGGCTCACGGGCTTAGCCGCTCCGCGGCATGTGGGATCTTCCCAGACCGGGGCACGAACCCGTATCCCCTGCATCGGCAGGCGGACTCTCAACCACTGCGCCACCAGGGAAGCCCCGTTTCTCCTTTTTTAAATTCATGGTCTCTTCTGAAGTGCACAAGTTCTCCCAGAGCTACTAGGAGAACTGAAAAAGCAATGGGTAAGCTGAGGGCGATGTGACCAGAAGAGGGTATAGGCACTGCATCCTCACAGAAGCAGGTGTGGGTTATTTGGGGGGAGTAGGGTGAGCATTGATTGTGGTGATGGTTGCACAACTCTGTGAATAGACTAAAACCCATCAGGTTGTATACTCTAAACAGATGAATTGTATGAGAATAATCCATCAATAGAGCTGCTATTATTTTGAAAAAAAAAAGTGGGGAAGACATCTGGAGGCATGGAGCTGGGAGGCGGGTGGGTGCGTGAGAAACGCCAGGCTGGAAAGTAGTAGTTTTTTCATGCAGCCTTTCTGGGCCAGACAACAATTGCTGTCTCTCTGCCTGTCTCCATTACCCTCTGTTCAGGCCTGGGAGGTGAGGCTGGAGGGAAGGGCCAGAATAGGAGAACACTGCCCTCGTCACCCAGGCCTCGGTGCCCCGGTGATGACTCTGCTGGGCCTGGGCCACTGCTGGGGCCCTGGCGAGCTCTGCAGTCTCCCCGAGCCTCAGGCCCTGCCATCTGGCGTGGACACCAGCCTTTCCCTCTGACCCAGGACACTTGGCACATTGAGCCCAGACTGAAAAACATCGTCCTATCCAAAAACTACATTTGCCAAATAGGAATGGATGTAGCCAGTAACAACACATTCTGCAGTCTGGTGGCCAGGATTCTGCACACTGTCCTCTGGGGTTCCTGCCTAAAGCCTTTTGTACCCCAGCCCAGTCTTTGACATTGCTCTGCCTGGACAGACTCCAAGGGAAATAGACAGACTCTGTTTCCCTTCCCATCAGGAAACCGCCCTGTTCGCTGGTGAGCTCTCACTTCAGTAGGTTCTGTTGGGACCCTTAGGTGCCCTTCCTGAGGGGTGGAATGGTGGTGGGGTGTCTGGACAACACTGAGAGCTGCGGAGCACAGGGAGGGGGGTGCATGGCAGTTTGAAGACTCCTCTGACTTTGTCTCCAGGGAAAACAGCCTCTTTCATTAGCTGTAAATGAAACCCAGACCTGGCAGCTTCCTTTCTGGAGCGGCCACTGAGCACAGAGGCTGGGACTTTAGAGATCGAGGCTGGGACGGGCTCTCTGGGAGACAGGTCTGCAGAAGGTAGGAGACGGTGGGAAGTGGTACGGAGGTGCCAACTGGCAAGTGGCTGCATAGAGGGAAGGGGAAAGGAGGAAAAAGAGGGAGTCGTATCCCCCGAGGGAGGCTAAAACTCACAAGGGAACTGTCATGCATTCACATTGTATTTTAGGCTCTTAGAGTGAAAGCGTGATTCGTTAGAAAGGGGCCAAGTGACTAGTTTGCCTTTCTAGATAACCCAGAGTTAGGCAGAACTACTTTTCTGTTTTAAGCTTTGTAGGAAAAAAGATTGGAAATACCTTGGTCCCCTTCTCACCAGTCCTGGAGATGCCTTCCCAACAGCGTGCCTCAATCCCGATGTCCCGCACGCATCCTTTCATAGGTGTGCACCAGATTGGGATCAGATCAACAAGTGAAGGGCATTTTTGCAATACCAGAGTACATGGACTGTTTACGCTGGTTTGGGTGATGCCACAAAAAGGGGAATATAACCTGCCATGGATAAGAAGGAGAAAGTTAATTCTTAGATTGACTTGAAAGACGTGAGAACTTTGCTTTCCTATATTTTTCCTTTAAAACCTACTTTTTTCCTTTAAAAATGCTAGTACCTGTGCCAAGGTTAACATCCAGGGCCAAAGGCCTGAGGACCATTCTGTCTCCTCAAGATGCCTTTGCATCGCTCTGCTCCAGTCCGTATTGTGTTTGTCGTGTAGGGTGCCTATCACAGGAGAATCTTCATTTGCCCAATTGCAAGCCGGGGGTTGGCACTGTTGTCCTCAGAACTAGAACAATTCAATTCTCCCAGGGTTTAACTTATACTCTCATCAGATCCTTTCAACAACACTGTAACATTGCTGTCCTTCTGATCTTATTTTTACAGACATTGTAGGTGAAACTATTTGTCACCTCCACGGCCCAGGCCTACCTGTCAGGCCACAGGAGTCCCTCAGGCACATGACTCCCTCCCCCACGCCCCAGAAGCTGCTGAGAGGACCAGAGTCCCCCTTCTCCTCATCTCAGAGAGATCAGCTCACCAGCCCTTTTATCTGTGTGTGTTTGACATTTAACCCTAGGAGATGCTCCCTAGATGTCTATGGCTTTATTGCCTGGGAGGGAATCACACAGGAGAGGATTCTGGGTAGGAGGTCAGGCTGCCCTGGGGGGAACTCCCACCTCCCAGGCTGGCTGGCCTTCCCCTGGCGGCAGCCCCAGGCTCTCTGAAAGCCTGCCCGCAGCAGCTGCTTTTTTTTATGAGGGGAAATTTGGACTCATGAGTCCAACCAGAGGAGGTAGCCCTGGCCCAGGCAGGCCCAGGCTGTGCCCTGGTCTGAGAAGTATTAGGGGGCCTCTGAGCTGTTTCATTCTGCTGTCACCTTCCATTTTCAAATGGGGCAAGGGGACTGAGGAGGCTGGGAAACCTCGGTTCTCCACTCCTAAGTTAACCTATGACTTTGTAAAGTTAAAAAAACACACACCATAGTAGTTAATAGTATGGACTTTGGGATTTGAACACCAGCTTTGAAGGTGACCAGTCATGTCTTTCTGACAAGTTCTCTAACTCCTGTAAGCCTCAGTTTCCTCAGCTGTAGAATGGGGTAGAGCAGGGCAGGGGGGATGGCTAACCTGAGACAGGTAGTGTGAAGAATATTCATTTTATAAAGCACATTGCACAGTGTCTGGCACCTGGGAATAAATGAAAGCAGGCATTATTATTCTAGCAAGTCACCGTGCATCTCTGGGCCTCTCTTTCTTTATCTGGGAAATGGGGACTCACAGGACAGAGAGCTCACACTTTCTCTGCAGAAAGGGAAACAGCAGCCTCTCCCTCCTCTTCAACAACCACACATTGTCTCTGCTTCTGTCTTCTTTTCCCATCATTTTATTTTTTTAAGTAGCAATTTTTCCTAATAATGAAACTTCATTCTTTAAAAAAATTTTAGAAAGTATAGACATAGAAAAAGAAACTTAAAATTCCTGTAATTTTAGAACCCAGAGAACATTTTCGAATATAACTTTCCAGTTTACATGTATTCTTTTTTTTTTTAACCTTATAATTTCAAGTACGGTTTTCCCAGGCAATTTCTCTATTGTTCTTCAGCATGGCCTTAAATAGCCATTTGATGGTCCAGAGTACGGAAATCTTAAAAATTATTCTATAAAGCTTATATTGTTGGACATTAATTTCTAGTTTCCCCTTGGTACAAATACACTGTGTGTTAAGAGACTATTGCAGTAATTTCAGGGAGTGATGCCGGAGGCAAGGGAGTGGCCAGGACTGGTCAGACTGGGATATGTTTTGAAGGTAGAGCCAGCAGGATTCGCTGATTGAGCGGATGAGGCATATGGGGAAAAGAAAGGCAGCAAGGATGACTCCAAAGGTTTCAGCCTGAGCAACTAGAAGCATGGATTTGCCCTTGACTGAGACGGGAAGGCTTCCCATGGAGCGAGTTTGGAGAGGAAGAGCAGAAGTTTGTTTTTAAAACATGAAGCTGGAGTTTCTATTAGACATCCAAGTGGAGCTGTCAAATAGGCCGTTGGATATATGAGTATGGAATTCAGGGAAGATGTCCTGGCTGGAGATATAAAGTAGGATGTTATCCATGTGTGATCCATAGATTTAAAGAATTGAGACCACATGAGGTCTCTAAGGGAGCTGCAGAACTCAGAATAGCTGCCACCACAATGGGGACCTTTCTTTGTTGCCAGGAAAAGGTGACACGTTCCCCTCTTTCTCCTTAGCCAATGATGGAGTGTCACAGTTTGAGCCCCACAATACCAAACAAACTTCTGCCTTCACTAACAACTCCCCAGAGTCCAGAATCGCTACCCTTACCAGTAACACCTTGGGCAGAGAACCACACCAGCTGTCCTCAGTTGTGGACACAAGAGGCCCGGCTGGGAACTCTTTGCAGCCTATGTAGCCTTGTGCTAATTTGCACACCTGGGTTAATCCTTCTCCACCACAGCTCACCCCCATGTGGAAAGCAAAATGAGCTCGTCTACGACCACTGTTTTTTTTTCCTTTGGCTGACGTCATGGGGGCAGAGGGGACATGAGATGATGGTGGAGTCCACTTGTAGTCTTGGCTGGCTCTATTTTGGTCCCTCTGGCTGTTGGTCAGTGAGCTCTGAAAGGAGAGGGCAGGAGAAATGGGGACTGAGGAAAAGCCAAACGGCTGCCCGCTGGCCTGGCGTTTTCACCCAGGTGAGGATGTGAGGCTCAGAGAGGGTGGGCAACAGACCCAGGTCATCTGCACAGTGCCCCAAGTATACCTGTCAACAGTGGGGTTTAGTGGATAAATGCTGGGAATTTCAGTGAACAAAGAGAGATGCGGTGACAGGTGACGTTATCAGCACTGTTTAAAAGGTGACATTTCAAGTGGGTTTTTGCAGAAGAGAATGAGTGGATTGGTGAGAAAATGACAGAAGGACTCACAGCTCATTCCCTTCCTTTGGCCGCCACAGTCCGCTTTCCCTGCTGCCCGTGGATGTTATGTGGTCACCGCAGAGCCGCATCTCACAGCCACCCTAGCGCTTGTGAGCGTGCCCTGGCCCGGGGGGCTTTTCTGTGGAATCTCTGCTCTGATTCAAAGCTTTCTGGTTCTGGTCCTGAGCACTCACATGTCCTTGGGCAAATCACCAAATCTCTTCAAGTCTTAGTGTCTTCATCTTTTAAATGAGAATAATGATACCTGCCTGCAGAATTTTTGAGAGCACGGAGTAAAACAGTGCCCACAAATTGCCCATCAGTGCCTAGCAGTTAGTTCAGTATCATGCACTCCAAACTCACCTCTGTCTTGCCTGCCCATAAATGGCTGAGTTACCTTTCACCCTGCAAAGAGGAGGTGATTGAGCACCAAAGGACTGGGGATCGTTCCAGAATTCCAGGTCAAGCCCACAGAGGTGGATGAGGCTCTTGACCAAACTTATTCAGATGACATACCAAACAGCTGGAGAGGCAGCTAAAAGAGTGGCTCTCAACCATGGTTCTATGGCCCCCACCCTGGTAGCCCAGCACCCTTCACAGGTGACAAAACCAATTAGGATCAGTGGGTACAAGTAATTTTATTATTACTGGATGGTAGAACCAGCATTTGAACCCTGACCATGTAGCTCTAGAGTCCCCACCAACATGCATGGTACCCTGCTGTCTCCCACCAGTTCACAGACAGTGGGCACTCCATGCGTAACTGTTGAATGAATGAAGAAATGCGAGAAGGACCCCCTTCCTGGGCTGGTGTTCAGTAAGGCTTTCCCTGGCTGCACCTGTCTTAGCTTGTGAGGCAGCCCAGCACATCCACACACCATATTATCCCTCCCATCTCAATTCACCAGACCCAGACAGGTCATGGGAGTTCACTGAGGATCAGACCTGGAGGAGAATATCCTTCAGCAAATAGCTCCTTGGAGAAAATGAGGCAAACTGCATGAGCACAAGTCAAGTGATGATTCCACGTGCACTGGCCGGGCCTCTCAGGGAGACGCTGTGCCTCCTTTGGGGATGCAGAGGCTGGAAGCAGCGTGTGCTTTTGATAATTCAGCTGCAGCACAAACGTGCTAATGAGGGTTGTGTTCGTTTTGTGCGACATAGAGCAGGTTTGATGAACTGAGCAGGACAGAAGCATTTTGAGGGAATAGCACTTTCTCTCTGGCTGAGACTTTTCAACTCTTCTCTTTGGTCTGAGGGCCTTGAAGTCCTTTCTTGGCTGGACCAGAAGAGGCAGAGGGTTTCTGGAAGGGTGCTAGGAGTTGGGGTCTCCTTCATGCTCAGGCAGCCCCTGACCTCAGGGACCACCGAAAGGATATGGCTGCCTCTAATCCTCTTCCATGTGATGCACCCGGAAACAACCATGCATGGGCGTTTTACCAGACTATGGCCCGGAAGCTGGCACCAGCCCATTTTCAGGCAAGTACAACCATCTGCAGATGAAGCAAAATTGCTACTGAAATCTAGGGAAGTATCAAAGGACCTGACAGTCCAGAAGGGTAGGAGCCATGAGATGCCAACCCTATGGCAAAATCTCCCCCATGGCTTGTGGGGACCCGCACCTGACTGTCTCTGCCCGCCCCGTCCAGCCCTTTCTCGATCCACGCACCTCATTCTGTAGCTGCTTAGCCTGCTTTCCTTTCCCATCATAGTTCCTTCCTGCCCCGGGGTCCTTGCAGATGCTGTCTTTTCCTCGTCTCTCCTTCCTCCTTTCTGCTCCTTTGGAGTCCCCCTCCCTTGCTTCACCCTGCTTTTGGAGATTCTAAGCGCAGGCCTCTTGCAGAGAACACGAGCTGCTCAGTAACATCAAAGACAGTCTGGGTTTCAGGGAGGGAGAGCGGGAGAAGCCAGTGGTGTGTCTCCAGGTATCTCTGGGTACCAGGTGCTCTGCCGGCTCTGCCCCTGTGTGGCACTCACAGGAGCAAAGGGGTGGCCTTGGGAGAGCAGAGGCTGCTGCCAGCTGCCACTGCCACTTCATTACTCATCTGCTAACTGTGGCAAATGGGGATTTTACAGCTCCCCCGGCCCTCATTGTGAGCTGCAGCAGTGCTTTGATAGAGGGGAATGGAAGGCTAGCCTAGAAATCCCTTCAAGGGGTCCATGTGACCGCCCACTGGTTCATTTGGACCCTGCAAAACTGAGTCTGGGGGCTTCCCTGGTGGCACAGTGGTTGAGAGTCCGCCTGCCGATGCAGGGGACACGGGTTCGTCCCCCGGTCTGGGAAGATCCCACATGCCGCGGAGCAGCTGGGCCCGTGAGCCATGGCCGCTGAGCCTGCGCGTCCGGAGCCTGTGCTCCGCAACGGGAGAGGCCACAACAGGGAGAGGCCCGCGTACCGCAAAAAAAAAAAAAAAAAACTGAGTCTGGGTCCTACACCCAGTTGGTGATGAGGCAGGGAGAGGTGGTGGGCCTGGGACCTACAGCTCCAAGCTGAACCCTGCTTCTCCCCGTGTCCTAGTGAAGTCCTCAGCTTGGGTCATTCACATTGGGTGATCAGCGGTAGCCACTCGGCAGAAGAAGTGGCTGGGTCACGTGCAGCTCCTGAACTCCTGAGAGGAGGATGTGACGGCTGAGGCTAGGGCCAAGACTTCCTTCCGGAACCTTCTGGAGACCGTGGATCCAGAGGCCAGTGCCCAGGTCCTGGGCTGCTGTGGGGAGGGACAGGGAGCCAGAGCAGCAGGGAGCAGGGCTCTGGGTCCTAACAAGCAGGACCTGGCTGACCTGGCAACACGTCGTGGAGTCTCAGCGTCCTCACCTGTAACACGGGAGGGTAATACCTCTCCAGGTTGTGAGGAAGATGAAATTAGCTAGTGTACGTAAGCGCTTAGCAATAAAGGATCGCTTCCAAGAGCAGTTGTCAGGGAGAAGGAAGATTCTCATGCCTGTCCAGCTCACAGTTCTGTTCTCACTTATCTTACATGTCAGTGGGGATACTTGAGGAGCCCCCATTCTACCTGTATGAATCAGAACTGCCATCAGTGAGCATTTATGGAAGGCCATGGGCTTAAATATCACATCTCTGATCTTTTTTTTTTTTTTTTTTTTTTTTTTTTTTGCGGTACGCAGGCCTCTCACTGTTGTGGCCTCTCCCGTTGCGGAGCACAGGCTCTGGACGCACAGGCTCTGGACGGCCATGGCTCACGGGCCCAGCCGCTCTGTGGCATGTGGGATCCTCCAGGACTGGGGCACGAACCCGTGTCCCCTGCATCGGCAGGCGGACTCTCAGCCACTGCGCCACCAGGGAAGCCCCACATCTCTGATCTTTACAATCATCCTGCAAGTAGGTCCCTCCTGCCCTGAGCCATTCTCCAGATGAGGATGCAGGAATCAGGGAAGCTAAGAAACTTACCCAAGGTCACTCGGGGAGATGCTACCCAGGACTGTCTCTCTGCCTGGCTTAGAGCCAGGGGTCAGCTGGATCCTTCCTTTTCCTTTGGCCACTATCATTTAGTCCCTTTTCCGAAGAGCTCTAACCAGTTCTTATCTCTCTCACCCTCTGCTCTGAGAGGCAGAATGCAGTAGGGGTTAAAACTGGGGTTTTGCAGATCAGACAGATGGGGGCTTTGGATCCAGCCTGGCCACCTACTAACTGCATGGCTTGGACAAGTCATTTGCCCTCTTTGGGCCGCATGTCTCTATTTGTAAAGTGAAGATAAGGTCTGCTTCACAGACAGGTCACGAGGGAGTAGAATCACTCAAAGATGTGTGGGTGCCTGGGGAGATGCCAGATCTTTCTCCCCTTCCTCGGGGGTGGCTGCACAGCTCGGAAACCTCCACAGAGCCTCCTTCTGCAGAACAGCAAGAGGGCGGGGGCGCAGGCTGGAAGTGAAGCCACAGCGGGCCCCTCACAAAGGCCTCGCCTCCCTCAGCCATCTCCACTCCCATCACTGAAGATGGGGGGACCCACCAACTCATCCTTCTTAATAAGGAGAGGAGTGGTCCAGAGAGGGCCTGTTTCTAGGGCTACAGGAGCATGGCCTCCAGAGGCTTCTGATTTGGTGATAAATGGCTGAGGGGATGCTGCCTCACACCTTCAAGAGGCTCACGGAGTCAGCAGTAAGGGGCCAGCAGTGGTGACTCTGCCCTTCTTCCCTTCCTCACCAGCCAGGGGTGTCTGAGCCCCCCGGGCCCCAGCAGGCACCCACAAGCCCCTTCTCAGGCTCCTTGTGGCATATGCCCAGGCTTCTGACAGTCACTCAGACCCCCACTGGCACCTCAAGGCCAGCATTTGCAGGTGTTGAAAGGGTCTTTCTTCACTGTGATGCAATTTTCCTGTGTAGAAGAAAAATCATGAAACTTCTGAAGAAGGGAGCTGCTGTGTTATTCTCTAGGAGAGGAGAAAAGGCTCTAAGCCATCATTTCATCTGCGCTTAAAACCTTTCTCTGCGATTCCTCAATATCGACAAGATCAAAACCACTTTCCGAGCTGGTGCTCAAAGTTCCCCACATACTGGCCCCAACCTACTTCAGGGGTCTTACTAATAGTTGTTATGATTATTGGGAATAATGATGACCGTTGATTAAAATAATCAATCATCCGTGTTTGAGGACACATGAGGCTGGAGGCTGTGTCCTAAGCACTTGCATTGTCTCACTGAATTCCAGTGACAGCCACAGGACGTAGATGTGAGGTCCCCGTTTTCAATTAGGAAACTGAGACCAAGAGAGGGTGAGCTGTTGGACTCCAAAGCTCAAGCCTGGGTTGCTCTGCGAGACCATCCATATACCCAGGGCCCCAGTCTCCTCCTTCACGCAAACTCTTTTCTCCTGACTGGTCCTCCATGTGCCTTCCATTTATCTTCTCCTTTCCTCGCGTGTGCTGTTCCTTCTTCCAGGAAGACGTTGGGAAGTGGCATGGATAGGACACAG
This sequence comes from Leucopleurus acutus, assembly GCF_964270905.1. NCBI lineage: Eukaryota > Metazoa > Chordata > Mammalia > Artiodactyla > Delphinidae > Leucopleurus > Leucopleurus acutus. The sequence goes on from NC_139151.1 coordinate 72,931,571, forward strand.
TCTTCAGAGTCAGGCACACCAGGGGTCGGAATCCTGGCCATACCACTTCCCAGCCCCCGGGAAACTATTTAAGCTCCCCGGGCCTCAGTCTCCTCACCTGGAAAATGGGAGGACAGCGCAGCCTCACTGATTTGATGAGTCAACATGTGCAGAGTATCTGGCTCCTAACACTGGCTTAGCTGACCAAGTTCTTCTTGAAACTGGAGGCCCAGCTCTGACTTCCTCAACAGCGAGACCTTCTCTGACTCAGTCTGTTACCATTTCTTCTTCTTCCAAACCACTCTGAGCCACCACCTGTGTTCCTTGCTCATGTCCCTTGAGGGCAGGGGTTCACATTGACCTAGTCCTACCCCTTGTAACAGTGTGAGAGCCTAGTCAAGGTTTGCAGAGTAATTGCACTTCAGGGCTCTTCATCTTCTGCCCCCATCTCCCTCTGCAGCATCCTCACTCTGTCCCGCCAGTGCCTTCCCCTTCCCCCATTACACACCTGTGCTCTACCAGCTCCCTGCGCTTCCTCAGACATCTCCGTTCTCTTTTACCTCCTAGTCGGTCTGTCTGCAAGGCCCTCCTCCATTCTTTCCCTGGGTTATTTCTGCTCCTCCGTTAACATGTGGCTCAGGCGTTCTCTCCTCCTCCAGGGAAGTCTTCCCTGATACTCCAGGCTGGCTAGATACCCCTCCTCTGTGTTCCCCCAGCCCCTAGCCTGACCTCTTTTCCAGCTCTTGCCACGATGCATTTGCTGTATTTGTCCAGCTGTCTATCTCCCCTGCTAGGCTGTCATCCCCTGGCAGCAGGGACTGAGTCACTGTCATCCCTAAAGCCCTGGCATTTGACACAGTGTCCACCATAAAGCCAGTGGCTGTTGAGTGGACAGATGGATGAATGGATGAATGAGCGCCTGCTTGAAAAATTCCCAGCACTTGCCGTTTGGAGTATCTGCCCACGGGGTTATGCACCGTCTGTGCCCACGATGTGACTCGGCCACCTTTACCTTTGCGTCCTGGAGACTGTGCCAGGCTGTTAGGAGGCAGAACCCAGTATCTGGGAACTGTGTCTAAATCTGCATGTGCATTTCGTGCCTCCAATCCAAACCTTGTTCATTAGCACAGCAATTAACAGCAGTGCCTAATGGCAGATGGTCCGGCAGCGAGCCTGAACCCCTGGCTGCACAGCGGGCTTGGAGTGGGGCAGACCCGTCTGGCAAGGTTGATGTTTTCATTGATCTAGCAAGTCAGAGCTCCCAGGGCTGCCTGCTGCGGAGCCACTGAGCTGATGTCAGTGCCGGCGTGGTGAGGGCTAGGCCTAAAAGGGCCGCACCTTAGAACCAGCCCTTGGAAAGGTCAGGAAAGGTGTCCTGCCTCGACTCTCATCCTGGAATTGTTCATTTTAAGATCTGAGTTCCCTACTGGGGTGCCCCAGCACACCACCCTCAAATTTTCTTAAGCCACTAACTCTAGCAACTTCTCCAGGAGATGGTGTCCCTTCCCATTAATACCTTAGAAGCCTCTAGGCTTTCTACAATTATTATTTAAAATTGCAGTGTCCAGGCCCATTGGCCTCTGCTAACAGACACAGAGAGTTCAGTGTTTAGCCTTGTGTTAGACCAGTATTGTGTAAATTATATTTAAGCAAGTTTGGAGAGACATTTTCTTTTTCTTCCTGTTATCCTTGGTTTGAATTGGCTCATTGGTTATTACCCTGGGAATGATAGTCATTTCTCCAAAAAAGAAACATCAAATTGGCATTCACATGGCTACCTGGGTCATAAATTCAAGCCAGAGTGCGGCATCCTAAACCAGAGTGGCTTTCCAGAGCTAGAGTGTATCAGAGCTAGAAAGGATCTTCTTGTCCAACCCCCGTCATTGACAGAGTGAACCTGACGCCCAGAGAGGTGCACTGATTTGTCTGAGGACGCACAGCGAGCTCGTCTCCCAGCTGGAAGCTCTTGCCTACGGCATGTCTCAGATCATTGGAAATGTTCAGGCTCTGCCGAGTGCCAACCCCAAACCACTCTAGCAGAGATTCTTTAAGTGGAATGGGATATGCTTCCTTCACGGCCTGCCAACAATCAGGCCGAGTGAAACGAAGAGAGGGCGCAGGCTGAGCAAGTGAGGCCTGCGATCTGTTACCAGCCGTGAGGAAACCACACATCTTGTTTGGAGAGGCGCTGACGATGAGCCACACTGGAGAAGAATGTTAGCTGAGGTTGAGAAGTCCCCGTGGTGGGAGACCTTGCAAGGTGGGCCTTTCTCTTGGATGGGGTTGGATGGGGGAGTGGAACTGGGGGCGTAGCCTAGTTCCCATTAATACTGGTAGGAGAGACGCGCATCGTGTAATAGCCTGCCCCCATCCTACCTTTCCTTACCTTGTGGACAAAGTCTCTGGAGACAACCTTCCTGCCCTCCATGTTTTAGGAGATCTCATTGGCATGACATGCCAGGTGTTTGTCTGATGACTGCTAAGGTTGCTGTGAGGAGGAGCCTTGGTCCAGAAAACCAGTCTTTAGGCTACTGGGCAGCTGGTCACCAGGGGAGACAGGAGATAGGATACCCTGGGCCTTAGATGTCGTAGAGTGAAGGCCCAGGTCTTGGTGCCCCATGGACTGGTCCCACCTGAGAATGTTCCCCACCTCCCTGTTGGGGGCGCCGAGGTTCAGGTGGACATTGTAAAATGCTGCCTGGAAGAAGCGTCCCTTCTCTCTCTCAGCGCTGTGCTAAGAGTGCCCACTACTCCCACACTCTCACTGAGGCAGACCTATCCTTTCTGTCTTTGTCTCTTTTATTTTTTAATTCTCTCCAGGACCTACAGCTGAAGGAGGGTTCAGAGATACAGTCCCCTCTTATGATACAGAAACATGATCAAAATATATTCAATCTCAGGGGTGTTTTCTTCTTTTCCTCTGGCAAGATAGTTTTTTATTGAAACATACAGATAACAAGAGGAAATTTCAATGGGAAAAATGTTTCCTGTATAACTCCATCACCTTATCATAATCATTTTTCCTTCCAGACTTTGCACAGGCATATATTTTGGACATAATTCTTACCTTAGTATAAATGGAACTTTTTTATGTTTTTAAAATTCAAAATATTCATTTAATATGTTCCATTAGGACTCAAAATAAGCCTTTGTTACTTTGTGTAACAAAGAGACCCTAAAGCCAGTGGTTTAAACAAAACAAAAATTTATTCCTCTTTCACCTGACAGTCCAGAGAGTCCAGCCTCTACAACTACTACTAGTACTGTTATTACTATTTCTGTACTACTCCGAGTATTACCACCACTACTAGGACTGGTACTAGCTGACATGCATTGAGTATTACTGTGTACCCGGTAATATGCTCTGTACTTCAAATGTGACAATCCCTTCTAATTCTGACATTATCCTTAAAAGGATTATTGTACCCATTTTACAGATGAGGAAATGTTGTTCTCCCAAGGTCTCTTAGACAACATGTGACAGAGACAGGTATGACTTCAGACGCTCTTCCTCATAATCATTGTGTAACATGGTCACCAAGACTGGAAGGGCCAGAGATGGGATCCAGGGCAGAGTCATCTGGCCAGATGTTCCAATCTGGATAAAGATGAGATTCTGAGTCTCTAGCTGGAAACAAGCAAGGAAGATGCCTGGGATGCTAGGGAAACCTTGAGACAGGCTTTGCTGACTACTTTAAAAGACTGGGCAGAAGAGGACATATTAGTCAGTGTTTCTGATTACAAGAAACAGAGAGCACTTTCCGTTGCATTAAGGAAATGAACTCCTTGAGAGGATTTGAGGTAGTCTGCAGACTTGCTAAGAAGGCTAGAGGCCAAGGCTTAGGAACAGGCCGGCAAGATGGAAGCCAGGGGGTGGCCAGGACCCACTGGTACCCGGCAAAGCTGAGCCTCAAAGCCAGGCTGCTGAGGATGCCATGGTTGCCGCCACTGCCTCAGCTTGTACCTCTGCCTCCCCCCGACAGCCTGGCCACAGCCATCCCTGGACCCGGCCCGTGGCCTGTGCTGCCTCTGCTGCACCAGTGGAACGCTCCTCCTGCTTCCTGATTCCCTGCGTACTTTCGTCAAGCACAAGTCTTGGGAGGAACAGAATAACTTCATTTTTGTCTCTCACTGAAGTTTTTCTCCTGTCCCCAAATGAAAACTCAAAGAGGTCCGATGACTCTTGTGCTCACTATTAGTAATATTTTCTGTCACTTGAAGTCACAAAGCACAGTCTTGGTTCTGTAATGAGAATACCCAGTCCTGTGTGTTAGGTCCAACTCTGCCTTTGATTTAGAGGTAAATCTTCTCCATGTCCCCTTCCAGGGCCAGCTTCAGGGCCAGCCTTGTCTTGGAGAGTGGGCAGGGCTGTGCTTTTCTCGCTTTCTCTGTTCTTCCTTTGCCCTCAGTTTACTGACTGCAGCTCCAGGGTTGGGCAAGGACAAGGAGGGGGGACAGTAGAAAAGGAAAGTTTTTACTGAACTGGTGTGCTGTCACGGCCAGCTCTGGACTTGGGGGCAGACACTGAAAGCCGATTAGGCAGCAGACCTCTTTCACACTTCCTCAGAGACCTAGTTATGGCAGGGCAGGGAGGCGGGGGTCTGGCTCACCTGCTGATTGCAATCAAGCCTGAGTTCACCACTGGCTTGGTGGCCCCCTAGGAAGCCTGAAGTTTTCCTTCTGCTAAAGTCCCATCACTCCCCTGTACCAGCTCTCTTTTCAGAGGGGGTCCACATCTGAAAAATGTCATTTCTGAACCCACAAACCCTAGGAATAAGGCAGCAGAAACTCTTGTTGGTCCCAACTTGTCTCCTATGGCTAACATTCCTATAGAAGTCCCTGAGGGTCATGGCCCCTTAGCCACTGCTGGGGAGGGAGAGGTGGGTTTTTTCTCCATGCAACTGCCTCTCTCTCTCTCTTTCTGTCTCCCCGCCCCTCTGCTAACAGCCACACTCCCTTGGCTTTAACTTTCTCAGGTCCATATCAGGCAGTAGCCTGGTGAGCCTCCAGTGCACATACGTCAAGCTCTCCAGCACATTGACCACTTTCTCTAGACCCTCTAGGGTGGGTGCCCTCCCTCCCCGCAGCAGCTCTCTCCAAATTCAAGCTCACTCTCTCGAATTTATCAGACACCGACCGTGAACATCCGCATCTTGGTCTCTCCCTGCACTGTGCAGAGTATCTAATATCTCTTTGTCTGTCTGAGGTCGTGGCTGAAATGTACTCTTTCCCAGGCTCCTGATTCGCAGTCTGGGGTGGTCCCTCCTGATTGGTGGAGCCCGTCTCCCACCGGAACTCCTACAATGGGAATCCCACAGGCTTCCTGAGTCTCCTCAGAGGGGTTGAGGATGCAGAGCAGCCAAGTCACAGGGAGAGAACTCCCTGCTCCCTCCCCCAATCCTGGGAATCAGGCTGCAGTTGTTTCTCTTAACAAATGGTAGGGGCGGGGTGCAGTTCCCCAGGAGCCCTGTTACGACAAACCACCTTCACTGCTCTGTGATATGGTGGCAGGCACGGAGGGGAATAATTTTGCATCAGGGAAACGTTATACACTCAGTGCCTCTCCCCCACCCCGACTGCACCTTTCTAATCCTGGGCAAGGCCAGGGGGACGTAAAGGGGGACAAGAAAACAACCATGACCAAAAAAGGAGGTGGTTTCAGGAAGACCTTTTGCATCAGCCTTGGTGGCCTCTTCTCATGACCTCCTGGTCCCTGCATCCCCCCTCCCTGGCATTTTGCAACAGTAATGAGTGTTTTGCAGTTTGGGGGGCACTGCTGAGTGGGCAGTACACAGGATCACATGTTTTTTTTTAATCCTCTTCTGAGACTGCAGATGACTGTATTTCTCACATGCACAGTCTGACTTCCAGGCACCTGGAACCCCATCAACCCACCCTCAAACCAGGGATGAATCTGGCCAGTGTAAAGAGGCACTTGGGAGGAATTTGCCATCTCCCTTCCACAATGAAGCCTATTCCCTTGAACCTTTAGGCTGCCAAAGAGAAAGGCTATGAAAACAGTGGTTCCCTGGTCTTTGGAGTTTACAGACCAATAATATGTTTTAAGAATGACAAGAAACTTATTTGGCAAGTAAGGATATTGAAGAAAAAAGAAACCTAAAAAATGAACATCTCCTAGACCACCATTTCATAAAAGAAAGGACATTTTAGCACACACACACACACACTAATTAAGAAGGAAACTGAACTTGGAATAAATGGCAGCCCTTTGAACTAAATACACTTAGAATTTTTTTTTTTTTTTTTTTTTGCGGTACGCGGGCTTCTCACTGTTGTGGCCTCTCCCATTGCGGAGCACAGGCTCCGGACATGCAGGCTCAGCGGCCATGGCTCACGGGCCCAACCGCTCCACAGCATGTGGGATCTTCCCGGACCGGGGCACGAACCCGTGTCCCCTGCATCGGCAGGCGGACTCTCAACCACTGCACCACCAGGGAAGCCCATACACTTAGATTTTTATATGAAAACTCCCAATATTTTCCTTACTTTTCTTTCTTTTTTTTTTTTTAATTTTATTTATTTATTTATTTTTGGCTGTGTTGGGTCTTCGTTTCTGTGCGAGGGCTTTCTCTAGTTGCGGCGAGCAGGGGCCACTCTTCATCGCGGTGTGCAGGCTTCTCACTATCGCGGCCTCTCTTGTTGCGGAGCATAAGCTCCAGACGCGCAGGCTCAGTAGTTGTGGCTCACGGGCCTAGTTGCTCCGCGGCACGTGGGATCTTCCCAGACCAGGGCTCAAACCCGTGTGCCCTGCATTGGCAGACAGACTCTCAACCACTGCGCTACCAGGGAAGCCCATCCTTCCTTTTCTTATTTTGTTGGAGACCCATGGAAACTCCAGTGTAGCCTGTTCCTTTAATTAGAGATTGGAAAGCGGGAGCTCAAGTTGCTGAATCAGTCACAAGGTAAGGAAGCAATCACATATGCAAACAGCTACGTGTCACCGCATTTACTGACGTCAACATTTAACACACATGCATGATTACCGAGTTCTTGCTGGGCGCTAGGTTTATGTGGGGTACACACTGCTCCCTGACCAGAAGGGAGTGTGTACTTGAGTGAAGGATATGCAAATGTCACCTCCTCGAAGAGGCCCTCCACATCACTCCATCTAAAGTGGCAGCAAAGACACCCCCCACCCCCGGTAATTCTCTAACATGTCACCTTTTTCTTTTTCTTCTGTTCTCTTCCCTTAATGGAAGTTACTTGGCTTCTATCTTTGCATCCTCCTCTGTGGCCCATCTCACCCTTCTAGAACGTAAGCCCCAAGGGTGCAGGAACTTTTCTGCCTTACTTACCACCACAGCTCCCATACAGAGGTACAGGGGCTTCCCCAGGGTAGTGGGGTGGGATCCTGGGTTGGGGGGTGTGGGTGGGACACATCCGTCCATTGTCCTGGGCCTCTCACACTGTACATAACCTCTTCAAATCTCTCAGTGATCAGGTGAGGTGATCGCAGGCATCTTGCTATGAATGAGTGCTCTGACTTCTGAATTAATGGAGTCCCAGTTAGGAAGATAAGTTAAAGTGGAACAGCAGTGTTTCTTTAGAGGAGGAAAAAAGAAATCTGCTTTGTACCACTTTCCTTCTTCGCTGAGGGCGTGGAGGTTGCTGGAAGGTCATGGGGAATATTTAGAACTGAAAACTCAAAGGCTCCCCATCACCCTTCCCTAGTGGAAATCAGCAGTCCGTGCAAAGCACGCTAGTGGCAGCAGGAGGGTCCCAAATCCCCTCGCCAGGTCACCACTGGCAATGACAGGGGAGGTCCCAGGCAGGACCAGAGCCTGACATTAACATCCCAGTCCCCAGCAAGGAGGCAGGGGTGGGACTGGCTCTGTGTGTGGCTGGGCGCCGTGTAGTTGCTTCTCAGGAGGTCACAGCAGCTTCAGGAAGGCAATTGCAGGCTCCTTCCTCTGTGTATAGCTGCAGGAAGGCAGGCTGAGGTGAAGCTCAGCGCAGCTCCCCAGATGTCAGGAGCCGGGGATTGAGCTCCGAGTTTGGGAGAGGAGCTGGGTCAGATCATAATAACCTGAGTTAATATTTGCTTACACTAGAAATGCTCTTAAGAATCATGTGAAATAGATGTCATCATGATCTCTTCTTCACGCATGAGAATACTGGAGCTCAGAGGGGTTAGGTGGCTTGCCCGAGGTCACACTGCTGACGCACGACATCGCCAGGACTTACATCCAAGTTTGCCCCACCCGCAGTGCACACGCACCTCTGTGCTTCTGCCCTGAGCCTACCTCCCATTCACTAAAATGTGCCATGGTTTGGTGACAAGCCCCAAGCTCCGTGGCCAAGTCCTGAGGTTGGAATGACAATAGTAATAAGTGACGGCAACCAGCTCCTGCTATGTGTCAGGCGCCGTGCGGGAGCTTTCAGCACATTAACTCTTTCAACCCTGGCAACAACCCTGAAAGGGGGGTGTTATTATTGCCATTAAGCAGATTAGAAACAGACTAGAGAGTTTAAATGAACCTCCCAAGGCCCGTGTGCATGAAGTGGTAGATTCAGAATTTGAACCCAGCTTTCCCTCGAAAGCATCGTCCTGTGGGACACAGTTCATTCAGGAAGTATTTAGGAGCACCTGTTCTATGCCAGGCACTGTTCTAGAAGGTAGGGATTAGCACTAAATGGAGAGACAAAGCCCTTGCTTTCATGGGGCTCACATTCTGGTGGAAGAAACAGACAATAAATGTAGGAAGAAAGAAATACGTGTCATTTCGGCTACAAGTTATTAAAGACAGGAGGGTCTGTGTGAACCCCACGCCCCTTCTGGCTGCCGCACTGAGTGGAGACTGTAGGTGGGCAGAGCAGCAGGGGACCAGTTAAGAGGTGATGGCAAAAACCCAGGTAAGAGACAAGGATGGCTTGGATAGGGATGGTGGTAGTGGATCGGTGGGAGGTGGTTGGATTCACTTTGAAGTGAATCATAAGATTTGTTGATAGCATGGATGTCGATTGGGAAAGAAATCAAGGAGTCAAGGGTGATTCCAAGATTTCCGCCTGAGCAGCTGGAGGGATGGAATAGCCAGTTGCTGAGATGGGGAAGATGGGAAGGTCAGAATTTCTATTTTATTATTTGCGTTTGAGATGTTTATTCCCCATCCAAGGGGAGATGTTGAAAAGCCATTGTGATTTATGAGGCTGGAACTCAAGGGGTATTCTGTGCTAAAAATGTACCATATTTCGTCAAATGTAAGATGTCATTGACTGTAAGACCACCGTTATTTTATGTACTACTAAGAGAGAGCACTGCCAATTAAACTAGGACACAACCCAACTTTTAGAGATATTAAAATGTGTGTCTTAAAATCAATGGGATATAGTCAGTTTGGGAGTTGCCGGTATATAGGTGATATTAAAGGTGGTGACAGTTGAAATCACCATGGGAGTGATAGAGGAGAGATAGAGGAAAAAAAGAAATACAAGGACTGTACTCTCAGACGGCAAAGCTAGGATGCTCACGGCCCAGTTCTAGCCAAATGCAGTGTCAGACAGTTAAAGTTCTTCTTCAGAGGCAGATGCCATGCTGGTGCCTCCCTGTGGGGCTTCAGTCTGAGGATGCAGAGTTCAGGGGTGGCCAGCTGGCATTGCAGCCACGTCACCTGGCACTGGCTACATGGCACCCACAAGGGCCGAACCTTTGGGCTCACCTGGGTTCAAACCTGAACTCAGTTTCCTCATCAGTAATATGGGCATATAATGTCTGCTCTACTCCCTCCAAGACACAGAAAACAGGTCAATCTCTTCTTTTTCTGGGCCTCAGTTTCTGCATCTATAAAATGAAGAGGTTGGACAGGATGATCTTGAAGCCCTCTTCTGGCTCAGGCATTATGACAACAGTAATACTGGCTGCAGTACTTTGAGCATCTACTAGGAGATTTATGTAATCATTAATCAATATAAACAACCATTCAGGGTACGTGTTATTATTCCCATTTTGTAGATGAGGTAACTGAGACCTCAGGGGGCAGGCCACTCATAGTGGTGGAGCCAGGCTGAAAAGCAGGGTGTTGAAAGCCAAGGGCTTTGGATTCCACCAAGCCCCCTGCCTCCCTGTTGGGATTGACGTGTGTTTCTTGAATGAAACTTAGTAGCATCATCGCCAGAGCCCAAGGGCAACCCCTCCCCATAATATGACAAGGGACGTTCAGGGTGTTGCCCCACATAAATGGGAAATGTAATTTGTCTCAGCAGCTCCAGTGCTCTCATGGAAACGGAGTGGCTCCTGGAAAGGCCACTAGGAAGGGAGGCAACTGATGTATGTAGAGGGTAACTCACACCCAACCCTGGGGACTCGGGGTCCAGCGTTCTCTTAGACCACATTTTTATAAGTCAGGGGTGGTACCACACAGAATGGTGCTGAATGGGTTTCCTGTGGCTGGGGAGGGGCTGGTGAAGGCCATTCTGTCTTCTCTGGTATCATGAGAAAGTTTCCTGAGCATGAGGTGGGAGGGAAGAGGTGGATTTGGGTGGGTTTGAGTGATGGGACAAAGCTGGCTCTTGGCCAAGGCCTAATCGTGGAGCTGACCAGAGTCAGTTGCCGTCAGCATTTCAACAGGATTATAGTGTAGACAAGGGTTTCATAACCTCAGCAATATTGGCATATTGGTTCAAATGAATCTTTGTGATGGGGGACTGTCCTTTGCATTGTAGGATGTACCTCAGCATCCCTGTCTGCTACCCATTAATGCTAGTATCATCCCCCCAAACAGACAACTAAAAATATCTCCAGACGTTGCAAATGTTTCTTGAGGAGCAAAACTGTACCCACCCCCTTCCCCAGGGTTCAGAACCATTGGTGTAAATAATTCCCTTATCCTCCTGAGAAGGTCATCAGCGGACCACTTCCATGAATGCCCTGGGGCCTTCCTGAAAATTCTTCTCCCCATGGCATCTGACTTCAGGGCTGGGTGAAAGCTGGACCCCATTGTAACCAGGTTCCCCCTGCCTTTCACTAATTGTCCCCCTGGAACCATTCTCATACTGAAACCTTCTCTGGGAAACGCTGTTTCTCTCACTACTCTCTATCTGTGCTGGGCACCTTCTACGTATCCTCAGACACACCCAAATGTGTTCCCACCCTGGGACATTTACATGTGCTGTTCCCCTGCCTGTGTCTCCTTCTCAACATTCAGGTCACTGTTCACATGGTACATCTTGATTACCATTCCAGTCACTCCTTCTTGCATCTCTCTGCTTCAGCTCCTGCAGAGCATCTTCCACCCTCTGGAATCATCTTGTTCATTTATTTGCCTATTGTTTCTTGCTTTCCTTCCCCATTAGACTGTAAGCTCCCCGAGGGCAGAGAACTGTTCTAGCCTGTTCCCTGCTGTAGCCACAGTGCCCACTGCATGGCTAATGGTTGGTTGAATGACTTTGGTGGACACCTACTCTGTGCCAGGGTCTGCAGATGCCAAGGTGAATAGCTCAGTCCCTGTCTCCTGGGAACTTGCTGCCTTGTAGAGGGAGACCAATGGAGGAGGTGAGGCCAGGGAAGTATGGGAGCACAGAAAGGGAGCAAGTGAGGAAAGATCTCCAGAGAGGTGGTTAGAGGAAACGGAGGGTGCATAGCATCTCTAGAGGCATGGAGATCTAGGGGATCATGGATGAGCCCAGAGGACAGGGAAGGAGCATGGCACAAAGCTTGGCACTGCAGGAATACCAGGGCGGTATCTGAAGCAGCTGGAGATGATGGTGGTGGAATAAATGAGGCCAACTCTGAGAGGCCTTGAATCCCATCTGAGGAAACTTCAGCCTTATCCTCTAGCAAAAAAGAGCCATGGAGGCAGTGTGGACTAATGGTTAAGACCATAGGCTTAGAAGTTAGTAGTCTGAGATCTTTGTTCAAACCCTTACTCTGATACTTCTCAATGGTTTGGCCCAGCAATTTCATGTCTCTTAACCTCAGTTTTCTCATTTTTGAAATGAGGTTAACATTTTCCCTTTGGGTTGTTGGGAATGTGATTGCGTGCTCAGCCCAATGCCTGGCACATAGTAAGTACTCAATAAATCATCACCATTCCTGTTGGTGTGGTTAACAAGGAGCCATTGGAGGTTTCTGAGACAAACAAGGGATGTGATAGATTAGCATTTTAGCAAGATCACTCAGGCAGTAGTGTAGAGGGTGGCTTGGCAGTGGCCCTGGGGAAAGCAGATGAGACAGGAATCAGGGAGGACAGTTTGGAGGTTGCTAGAATGAAAAGGGAGGCAGAGGAGGGGGCGTGGTTCCTAGGATCTAGAGCATCTGCTGTGGTAGGAAACGTGGCCATACTTTGCTCCTCAAAGTAAGGGTGCAGGGGCTGGAGGAAGAGCCCCCAAGCCTGACAGTAATTGAGACCTCGATGTGGACCTGGGGGGGACTACAGCTCAGCCTGACCTGGGTTCACTCAGCAGCTCACGGCGCCCCTGGAAGAGGCAGACAGCTCTGCATTTCAGACAGCCCTTGCGGTGAGAAGGGTGCCTTGCCATTAGTATCGGGTGATACACTTTTAATTAAAATAGTAATCATTTGAGCATTCTCTAAAGTTTTACTTTGGGAATTTGCCTTCTTGCAAGCTCTGCCCTAATTAACATTCTCTTTATCCTTTATTAATAAATTACATATCAACAGTTTTATCCGCCTCCTTTGATCACAGAGCGTCATCATTCCTGAGCCAAACTCCACTCTATTGACATTTTGGGTGTAGTGGAGCCAACCAGGACTGATTTGGGGGGTTGAGAATTAGAATTCTCAGTTAACTCCCGGTAACATAGGGGTCCATCTTCTTGCTGTCCTGAGCCCCAGGCAAGCACACAACATATGTGCCTCCTGAGGTCAAGATTATGGGACCCCTTAGGGGCAGGCCTTTTGAGGAAGCCCCTAGACTTAGGCAGATAAACCTGAGAGGCGACCACGCATATATTAGGACCCAGTACCATAACTAGGAGAACAGAAGCGGAAAAGCTGATGGGCTAGCCCACAGGCTTCAACCCCAGGCTCAGAAAGATTAAGTAACTTGATTACAGTCACAAATTCAGGTCATTAAAGGTTAGGGAATCAATAGGGACTAACATTTATCGGCAGCTCTTACGTGCTAAGTCCTGTGTGAGGTGCTTTGTGTGCCTGGTGCCTGTTAATATCCCAGACCATCTAATGAGGTATAGGCAGTTGTGTCTCCCATCTCTGGAAGAGAAAAGCAAGTCAGTGAAATTAACCACCTTCCGTAAATCTACCCGCTAGCAAGAGACGCAGTTGGTATTAAGTCAAGGTCTGTCCAACTTCAAAGACCTCTCTCTGTTGAGGTCTTTGCACTGTCCTGGCTTACAACCAAGGTCTCCCAGCCTGAACCCCACTGCCCTTTTGTTTGGCACCCTATCTGGAGGGTGTGTCAGACCCTTGCTACTCAAAGTGTGGTCCACAGACCTGTGGTATCAGCTCACTTGGGTTCAAGTTATAAATGCAGAATCTCAGACCCCAACTCACACATAAGAATCAGAATCTGCATTTTTATAAGATTCCCAGGATGTACAATACCCATTAAAGTTTGGGAAACAAAATGGATATTTGATAGTTGTTCAGCATCTTCTACTAATCCTCACGAGCCTTCCAATGTCAATGTTATTCCTAATAAATAGGTACAGAGACGTTAAGTGATGACTTGGCCCAAATCTTACATTCAATTAGTGGCAGAATCCAGATGGAGTCCCTGGCCCTGCCCCTGACCTGGAGTTCTAGGAGCTAAGGTCCCATATTCTCAGTTCTTGGGCCTCAGGATGATTATAATGGAGATTGGGAGCCATTACTAGCATTCCCAGAAGTCCAACGTGTATCTTCTACCTCATCCTAGTCAGACCATAGGGAAGTGAACTTGGACACAAACATCTTTGCTTTTGGCAAGAATTATAATTGGCCAGCATGGAAGCTAGTTATTTCCTGGAGAGCGGGGGTTTAGATAGGCAATCATATATCACTTTGATTAATAAAAAAGAGACGTTCATTAATTATCTTTCAAAAACTTGACTTGTTTAGGAGACGATGGCTTTCAAATTGTGAGGTCCATAGTGGGAAGGAGATTGTAAAAGGGGTCCCTGTGAGTCTAGTAACTTCTAATATGTGTTGAAGAAGAAATCCAGAGGCTCAACATCACTGATCATCAGGGAAATGCAAATGAAAACCACAGTGAGATAGCACCTCACACCTGTTAGAATGGCCACCATCAAAAAGACAAGGGACAACAAGTGCTGGCGAGGACGTGGAGAAATTGGAAGCCTTGTACGCTCTTGGTGAGAATGTAAACTGATACAGCCACTATGGGGAACAGCATAGAGGTTCCTCCAGAAATTAAAAATAGAATTACCATATGACCCAGCAGTCAAAGCCAAGTCTCCCAAGTCCCCTTTCTTTTCATAGCACGGTACCCCTCCGGCTTATGACGTTCTATTTGTTATACCATTGTGGCTGACAGCTGGTTTTTCTTTACTGTTTCAGTGATGGGGCTTTAGAATTGGCCTTTGGTCAACAGCCAGCAAGTGGACTTTGTCTTTTCCTCCTCTCCTTAATGCATTCTGACCAGGGATTGAACCCGTGCCCCCTGCAGTGGAAGCGCAGAAGTCCCAGTGCATTCTGGGAAGTCCCAGTGCATTCTGGGAAGTCCCAGTGCATTCTGGATATCGTCACCTTTACTATCCATTTCCTGAGTGACTTTCCCTTGTTCTGGACACAAGCTCACGGGTACATCAGATCTAGTCCACGTGCTTTTTTTTTTTTTTTTTTTTTTTTTTGCAGTACGCGGGCCTTTAACTGTTGTGGCCTCTCCCGTTGTGGAGCATAGGCTCCGGACGCGCAGGCTCAGCGGCCATGGCTCACGGGCCCAGCCGCTCCGCGGCAAGTGGGATCTTCTCGGACCGGGGCACGAACCCATGTCCCCTGCAGCGGCAGGCGGACTCTCAACCACTGTGCCACCGGGGAAGCCCCACGTGCTTTTTTTTTTAAAGTCAAACAGACCTGGGTTCAAGTCCTGGCTCTGACACTTTCTGTGTGACCTCAGAGTTATTTCATCTTTCTAAGCTTCAGTTTCTATATCCATAAGATGAACCTACCTCATAGGGTGTTGTGAGGATTGACAAAGGAAGTATATGTGGGTGGAGCAGTTGGTCTGGAGATCATGTTTGGCAGGGAAGGCACCTGAGTTCTAGAGGAAGGAGCAACTTGCCGTGGTTATAAGGCTGCTGAGGGAAGGAGGGGCCAGAACCCAGCCTCGGGTCCCTTCCCTCACTGCACCTTTTGCAACACCTGTGCTTTAGGTTCGGTGAGAAAATGCCACACGGAAAGCAACTCAGACCAGTAGAGTCTCTCAGTTTGCTTTTTTGTTCCCATGTCTTTAAATATCATTGACATTGGTGAGGTCCAATAGCCTGGCCAAGCTGTGACATCTCTGGAGCAGCCTGGCCCGGAAGGCTCTCATCATCCTTCAGCTGAACCACCATCTCTTCTGAGAGGCCTTCCCTGACCAGTCAAATCTGGAAGTTCTCTGTTCATATTCTCGTACATTCCTCTGTTTTATTTTCAGATTATAACTCATTTGTTTGTGCTTTCATGTCATGGTCTCTGTAAGTTTGTGTTTCATTTATTTATGTATCTTTTTGAAATTAACCTTTTTATTTTAGGATAATTGTAGATTCACATGCTGCTGTAAGAAATAATATGGGGGGATCCTGTGTACCCTTCATCCAGTTTCCCCCAGTGGTAATATCTTTCAAAGCTCTAGGGCAATATAACAACCAAGATATTGACATTATCTTTAAAATGTTTTTCTTTTCACTAGAAATTAAGGGCCACAAAAATCAGGGACTTTGTCTCATTTGACACAAAATTCCCAACATCTAGAACCGTGCCTAGCGTGTAGTAGCTGCCTAATTACTGTTTGCTAAGTGTGTGAATCAAAATTGTAGGGCAAGAGCCCTGTATCATTTTCTATCCCTTCCTCTCCCTGCAATCTTTAAACGGCTCTGTGATGCCCAGGTAGTTTTACTCTGCAAAGTCACAGGTTTCTCCAAATTCTGTGAACTGAATCTCATTAAATCAATTAGAGCAATGATCTTCAAACTGGGAGTACCTGAAGATTTCCCCAGGGGTGTGTATGCATGAATAGTTTGAAATGAATCAATTTCCAGATACTCAACTTGTTTTTCAACAGTTTTCCAGTATTGATCTGACCAAGAAGATCTACCCAATAAAAGTTCAGAGAGGCTCTTCTCCCATTTGACAAGAAGGAGACCTCTCCCTTATCTCAAATCTTACTAGGATGATTTGCCCTGGGATTTCAAACCATCCGAATGTCAAACAAAGGGATAAATTGAAATATTAGTTTGAAGTAAGCCACTTCTAATGATTAACTAAGGTACCTTAAACACACAGTGTGTCCTATCTTTTCCCAAATTGTGTATCTTCCTGTTACAGGCTAAGGTTGGCACTGGAAATAGGGTCTTTGGGCTTGTGTTGGGAGGCTCTGAATCAGGAACAAACAAAACAGCATAGATTGGTGATGCTAATCTTCTCAAAGTGCTAAGAACGTTTTTCAGAGCTACCGTTTTTCTCAAGCTATATTGGTGAAACCCACGTGTAAAATTTATATGTGATCTCTTTCCGATTTGATGTGCTTTATTCCATTCATTATCTTTTAGTCACATCATGAGATATTTATTCCAATTATACCTCATCCTAATTTTATTTAAACTTATAAATTGTATGCTATTTTCTGCTCATTAACACAGAGTAAATATGTGCACTCGTGATGACAACTTCTAGATGATCAGTTTAACAAGGGGCCAGTGCTTTTCCAACCTTCTTTTTGGGGGATGGGAGTAAAAAGATTGAAGACAACTGAGACAACACAGCCATTTGGAAAGCCATGATCAGCTGCCATTTTGATTCAAGATCTAATGTCATGGGCATTTTGAAGCCCTTTGACTGCATCCCAAATTTGATGCAATCAGTCTACTCCCTGAAAAGTTATCAAGAAGCAGCCAGGCTACAAATGCTCAGGGTTGAATAGTTCTCTTGAAAGAAGCCTCACTGTGTCCAGCTGATAAACAGACGAATGGCTGCCTTGAGATAGGTCGCCAAGGGGGACCCACTGCTCCCCCATCCCTTATCCAAGCCTGGGCTCTGTTTCTCTCCCGATAGGAGCCCATAATCCCATCAGCGCCAAAGGGAGTTACGTGCCTGCTTTACTAGAGACAATAGGCTGTCTGAGACGGACAATTGTTCCTAGCAACTGAGGGGGTAAACACGATAGGCTGTTCCCAGCCACTATCCAGGAAGGGCCCGGCTGGGGCTCCCAAAGCCCTTTCTTTGTTAGGCTGCAGAGCCAGAGGACTCAGCCTGTCTCTCCTCCCTCAGTGGCTGCCATCCCCCACCTTCAGAGGCAACCTGTCCCTGGGGCATCTCCCAAGGTCCCCACCCACACTGGTTGCAGGAGGCCTTCCCAGCTTCTCTCCTGCCTGCTTCTCCTTCCTTCTAAAGACAAGCCCAAGGACCCTTGTCTGTTTCACTCTTCGCCATGAAATCGTAACAGCATCAAAAATCAGAACTGTAACCATTTATTGAGCACTTATTATTTCCCCGACTTTAAGCATTTTATGCACATTTGTACATTTAGCTACAGATCCTCTTGGCAACTCTGCCAGGTAAATATAATCATTCCCATTAAATAAAGCAAAAAGAGCCTCAAGGAAGTCACACATCTAGTAAATTGCAGAGCCTGGATTCAGTCCCCGACCCGAGCTCTATCAGGCTCCAAATCCCATGCTCCAAGTGATGCCCGTGTTTCCCAAAGTATGTTTCCTTCAAGATCCTCTGAGACAGAGCTTGGGAAATGCTCTACAGTGTCCCTGCTCTCCACACCCCAGTCCCTTTCTTGGAGATTCCCAATGCAATTTAGTTTATTATAAGTTCTGGAAAGTCCCGCAGGAAACAAATTTAACTTGTTTAACTCAGTATTTCCCAAGTATTTATCATTTTTTGCACAACACAGATCACACTTTGCTAAATGCTAAACTGTATGATGATGATGGGGGAAGGGGAAATGTGACTAGAGGAAGGAGCTTCTAGAGGAAGTTAGAAACGTGACTGCCTCTTGCACTGAGCCCCTTAGGCCAGCGGTGGAGGCAGAGCTGTTGACTGCCGCGTTGGATTTCAGGGCCTGACAAGGGAATCATAGCCAGGTTCTCTCTTTTCTTTTTTAAAAATTTTTGTTGGAGTACAGTTGATTTACAATGTTGTGTTAGTTTCAGGTGTACAGCAAAGTGAATCAGCTATACATATATCCACTCTGTTTTAGATTCTTTTCCCACATAGCCCGTTACAGAGTACTGAGTAGAGTTCCCTGTGCTGAACAGTATGTCCTTGTTGTTACCTATTATAGGGCCATGGCAGCACCACAGAGATCCATCGTCCAGCATCTACTATCCCACCTTTTATGCCAAAAATGTGACCTGCTTTCCCACAGCAGGGGAAAAAGACAAATTGCTCCAGAATCTGGGGAAGGAAAGATGCAGTAGCAGTATTGAGACTATACTGCCCTGGGATGGAGCTGAAATACAGTAGGGCGAGAGTCTGACTCTAGATGAAAGCTTGGGGTCCATCTCTGGGGACTGGCAGCCCCTGGCAGAGTCCCCTGTGAATCTGGTTGTCCCTGGGGTTCTCCACAGCAGTGGGCTGAGGCCGGGACTCCTTGCCTGTGCCAGGGGCTCCTCCTCTACCCTTGGATGTACTCACAGCTGAGGCCCCTCATCTCTTGGTCCCCCTGGAGGGAAGGGACAGAGCCTCAGGCGTCAGGCAGAGCACGAGGCCCAGGCTGATGTGGGACATGCCACAATGACATGTCATGGGGATTTGTGGGCCTCGCTGGAGCCATTTCCTCCAGGGGGTCATTTTATTTAGTTCCAATTGGACCCTGTGATTGGTCTCAGCCCTGAGCCACCTGGTGTCCTGGCTCCATATGGCAACAGCTAGGAAGATGCCATTTTTCAATCGAAATATGCTTCTGCCTTACTGTGGATCAGTCTGTAATTGCCTTTGGCTGGAAAAGGGCTTTGGTTTTTTAAAACTAAGCCAGGAAGTGATTTCTCCACGTCTGATTTGTTGGTCTGATGGGTCAGTGTCTTCTTTATTAACTCAAACAGAGCGAGTCACAGCATGGGAGTGACAGGCGGGGTCTTAGAGGTCAGCAGGGCCTACCACTGACCTCATGTGGGAATCCCTTCCACCTACCCTGGACAGATGGTCCTTTCGCCTCTGGCTCAGCACTGCCACAGACAAGGGAGCTCCCTCCCTCCCTGTGTAGACCTATCTGCTGTTGGCCAACTCTCAGTGAGTTTGACCCCATAGGGAGGCAACAATGGGTACCCTTTAAAGGACCATCACCACCTGCCAGGCTCTAGGCCAGGCATTTCACATGCCTGTCTTATTTAATCTTCATCCTAACCCTCTAAGGTAATACTTATTACCCCTATTTGGCAGGTGAGTGAAACAAGTCACAGAGGATTAAGGAACTTGTTCAGGGTCCCACAGGCAGTAAGGGATGAAGCTGGTAAATTCTGGAAGGGTCACTCCAGAGCCCTTTGCTCTCTGCCTTGATTAAGAATAGCTTTTGTTCATGGAGTGTTTGGCCAAGGGTTCCATAGATACCATCTCATTTCACTGTAACAGGCTGTGAAATGGTTCTTAGTACGCCCATTTTAGAGATAAGGACCCAAGGGATTCAGCCAAGGCCACCAGCAGAGCAGTGACTCTAATCAAGGTCTTTCTGCCCCAAAGCACACTGTCCATCAAAAGCCATAGTGCTGGCATTCTACAAGTGAGGAAACCGAGACTCAGAAAATTCAGGAGTTTGTCCAAGCTCTCGAGCTAGGAGTAGCAGAGTCAGGAGGTCAGCCTGACTCAAACCCCCAGCTCTTCCTTGGTCTCCTGCTTACCTCTAATCCTGCCCTTGGCTCCTAGAGGACCAGCCCCTCTGATGATGGGTGATCCCATCTCTCTGTCCTCCCCAATAGCTTTAATAAGCTTTCCGGGTAGCTGGTCTCATCACTTAAGTTTGAGAACCAATGATTAGAGAAAGCCTTCATTCATCCTTGGTCACCTTCAGAATAGGGTCATGGAAAGCAATGTAAATTTCAAAGTCAAAAAGACCTGGGCTCAAATCCCTGCTCTGCCATTTCCTCTTTGAGTCATTTAAAGCAAATTGAATAAACTCCCAGAGGCTCAGTTTCCTTGTCTATGACCAGAGATAAGAATGGCTACCTTGTATGGTCATCAATCTGTTTCTTTTGGAAGTGGGAGCTTCCTCCTGGAAGTAGCGATACTCTCTAAACTCTAAACGTATCTCTGAAGTTCCAGGAACCGTGGCTTGAGCTGTTGATGACGCGTGTTGCCAGTCAACCTAACAGCAGTCATCACCACCAATGAAATGTCATTTATTGTCATGTTTACTTGCACACCCCTACGTGTGGTACTTTGCTTTTATCCTCGCAGCAAATCCCGCCTAATCCCACTGATACAGTCTCTCCAGCTTGTACTCCCCCTCGAGAAACGTTCAGCCTGGTGTAGGAGTTAAAATCCTGGGACTCTGGAGTCAGGTGTCTTGCCATTTTTGCCTGTGTGATCTTATACAAATCGGTTAACTGAGCTGAGCCTGGCTTTCCTTGTCTCTAAAAAGGGAGTAAAAATACCTGCCTCCCCACTCTAGAGTGGTTCAGGTTACGGACATACTCATAGTAGGTTTTCAAACATTATTTCTCTTTCTATTTCCTGCCCTCTCCTCTCTCACTTAGCCAACTCTGAGTCCAACCTCTCAGTGATACCAAATGCTACTCGTCACCTCCGTCTTCCTCTTGTATTTCCAGGCTCATGGTGGCTAATCTATCAAGTGTTATAATGGTCACAAGTGTACTTTTTAGCTTTAGAAAAAGTATTGCTCCAATGTAAACTGCCTTCTTTTGTCCTCTAGACCAAAGCTTGTGAATGTCCTTAGTACAGCAGTATGATTTGCACTGTATGCATCCATTTAAATAATATTTCTTGAGCATCTTATAGGCGTGTAGGGCTTAATATTGTGCCTGGCACATAGTAAGTGTTCAATAAATGTTTGACTACTGAGTGAATGAATGACTGCATGGATTAGTACTTCTTCAAGGAAGCAGTGACATGGGCAGAGCTGGATGCCGTTTAAACCAAGTGATTTAAGCGGCATGAGGAGGAGATGGACTTGGACCCAGACCCTCTGATTCTAACTCCTGAGTTCGTTCTGCCTTGAGTCTGCAATGTGAGCGAATGAGATCCGTGCTGTGAGCCAGCCACAGGTTTCAGGGATGACAAGTCGACGGAGGTCACTGTAAAGGCCAAGTTCAAATCTCTCATCCCCCCCGGCTCACTGGTTCCCGGGCTCTGGTCCGGCAGAGTCTGAAGCCCAGTGTTCTGAGCAGCCATCAAGGCCTGAGCTGGGTTCTATCTCCCTGGAGTCCACATTCCACACACGAGAAATGGAAGCCAGGCAGGGGCTGGGTGGGCTGGGTTTCGCTCTGGGACACTGGTCTACTTTGGTGGCTTGGAGTTGGGGAGAAAATCCACTTCGGGGGGAAAATGGGGTTTCCTGTGCAGCCTCCTCCCAGTTTGTCACCCCCCTGGCTGCTTACCTGGCCATCTTATCCTCCTGGGGCCAGTGAGAAGAAAGCCTGGGCAGTCAGAGGGAGGGCTTCGGGAGCAAAAGAATGAGCCCTGGCTAGGAGCCAGGCGGAGCTGGAGCGAGCCTGGTTCTGCTACCTGGTAGCTGCAAGACCACAGGCAAATCTTCCAACTCTCCCTCAGCCCAGTCCTTGCAAGCGACTTCAAACAAAGGCATGAGAATGGGAATCCTAACACCCGCCTCATCGAGATGTTGTAAGGATGACTTGGGTGCTCACGTGCAGAGCACCCGGCAGGCACGTGGTTAGATGGTAACAAATGTTAGATGCTCCCCTTCTCCACCCTGCTTTCAACCCAGGAGGCAGTAAAGCCCATTCGGAGCAGTTGCCATGTTCAGAGACCCCCTCCCTGCATGAAGCTGCTCAGAGCCCCGTGGTCCTCATCCACCTACTCGTTCATTCCTTGTGTTCCTACTGCCACCCAGAGCCCTCCTCGCCAAGGTGAGCATTTATTATTGGGAGCTCCCGGAGGGCCAAGCCGCTGCCCAGACCTGACTGGCTCTGTGAGATTTCATGAGGGGGCAGATGTGTGTCTCAACCCTGCCTCCAGGGAGCCGGTTTGGACGTGGCAGCCAGCTGAATTATCCACTACATGCGTGCTCACCTCCATCTGTCTCCCTTGGACCCTCTCTGGTTTAAAGACTGACATTGGTGCTGGATGTGGCCTCCAGGGACAGAGTTCCTTCCTGGGGGACAGCTGCAACACCAGCATGCAGATGGTCAAAGGAAGACGGTCCTGGCTAGGGGTGCCCCCTTTGAAGTGGAGCTCCCACCTGGAGCCTCCCTGAGAGGCTGGCATCGAGCTACTGGGAGTTGGTTGCTCGCCAGACAATTTAGCTTGGCATGAATAGGTCAGAGAAGTAAGCAGTGGTGTCTCTCTCTCTCTCTCTCTCTCTCTCTCTTCTTTTTTTTCCTGAGGGTACTAAACATTTGGGGAAATAATCTAATCACTTGCACTTTTGTTAAGTAGAGGAACTCTTCTGTTGTTTGTCTTCAGATAAAACGTCAAGCAGTCATAGTATAGAAACCTGTGCTATAACGGAAGGCGGAGTGGCTTCAAGTGGGCTAGGATCTCCCTTCCCCCTCCCCTTCAGAAAGTTTCCACCGGGTGCTTCCAGGGAACCTTAGAATTCCATGGGGCTCTGTTTCAGAACCAAGGAAACTCATTCTCCAGGAAACCACACCAAACTGTGTTCAAACAGGCAGCGAAAACAAATAGATGTTTTCCGGAAGAGAAGTCTCATCCCTGTTTGGTCTTGACTGGGCGTCTCTCGCAAGGCCTGACTGGTCTCTGAAGAGCAGATGACAGGGGAGGCTGAGCCCCCAGCTCGGAGACGTCGTCCTCCCTCAAGCCTGGCTGTTTTGTAACTAAGGTCATGTTGAGGGCGCAGCTGACCGCTGGGGGTCTGGCTGCCGTGACTAAAGGAAGCCCCGTGGTGGCCAAGCTGGGGGCCCCGGGTGTGCGGCCTGGATGGCAAAGACTGAGCCGCTGGGGGCAGGTAGGAAAACAGCCTGGAAGCTGGGCAGTGGAGCCGGCTGGACTGCCTCTTCTCGGAATCCCAGCCTCTCCAGAGCCACCTGCTGGGTGGGGTGAGTTCACGGAGAACGGGGGGGAGGGGTTGTGTACAGAAGGAGGGGCTGGTTACCATGGTAACCACCCTCTGTGGTTCAAACTCCAGCGGCCCTTTTGGAGGTGTTTTTTCTCATTTAAATTGCCTTAGGGACTGTCGAAAAGATTTTATTTCCCAGGTTTTGAGCTAGTTCTCTCTCTTTTTAAAGTTCCTCTAAAGTAGATGTAATCATTTTAGACTCTTTATTATTTTTTTTTTCCTCTATTTCTCTCCTTGAGGCGGGAAGCTATATCCCTAAGACGTAGCACTTTCTAACCCCCAGGTGCAGACACCTCCCCATCCATATAACCCGTGATTCATTTTTAGATCAGATCTGGGAGAAGATCAGTTGAAGTTTAGGCCATAGTCAACACCTGGATTCTGGGAGCTCACCTGTAGCCTGTGTACTTCCCTTCTGAATGATAGGTGAAGAATCGGGGGTGGGTGCACATGAGACCATGAGGGCCGCTGACATGGACATGGGGGGGTCCTGGCACACCCATTTCCAGCTGGAGCCTCCCCAGCCCCGCACACAGCCCCATGGCCGCCCAGAGGTTAATACAGTAACTTTGGAGGCCAGCTCTCCAAGCTGGAGAGCTGTCGTTAATTAAGGTCGCCAGGCCTGGAGGCCATCTGCAGAGCCCAGCGAGGGCCAGAAGCAGCCCCAGCAGATGGAGAGCCTGAAAGATGCTGGAAATACTTGAGTTCCTCTCCCCCCACCCCCAAATGTAATGCCAAATCAAAGCAGTACTTTACCATGAAACTGCTGACACTAAAGTAGCTTCTTTCCGGTTTTTCTAACTGCAGACGCTGGAAGCTGATTCTTTATTCTCCCACCACCACTTTTTCCAGTCCTTCCTTGGTCACAGCTCCATGAAGTGTGTTCTTGTTCTGCACACGGGATTATCAGGCGTTGAGGGGAGGCTGCTGGCATCCAGCCACAGCTGTCATCTTCTCTACCTCTTCTTTTGGCCTCTCAGGTTTGCCTTTCATCTTCCCGTTCCTTGGGGCCATTTACTAAAGACAAGGAGGAGCTGAGAGCTGGAGGAGATGGAGAATCCCACCCCATACTCTCTTTTGCTTTAAGACTTGCCCATCCTTGCTTTGAGTACTCACAATAAGGCTAATGATAATTCTGTGATGATAATAATAATAATGATAATAGTGATAATAATAAAAGGTCTGAGAACTCGCTTTCACTACAGGGAATGGGCTGGCTTCTGGAGATGTTTCTGGGCTCCAGTTCCCTGCTAATTAAAACAAAGCAACTGCAGTCTGGATAATAACATTTCAATGTCTGCAAGTTAGTGGCCCACAAGAAATGTTGGAGGAGTGGATTAAGGTGAAGTAAATGAGAGCATCCTCCCTGATTTAGAAACGGGGAAGTCCAGGTTGAGAGGTTGAATCACCTGCTGCAAATCACCCAGCTAGTGAGGAATGGGCTTGGAATCAGACTCAGGGGGCCTGATTCCGTGGTCACCATTGTTCCTCCTTGGGTATCACTGTTCACAGGTGAGGTTAGTCATGGCGTCTCTTACTGACAATTTCATGGCTGTCGGTAATGGGTATCTCCAAAGAGCAGTTCACACATGAACAGAAAGGAAAGAAACTTAAGGAAAGGGATAATAATAAAGTGAAATCCTGAAACAGCAAAGACCTAAGTGATCAAAGGGAATCAGATGATGGGGGTGGGGTTCAGTTATCACCGTTCACTCCCAACGGCGCACATTCTGCAGCACGTACTCTGTACCAGGGCTGATACTAGTGACATGGCCTCCTGTGCTCTCGGAGGGAGGACGTGTTCTTGTCTCCATTTTACAGATGGAGTAACTGAGGCAGAGAAATGGCATTTACCCAGGAGCACAGTGATAGTGGAAGAGTCGGGGTTCATGAGCCTATATTGTCTAGGTCTACAGTTTGCCTTCGTAAGCAAAGAGTGTGCCCTTCACCAATATCTTGCCAACCACAAGCAATAGAAAATTTCAAAACATTCTAAAGGTGAGTGTTTATCAACATATGAGCTGCTCAAAGCTGAGGTAATTTGTATTAAGCAGAGGTCACTGACTTCCTGCATGTCCTCCTTTTTGTCTGAGCCAGGGTTACAGACAAGAAAGATGAAACTACACCTCTTTCAAATGACTGCTTCCCTGAGCAGGAAGGGCTCAGAGGTCACCTGGGCCCCTAAGCAAGTGAATGTCTCAGGCTTTGGGACCAAAAGTCATTCTCCTCTTTCTGAAGGTGACGGGATGTTAAAGGGGACATTTCTTATTGTCTTGGGGTTTGGCTGAGGCTCCCAAGGTGAGGCCGGGTGTCCACACTTTCTCAAGGTAGGGGCTGGGTCATCCTCATTGAACTGGCTAAGAGGTGACCAAGACCAGTCCCAGGGCTCCTACTTCCAGAGTGAATAAAGGAAGTCTGGGGGTGGGTAGGAAGGCAGATCCTTCTGAAACACTCAGAGAGATCAAGGCTGCCTTCGAGAAGGGAGACTGGGATCTTCTTCCCGGCTGGATGCTTGTTAGTCCTTTCTGAAGCTCACAGAAGAGGGGCACCCCCTTCTCCACCCCGTGCTGTCTCTTGGGGTTGAAGGACAAGTGTCCCCAAGAGCGTGGGGGTTGACCTGATGAGCAGAGGCCCTGGCTGGAAGAGAGGCCCCTGACTGCAGAGCAAGGAGGGCAGGTACTGTGAGAGAGCGTGACCTTTCTGCCAGTAGCGTGGCAGGTGACAGCAAATGGTAACCAGACTGAGCCATTTTAAAAGGACCCCACCCGGGAGGGCTGCCTGCCAGGAAGAGGGGACTCCAGCAGCAGATTACATGGGAGAGCTGTGCCAGAGGGCAGGCTCTGAGGAGGAGGGAGAGGTCCCCCACAGGGTCCCGCCTCCGAGCCATGAATGATACAATGCGGAGGCCCCAGGGGGCATCGCCCAAGAACCCAAACTGCCCCCATGAGCATTAGGTCATCTGCCCACCAAGGGCATCATAGCCAGATGACAGTAACGTTAGTCGTGTCAGAGTCTCTGCCCTTTCCCCGTAGCCTCCCATCCTCCTCCCCCAGCTCCAGAGGGACCAGAAACAGGAGAGCAAGTGGAGGGGGACGGAGCAAGGAAAGCAGAATAGTAGCCCCCCGCCTCCCCCTTCTGCTGCTCCGTGGCCCCAGCGCTCACACTGCAGCCAGGGAGAGAGGACACGTGTGGAGTTGGAAAAGAGAGCCGAGTTTTGACTTAGACTGCACCGAGCGAGTGATTACCTGAAAATGAGGTTGTTCCAATACCTGAAGGCAACCAGAAAAGCCCTGGGACCTGCTTGAGATACTACCTAGGGGTGTGGAAGGGAAATTTGACAGGACAGTATCTGAAGGAAGATAAGAGTAAAGCTGGGCTTCCCTGGTGGCGCAGTGGTTGAGAGTCCGCCTGCCGATGCAGGGGACGCGGGTTCGTGCCCCGGTCCGGGAAGATCCCACATGCCACGGAGCGGCTGGGGCCGTGAGCCATGGCCGCTGAGCCTGCGCATCCGGAGCCTGTGCTCCGCAACGGGAGAGGCCACAATAGTGAGAGGCCCACGTACTGCAAAAAAAAAAAAAAAAAAAAAAAAAAAAAAAAAGAGTAAACCTATTCCTGACGCTCATTTGATAAAGAAAATCACTGGCTGAGAAACTCCGAGTTTCCTTCCAGAGCCCCTCAATGCCCCTATCTACTAATGAGGAAAGAGAAAGGGGATGCACATTTATTAAGCACTTACTGACTGCAGGCACTGTGCTAGAACCGTCGTACCTAAAGCATCCCTAAATCCTCCCAATAATCCCGTGAGTTTGGATTAACAATTTCTATTTACAGATGAGGAAACCGAGACCCATAGGGGTCAGGTGACTTGCCCGAGTGCAGGTGCACATGAACTGGAGTGGAGATTGGAACTCAGCAGACCATGAGCTTCACAAGGGCAGGGACTGGGTCTGTGTGGTCCCTGCTATGGCTTCAGGGCCTGGCACAGAACAGGCGCTCGGTAAATATTTACCTAATAAATGATGATCAAGCCCATCCCTTTCCACATGACCCTATGGCTTCTCTCGGGGACTGATACCAGCCTACTCCTGTCACTTTCTTTCTGCAACTTCTACAAGAATGCGTGCAGGTTAGCAGACTGATGTGTCATTGGGATCAAGTTCCAGACTGTAGATACCCCAAGGATAAGGACCATGTGTTCTGTTCCTTGAGGAGGGGGTCAGAGGCCAGGCTGAGCCTCAGAGAGGTCAAGAGACTTACCCGAGGGGCCCAGCGTGTGCTCCTGGCTGAGTGGTGACCCCGCCAAGTGCTGCTCTCCCTTGGCCCCCTGCACGCCCCTCCATCCACCTCCCCTCCCCGCCCGCCAGGTGCATGTGCTGTCAGCTTCCCCTGTTATGTTGCAGAACATTGGACTTGGCAAAGCTGACAGAGGCTCCACACCGCGAAGTTCAGAATAGTAGCTTAAGCAGATGTCTTGTCAAAACAGAATAAGAAACTGTGAAGAAATAGTCTGTGAAACCCAGCCGCGTCCCGCTTCCTCTCATTTCTGGAGTAAAATAGCAGCGGAAAAAAAAAAAAAAGTTCCTTACTTCTGTTGGAATAGTGCATTTCATGCGTGAAGCGTCCGTGGCTTCTAGAATTGCTATTCCAGATCAGATTCATTCTGCTTCCTTTGCTCACGCCACCTTCTTCTTTTCCCTGCTCCCCGCCTGCCCCTTGCTCTCCTCTCCTCCCTCCCCTCCCTCTCTCCCCACCTCACCCTCCTTGCTGCTCCTTTGGTGAGGGCTTTAGCAGCCCTGGGTTCCTGGGGCTTCTGAGACCTGCACTCTCCCCTTCCCTTTGTCTGAGGAGCAGAGGGGAGGCTGTGAATTATTGATGAGGCCCAGGGCTGGGCCACCGGGCCCCTGGAGGGGGCAGCGAGACTGTCAGTTTGGGAGCCTGTCGGGGGCAGGTTGCCGTGGGGGGAGGGTGGGGAGGAAGCACTTATCACCCATCCTTTGCCTCTTTGCCAGGCCTGGGGCTGGGAGGGGTGAGAGCTGGGGTAACTGGGAATCCGTGGACAGATAGAGCCAGGAGAGGGGAGCTGTGTGTGTGATGTGTCTGCGGGGAATTTGCAGTTTACAGTCACTGGGTGTTCAGCCCCCTCACTTTGCCCCTCTTGTGCTTCTCTGGGTCAGTTCCCAGAAGCCCCAGGGCAGCATCCTCATGGCTGGGGGTCTTGGTGGGCCCTAGGCTCCAACCCCACACCAGCTCCCTCCCACCCCCTCCCAGTAGGGCGGAATCTCCCCAGCCAGATCCCATTTGGGTCAAAGAACACAAGACGAGGCTCTGTTTGTCCCAAGGCTGTGGAACAACATTAAGTGGAACCACTTGGTGGCTTGAAGGACAAGTAGAACCGTAAATTATTCGGTCTTGCGGATACGACAGGCATTTTGGAGAGAAAGTGGGAAAAAAAAGATTATTTCAGCGCTGCAGACTGAAAGAGCCGAATCACTTTCACTGGCCAGCGCGCTGGGAGGATTTTCTGCCTTAAAGTAGCTTTCTCTGAGGAGCTGTTTCCTGGGCAGCAGTTCTCTCTGTGGAAAAATTTGCTTACTCGCTAGCATTGATATTGCTTTGTGTGTGTGTGTGTGTGTGTGTGTGTGTGTGTGTGTGTGTGTGAGAGAGAGAGACAGAGACAGAGAGAGAGAAAGAGAGAGCGATCCACTCAAGACAGTGAAATTAATGCGTAAGCAGAAATCCTTCTTCTTGTCCATTGCATCAATGGAGTGGAAAAGAAGGCAGATTCTGGCAGCCCTGCCTCTGCCCTCAGCATGGCTGTGTGATGTGTTCTCTGTGGACACATCTGTACAGGAAAATGTTGCTTGGTGTGTGTGGGGGGGGGGGGCTGTCCCTGTCCCTTGGGAGAGCCCTGCTTGGACAGACCCTTGACAGGGGCACCCTCTTTCAGTACATCGTCCTGCCTCCAGCCCAGGAGGCCCCTCAGCTAGAAAGTCCCCAAAACCTTTGCTCTGTCTCCAGAATCTGAGATACAGGAAATCAACATACTGCCCCCCCCCAGCTTTGTTAATGCCACTGTCTTGAGCAGGAATCTCGGCTCCCAGGGGAACGTGAGGGCTCTGCTCCAGGCTTTGTCCAAATTCCTTGTGGGAGGAGGAAGAACGTGTGGGGTCCCACCCCTGCTTCATCCATCCTCCCTCCTGGGGCCTCCACACAGGGCTCAGGGCCCCCGGAACATCAGGCTACGCAAATGCAGACAAAGCCTGCGTACACGTACGTAGTCTGTATTTCTGTCTGTCTCTCCTCCCCCGCCCCCCTCAGGGTGACTGAGCGAAGGCATTGGCCACCAGATTGTCAAAGGCCTAGGAAACAGTGAGCTGAGGCTGCTGGTTTCCTTGGTCTGGTTTGAATCTCCACCTCCAGGCTGTATTGTTTGTAACAAATGGACGCATGTAACGGAAGAGCCCATTCAAATATGCTTTGGAATTGCAAATTGAATCCAGCCCTGGTTGCTGCAGACCTGAAGGTCTGGTCATTCCATTTCTGGGGAGACATGCCACAGCCGCTGGGCTCCAGGGAAAGAGAGGTTCAGAGGCAGGACCAGGCTCTCTGCAGGAGCCAGTGAAGCAATAAGACGGAGGAGGCCGCTTGGATGGCAAATCCTCCTGGGTTTTTGGCAGAGTGGTGCTGCCCTCTGCTGGCAGATCAGGGCTAAGTCACTGCCTGGGCCGCACAGGTTCTCAGGCTGCAGGCTCAAAGGGCCTTGCACCCAGTAAGGTGAGGCTGACTTATGTCCCCCTGGCAATGACAGAGGGGACAGGGCATTTGACTTAATTTCACCCTGAAAATAAGTGAGAGTTCTGTCTTTTTGGAAATACTGTGCTCTAAGCCCAGGAGGTAATGCAGGATAAAATTGGCCTGGGGGCACTAAGGCTGGGTTACAGTCTTCTAAGGGCCTGGAAGGGCTAACAAATCTACATAGAGGTTTTTCTCTTTGTCAGAAAACAACTCTGAGAAATTAGTAGAATTTTAAGTTTACAGATGAAGAAAGTGTAGCTCAGAGAAGTAAATTAACTGTCCTAAAGACACACAGCTAGCAAGCAGCAGAGCCCGGATTGACTGTGTGATGCCAGTACCCACACTAGGACCACCTTATGGATTAGGGTTTCTCTCTGGATGCGAGAGTGAGGGCAGGAAGATGACTAACTCTTGGGAGACACTAGGTTTCAGGGCCCTGCTTCTCTGACTAATGGAATTAACTTTTGTCTAGATAATGAGTTACCTTGAACCCAAAGCTAGTGAGAGGCAGCCTTGAGGGTTGGAAACGCTACTAGTATGGCTTTGAATTCTAGCTCTGATGTTTACAGGCGGTGTGACTTTCAAGTCACTTGTCCTCTGGGGTTGTTTTTCGATCCATAAAACGAGGGGGGTAGGTGAGGATCAAGATTAGATGCCGTAAAGATCTTTTTAAAGCTTTTTTTTTTGCGATACACGGGCCTTTCACTGTTGTGGCCTCTCCCGTTGTGGAGCACAGGCTCCAGACGCGCAGGCTCAGCGGCCATGGCTCACGGGCCCAGCCGCTCCACAGCATGTGGGATCTTCCCGGACCGGGGCACGAACCCGCATCCCCTGCATCGGCAGGTGGACTCTCAACCACTGCGCCACCAGGGAAGCCCCGCAAAGATCTTTTTAAAAATGGTTTCCTACCTCATGGACACCATGTTTTAAAAAAATTTTAATCCACCAATGTATGTTGTAATAATTTATTTCTTCTCACATTTTCTATGAAACAAAGATAGCTAACTGTCTCAGATTGGGTTCCCTGAGAAATGGATTCTGAGGTAAGATGGATGTGTGGGAAGTTGGCAGTGCCCTGGCAAGCCTTCTGGGCGGGAGGGAGGGTGGGAGGGAGGGAAGGAAGGAAGCTGGAGTGGGCAGATGGAGAGGTCCGACCTCTGTGCATTCACAGCAAAGCCCTCAGCCCATCTATGGGCAGCGCTGGAGCTGGAATGAGTTGCAGAGTTGACTCCACGGGATGAGGGGCCAGGCCTGAGCACCCCGACATCCATCAGTCAGGGGCCACCACCTGGACGAGGTAGTTCCCTAAAGTCAGGGTGGTTCCCAAGGAAGGACTGAGCCATGAACAGCAACTGACGCTCCCAGAGCCGGGGAAGGAGGACCTCTGTCCTGGGGGGCGCACCACAGCAGCTACTACAGTAACTCTGTACTCCCAAGGAGCAAATGACAGCAATGACCTTCAACCTGTAGAAGTTGTACATTTAAGGCCTTATTGAGGGCACATGTTAATTTTTATATGTTTTGGAAGTAAAACTTACTTATGATCCTACATTTTTGCCTTCCCAGATCCTAGAGATCTAGGAATTCCAGGTTGAAAATGTGGTCCCTCCTTTCTAGCGTTCTCTGACGGTGTGGTTTTTATATGCTAGAAATCCCAAGGAGATGCTGCCACTAGGGGGCAGTGGTGGGTTTCTCAGCAGGCCGGCTTCTGTCCCCGTGGTGCCTTTGGGAGAACGTGCCTTCCTGTGGGCTGCCGGCTCCAGCCAGAGTGCATTGCTTGGTAGCAGAAACGGACTAGAATCCAGCCCACACTTACCACCTGGGTTGGGTATCCTTGAGCAGGACTCAGCCTGCACACCTGTCCATGGCGGCCCTGTCCTCCCATTTGTCTTTCTGGCTCAGCCTCCCTTTCAAAGCCTTCTTTCTTCCTCCATCCTGAATGTCAGTGCATTCAGCTCCCCAGGAACCAGGGAGGGTGTTAGAGCTTTGAAAACATTCACTCTGCCACTGCTGGGAATCTCGCCTAAGGAAATAATCTAAAACATGGAAGATCCTTTACTCAGGAAGATGCTCATCCCCATGTCATTTATAAAAGTGACAGATTCAAACCATTTCTAAATGGCAAACCATAGGGGAACAGTGAATTGTGGTGTGTCAGCAAAATGGACTGTTATGCCACCATTAAAAATTATGTGTGCAAGAAGTAGCACGAAAACATGCTTATGGTTAGTTAACAGCGCAGACTACAAAATTATATTATACAACCTGATCGCAGCAATAGGAAATACATAAACAGTTAACGATGGGGGTGTGGGGGGTAGGATTTGAACTAGTCATGGGCTTGGGTGGAGACACCACAGCGGGCAGATCTTAACCCTTTTTGTACAACAAAAATCCTTCTTGTCTGTTTGGTGAGCCTGTGAGCCCCTTCTCAGCATGTTATTAATGCATGAAATATAAAACATAGAACTTCAAAGGAAACCAATGATATTGAAATACAGGTATCAAAATTTAAAACAAATTTGCAACATAGTAATGTATATGCTTTTTCTTTTTTTTTAAATAAATTTATTTATTTATTCATTTATTTAATTTTTGGCTGCATTGGGTCTTCGCTGCTGCATGCGGGCTTTCTCTAGTTGCAGTGAGCGGGGGCTACTCTTTGTTGCGGGGCGCAGGCTTCTCATTGTGGTGGCTTCTCTTGTTGCAGAGCACAGGCTCTAGGCGTGCGGGCTTCAGTAGTTGTGGCACACGGGCTTCAGTAGTTGTGGCTCGCGGGCTCTAGAGCGCAGGCTCAGTAGTTGTGGCGCACAGGCTTAGTTGCTCCGCGGCATGTGGGATCTTCCCAGACCAGGGCTCGAACCCGTGTACCCTGCATTGGCAGGCGGATTCTTAACCACTGCGCCACCAGGGAAGCCCTGCTTTTCCTTAAATACCTTTAAATAACAAGGATTACCTAGCAGGAGGTCAAATAACTACTATACCTATGGAGGGGTGATGAATGCAAACAGTATATCAAGATACTGCAAAAACTAAAACGTGATATAGCAACGTCTGAGATTCCTCTTGGTGACAAAGTTGCTTGTACTGCAGCTAAGACTTCTGTGATTTCATGCCTGTATTCATAATGGATGGAAGCACTGCATTTTAGTTAAAACCTGATGAAATCAGTATGTCATTTTTCCTATTCAAGTTCAGGCATGCTATGAACTTCTTACAGGTCCTCTAGGGGTTTCATGGACCCTGATTTAAAATGCTAGCATCAGAGTCTTCCTTCCTTTCTTTCTCTCTTTCTCTTTCTTTCTTTCTTTCTTTCTTTCTTTCTTCCTTCCTTCCTTCCTTCCTTCCTTCCTTCCTTCCTTCCTTCCTCCCTCCCTCCCTCCCTCCCTCCCTCCCTCCCTCCCTCCTTTCCTTTCCTTCCTTTCCAAATTTTATATAGTAGACATGTATTACTTCTACAATGTATACAATAGTCAGGGAACTTTAAAATTAAATAAGTAAACGGAGAAAGTAAATATGATTCAGACTTTTTTGATTACTTGTACTCCTAAATATCATATCGTTTAATCCTCAGGTTAATTCTGTGAGAGAGGTGCTGTTATTGTAGCCATTTTGCAAATGAAGACATTGAAGCTGAGAGAGGTTAGGAGACTTGTGCAAGGTCACACAACCAGTAAATGATGGAGCCAGAATTCAAACCTAGGTCTGTCTTTCCAAGAGCCCAGCCTCTACCTGTTCCAGTCTAATGATGAGTGGGTTGAATGTTGTGTTTGCATGTTCTGTTTATTGTAGCTGTTGTGAAGTAATCTCAATGTGTACATTTCTCTTGCTGAAGTACAGCTGCCTCTGATTGAATGCTATCTGTGCAATTCTTGGGAAATTGATGGTACCCTGGGCTCAGAAAGAGAAAGCTGGGAGTTTCATGTCTGCTGATTGCTTGAGGAGGGACATCCTCTTTCCCCAGATGCTCTATCAGTTCTCCTCTGGGGGTCTGGAGGCATCTCAACTTGAGCTTCAGGTGGGATGCTTTCCTCTGAGCAGCGACCATGAAAAGGCCTGGCTAAACTGGGACTCAAGCAGAACAGAAGGAGCTTCCGTTCCAGTTGGGAAGCATGGGGTGGTGTCTGCAGCCTGGGGGTGTGTCACCAGCAAATAGGAGAAGGTTTGGATAACCAGTGGACACTGGAGGGTAGCATCGAATCAGGATTACAGAGGGGCTCTGGGTCTGGTTAACGTCTGATGAGCCCACTGGGAGCTTCTTCTTCTTTTTCAGATTTATTGATTTTATTATTTTTTAACATCTTTATTGGAGTATAATTGCTTTACAGTGTTGTGTTAGTTTCTGCTGTATAACAAAGTGAGTCAGCTATACATATACACATATCCCCACATCCCCTCCCTCTTGCGTCTCCCTCCCACCCTTCCTATCCCACCCCTCTAGGTGGTCACAAAGCACCGAGCTGATCTCCCTGTGCTATGCGGCTGCTTCCCACTAGCTAGCTATCTTACATTTGGTAGTGTATATATGTCCATGCCACTCTCTCACGTCGTCGCAGCTTCCCCTTCCCCCTCCCCGTGTCCTCAAGTCCATTCTCTACGTCTGCATCTTTATTCCTATCGTGCCCCTAGGTTCGTGAGAACCATTTTCTTTTTTTTTTAGATTCCATATATATGTGTTAGCAGACGGTATTTTTCTCTTTCTGACTTACTTCACTCTGTATGACAGACTCTAGGTCCATCCACCTCACTACAAATAACCCACCGGGAGTTTCTTCTTGGAGGAGTGGATGCTCCTGTGGGACCGCACTGGGGAGGGACCGTCCCGTTAATGACTCTGAAAGGCGTGTCCTTTTACAAAGGGACAGCATAATGTGGTGCCAACAACTGTGGACTCTGGAGCCGGCTTGTGTTTAAATCCAGCTCTGCCATTTATTGGGTGTGTAACTTTGGGCGAGTTATTTAAGCTTTCTGTGCCTCAGTTTCTCCATGGGGTTGATAGAAAGACTGAATGAATTAATACAAATTAGGTACTGTTTCAATTATCTATTGCTGCAAAACAAACCACCCCAAACAGCAACTATGTATGTGCTCATGATTCTGCGGTCAAGGCAGGGCCCTATGGGGAACAATTTTCTTCTCCATGGGATGTTGGCTGGTGCAGTTCAGATGAGCCTGGATGACCAAGAAGTCTTCTTCAAATGTATGGCAGCTCAGCTGGGGCCTGGCTGGGCCTCCCTCTCCAGCAGGTAGTCAGGATGCTTTTACATGGTGACTCAGGACTATAAGAGAATAAGTATCAAAGCTACCAGCCTCTTAAGGCATAGACTAGGAGCTGGCTCAGCGTTACTTCCACCACATTCTATGAGTCAAAGCAAGTTACAAGGCCAGATCAGCCTCAAGAAGAAAAGAAAGAAGCTCTACTTCTTTTTTTTTTTTTTTTTTTTTTTTGCGGTACGCGGGCCTCTCACTGTTGTGGCCTCTCCCGTTGCGGAGCACAGGCTCCGGACGCGCAGGCTCAGCGGCCATGGCTCACGGGCTTAGCCGCCCCACAGCATGTGGGATCTTCCCGGACCGGGACACGAACCAGTGTCCCCTGCATCGACAGGCGGACTCTCAACCACTGTGCCACCAGGGAAGCCCAAAGCTCTCCTTCTTGATGGGAGTAATGATGTACTCCAGTGATGGGAGGAATTATTGGTGGCCATCTTTGCAAACAGTCCATCACGGGTAGAACAGAGGAAACCCTCTGTAAATGGTAACTACTATCACAGCTGACCAGACCGAAGCTGAGACACTACAGAGGTTGTCCCAAGATCACACAGCTGGTGAGGTTAGAGCTGGTATTTAAACCGAAGCCTTTTTGAATCCAAAGCACATTCATTTATCACATCACCATTATAAGCTGTGTGTCCTTGGCCAAGTCATTTAACTTCTCTGAGCCTTTCTTTCCTCGTGTGATTTCCGATGGATATAATGAAGACAACTACCACATAGAATTATTTTGCAGACTAAAGAAGGAAATGCCCCACCCAGAAAGCGTCTTATAACATATGAAGAATATAGGAGCATGAATCATTTTGAGATATTAATTTGAATATCATTCTTTCAGAATTTGTCTCCTGCTGGTAGAATCCAGATTCATGTTTACCTCCTTTGACACTAGTGGTAAACTAGGGTGGCTAAGGGTGGCTGACAGGAGGGGTTATATAGTGCGTAACCAACAAGCAGTAGCGATTTCCAGGTCTTTGGGAAGCAGCCATTGACGTGAATGTTAAGCCACTCTTGTCTGATCACTAAGGAAACTCCCAAGAACCTATTTCTATGAAAGACGACTCTGGAGGCAGGAAGCTGCTTTCTTTTGAAGCCTCTGGCCCTCTCCCTTTCCCAGGGCCAGTCTGGGGTTTGTGCTGTCCCCTCTGGTGAGTCTCCAGAGCCCCCTCTCAGTAGACCACCCTGTGCCGGGAGTCCGTCAGCCCTTTGGAGGGCAGACGGACAGAGAGCCCTCCGACCCTGCCTGTTCTACCTGGAGTCTCCAGTTCTTCAATTACCCCTCCGTTAGCCATTCCCCTCACGTGCCTGATCAGCTCTAGCTGCAGGGACCAGAAGCTGTGCTTTTATTAAATTTCATCCTCATCAAGATTGCATTTGGTGGTTTTCCCAGTTATGACTTCCTAATTAGCTCTTTGTTGGAGCTGTTTTTTATTGCTTTGCTCAGAGTCAGTGGGAAAGCAGCCCCCACTTTTTGACGGTTTGGCCCCCTTTGGTTATTCTCCGCCACCTCCTCCGCCCTCCCCCAAAAGAAGAAGGATGTGCTTCCTGAGACATCGGACATCTAATCACAAGCTTTAGAAAACCCTGAGATTCCCAGATTATCAGCTATGCAGACATCTGCTTCCTGCTGCAGGAAAACAGCCTCTCCTTGGCTGGGAGAGACCGGGAGCGTGGGCTTTGGAGTCAAACTTTCTGGGTTCAAACCTTGGCCCTGCTCTTTGCCAGCTGTGTCATCTCAGGCATATGAATCGGGTTCTCTGAGCCTCAGCAGCATCTTCAGTGTCACAATGAGAAGGATAAGTACAGAGTACAGAGGTCTCGCCGCGAAGCTCCACAGAGGTCATCAGTATGCCCTCAACAGCATCATCAGCTGTTATTGTATTCTGAGGATAAAATGAGATACTTTGAAAGAATGTCAGCGTATAGAAATCTCTGAGGTGCTATGCAAATATTGGTTTTTATGATTATCAAGAATAGTTCACTGTATGGCCTTGGATAAGTCACTTTATCTTTCTGGATATCTGGACTAAAGAATGGGTTGCAAACTCAGATGCCTTCAGGAGCCAGAAAAGAGTACTTGGAAAAGAGTAAAGTAGACTGGATAGAAGAAATGTTATGTTAATAGGGATTATGGTTTTTAAAAAAGTGCATTGCGAGGAAGGGTCCAAAGTAAATAAGTTTGGGGAGCTGGCTTAAACAAATTGAGTCTCTTTCTGCAGGACTGCTCAGTGCCTTTTAAATGCCACCGGCACAGTGAATTTCTAAGGGAAGGAGAGCCTATGTGGGTAGCATTTCCAAACTTCTCTGACCACAGACCCCTGTTTTCCACAAAGACTGGTGTTCTGCTGACTGCACCTGGTAAATTATCGGGTTGATGGTCTCAACCATTCCTTCCAATTCTGAAATTTAGCCTGACATTCTGCTTGGGTCTCCACAGTTAGAAAGAGGAATTTCTGAGATGATAAAATACAGAATGTGTGGTTTTCTCCCTTTAAGTGTTGATTTTCACCAAGATTACAACTAATTCTATTCCTATGACGGCTTGGTGTGGTCCGCTGTCAGTGAGACGCACGTCTGGGTGTCACTGGTCCTACCCGAGCTGAACTTTCCTTAGAGACAATCAGTGATGGAGGAGTCGGGTGGGAGGCCAGGGAGGGAGGACACTGCTGGGGCCTATCTGTTATTTAGGGAAAACCAGAAAATTGTCTGGACCTAGAATTTGGCGTATAACACATGTGAGCTTCTGAAGTCCAAGGCTGGCCTTTGCCTTTCTGAGCTCTAATACCTTGAATGAGTTTCTCCCCTTCAGTGGAGGGAAAAGTTAAAATCAGGAACATTTTGTGAGCACCTACTATTACCAGGCATCTGTAAGTTACTTAATCATCTTCATCAACCTGTTTAATTTACATATATGTTGGGGGAGTCTCTGAGGTCTCAGTTAAATTGCTGTGAACCCCAAATCCCATAGTCTGTGGATAGCTAAAGCCCTTCGTAAGGTTTCTGCTTCTTATCCCTCTTGGGCACTAAGTTCCTTAAGTGGGACCTCTGCCCTGCAACTTCTGTGAACTCCCTTGTGTCTTAGAGAGGGTAAGTGACTCGGTCAGGATCTCACAGCCTGCAAGTCTGGCTCAGTCATGCTTGGCACTGAGCCCTGCCTAACTCGAGAGGCTTGTCCCCTGCCCTAGGATGCTGTCCCTCGGGGGAGGATGAAGATCCTGCAAATGAGGGCTGAGATCTGGGACATGTCTCCATTCCAGTCTTCCCTTCTCTCCTGCCCTCACCCTGGGTCTGGGGGCCACCCAATCCAGAGATGCAGGCATCAAGCCTCCAAAAGAGATAGCTTCATGCCTTCGTACTTCATTTCATTTAATCTTCCAACCATTTCCCTGACAGTGGTAATATACCCATTTTACAGATATCCTTATAGAGGTTAACTAGTAAAAATAACAAAAACCACCACAACAACTGATATTTATGGAGCTCACACTGTGTGCCAAGCATTATCTATATTGTCTTTATTTTCACATGCCTTTATAGGAAATACAGCGCCTTCTAGTGGGGAGACTTATCATGACTGTGACCAAGTTATGCCCAGCCCCCAACCCTTTGGGGTCAGATCCCCTCTTGGAAGGTGACAAGGCCTGTTGATAATCAAAGTGATCCCTGGGGCCTCCCCACAAGCTTTTGGGGCATCTCCGGGGTCAAGGTATCTTCTAAAGCAAGACAAAACCTTTATAATAGCCACCCTCTTTAAGACATGGGCTGGGTCTTCACTTAACCTCTTTGACCCTTACTGAATTATTTTTTCTTTTTCAGTTTCAAGTTTTGGTGGCCCTGGAGCTTGGGTGGAGTTTGGGCACTCTATCAGCAACAGGATAGAATTCTAAGATATTTGGCTAGGGATTAAGTCTGCCCAGAGCTGGCTGATCTAATAGATCAGAGTCCAGGAAGGAGGGAACTGTGTAAAGCAAAGTCCAATACCTCATTTACAAAGAGGGGAAAGGAGGCCCAGAGCTGGTGGGGATTCAACCAGCACCATAGCAATGGTTCTGGGGCTGGAGCCCAGGCTGTTCGTCTTTTGATCTATTGATCTGCTTTCAGAGCCAGCAAGACAGAGCTGCTTCATAATCAAGTTGTGACTCAGAGCCAACCATACGGTGGGATGGTGGGAGGTCAAGGAATCACCGACCTTCCGTCTGTTCTCTGGCCATCTATCTAATCCTATGAGTTTGCCCTGGGTCCTGAAATAGCATCACCCTTAAAACTTGGAGTAGAATCTGCTATGTCTTACCTAGCTGGGGAAGGTATTAACAGTGTTAACAGGAAAGCCCTAATTAACGTAACTTCTGGACTCATCGGAGACATTGGACAGTTACGTTTGACTGCTTTGAGAACTGGCAGGAAGCCAAAAGACACAAAAAGGTTTGGAGTATGAGCACATAGAATTTTCAAAACTTAGAGAAGATCTCAAATCTTTTCATTGCTTAGATGGATAAACCAAGATCAGGAGAAGGGACTTTTCCAAGAACTCCCAAATGACAGGGCAGGGCCCACCCAGCTCTCTATCACTTCCCCAGGCTCTCCCCTCACAGGCAGCTCTCCTGGTGGAGCGCTGAGATGGGGGCCAGGATTCTGGGTGGATTCTACAGATAACCAGAGGCCGAAGGTAGAATTTCGTCACAGTCCCCTCTTGACACAGAGGGACCTTTACAGACCATTTTTCTGCCTGTAACAACCATAAATTAAAATGACCTCCTTGGTTGGTATTTGAGCCCTTAGATGGGGATGCAGCTTAGAGTCCTTCTCAGAATTCACCAATTTGCTTGTTAAAATGCAAATTCCTGGGCTTTACGCAAGGCCCACTGAATCCAGACCTACGGAAACAGGGCCCTAGAACCCGCATTTTCACCCTGGGTGATTGGCACGCACCCTGACACTGGAGAGCCACCACTGCAGTGGAACACGGGCCCTGGAGCCAGGCTTCCCTGGATTTGAACCCCAGCTCTGCCAGTTACCAAATGTATGACCTCAGCACGCCTGAGCTTTGGGTTCCTCCTCTGTAACATGGGGAGACCGATAATAATATTCCCTCACAGGGTTGTCCAGAGTTTACGGAGGTAAACTTGGCAGCAGTCAAGGGCTTAATAAATATTAGCAGCTACTCTGATATCATTCTCTAGAGACAGTCTCTGTTTTCAGCTGTCCACATGGAGGCCATTTGGGGCCCTAGGGGTTCTGGGAGCAGGTCCCGACTCTTCCCTGCCCCACTCCTCCCAGCCGGGATGTGCTGGTGTAAGAA
Organism: Leucopleurus acutus; assembly: GCF_964270905.1. Classification (NCBI taxonomy): domain Eukaryota; kingdom Metazoa; phylum Chordata; class Mammalia; order Artiodactyla; family Delphinidae; genus Leucopleurus; species Leucopleurus acutus. The sequence continues at coordinate 72,972,272 of NC_139151.1, forward strand.
GTCTGGCCCACCCACTGTGGCTGGGGTCTTGGTGGGTGCAGGGACAGTGGCTACCTGCAGGGGGCGACGTGCACACATTTCAGAGCACGGCCTGCTGGGACCCTTGAGGATGGGGGCTGTCTCTGCCGAGAATGGGTTGAGGCTGGGATCAGCATTTGTTCTCAAATCTTCATCCCACTGTGGAGAGGAATGTCTGAGGATGGTCACAAGACAGGGTACTGCTTTTCCTCTCGTTGCTCGGAAAGCGACGGCCTGAGCTGGCTTGATGCTGAGTCTCTCCCCTGAGGCCTCAGAAAGTGCCTCCTTAGCTGTTGATTTTATTTTCGCCACCCAGTCTGGCCCCGGCAGGCCCTCAGCAGTGCGCCGCCTGCGGTGCCTTTCTGAGGAGACTCTTGGCAGGGCCAGGATCTGGGCCTCGTGCGCTTTTTCCATCCGAAGTAGCAAGAACTGTGCGAGGAGGCTCGCCCTGCTTAGCCAGCTTTCTCACCCTCGGAGTCAGGGTGGTGGGTGAGGGGTACGGACCTGCCCTCTGATCCAGAGCTAAGAGCTAGTGCCCTTGCTGCCATCCCCTGTGAGTCGAGGGCTGAGGAAGCCGACCACCATTGCTTGAGCACCTGCTCCGTGCTCTTCTGTAGCTCGTGAGCATTCTACAGAGGTGAATCTGAGGCTCAGAGAGGTAAGGTGACTTTCCCAGAGCCACACAGCTGGTGAACAAAGATAACAGTGCCATGGGCCACCAACTGAGAGCCTAGGACATTGCCGGGCGTAATGGCAGTCGTATCACATATGCTCAGTCCTACATCAACCATATCTGTAAACCCCAGTGTCTGACCCTAAAACCCATGCTTTTCCCTCCGCTCCACACTGCCTCAAAACCCTATAGACTACCCTTCTGTTTCCCCAATCTTACAAATTATTAAAGTTCCCATTTATCCCACAATTAAAAGTCCCCTCTTCCCTCTGAATCCAAGAATACTTTGGTAAGAACTACAATAGTGACTCAATCATATTCCCAATTTTAGATCTGCTTGAAATTCCTAGCCTTGAAAGTACCAATTCCCTGCTAAACTCTGCTCCTAGAAGCACACAAGTCAGAACATCTCTTTGCTGGAGAAGCCCACTCCCCTGCACACCCCTTTTGCAGCTATCTGGCAAGGGCTCACATTGCATTTATTTTCACTACGGTGAGAAATTGACAGCCCTCCTTTTTATCACAGAAATTAATGCCAGTAAAATGACTGCCTGAGTCCACTCACTGATTTGAACCCACCAGTAAAATAAACCATGTCTGTGTGCAAACACTTATGCCTTTGTGTGGACTTGATGAGTTGTGCCTTTCAGAGGTGCTATAGTGCAATATACACGATACAAACGTGAAGACATTTCCGTTTTCCTCCCGGCTGTCTCTCCATCCACCAGTGAGATGCCAGCTGTGGCCGGATGTCTAATGGCAGCTGGAGGAAAAGAACCTGTGGCTTCAGGTTTTTTCTCCTGGAGCGCTGGGCTTGCTCCAACTCGCAGGGAATTCTGATGTTGGTGGTCCATGGATGCTACTTCCAGAAATACTGCAGGACACCAAGCTGTATCCCCATCTAAGGGCTCACCAAGGTGGTCATTTTCATTTACAGTTGTTACAGGAAGGAAAAAAGGACTCTGGCCCTGATAGATCTCTCTGAATCAAGAGGGGACCATGGCTGAATTCCACCATAAGCCTCAAGTTTATCTGTAAACTTGATTCTGTGAAGACCATTTGGCTCAATCGTGAGATGCTTCCTGTCATTGGGGATGCCACCTTTGGGCCTGGGAGACGGGGAGCCCAGACAGCTTGCCGCAAGTGACCTAGTCTTGGTACTGCCTCAGGACTCAGGTATTTCCGAGCCGCTGGCCATGTAGGAAGTTCATGTGGCAGACAGGAAGAAGAGCAGGAGAAAGGGAATCTACACTCGCTGAGAACCCAGACGATATCCTGGGTTCATTCCATCCGTACAGTCACATTGTGAAGATATAAGCTCCACCTAGGTCTAGAATCCAAGGAAACCGAGGCCCAGAGAGGCATGGTAACTGGTCCATGGTCACCCAAGTAGCACAGAAAGGTTCTGGGAGCAAATCCAGATAGGTCCAATTCAAATCCATGCATTTTTTACAAATAGATCTTTATTGGAGTGTAATTGCTTCACAATACCCTGTTAGTTTCTGTTGCACAGCAGAGCGAATCAGCCGTGTGCATACACATGTCCCCATATCCCCTCCCTCTTGAACCTCCCTCCCATCCTCCCTATCCCATCCCTCTAGGCCATCGCAAAGCACCAATATCCCTGTGCTCTGCTGCTGCTTCCCACCAGCCAACTATTTTACATTCGGTAGCATTTTCACACTCACCTCTGAGAGCAAATTTTCCAGGTATCACAGAGGTGCCTTTATTTGTTTTATTGGGGGTCCACACTTTCTGCTGCAGTCATTTCTCTAGGCAGCGAGAACACTGTCCTGGCAAGGGAAATCTACATCAGACCAGATACCGGACAATGGAAGGTTGTTTCTGTAATATTTATCCCTGCAAAGTAAATATTTCTGTCTTCATCGTAGTCCAGAATGTCCCCGTTGACAGCTTCATAGATACTTCTTTTTCTCCTCTCTTGAACATTCAGCCACGGCTGGGGACAGGATGGCCAGGCACAACTGGTTCTTTTCACTTTTGACTGTGGACGTCTCCCAGTCAAAGGAAGAAAGGCGGGCCAGTGACCCGCCAGGGGAGGACTGGAGCTGAGGCTGTGGAGGGAGGTGGCAGGCTGGGTCCCAGGCGGTGGTCCTGGGGGAAGGAAGACTCACCCACCAGAGAGCGAGCCTGGGGCTTTCCATGTGGTTTTGGACCAAGGTATACAGTTTTCCGAAGTCATCGTGTAGATTTATTTCTATTGTGTTCTCACATCCCTTCCCTTCTCTCTCTTCCCACCAGCACCTCTCAGAGAGGTTGTGTTACCTGCCCAAGGTCAGGCACTAGTAAGTTGTGGCCCCTGCCTCCCCGGTCATGGGCTCACTGCTGCTCTGTAGCTGGAAGACCCTTCAGGAACCAGGCCTGCCTGCGTCGCTGGGCCCATGTCTCAGGCGCCTCGCTGTGACCATCTATCTCAGTCCCTCCAATGTACACATTCTTCTTTGTCTTTAGAGCTTTGCGTGGCTGTTTCTGCTGCCTGGGACTCTTTTTTCACTTTATTTATCCTCTCAAAAAAAAATTTAAAAATGTCCTCAGGGACCCTACTGACAGTCACGCTCAGCTGAAAAGTCCCCTCTTGCGAGGGGTCTCCCGTCGCTGGTGACCCCGCTCACCTGTGCACATGCCCTGCCCTCCGCCTCATGCCTGGTTCGGGGCTCCTGGCACCCCCCGTCTAGCACTGACCATGCTGTGATGTAACTTCTGACTTCATTTTCTGTCCCCCCGACTATGAGCTCTCTGAGTGCAGGGACCTCTTCACAGCTGCCACGCCAGCCACCGAGGCAGCACCTGACTCATAGTAGGTGCTCGATAAACGTGAAGTGGGTGAAAGTGTGAATGAGGCCATCTCAGCTCCCTTGGCCTGCATGCCCTCCGCACGCCCCAGCTCTTGTCACAGCTACTGCCTTCCTTGGCACACCACTTCTCTGTAGCCCAGAAGGCCACCAGCTCTGTCTCTTGGGCTCAGGGGTCTCAGCTCAGCCCAAGACACCCTCTAAGGGGAGTGTCCACAGAAATGCTCTCCAGTGCCAGGACCCTGGAGAGAGGCTCCAGACAGGGGCCAGATGGGGCGTGGAATGGATGGGAAGGTGCAGGGTTGGGTGGAGGGGGGCAGGGCACTCAGGAGAATCCGGAGCAGGCGGAGTTGGATAGAGTGCGTGCATCCCGGTCCCAGTTCTCGATGGTGTTTGTGAATCCTGGATGTTTGAGTCGCAGGGGTGGGTCTTTAAAGTGGCAACTTGAGCCAGAATTCTGGAGCATGGTATATAGCATCTTTTATTGAACCCAACTACAGGTTAAATCCTGCTAAGCACTTCACACACATGGTCTTGTTTACTTCTTATGAAAACACCACCCAGGTAGGCCTGGTCCCTGTTCCTGCATCACCCGATGAGGGGACAGAGGAGCGGAGACGGTGAGCACTTGCCCCAGGTCAGGGGTGCAGCGGGCAGAGCCAGGTCTCAGGCCTCAAGTCTGTGCTGTGGCGTGTGGTATCTTCCCGAGGTGGCCTCCCCACTCCAACCATACCCCAGAATGCAAAGGGGAGTTCTGGCTTTAATTCCAATCTCAGTGGATCTGATTAGCAGAAGGGAGTTGAGCCAAAGTCATTAACTTTCATTTCAGCTGTGCTGCTTGGGTCCCCTTGTGCCTTCTGTTTGACAGGCAGCTCGGGGGAAAGCAAGGCTCCGGTCCACGTAACACAGGCCTTTCGGATGCTGAGCCAGGCATCTGCGGGCTCCGCAGTTCAGAGAAGTCAAATGGCTTCTGGTTTTCCGTGGTCACGACATTAATGGTTATCCCTCGGTGATGGAATTATGGGTGGTTTTTCTTCTTTTTCTGCACTTTTAAAAGTTATAATCAAAGAAAAACATTTTAAATAATAAACAAACAAACAAATACCTGCAAAGCGCCCTGCCCTTGCCTGTGCATTTCTCTTAGCCTGGAATGCTCTCCCTTCTGTGGTGTAAGAAATATATTGGGTCTTGGTCCCTGGTTCCTGGCCCAATGCTCCTAGAATGCTTGGAATTTTCTGAGTGACTGAAGTGTCTTTTATTACTCATAAGGAGATCCTTTGGACCACACCTGAGTTTATGCTGATGAGTGGGGGATGGAGACAGCCTCAGGATGGGGCTGGTCCCCAGAAAGACCTAGAGGGTTGGGACTTTCAGCCCCCCACCAACCTCTGAGGAAGGGAAGTAGGGGGCTGCAGATTAAGCTCTAAAGAAAAAACCTCTTGAACGACAAGACACCGGATGAGCTTCTAGGTTGGTAAATGAACTCACCTGCGGGGTTGGGGGAGTGCACCCCCATTCCACGGAGACAGAATTTCCAATGCTTGGGACGCTTCTGGACCTCGCCCTAAATACCTCTTCATCTAGCTCTCATTTGTGTCCTTTGCGATAAACTGGCAAACATAAGTAAATGTTTCTCTGAGTTCTGTGAGCCGCTCTGGTAAATTAATCGAACCTGAGGAGGGAGTCATGGGGCCTCTGATTTATAGCCAGTCGGTCCGAAGCACAGGTGACAGCCTGAACTTGCGATGGACGTCTGAAGCGGGGGCAGTGTTGTGGGACTGAGCCCTTAACCTCTGGGACCTGACGCTGTCTCCAGGTAGATAGTGTCAGGATTGAGGTAAAGTTGTAGGACAGGCAGTGGCTGCTGAGAACTGGAGAACTGCTTGGTGGTGTTGGAAAAAACACTGGACGCCCCTGCCCCACCCAACGCGTTCACATCTTCGCGAGGCCCAGCTCTGCAAATGCTGATCCCTTCCCAAGCCCAATAAACCTCTTCTTCGATTCCTTGGCTAGTGTCTGTCTTGCCCACTAGAATGGAAGCTCTGTGAGGCAACACTGCTTTATCCTCAGGATCCAAAGGAACGATGGGCACATAGGAAAAATCCACAAGAATTTTTTTCGTGAATAAATGGGTAGCCTCATATCTGATTCCAGATATCCATGCCCATCTCTCCCGTGGTCCCTTGTGTGTCACCCCGAGGCAGCTGTTTCCGTCTTCCTCCTCCACGGGCCTGTGAGCCAGTGAAACGCTTCTTTCTGTGACCCCACAGCACAGAGCTTGGCTCACCTTAGGCCTCAGTAAGTGGGTGTTTGCTGTGAACTTGAAGGCGAGGAGTCAGGCTCACTTTACCCAAGGATGCACAGGGCTACCTCTCCCCTCTTTTCTGGAGAGTGAGCTGGGTTGAGAGAACGGCCCCTAACCACCCTGGGAGACGGAGTTATGAGATGCAATGGCTCAAAGAGGTTGTCGCACTATTTGCTGCTTTATAAGAAAGGAGAGTTCGGAAGCACGGCCGCAAAATCTATTCAAAGCTAAACTTTGAGATACAAAGATGACTTGGTCCTTGGATTCAACCCGGTGGCTGCTTTTACCTGGGCCTTCAGAAATCAGGGGGAAATCTGCATCCCTTTGTTCCTTCCCTTTCAGCATTTCGTTTGTGAAATAGCTATATTGTTGAAGACAGCGGAATAAGGACAGCAGGAGAGTAGACGTGCAGACGCTGAATGACATGGATCTTGGGCTCCAGGGTTGAAGACACAGGTTCAAACCTTGCCTCTGCTCTGACCTGGCTGTGTGTCTTTGGGCTGGTGACTTACACATCCTGACCCACAGTTTTCCTCATTTCTAAGATGGGGTGTTGATGACGATGGCATCTACCTCAGAGAGTGTCAGAGAGATTAAATGTAAAAAAATACTTCACACAAAACTCTTTAGGATAAAACAAAGGGTAAATCTTCATGACCTTGGATTTGGCCGTGGACTGTTAGATGTGAGACCAAAAGCATACGCGAGAAAAGAAAAAAAGGTAAATTGGACTTCATCAGAATTAAAACTTTTGTAGTCAGATGACAACCCTGTAGAATGGAAAAAATGTTTACAAATCTTATATCTGACAAGCGTCTAATATACAAAAATATATAAAGAAATTCAACAGAATACATAAAGAGCTCAACAATGAGAAGATAAATAACCCAATTAAAAAGTGGGCAAAGGACTTGAATAGACATTTCTCCAGAGAAGATCGACAAATAGTCAACAAACACATGAAAAGATGGTCAGGATCATTAATCATTAGGAAACCACGAGATGCCGTTCACACACACTAGGATGGCTATATTTTAAAAATGGAAAACCACAAGTGTCGGTAAGGATGTGAAGAAATTGGAACCCTCATGCCGCGCTGGTAGGAAGGTAAAATTGTGCAGTGCTGTGGGAAACAATTTGACAGTTCCTCAACAAGTTAATCATAGAATTACCATCTGATACAGCAATTTCACTGCTGGGTGTATACCCAAAAGAACTGAAAATAAGTGTTCCAAAAAAACCTTGTGCATGGATGTTCGTAACGGCGCTATTCACAATAACCAAAAGGTGGAAACAACCCAATGTCCATCAACAGATGAATGGATAAACAAAATGTGTTCTGTCCATACAGAGGAATATGATTCAGCCATAAGGAGGAGTGAAGTACTGATAAACGCTACATGGACGAACCGTGAAAACATGTTAAGTGAAAGAAGCCAGATACAAAAGATCATATACTGTTCGATGCCATTTATATTAAATATGCAGAATAGACAAATCCATGAGAGACGGGAAGCAGATTAGTGGTTGCGGAGGGGCTGGGGGAGGGGAGGATGGGACTGACTCCTTAATGGGTACGAGGTTTCCTTTTGGGGTGATGAAACTATTTTGGAACTAGATAGAAGTGATGGTTGTACGATACTGAGAATGTAGTGTCACTGAATTGTACCTTTTAAAATGGTTAATTTTTTGTTATGTGAATTTTACCTCTTAAAAAAAAAAAAACAGGGCTTCCCTGGTGGCACAGTGGTTGAGAATCCTCCTGCCGATGCAGGGGACGCAGGTTCGTGCCCCGGTCCGGGAAGATCCCACATGCCGCGGAGCGGCTGGGCCTGTGAGCCATGGCCACTGAGCCTGCACTTCCGGAGCCTGTGCTCCGCAATGGGAGAGGCCACAGCAGTGAGAGGCCCACGTACCACAACAACAACAACAACAACAACAACAGCAAGAATAAAAACCCCACATAATTCAGAGAAGGCAGTCAGTAAATGGTGCCTTTAGCATCACTTATCATTAATATGTCCGCTTCCCCCTGGACATCAGCTTTCCCCAAAGGCTAAGTGATAAGATGTGTTAGGAAGCTATAAGACAGAAAGTGCAGAGACGGAGGACAAGGACAAGATGGGGGACAGTCACAGGTGTGGCCCTTCCCGACCCTTCGAGCACTCAGTGCATTAGGGTCACCCTATGGCGAGCACTCTGGTGGTGAGACCACAGGGGTGACACTGGCAGACACAAGGCAATCAGATGGGGCAGATGTTCCTTTGGTCCAGAGCACGGACTTGGTGCTGTGGCTGTTCCTCCCGCTGCCCAGCAACACGGCCAGCTCTCCCAGGCTGCTGCCTTCTTTATCAGTTGTAAACTCCTAACAATGCTCTGTGGCTTAGGTCAGGGCCTATGTCTCTGAACCCTATGATCATGGACTGGAAGAGACCCTAGAGCCTTCCATCCCTTCTTATTTTTTTTTGCGGTACGCAGGCCTCTCACTCTCACTGCTGTGGCCTCTCCCGTTGCGGAGCACAGGCTCCGGATGCGCAGTTTCAGCAGCCATGGCTCACCGGCCCAGCCGCTCCGCGGCACGTGGGATCTTCCCGGACCGGGGCACGAACCCGTGTCCCCTGCATCGGCAGGCGAACTCCCAACCATTGCGCCACCAGGGAAGCCCCTTCCATCCCTTCTTATTTTGCAGACAGAGAAACTGAGGCTTGAGGATGTGGCGCCAGCTTGCTCTGCTCTGCAATGGAGACTGGAGTTCTGAGTCATCCCTTTGCTGTAGTAGAGTCCGTCTGCAACATGTTTTTTCTTTAAGATTTTTGATCTTTGAGAAAAGAAATGAGCCGTGTCAAAAGATTAAACGGGCAGCTCTGCAGTGTTCATTTGGGGGAAGCAGCATGGCTCACAGGAAAGAGAGGGAAAGCTTGGATGGCCCAGGGCAATCCCTTCATGCTAATAGCAACAACCACTTGCAGGTTTTGAGGTAGTTAGCATGATGGTCAGAGCATAGATGCCAGAGCCAGGCTGTGTGCACTTGAACCCCAGCTGGTCTACTTAAAAGCTGTGTGAGTTTGGTTAAAGGTTTAAACTCTCTGTGCCTCAGTGTACTCATCTGCAAAATGGGAATAGTAACAGTGCACATCAGAGCTTCCAGAACTGTGCCTGGTGCCTGGTAGGCGCTTAAGAAATGACAGTGACTATAATTCTTATTGCTGATATTAATTAGTATCATCACCTAGGGAAACCTATATTAACATGCTGAGGCTTGCCAAAGATAAGTTCCCAGAAAGAGCAAACCATCAAACCAACAGTGGATCACATCATTCCTTTTGAAAAACTGGCCACAAATTGCATTTTTACAAAATCTAATTTTCTCATTGACTTCTTGTTTGGGAACAGCTTTGTCTTTGAAATCTAGTGAGGGCTCTGCCTTGGCGTTTTAGCTCAGGAGGCATTTGAGACCTGTTTGCTCTGCCTGGAAAGCGGTCCCCCGGACTAGGTATCCACAGGGCAGCCTTTACCACTTCCTTCACTCTCTTCTCAGAAGTCAGCTGTTCAGTGAGCCCACCTCTGGGCACCCTCTCCAGAATTCCAGTGACCCTGTCTCCCTACACTTCCTTTCTGCATTCTCAGCTTTACTTTTTCCTTCTTAGCACATTATCTGACATTTATCTTTATTTTGTTGATCATCCCCTCTCCTTCCCCAGCCCCCCAACTAGAAAGTAAGGGCTTTGAGGTCAGGCGTTTGGACCACTTTGTTCATTGTCTTTTCTCCAGTGTCCAGGGCACGCACGGAGCACGGACCCCACGAGTGTTTGTCGCACATGTGAGTATGCAAGTGGGAAGGAGAATTTGCAGGCTGGTTCTGAATTTAGAATTCATCCAGGACAGTCGTGCTCAGTAGAGAAAACCAATCTTTACTGAGCTCTCCCTCCGGGACAGCCCTGGGCAGTGCTTGGCATATGTCATTTCATTTCTTCTGCACGATAGCCTTATGGATAGGAAAGTTAGGGCTCAGAGAAAGGAAGAAACTTACGGGTCACACAGTTGATGGGTGTGACAGAGCCTAAGGACCGAGCCCTCCCATCCTAGACAGCGAGCGAAGCCTTCGCCCTGCCCTGCATCCCAGCCTGCGGAGCGGGCCTCCCTGGGTGCTTTCTGAGCTGGCTGCTCCGGAGGGCCCGAGGCCACCCTTCCTCACCTGCCCGCGTGCGCCGGCGGCTCTTGGCCTGTTCCCTGAGTCAGGCGGCCCAAGCAGCTTTCGGCGCTCAGAGGTGGCAGGCTCATTACGGGGTCCAGAGCTGCCGGTGGATGCACTAGGGATCGTCTGAAAAATTTGCTCAGAGCCGTGGCCTGGAACGGGGCTCCCTCCACTTCTGTCCCCAGGAGGGCGGGGTGCGGGGCAAGGCCAAGACAGCCATCATGCCTGTGAAGGGTGTTTTCTGTCAAAAGGAGATATCAGACAAGAGTTAGAAAGACCTGGGTTCTTCATCCTGGCTCTGCCACTGAATTGTGTGAAATCGAGTAAGTTTCTTGAACATCCCTGAATCCCCCTGCTTATAAAATCTCAGCAGTAATCAATGCCTGCCTCCCAACCTTTGCAGGGGGATGATGGATGAGACAATATATGTGACATGCTGACCCCGGCTACAAAATAAATGTTATTTTATGTTTATTCATTGTGGGCTACAGTCTCCTCATCTGTAAAATGAGAGGTTTCCTTCAGTAGACATGGCCTGGCACACAGTAGGGGCTGAATAAAGGTTAGTCCCCTCCCTCTTCCCCTTCCCTTCCTTCAGCCTCAAGTACCAGGCCTCTGTTGTCCCTGCAGATGCAACACCCCAGAACCTGCCCTGGATGTTTTCCAAAGGCTCGTGGTTAATGAGCCAGCTTCCCAGAGTAGAAGGGCTGGGGGCGGGGTTTCATTTTGGAGCTATTGTGTTAGAAGCCCCATTCCTCCCTCCCTTCCTTTCTTTCATCCAATTCATTTTTATTGAGTACCTACTATGTGTCAGGTACTATGCTAGGCACAGTGACCAGAGCTGTGAGTGAGACAAGATCGCTGCTATCATGGAACTTAAGTCTGGTTGGAGTCAGGTGGGGAGAAAGAAAATAAACACGTATCAAAGAAAAGAAAAGAAGCCCTATGAAAGCAGAAAATATAATCATATAATGGGAGGTGATGGAGGGGAGTAGTAATGCTATGTGAAATGGGGAGCCAGGAAAAGTATCATTAAGGAAGCAGTATTTGAACCAAGACTTGAAGTATCAGGATAGGCCAACCATGTGCAACATTGGGAGAAGGGGTTTCAGCCTGCAGGAACAGCACATGCAAAGCCCTGGGGTGAGATTGAACTTAACTAGTGTCCCCACACTTTTTAGCGGGAAAACTGGGCCCCCAAAATGAAGCCACAGCTCTTCTCCTCCAGCCCAGACAAGGCAAGCAGGCTTTGTCTTCAACAGTTGGCTACCCTTAAGATCCTGGCTGCTCCCAGGATATCCTTTCAGCAATTCATTTGCTGCAGCTGGCAGAGGTTAATCACGTCCGTGGTCCTCAGGACCCAAGCCAAAGCCTGCCCTTTTCACAGATGCTGGTTTAAATTAGAGGGCTTGTTTGCTGAAGACTAGATTGGGCAGATTCCAAACTGGTCCTATTTCTGAGCCCTCCTGATGGGCAGATGAAAGAATGCTAGGCTAGGCTGGCATCTAGTAGAGGTGCGAGATGCCTGGTCCTGCCAGTCTAGAGAGAGGCAAGTCAGACCCCATCAGCTCTCCTCCTCAACGTGTCTGGGCTCCCTACCGCAGCCAGAATGCCACCCAGACCTGCTTGTCTCCCATGGGAGGTGCTCCACACTTGGTCCCCGCCTTGCACTCATCTCTCCCCCTCTGAGCACTCTCCTGCCTAACTCCTGCCTTCAGCTGCCTTACCTCCTGGCCCCATGGGGGACGTTTCACTCATTCTTCCAGGCTCTGTGCAAATTCCGTCTCTTATACGAGGCCCTGGGGGAATTCTCCTCTCTTTCCTTATTCTTCTAGTTTCTCTTAAGCCTTTTAAGGCCTTGTTCATAGTGTACATTCTGTTGGGGAGTGTGAGTTCCAGCCACAGTGTGAGCTCCTTGAGGGCAGGGGGTCCTGGCAGCTACATCTCCACAGCTCCAGGGCCTGGCATGGGCTTGCCTGTCACTCATAATTCATTCATTCATTCATTCATTCAGCAGATGTTTATGGAGGGTCCACTCTGTGCCAGGCTCCATGAGAGGCCAAAGGAAACAGCTGTGGGCAGCTGTGTTCCTTGCTCTAAGCCTCGTACAGGGGACGGGCCATGAAGAGATCATTGTAACAGAGGGCTGAGCAGATTGGGGTGCAGGCTCTAAAGAGGGGTGCCCCATGGAGGCTGGGGCGGTTCAGGAAGGTTTCTCGGAGGAAGCGACAACTAAAACATATGTACTGAGAACGCTGAGGCTCAGGGGAGTAAAAAGCTGGCCCAAGATCTTGCATCTGGCACGTGGCGCAGCGAGCCCTCAGATCTAGGCCTCCGTCAGCGCCCGGTGAGCACAGTCATTTGTGGAGCGGGTTCCCCTCTGTTTCCCCTCCCCCCAGGTTAGCACACTCCTTTCTGATCTGGCCTCCCAGAGTAAGGAAGAAAAGGATCAGACCCACGTGGCCAGAGCCTGGGCAGCCTTGACGCATTCTGCTGCAACATCTTCTATTTTCAAGCTACTTCAACCTTTTGATGACTCGCCAGGTCCGTGGAGTCACAGAGACCGTCAGCAGAATCTGAGGCCAGTGAACAGACTTCCCCACACAGGGTATGGGAGGACAGCTTTCTTCTTATTCACTGTTGCTTTTTTTTCCCACCTATTTAGAAAATAATGCCTACTAATTGTAGCAAGTCTGGGGAGAAAATACAAATCACCCAATTCCACTACCCAGAGAAAAAACATTGTTAACATTTTGGTGTATTGAGATAGTTATTTTGGGATACTTTTCAGAAATTGCTGTAATATATAATTACTGCTTATTAATTTATGCAAATACACGAATATGATTAACTTGTATATATTTAGCTTGTTGTAAAGATTTGCAAACTCTAGTGCTTGGAAACCTCAAAGAAAGAGAGGAGAGGGAAAGGACTCGCTTTTATTGAGAACCTACTATGTGCCTGGCTGTAATTAAACACTTCGTATTGATAATGCAAGAACCAAACTTACGTGATAAAACAAACGTTATCTCAGTTATCTTGATGATGACCCCATCAGCTGGTTATTGTTCTCATTTCCGTTTTTCAGATTTAAAAAAAAAATGAGGCAGGGCTTCCCTGGTGGCGCAGTGGTTGGGGGTCTGCCTGCCAATGCGGGGGACACGGGTTCGTGCCCCTGTCCGGGAAGATCCCACATGCAGCGGAGTGGCTGGGCCCGTGAGCCATGGCCGCTGAGCCTGCGCGTCCGGAGCCTGTGCTCCGCAGCGGGAGAGGCCACAACAGTGAGAGGTCCGCGAACCGCAAAAAAAAAAAAAAAAAAATGAGGCAAGGCCAGTAAATCACGTAACCAACGGCACAGAGCTAGGATGCAGCGGGTGGCCTTGGGATTAAACTCCTGGTCTGTCCTGCTCTCCAAGTGCATGTTCCTTCCACCTCATCATGTGGTTTCAGTGGCCTTATCTGAGGCCTCAGAGAGAAGCATTCATGTTGCCCTTGGAGATGACCAAGCAGAGATGGCCAATGGCCATCCACTGGGTGCTAACATCATATCCTTATCAAGCCCTCTGATAGGTCCAGCCCTGCGTGAGCTGCTGGCACTACTCACAAGCAGCAGACCTATCCCTGTTTTCAGGATGCTTTCCAGGTCTCTGCAAGACCTCAGGGGAGGGAAAAGGCTTCGGAATATCAGCCATGGGAATGAAGAGAAAAGGATGGCTTTCAGAAACTTTTCAGATATATCCTTCCACAGTGTGGTGGCCAATGCAAAAGCTGAAGAGGGCAAAATTCAGATGTCTGCTCATCAAAGAACAGAGCCTTGTTTTAACATCAAAATACTTCTCCCAGACGAAGCCTTGGATGGGAGAGCCACGTGCAAACAGAATAAAAATGGAGGTGTTTTGGCAAACATCATGGTCGGGGTCCCAGATCTCTGCCTCTTGGGATGCCCCACGACTTCCCTCTGGGCTCTGGAGACCCTGCCCCATCCTCAGGGTTCCCCTCCCTCCACTCCTTCCACCATTTAGCTGCACATGCTGGTATAACCATACCTCTAAACCAGTTGGTGACTGTCCACTGCCCCGAGCCCTCTCTGTGTCCCCCGCCTAACATCCTCCAACCGTCCAGCCCCTGCCACACCCCCCTGGCCTTCCAATAGTCCAGCCACTAACAGGAAGGGCCCGGCTCACAGAGGGGCTCTGGAACCCTGTTCTCCAGCGCCATGACCAGCACATGTTAACTGTTTGGTCCCTGCCATACCAATTATTAAATGGGTTGAGTATCACCAGTCCCTGCATCTTTCACACCAGCCATTCCCAACTAGGGACATTTTTCTCACAAACATCATGTTGTTCGTTCTTTCTTGTGGGAACGCCTTCCTCTCCTCCCTGTCTGCCTGGTCAGCTCCTACACATCCTTTAAGACCCGCCTCTGTCACTTCCTTCATGAGGTTGTTCCCTCTCTCTCCAGGGAGCATTCATGGTTCCCTCTTAAACCTAACTCTGTTTTGGTCCTTTTCGTGCTGAATGGCAGATACCTGTTTACCTACTTGTTTTCCCCACCAGGCCGTGTATTTCCCGAAGGCAGACTGAGCTCAAATCCCTCCCTCTCCAGTATGTAGCCAGTAGTAGACATGCAGGCAGGTGGGATAAATGTCTCTGTGGCCCAGCAAAGGCATTCTGGGGCCTTTCAATTCAGTTGCTTCAGGATGCACAGTGCTGGTTCTATCTTTCTAAGGAGAGCTCTTCCTTCCCTGCGGTGTTCTCTATGGAATTAAAGTATTTTAGAGCAGGGCTTTGTCTAACTCATCAAGGCATTCCCCAGTTCCCAGGACAGCACCTGGCACGCAGAATGCCCTCCATCCATGTTTGCAGAAGGCCGAATGCCCTGAATAATGCTGCTTTGGTAAATAGTATGCGTGTATCATCACCACAACCCTGTGATGTGGGTCTAACATTATACTTAGTTATCACGTGAGGATATCACATGAGGCTCAGAGATGTTAAGTGGCTTGTCCAAGGTCACGGTTAGTAACTGGCGGAGCTGAGACTTGAACTCTAAAAGCCAAGTTCTGCTTAGCCTCCACCCTGCCCTCTGCTTGCTTCCTTCATGGGGCTGCGCTTCTGATACCCATCCTCAGATATCCGTCCTCTGGGAAGAAACTTGGCGGCTCTGCCTCCTTCACTGCCTTGAGGCCAGGTGCCATAGCGCAGGATGGGGGCCCCTGAGTGAGAGGGAAGATTGGCCACTTGGGCCTAGCCGTCCACGCAGCTGTCCTGGCCTCTGGGCTCCGTCCCAGATAATTCTGGGTTCCCCCACCTGTCACAGTCAGCCCCCTTGTCCCTCCGTGTCCTTCACCCCCTATCTTTTTCACAGCTCTATTTCCCCTCTTGTCAACAGATCGCTCGACAAAATGTTTTCCATCATTGCTGGCTAATTTTAGCCCTTTATCGGAGTTATTTCCTTTGGTAAATAGCTTCCTGGCACGGGGTGGGCAGCCGAGTTCAGGCGCCAGGGAGCATGGCGCGGGCAGGAGGTGTGCAGTGGGTGGGCATCGGGGAGAGAGAGAATTCAGCGACGTGGGCCAGGCCCGGCCTTTGGGGAGTGCTTTCTGCCCTGATGGCAGGCGGCGGCAGCAGCAAGATGCTCATTCAGTCCCCATTTCAACTTGATCAAACCATTCTCTGAGAAGGCGGCGTGTGCCGTGTGCCGAGGGGCTCGGAAGCAGACAGTCAGCGGTAGGCACCCAAAATAGCCTCAAAATCAGCAGCATTTTGTTTTGCTCCCGGCTTTTCATGCCTGCGAGGGGAGGAAAGAAAGGATCCAGAGTATTTTCGGCGTCCAAACACACATCTCTTTTACAATAAGACAAATGACTCGTATTCGTGCTATCAAATCCGGCAGCGTCCTCTCCCCGCCAACCACCCCTTCTCCCAGGACCTCGCCAACATTTCCTTTTGTGGCTGTGGGAGAAGAAAATAGCAGCTCACGCCGTGTCCAGTGCCGCGTGCCTCTGCTTCCTCCAGCTCTGCCTGCAAGCTCGGCTTTTACAAGCTGGGATTTTAATAAATTAACGCCACGCGTGCTGCTGCAGCTGCCTTAACGGCTTTCCAGAAGGTGTTGCGAGAGCCAGGCTCTGCTGGAGAGAAATGAGCCAGCGATTTGCTAGGGGAAGCCTCTTGGCCCCAGGCAGAGTTTAAGCCAGGCGTTTGCAGAAGCCCCGGGCTGCTCTCTGAGGGCTGCCCGCTGTCCCTGCGCCTCTAACAGGGCTGCAGGACCAGCCTCAGTTCCTGGAGGAGGTTCCCTGATGGCCAGGGAGGCAGCATGTGCTGGGGGGAGCCCCGAGGGGAGAACAGGAGACCTGGACCCTGGTCCTAGCCTGGCTCTGACTCACGGAGTGGCCTTGTCCAAGCTGCCAACCCCCTTGGGACCAGTTCCTGGGGGAGAAAACTCTCAGGGAAGGGTGGTCCGTCTCCTTTGTAGCACTTACCCAATGAGAATCTAACACTTGTGGAATCGTTCGACCATCTCGATCAGGGGGTCTGCACACTTAGGCCCATGGGCCAAATCTTGTCATATGCGTCCGTTTATATCTTCAGCTGCGTTCACACTGCAATGGCGGAACTGGGTAGTTGCCATGCAGGGATTAGATGGACCCCGAAGCCTAACATATTTAAGCTCTGGCTCTTTACTGGAAAAGTTCATCAACACCTGGTCTAGATGGTAAGTCCCATGAGAGCAGAAACTGTGTCCCCTTTGAGAGGTTTAGGGACGTCCTCAAGGTTACTCAGCTAGTAAGTGGCCTAAAAGTAGATGTGCCTGTGGAAGGCTCAACATCCAAGACTGTCAGAGAAGTTACCAATTACATGTGCACAAGTAGAGGTGGAATTTGACAAAAAAGAAATCCGTCCCCAGAATAAAAGTCTTATGATGCATAGGGGGGTGAGGTCAGGGTCTGGGATAAGGCTTCTGAGCAGGGACTTTGCTCAGGCAGACTCACCACCATTTTCTAACTGTGTGGCCTCGGGCAGGTATGTACCATACGTCTCTGAGCCTCAGTTGCCTCAGCTGTAAAATGGGTATAACAATCCTTATTTTGCAGGACTGTTATGAGGATTTATCATGAGAATCTAAGCAAAACGCCAACACAGTGCCTGGAAGATATTGGGAGCTCTGTCCAGGGCTGGTTCCCCTCACTGGTCATGCTTTTCACCTGACAGAGACAGAGTAAGGGCCCTGGGATCATGAGTGGTAACAGAATGTAGAGGATGAAGTATTTTAGAATCACTGGACCTGCATTCAGATATCGGCCTCACTTTCCTCATCTGGAATATGGAGGAAAATAGAGCCTTCCTTGCAGGGGAGTAATAAAGATTGAATGTAGTCATGTGCGCTATGTATTTAGATCCCTCGAAAATAGTAGATAATAAGCGCTTAGTTGCTACCCCCTCCCAGATGAACTGGCTTAAGCAGATTCTCGTTTCTCCCGAGCCGTCACAGGAAGGAGTAGCTTGGGGTGTCTCTAGGCCCCTCGTGGACCACACCCTGGGGGTAAAAGGCTCTGAGAAGTCTTCTGTCCTGTCTCACTGAAGTGGAAAGTTCCACAAAACCCAGAGGCGCAGCGCGCCCAATCAGCTCAGCTACACTCCTGGCACGGGGGCCAACCAGCGACTCTGAAAATGTGTGTTTTCCTGGATAAAACCTCTAATTGGACAATTGTAGGTCTTCTGGCTTTATGTCGACTTCATGACTTTGAAAGCTCTTAAGCTGGGGCGAGGAAAAATTTATGAATGGGATTTCTCTATTTCTGTAGCACTCTGACTCATGCTGTTGACCCAACCAGGGGGCTGGGCTTCCATTACTTGCTAATTTCTCTTTACCAGGTGGTCCTTCTTCTGCCCGCTCCCTCACTGAGCCACAGCCCCAGTGACTAGAGCCGAGGTAAAGGGTTTCTGGCTGCTTAAAAAATTGTCCTGTACCCAGATCGACTTCCCAGGTAAAGGAATATGGTGCTTGGGAATTTCTCAGGGAAGCTTTACAGTTTTCTCTCAAATTCTGAAAGCTTGTTTTACCAGGGTTTTTAAGTCCTTCTCATAGAAAACTCTCACAATCTGAGTTAAAGCGCATCTGGCTTAGAGGAAAGGCTGATTCCTGGCTGATAAACATTTCCTTTGGGTCCCTACATCCAAGACTCTTTTGACAGTAGGCAACAGAGCTACAAAGACGTGTCTGGACCGGTGCAGCAATGAGACTGACTTCACATAAAAATTGTGTTAGTTAGGGTAAGGTAATCGTCTATAACAAAAAGACCCCCAAATGTATAAAGGCTCAACACAATAGAAATGTACTTCTTGTTCACATAATAGTCTGAGGTTGACATTTCTGGTCAGCGGGTGGCTCTCCTCCATCCAGTTATTCAGGAACCCAGGCTCCTTCCATCCTATGGCTTCACCATCCTGCTTCTAGTCAAAGGAAGGTACAAAAGAATGTGGAGAAGGCTCACCAGCTTCATAAGAGCCTCAGCCTGGAAATGGCTCTCATCACCTCTTACATTTCATCAGTGAGGTCACATGGCCACACCTAGATGTAAATGGAGCTGGGAGCTGTTGTTGCTTTCTGGGAAATTCCTCCACATGGAAGGAATATACCATAGAAGGAAAAGCATGAATTTTAGGGACAGTTAGCAATATTTGCTACAGAAAGGGAAATATACTAAAATGGAGTCCATACAGAATTAAATACAGCTAGGGTGCCCTTGGATGTGGCATCTGGCTGACAATATCACTATCTTTGTCTGCATCCCTAGCTCTTAGAGCAGTGCCACGCATATAGTAGGTGCTCAGTAAAGCTGGTGAAAGGGTCCTAATCTAATATGACTCTGGCATCCTTATAAAAAGAGGAAATTAGGTCACAGATACACGCACAGAGGAAAGACCATGTGAAGACACAGGGAGAAGATGGAGAGAGGCCTCAGAAGAAACGAACCCTACTGACACCTTGATCTTGGACTTCTACCTTCTAGAATTGTGAGGAAATTAATTTCTGTTGCTTAAGCCACCCAGTGAATGGTAGTACTTTGTTATGGCAGAAAACTAACACAGGGGGAAATGAAGTCTGCTGTTCTCGCCCGTGTTTCTCTCCAGGGCATAGGCCATTAGGTAGCTGCGTGAACTCGGGTAGTGGGTAAAAACGGCAGGAGGCTCTCCTGGGCCTCCAGGGTGCCCTGGAGCCTACAGCCCCACAGGCGTCCCATGATGACCTGGGCACAAAGGGGGCCTTCCAGTCCATGAACACCATGACCGCCACCACCCAGCCCCTCCTCTGTGCCTCCCTGTGTTGGCTGCTGGCAGTCCTGAGACTCCTGGATCATGGCCTCCAACCCAGGTGAGCTCAGTCCAGAGGGAGCCATAAGGCCTGTATTTCCTGGATCCTAAGACGACATCAATTACAAAACACTATCCATTCAATAACAGGGTTCCAGGAGGCAAGAAGGACTCTGACTCAGAAGCACGGATTGTAAGAACTGCCCTGATTTTAGTCAAGGGGAAATGGGACCACCTGCATGTCTTTGAATCAGGGAAGTGAAATCAATGGTTCTAGCACAGGGGTGTGTGCTGTGACAGGGAGGGTGCTGGGAGAGAGTGAGTGATTCTGCCTTGTGGGGGAGGTCAGGACCCTAGAGGACACATGTGAGGAGGAAAATGCCAGGCCAACGAGGCAGGAAGGGTATTCCCAGCAGAGGGAACGGCATGGACAAAAGAATAAGGTGTAGACATAGCTGCAGTAGCAAGGATATGTGTAGAGGAGCAAACGGAGGTGAGACAGGGCAGACAGACAGAGTACAGACTGTGAAGGGCCTGGGATGCTGTGCCCAAGGTCCTCAACTGCATCTAGAGCAGAGGGCGGGAAATGAGGCCACAGGCCAGGAGAGCGCCCCAGGCCCATTCAGAGCAGGGGGCTCCAAAGCAGATCTGTTATCACAGCTCCATCTCCTTCAGAGGCTCCCCTCATGAGAGCACAGATGCTTGGTAACCAAGGGATGGTCTATTTAAAGCCACTTGTGAGCCGGTTCTAGGAAGTGTACTGCAGGATGGAGAGGGAGGGAGGGAAGGAGGAAGAAGGCCCTGAGGGGGAATGGTCTGCCCTGAGCCCACTGTGAGGTCTGGAGCAAGTCCCTGCCTCTCCCTGGGCCTCAGCTTCCAGCACCCACCAAGACGCAGCTGCATGGGTTCAAAGCCAGGCTCCATCTCTTACGGTATGTGTGCTTTGGTCAAATTACTTAACCTCTGGGCCTAAGTTTTCTCCTATGTGAAGGGGCTCATAATGGTACCTACCTCTTAAAGGCGCTATGAGGATTAAATGAGATAATGGACATAAAGCCCCTTTAACAGTGTCTGACACACGCAAAACACTCAATATCAGCTACTGTAGAATATGATGAGGTGATCATGATGGACTAGCTTTGGAGGTTTTAAACCTTACACAGTGTTTTTTTTCCAGCGTATTTGGAACTGCAATGCGTAAGAAAGGTTACGTTGACCTCTTCTGCCTGATGCAGGCGGAGACCCCGAGACCAGGCCCTCAGCATCCCCCTTCCACAGGGCTGTCTCCCAGCACCCCGTCCCCCCAGGGCACCTCTGCAGAACTCTTAGGCTCCAGAAACACCAGGTTGAAAGCGATTGTCCCAGAAGATTGCTGAGGTCTCTCAGCTGCTCTTTTTTTTTTTTAATTTTATTGAAGTAGAGTTGATTTACAATATTGTGTTAATTTCTTCTCTCAGCTGTTCTTTTTAATCTAATTCTTATTTCTGAAACCTGAGTATACATCTGGAATAGCTATCCTTTACAGCTCAAAATCCATTTTCCAAAATCATCAGCTGCGCCAGGCCTCAGGGACAGTCTGGGAAAGGCAAACCAAAATGGACACGGAGAGGTGAGGAAGTTATTTGAACAAAAATCCTGACTGCAAAGACCCACAGACAATGAAGTACCACCTCCGCATTTTTTTTAAGCCAGTAAATTTTTAGTTAAGGAATTTCACACACTGATTCATTCCACTGCCTATCAAGGTTACCTTAGTTCCTCCAAAACTTGAGTCAAACTTATCTTCAAGATAGGCATTTTTTGGGCTTCCCTGGTGGCGCAGTGGTTGAGAGTCCGCCTGCCGATGCAGGGGACGCGGGTTCGTGCCCCGGTCCGGGAAGATCCCACATGCCGCGGAGCGGCTGGGCCCGTGAGCCATGGCCGCTGAGCCTGCGCGTCTGGAGCCTGTGCTCCGCAACGGGAGAGGCCACAACAGTGAGAAGCCCGCGTACCGCAAAAAAAAAAAAAAAAAAAAAAAAAAAAAAAGATAGGCATTTTTAAAAGATCCCATACTTCATCCACAGTTGTTCTGTCAGTCAGCCTGGTCGCAATTTTCTTAGTTGGGTTTCTTTTATCTCCACTTGAATAAGGACATACTGATGACGTACTTCAAAAAGTATCCCACCTAGAATCTTTGGGATCTAGGTTTTCAAATAATTCACTTTGGGGCTCTAGCAGTTGAACTGCAAGAAGTACATTGCTATTTTGGCTAATGATCTAAAATGTATTATTCCTTAACACATTTATCGTATTGCAGTTGTGGTACATCCAGTTTTCACTCATGACCTTAGCAAAAAGATTAACAGTCTCATTATCACCATTTCAATAAATTTACTGTGATGTAAGCAGAACTTGTGTCTCAGTTTAGTCCCATTAACAATTTCTGAACAATATGACCAACAGTGCCCTTCTCATTAAGAATGAGGCTTTACCTCCACATTTTTTTATTGAGGTATAGTTGATTTACAATATTATATAAGATTCAGGTGTACAACATAGTAATTCATAATTTTGGAAGGTTATACTCCATTTATAGTCATTATAAAATATCGGCTATATTCCTTTTGTTGTACAATATTTCCTTGTAGCTTATTTATTTTATACATAGTATTTGTACCTCTTATCTCCTACCCCTAGCTTTCCTCTCCTCCCTTCCCTCTCCCCACTGGTAATCACTGTTCCCTACATCTGTGAGTCTGTTTCTTTTTTTGTTGTAGTCGCTAGTTTGTTGTATTTTTTAGATAAGTGTTATCATACAGTATTTGTCTTCCTCTGTCTGACTTATTTCACTTAACACAATATCTTCCAAGTCCATCCATTTGTTGCAAATGGCAAAATTTCATTCTTTTTCGTGGCTGAGTAGTATTCCATTGTATGTATGTACCACATCTTCTTTATCCATTTATCTGTTGATGGACACTTAGTTTTCTTCCATATCTTGGCTATTGTAAATAATGCTGCTATGAACATTGAGGTTCATGTATCTTTCTGAATTAGTGTTTTTGTTTTCTTTGGATATATACCCAGGAGTGGAATTGCTGGATCACATGGTAGTTTCCATTTTTTGAGGAACCTTCATATTGTTTTCCACAATGGCTTTAGGAACATATTTTTTAAAGATAAGTCATGCAGATGTGACCATCTCCACCGATCACAGTCCAGGGTAGTTTCTCATCCCTTTGCCTCTAGATGGTCGGCACTGCCATTGCCCTGTGTGAGGTGTCCTATGGTTGTCTCTTCTCCACTGTGGGACTGCGTCTTGTTCTTTCACCTCTGATCCTAGCACAGGGTCTTTTTTAAGCTGGCACCCAATAAATAGATATTGGATTGATCGAATGGAATTGAATATGGAACCTCCACACGGTCAAGTCCAAGCTGCATTCAACAATGACCCAGAAAGACCTGGATCCTGACTGCACAGTGGTCATTGATGGGGTGGGAAGATTACTAAATACAGGTGTGATAGGGCTCATGACTTATTATTGAGAGATAAAATTCCAAAGCCTGCAAGGGGCAGGGGTTTGCCTTTAGGATCCACTAGGGCTGGTCTTGGGAGGACCCTGGAAAACGTCACCTTGAGATCCTGAAACAGAAGGTCTCCTTGTTTCCTGGGACCCCAGAACCCACTGCAGAGCTCTACCCGGCTTTTTCAGCATAAATGCCTTGTCGTGCACTGTTTTCACAGCACATGCATTCTAGACATTGGCCTTTAGGCTTCCATGGCAGACTCCAATCTGCAGGCCACAGTGAGCAAAAGCTGGGAGAACAAGCCCAATCCCCACCCTATTCTCACCGACTGCCCTCTGCATTTCCTTCCTTCTGCCTCTGCCTCTGGTCACATGCCAGCTGCTTCACCCACCTTGAGCTTGTCACTGTTCTCCAAGCTCTCCCACCCCTGAGCCATCAGGTTCTCTCTACCTCTACCTCTACCTCTCTGTCCTTTCCTGCCCCAGTACCCCCTTTTATACCTACTGAGCTCCTACTCATTCTTCAAAGCAATCCCAAATGCCACCTCTTCTAGGAAGCCTTCCTAAATCTCCCCAGCTGGAATTGTTAACTTTTCCTTCTCCCATCCTTCCATAGAACTTATACAGCATGTATGGTATTCCGCTTGGGTTTAAGTTATATCTCTTACTTCCCTTACTATGTTATAAACTCAGTGACGGCAAAGATTTTTATTTTACTGGGGATTCGCATATATGTGGGAAGTCCATGGATTTGAACTTCAATTCCTAGGTCTTTATGGATATGTAAATTTAGACAAGTTACCTAATGTGTCTGAGTCTTAGTATTCCAGTCTGTAGAATGGAGGTAAAAAACCCTTTTTTCATAAGCTTATTGTGAACATTAAATAAGATGAAGTAATAACGAAAATGAAATAATAATAATGAGAGCTAATATTAAGTGTTCACTTAGGCACTGATCCAAACTCTTTACAAGCTCATGTAAAACTTTGTTTTTAATTTTAGAAATAATTATAGATTTGCAAGAAATTGCAAAATAGTGTGGAGAGATCCTTTGTGAGGGCACCCAGTTTTCTCCAGTGGTTAAATCTTACACGATTATAGTACAGTATCAAAACAGGAAACTGACAATGGCATGATGGTGTGGGAGTACAGTTCTGTGTCCACTTGTGTAGATTTGTGTAACCACCACCACAATCAAGACACGGATCTATTCTATCTCCACAAAAATCTCCCTTATGCTAGTTCTCTATAGAGCCACCCTTCTCCCTTCTACCAGTAAGCCAGTAAGGGTGGCTTACTTTTTGCCTGCCACGCTTCTCCCTTCTGCCATGCTTAACTCCTGGCAACCATCACTGTGCTTTACATCCGCATACTTTTGTCATTTCAACAACGTTATCTGAATGGAATGACACAGTATGTGACCTTGTAAGATTGACTTTTTTCACTCAGCATAATCCGTCCAAGTTGTTTTATGCATCAGTAGTTCATTCCTTTATTGTTGCTGAGTAATATTCCATGGTGTGGATGTACCATGCTCTAGCCATCGAAGGACATCCGGGTTGTTTCTAGTTCGGGGCTATTACAAATAAAACTGCTACAAGCATTCATGTATAGGTTTTTATGTGAATCTAAGAATTCATTTCTCTGAGATAAATGCCCAGGAGTGTAATTGTTGGGTTATATGATAAGTGTATGTTTGGTTTTTTAAGAAAGAGTCAACTGTTTTGCAGAGCGGCTTGTACCATTTTACATTCCCATCAGTAACATATGGGTGATTCCATTTCTCCACATCTTGGCCAGCGTTTGGTGTTGTCGCTATTTTTTCTTAAATCTTAGGTCTTCTAATAGGTATGGTGTGACATCTCAGCATGGTCTTACTTGCACTTCCCCAGGAGTGAGTGACGTTGAGCATCTTTTCACATGCCTATTTGCCAACTGAATATCCTCTTCGGTAGAATGGCTCTTCACATCACTTGTTCATTTTCTAATTGGATTGTTTGGTTTTTTAATGTGGAGTTGAGAGTCCTTGGTCAGATATGTGCTCTGCACAAGTAGCTCAGTTAATCCTCATAACGACCCGTGAAGAAGATGCTAAGATGATCCCCATATACCAGATGAGGAAGCTGGGGCACCGTGGTCAGCACGCTGCCCGGCATGCGGCAGATGGGCAGTGAGTAATCACCGTGAGCCACGCAGATGGAGCTCAGACCTTAGGCACGTACAGCTCACGGGATTTTGGTGGACATGGTGGGGCTGCTGGAGATAAGGATGGGAAGATACTAGTTGAAGCCAGCAGTGAGTAGAGGGATTTAATGTCAGCTCATCAGCCCTGTTTAACAGGCTGAGAAGTTGAGGCACAAGCGTTGGAATACACTTCCATCTGGAAATCCCAGTAAGCCTGCTAGAATTGTCCCTTCTTTTCATCCACATCTTATCTCTCTCCTGTACCACAGGTTTGGTGAAGAGCTGCCAGTTTCCACTGCGGGGATTTTTTTTTTTCTCCATGCCTACCCTTTCCAGGGCACTGGGAGGCAGCCTGATGTCATGGGAAGCACAGGGCCAGGGGTCCCAGCCTGGCAGTGAATAGTGTGGGAATTGAATGCTTTACCTCCCTGAACTTTCCATCTCCACATCTGTGAAATGGGAGTAATGACAGTAGCTAACTGGCAGGGTGGTTGTGTGGATTAAATGGAGAGCAGAGGGTGAGAACGGGGCTTTAGTAACACACGTGGATTCAGAATGGAGCTCTCTCCTTTCTATCTATGTGGCCTTGAACAATGTTCTTACTCTTCTAAGCCTCAGTTTCCTTGTCTGGAAAATGGGGACCATCACAGTTCCTACCTTATAGGGCTGGGGTGAAGATTAAGTAAGATGGTACATGTGAAGCATCTGAACAGATCCTATCTCTAGGTGAACGTGATGAAGCACTTTTTGCCGGAATCTGCTTATCTTAGGTTGAGTTCATGCACAATAAGATGAGGCACCAGGACAAGGATATAGGTGCAAGAAGTTTACTTGGGAGGGAATCCCAGGAAGTGGAGAGAGAGAGAGGAAGGGAGACGGGGAAGGGAGTTGTTCTGTGGGCATCTGGGGCTCAGAGAGATCATGGGGGACATGCGTCAGAATTGTTGCACTGGTTTGGTGAGGGGGAGGAGGATGCGGTGTTTATCCACCATCTCCCAGTCCTCCTAGGCTGAGGGTTGATCCTGGGACATTCATTCTGCCATGCTTTTACCTGCCCTGAACTTGAACTAAGCATATTTCCACGACCAGAGAGAGACAGAGACAGAGACATCCAGGAAGGCACGTACAGGGGGCCTGAACTATATCTCCAGGGGGACTTGGGTGGCTGCTGGCAGCCTCTGCTACATTGCACTAAGCACTTAAAACATTAACTCATTCAATCCCTACAACAAGTTTAGGAAAGAGCACGATTTCCATCCCCGTTACAACCCAGCTCCCAAACACTTGCAGACACGTTCAAGAAATGGAAGTTCCACAGCACGATACTAATCCTTGCTCAGCGCAATGCACCCTGAAATTTTCTGTTTTTTTTTATCACGTTATTTAGAAAATGCTATTTGTCACCCACTAAACTGTTTTCATAACCCAGTAACGGGCTGCAATCTACAGTTTTGGAAAAGATGGTGCTCTAACATTTGAGTTAATAGGACAATGTTGATGACAGTGATGATGTCATAGGGCTGGCATCCGGCCTGGTGCCCAGAATGTGCCCAGAGAATGTTACTTTCCTTGCCTGCCCCTCTTGGCAAACCAGAGCCCGTGAGCAGCTGCCTCCCAGGCTTGCAGACGGAGGCCTGAGCTGGCTCAGCTCGTCGCCTGCTCTGCCCCAGACCTGCCCCAGTGGGGTCTGCTTAGCCTCCTCCAGGGGGATGGGCACCGTCTTGGGCTGTGACCTCCAAGTCACCAGCTCCCCAGAAGCCAGCCCCTCCTTGGGAGACGAGGTTATGCCCTGTCCCCACGACGCTGTCACTTCCTTCCCCTGAGTCTGAGTGAGGATTGTTCCCCTAATCAGGATGGAGACGCAGCTCATTACAAGCTGGTGAGGCAACGGCTCTGTGCTCCAGGCCCGAGACAGGCTGTCTGGGAGCTTGGCCAGCTTCCCGCTGCCCTGGACACCAGGGCAGTGGCCTCAGAGCGGAGCCAGCCCACTGGGTTGGTTTGCCCCCTTCCCCAGGGACACAGGCAGACAGACACTCTGCTGAAACTTCCACAGCTTCCACTATCACAAAAATTCTGCCGTGCTCAGACGATGAGTTTCTTCCAACCCTCGGTGCTTCTTGGAGAGCATCTCGACAGCATCTTTAAATAACTGGCATTTACTGGGCATTTACCATGCACTAAGCACTATGTCGAATGCTTTATATGCAGCGTGTTACAGCGTGTGGTCTTTACAGCAGACCCGCTAGATAGGCATGACCATCCCCGGTCCACAGACGCAGAGACTGAGGCATGGAATGTTCTGGTAACTTGACAAGCTCACCAGGCAGTTAGTAAGTGGCCACACCCAGCTGTCCCCAGATTCCACACCTGCTTCCCACATCACCAGCCTGCCTGCAGGAATGTCACCCAAAGTTTCCCCTTCCTCCCGGTTTCCAATGCTGGCTTCACTCTGTGCAGCGGCCGGGTGAGTTCCCACAGGTGGCTTCCCCTCTGTGAGCCGAGTTGCCCTCTTCCACTCCTAATGGCACCTCCTTTCCTTCCTAAGGCTGTTAGGAGGAGTCAAGGAAATAATGTGTATAAATGAATCTCTGAGAGCTCCCGGTGCGGTAGAATGTTCTCAATAAATCTATTTATAAAAGAGGCGATTCAGCTCTTTTTCCACTGACTTGACAGCATCCCGCAGCCATTTCCCACAGGCATGATGTCACCATCCTGAGGGGGCATGGCAGCCGATCTAGAAGCCTTCCTGTGCTCCTGGGCTTCTCACTTGTGCCTTGTCTCACCCCACTGCTCGGCCACACTGACGTCCCCCGGGCAGAAGTCTCCAGCATGACTACTGTCTCTCGGAGGGCTGCGAAGAAACCATTTATTTCTTCCAGCAGCAGACCGCTCCGCCCGGGGCGAGGGGAGTCGTCGTGTAGTGGGGGCAGAGGCTGGTGCTGGAATTCTCATTAGCTGCAGTTGAATTACTGCCTGCCGTATAGGTTTATAACAACAGTAAGTCCCAATTAGTTGCTTGTTGCTTCAGAAATAATTACTGGTAGCGGCCCCTTTGTCTTTGCTGTAATTCCAGCTTCATTCCCAAGCTGCAGGGGTCTAAATGCAAAAGTTGGGCTTCTCGGGTGCATGTGGAATGTTTGCACCGAACGGTGGGTTTCGCCAGGGTGCGTGCGTCTGTCTGAGACGAGTGGAGGCGTGCCCATGGCCGGTTCTCCCCCATGAAGACACCTCCGCGGAGGAAAGCTGGGATCTTGATCCCGAGCGGATGATAGAGATGGGGCTCTGCTCTCAAGGCAGGTGGGCCTGAGAAGTGGCACCCTCTGCACAGACAGACCACACTGTGAACCGTGCCTGCGACATGCCCCTCTGCTGCCCCGGGGACCAGTCCCAGCCGCTAACCATGGCAGCAACAGGCACAGCCGGGTGGCAGAGCTGCTTTCCAGGGTGAGGAGGGGGTGTGCCACTTCCCCTGCGAGGACAGAGCCCCGGTCTCGGCCACGCCTCTGATCCACAGTCTAAGGGGGCCTTCCTACCGCAGTGAGGAGAACTTGGGCATGCGAGGGACCTCAGGGTTCCCCAGCACGGGAAGCAGGCACAGCGACCGCCGTCTGTGCTCCTTGGGGGATACGCTCAGGTAAGGCCAACCACGGCTTTGTTCCAGTCTCCTAGCTTCGGGGCATTCTTCTTTGCTCTGAACCTGCTTTCATGCTGCTTCGCCTTTTTAACTTTTATTCTGTTGCACCTGTGAGAATATTGTAGCACCGAGGAGCTATTGTCTCTGGAAGCCGTGTAGTAATTAGAGCTAACATGTATTGGTAACTTATTATCTGCCAGACACTCTTCTAGGTGCTTTAGATGTATGTTCTCATTTAATCCTCACCGACAACTCCCTGAAGTAAGTACAATTGTTATCATCAGCCCTGATTTGCAGATGGGGAAACTGAGGCTCAGAAAGTTTACGTAATTTGCCAAGGTCACCCAGCCCATCAGTGGTGTAGCTGGGGATTCCCTCCCAAGCAGTTTGGCTCCACAGCCAGCCTTCTGACCACTAGGTAATCCTGCCTCTTATTGGAAGGACTTGAACCTTTAGGGAACTGGGTACCCTCACAAGGCAAATATCCCCACTGATTTTTCTTTGATCGGCTCTGAATAATATGTTCTTTCACGGCCAGCTTTCTTTTTAAAAAATTCTTGGGTTGGCTTTTCATTCCAACTGCGTTCTCTGAAAGCTTCTCCCCATGTGGACCCTCCACGGTGGCTCCGGCCAGATGCCCTCTGTTCTCAGTGCTTCAGCAGCTTCAGTGATGAATGAAGTGGGTGGAGAATCTTTTGGACCTGGCCCAAGGGCCACCCTCATTTTGAGGTGACAAAGCCCTCTTTCCCACCGTGCGGGCCAGCTCTCAGCCCTTTCCCATGCGTCCTGTCCCTCTTCCTTTATGACCAACTTGTCGAAGAAAGAAGCCACACTGCTGGGCCAGTAATTTGCTGTTTTTCCACCATGTTTTTTGGTCTCTTTCCTCATGAGGATCCTTTCCAATGAAATTACAAACTATTTGGCTGGAGGAACCCGCTGAAAATTCATCCTTTCTCGTGTTTTCCTTCTTGCCTTCTGTTCATTTCATCCGTTGGCCCAAACCACGATGCTGCCTCAT
Organism: Leucopleurus acutus; assembly: GCF_964270905.1. Classification (NCBI taxonomy): domain Eukaryota; kingdom Metazoa; phylum Chordata; class Mammalia; order Artiodactyla; family Delphinidae; genus Leucopleurus; species Leucopleurus acutus. Next base: position 73,001,935 of record NC_139151.1, read on the forward strand.
TGTCAATCATCTGGGCTCTTCTGTGTTTGCAAGTTCATTTGGAAAATCGGGTCTACGAGGCAGCAACGCTCCATGTCGTCCCAGACACAAAGGGGCCCTTTGAAGGTGCAAAGGGTTTGGGATTAAGTAAGTAAGCAAACAAGCGTGGCCTTTGAGGAGAGGAGTGTGGGAGGGTGAGGAGAAAAAGAAAAACGGCTTCATAAAACTGTACCTCAGTTTATTTAGACGAGGGGAGCTTATTTGTGTTTATTCTGTGCTCACATCCCAGAGTTTCAAGGAATGCCCCTTTAATCTACTCCAGAGGCACGGGGGCTCTTGCCAAAGATCCTTTGATGGCCAGTCTTTTTTGGAGCGTCAGGTGAAATGTGGGCTCGGGGGAGGCTGTCCTGTTTGACAGCCAGCATGAGGGGTACCTGGTCTATTTCCCCACTTCCTGGGATTTTTCCCCTTCCGTGGGCGGGCTTGTGTGTGCCCCTCCCTCCACAGCTCTTCCCCTCGTCACATGTGTCCAGAAAAACCTCAATCCTCAATGGGTAATAGCTCTTCTTTTCTTCTCTTTCCAAACCAGCTTGCACCCCTGTCTTAGTTTGGGTCCCTCCCAAACTGACCCTGAGGGAAGGATTGTGATGCACGTAGTTTCTTTGGGAGATGATTCCAGGCAGCATTATGAGGGTGGGGAGTGAGGCAAAGAGAGGAGGAGGTCCATAAAAGGGGCCTCGTGGGTGGGTAACTGTTGTGGGAAGCTGGGGCTCAGTCCTGTTAGGGACCCTCTGAGGGACTGTGTGGGGCATACCTCGGAATTGGCCCACTGACGTATTTATCCACCAACTCACAGACCTCATTGGTTGCGGGGTGCTCCTGGGTGTGAGCACCCCAGAACCTCTGGCCTGCCGTGTTTGGTGGCCAAGCATCTCTCAGAGAGAGAGAATGGCCCCCTGCAGAGGGCCACTGCCACTGTCTGTGGGTGACCTCTAGGCTCGGCCAACAGTGATGTCAGAGTGTCAGCAGCACCTGCTAAAGCAACCAAATGCTGAAGCACCATGAGCGTCAGACAGAAGAATCACAGTGGTCAATATTGACCTCTAACCTCTAACCAATTACATGTCTATTAATCTTATCAGTCTGCCGAAACCTCGGAGGTAGGCCCGCTGTCGGGATCTGCAGTATAGCCTTGCGGCTGAGAACATGGACTCTGGAGCCGGAATAACTGTGTTCAAATCTCATCTCTTCTGCTGAGCAGTTCTGTGACTCAGGCCAATTACTTAGCTTCTTTGAGCCTCAGTTTCCACGTCTGCAAAATGGGGGTAACAGTAGTACCTATTTGATAGGGTTGTTTTGAAGTTTAGGATAGTTAATATTATACATATACATATAAAAGCACTACAACAGTAGCTGGCCTGCAGTGGGTGTTCAGTCAACACTAGCCATGGTCATCGTTCCGCAGATGAGGACATCAAAGCTCATGATGTTATCATGAGCTGCACAGAGGATGCAAGACCTTAACTCAGGCTTTCTGCAGCCACAGTCAGTCTTTTCCTACTATACCACAGGACTTTGTAATCATTAACATGTGAGAAAGCACTTTATATACTGTAAAACGCTCTACAAATGCTTTGGTTATGAGCTGACTATTTCCGGGTCCTTGTAACAGCAGATACAGTGGTGTTCTCTTAAGAGCTCCAGTCTAGCCTTTGAATTCTGCTATCTGCCATTGCTGTAGTAGCTGGCAGTGGGCACAGTGCCTGGTTGGACGTCAGCTAAGTGGGTGAGTGACCAAAGGCCCCAGGACGGGCCCCACTGACTCTTCCCATCAGAGTTCCCACCTTGGAACTTCCGCTTAAGTCTGGCCTTATCTCCATCACACGCCCCAAATGCTGCCTCTCCCAATGCCCACAGGCCCCTCGGAAGCGCTCCCTGCTCCGCCTGCCTTCGGCCTGCTCGGGCCGTCACTGTCCCCCAGGCGCAGCCTCTACAATTTCTCCTTTGGGTTGCCATGCCCAGCAGCCCTCCCTGACCTCCCCCCACCCCGGGCTCAGCACTTGCTCCCACCCCGACCCCGATGTCTGCCTCATCGTGTGCTCCTGCGGTGTGAGAGGGGCCTCCCCACCTGCCTGAAAGCTCCTTGTGGGCAGAGCCGAGTGGCACCTGTCCTTTATTCATCTATTTATCCATTGTGGTACCAGACACTGTACCGCATTGGGTGATTGATTGGGAAATCCGGACACACAGAACGAGCTTGGTCCATGGCTGGAGGAGCTCAGTCTGAGGGGAGAATGGCACGCAAACATCCCTAACGATGACAGTGAATCTTGGTGGGGACACAGAGCTGAGAGTGCCCAGAGACTAGGGTCATCTCTCTCCGTGTGGTGCAGTCAGGGTGGCTCTTATGGAGGTGACACTAGAGCTGAACTCTTAGCTTAGGGTTGATTGGGTTGCAAGGAAAAGCAGCCTCCTCTAGGAAAAGCCAGGTGGAGGAAAAGGGGAGGGGGACTGGGTTTTAGAGGAATACAAGGAACCTTTTGGAAACAAAGAGCAGGACCTTCCCCATGGGAGCAGAGGAGTCGTCAGGACCCGTGGTCTTCTCTGTTGTCAGGGCCTGCCTTGCGCCTCTCCACGCAGCTTCCTTTCCCCACATGACCCCACACGGCCCAACTCTGAGCCTAGATGACCACCCCTACCCATGCGCCATGGCCTCACCGTGTACTTCCCGGTACCTGTGACACTTACCAGCCCAGGCCGGGCAAGGTGTCCATCCCGGCTCCGATCAGCTTTGGCCAGGGAAGCAGGGGCATCTAGTACAAAAAGGCTCCCTCAGCCCCCCTCAGTGCTGGGAAGCAAAGACTGCATCTCTGTGGCGATTTTGAAGGGGAGTGTGTTAATTTCCTGTGGCTGCCATGACAAACTACCATAAACTTGATGGCTAAAAACCACAGAAATTTATTCCCTCACCATTCTGGAGGCCGGAAGTCCAAAGTCAAAGTGTTGGCAGGGTTGTGCCCCCTCCAAAGGCTCTGGAAAGGCTTCTGGTCTTGCCCCTTCCAGCTTCCGGTGGCTCCAGGCATCCCTTGGCTTCTGGCGGCATCACTCCGGTCTCTGCCTCCGTCTTCAGGTTGCTGTCTCCTCTGTGTCTTCTCCCCTGTTCTTCCCTTGTGAGGAGACTTGTCATTGGATTTAGGGCCCACCCTAATCCATGAGGATCTCATCTTGAGATCCTTAGCTTAATTACATCCGCAAAGACCCCTTTTCTAAATAAAGGTTACGTTCACAGGTTCTGAATGGACATATCACTTGGGGGCCACCATTCAACCCCTGACAGATGGAGAAGGGAAAGCAGGGTGTATCGAGCTGAAGGAACAGCACAAGCTAATGATCGTTGCTCAGGGAACAATGACATTACTGCTGCAGGGTTTGCTGATGGCAACAGAGGGGCCTGCAGTTAGGTGGGACCAGACCACAAAAGGCCTTCTGTGTGTCATAGTAGCTTTGCCCTGTCGGCAGCAAGTGGGCCACTGGTTGTTCATGAGCAGTGAACGAGCATCATAAAATGTGTTGTAGGCAGGTCATCCTGGCTACAGCCTGGAGTTGTGTTAGAGGCAGACAAGAATGGAGGGAGGGAGATAGTCATTCAATAAATCGTGATAAAGCACCTACTGTGTGTCAGGCATGTTTCGAGAGATTTGGAGTATAGCAATGGAGAAAAGGAGTTAAGCTGCAGCTGCTGTATTAGGTCTTAAAACTAAAGGAAGGAAAGAAAAAAAAGCAAAGAAACAAAGATTCATCATATTAACTAGCAATAAAAGCGGAAAAGGAAAATAAGGCAGAGAAATGGGTACAGCGAGCGATGGAAGGTTTCTGTACAGGAGGTCCAAGGACGACCTCTCTGATGAGGTGACGTTTGAGCGAAGCCTGAAGGAAGTGAGGGAGGGAGCCATAAGGTTTCTGAGGGGACAGTGTCCTAGGCAGAGGGAATGGAAAGTGCAAATGTCCTGAGGCAGGAACATTCTTGGCAGGTTCAAGGAACAGCAAGGAAGAGAGTGTGACTGGAGGACACTAAGAGGGAGGAAGCAGTAGGTGAGCGCATCAGAGAGGAAGTGGGTTGGAGGCCCTGGTAAAAACCTGGCTTTTACTCTGAGTGAGATGGAGAGATTTGGGAGCATTTTAGGCCAAGAAACATTGTTGGACTTAACTGTTTTAAAAGGGTTGCTCTGGAGGAGAGATTAGGGGCCAGGAGGAGAGCGCAGTAGGAGGGTACTGTGATAGTAAGTATGAAGGGTGACACTAGCTTGAAGCGGGGTGTTATTGGTGAGATGGTGAAAAGCGACCAGATTCTGAATCTTTTTTTTTTTTTTTTTTTTTTTGCGGTACGCGGACCTCTCACTGCTGTGGCCTCTCCCATCGCGGAGCACAGGCTCCGGACGCGCAGGCTCAGCGGCCATGGCTCACGGGCCCAGCCGCTCCGCGGAATGTGGGATCTTCCCGGACCGGGGCACGAACCTGCGTCCCCTGCATCAGCAGGCGGACTCTCAACCACTGCGCCACCAGGGAAGCCCCTTTGAATCTATTTTAAATGTAGAGTTGATACAATTTGCAGATGGATCGCCTATGGAGTAGGAGAGAGAAAGAGTCGAAAAACTGACTCCAAAGTTTAGGCTCGAGCAACTGGCAGGATGGGGCTGTCATTTACCCAGAGAGGGGGGCAGTGAAACAGCCGGGATGGGTCGAGAGGTTGGGGACATGCTAGTTATTGGTGGTTTGGGAAATGTTGAGTTATTGAACCTTGCTTTGTGCCAAGCACTGTTCCAAACCCCTCACGGGTATTAACTCCATTGGAACTCAGAGCTGCCCCATGAGATGGGAACCATAGTCACCCACTTACAGGCAAAGAAACTAAGGTACTGAGAAGTTAATTAACTCACCCAGGGTCCCCCAGGTAGCGAGCTGCTGAGCTGGGATTGAGCCCAGACGTGTTCCTGACAATTACAGTGGACTGCCACCAGCTCTTTGAGAGGTTGAGGGGAGGCGGCGGGGGAAGGGATATTTATTTATCACCCAGAGGAGATTCTGACTTACCTCCACCCAGCCTCCCCTCGTCCACCACACCCATCTAGATCTTTTGGCCTGTGGGAGATACTCTTAATCCTCCAGTCCAGCCCCCCTCTAAGATGCTCTTGCCAGGAGGGTAGAGGGGCACTCCCCTACGCTGATCTTAAGTGTATTTACCATTTCCTCGTGTTCTGTTTGTGACATGCTGGCTTTGTTTCTATCTACTTCAAAAAATACACTGCAAGAAAAAAATGACTCGGTGGAAATGTTTAAGTTTCCGGGCCCCAAACCATTTCTAAATATTATTTTTAAAAAAGAAAAAAAATAATGAAAAGTGGCCTAAGCTCTGCATAGCTGAGAAGTCCTGTCCAACGGGATGAGGGAGGATGGGCGGGTGGGGAGGGGGAGGGGGAGGAGGGCAGGTGGCTGGCCTTGCATCCCCTTCCTGGTAGCAGCTGCAGGGCTGCCTCCTTTGCTTCGTTTGTTTGCCTGGAAAGGATTCATGACGGGGGCTGCCTTTTTCTAAGGGCCTCTAGCAAGGACCCTACAAAATGGGTCACCTCTTTTCTTAGCTTCATCAGATTTCAGATTTGGAAGGCCTTTGGGATTCAAGGCCCGGGGCCCAGGCTGTGCAGCCTCCCCGGGATGCCCTGTTCCCGTGCAGCTCTCTGCGGCCCTGCTGCTCATCTTGGAATTCAGGACTAAGTTTAAATTCTATAATTTTTATCTGTTTGAGTTCCATTTAAGTCCTCAGAGGCGGTTCAGCAGAGATCTGTAGGGCGGGCCTTGTTCGATTGAAGAGTTGGGAATAATTTGTGACGGGCTTCCTGACAGCACAGCCAAGCCCCTTTGTGCGGCTGTCAGGATCCCGCATGGGCTAAGCCTGCTTATTTGCTTTGTGTTTCAAAATGTCTTGGATACTGGATGCTATTGTGGGTCAGGTAATCCGCCGGATGCTTTCCCATTCATTGCTTTAATCCTCACCCCAATCCTGAAGCCAAAATGTTATAATACTTATCCATAGATGAGGAAACTGAGGCTCAGAGGGGTCACCTTGCCGCCGGTGTCCAGCGCTCCTCTGGGACCCCACCTGTGCACCTCTGGTTTCCCCCTTTCTCTGCCTCGTCTGCCCTCCCACCACCACCACCATTCCAGCTGCCTCAGCCAGGCTGTGCTCTGTCCCAACACTGCGTCTGTGCTCCTGCAGCTGCTCCCATCGGGCACTTGATGTTAGTCAAATCCAAATCCCCAAGCCCTGCCCTGGGCCCCTCTTCATTCTCCAGAAAAGCACATAGCCGGAACCCCAAAGGCCACGAGGAGGCGAGGGCACACTGAATCACCTCTGCCGAGAGAAGAGGCACCCAGGGCATCATGGAAGTCGAGAGAAAGGTCTCCGGCAAGTCCCTCTTCTTGTCTCTGAATTATCGTCTCTTTTTGTGCTCTCTCAGGCTAACTGCAGTCCCAAAGGTAGGCAGGTAGCACAGCCTTACCTGAGGTCTTGATAGGAATGCAGAATCTCAGCCCCACTCCAGCTCCACTGAATCAGAATGTGCATTTTAACGAGACCCCAGGCGATTCGGAGCACACGTAACCGCGTCGGAGGTGCGCTGCTCCAGCTGGCGGCGCTTCGTTCGCGCCCGTGGCCAGGTGCCAGGGCAGGGCGCAGGGGTTCGCCACAGCTGGCACTGCTCTGCCCCCTCGCTGCTGAGGCCCTCTCTTGGTCTGTGTCCCTGGGATCTGGTGAGGGCACAGTGGAGGACTCCCACTATCGGTAGGTGACCCCAGCTGCACGGTTGGCCCTTCAGCTTCTGCTCAGATAGGCCCCCCGGGTGTGGATGTGATCCCCCCCAATCCTGGCTTCTTTCCCAGATCTCCCCCTTGTCTGCCCTTGGCGCTGAGAGTCCTCTCGGCCCAGAGCAGAGACGAGATGATCTGTAGGCACGGGGACCGGCTCTGCTCACTTTGCCGTCTTGAGCGCTGGGCAAGGCAGCCCCACCTGGTGAGCGGAGGCGGCTCTGCCTTTCTAAGCAGCGTGAGGGCAGCTGTCACGAGAGGTTGCAGCTGGAGGGTGACCAGCTCTGCGTGTCAGTGTGCCTGGCTGTACTTGACCCTATACGGCAGGCTTCTTGCCCCATCAGTTGACTGTATTCCTGGCCCCAAAGGTGGGGAGTAAACAGGTACCTCTCCACTCACAGCTCAGCTCTTTTCCTTATCAGCCCCAGAGCCCCTGATGAATGGGTGTGGCTGGGCTGAGAGCACGACTGAGGGATGAGGAAGAAAACAGGTCCACTGAGCCAGGTGCGAGATGGGAGCTCCGATGACAGGCTGCCTAATCACAGCGCGCAAGAGAAGCCTCCTGCCTATAGGGAGCCGAGGAGGAAAATAGTTCGTGCCTTTGGAAACCTTTCAACAGAGATCCCTCTGACAAGACAACTGACCACAGAACCCGCATTTTATTTCTTTATGATGCTTCATTTTAATTTGCATGCTCGCTCAGGAGGCTAAGTGCCCGAGTCCCCTCTCAGGGACTGTGCTATGCCCATAAATGCATTATCCCCTTGTGTACCCAGAATCACCTTATTCTCCCATTTTACAGGTGAGGAAAAGAACAATACCAAACCCGGGGACCACAGCCAGTGGGAGCCGGGATCCCAATCTAGCGTTCTGCGCTTTCTGCATCACCATGTTCTACTACATTCCAACAGAGCAAACGGGCTGTTGTAGGACTTTGTGGAGTTCCATTTATCAAAGACATGGGTCCTTCTCGTAGAACTCGTGTTCTAATTGGAAAAATGTAGGTGCATTTCTAAACGGTAAAATGCCCTGGGGACGCTGCCTGTCCTTGGGCCTCTGCTCCCACTTCCACCGCCCTCACGGCCCCTTGTGCACAGCACCCGGGATGCCAGCTGAAGACCAGCAGATGTCACTGTGAAAAGGGAGCACGAGAAAAGCAAAGCCAACTGCCTTGCTTATTAGTGCATGAACACAATGATGCCCTTGATGTTTTTCAGAGGGAGGGGTGTTCAGGCCAAGTCCATTAGGCATGAGAACTAGTCTCCGCACAAAGCCCCAATGAGATGAGAGAATCCATTCATTCTGAGGAAACCTGTCCTGTGTCAGCCATGATCTGGGGGAGAAAAGAGATCCATGTGCTGTGTGGGCAAGTGCCACACACACACACTCACACACACACACTCACCCACACACATACACACATACACACACATACACACACACTCTCTCTCACACACACACTCACTCTCTCTGTCTCTCACACACACACATACACACACACTCACTCTCTGTCTCTCACACACACTCACTTTCTCTGTCTCTCTCACACACACACACATACACACACACTCACTCTCTGTCTCTCTCACACACACACTCACTCTCTCTGTCTCACACACACACATTCTCTCTCTCACACACACATACACACACACACTCACTCTGTCTCTCACACACACACACACTCTCTCTCACACACATACACACATACGCACACACACTCTGTCTCTCACACACACTCTGTCTCTCTCACACACACACATACACACACACTCACTCTCTCTCTCACACACACATACACACACACACATACTCTCTCTCTCTCACACACACACATACACACACACACTCACTCTGTCTCTCTCTCACACACACACACACACACACACACACACACACACACACACACGCACAATCTGGCTGTCCTGACACTAGGCAATATGAATTCTCCTGTGAGAAGCAGAGTTTCCATGTCTCTCTTCGGAAGCCAGCTGTGTTAGTTTCCTATTGCTAGTTTAACAAATTACCACTAACTTTGTGGCTTTAAAACAACACAAATTTATTACCTTCTGGAGGTCAAGGTCTAAAATTGAGGTGTCAGCAGGGCTTCTGGAGGCGGTAGAGGAGACTGTTTCCTTATCTTTTTCCAGTTTCTGGAGGCTTCCCGCATTCCGTGTCTCATGGTCCCCAGCTGGCCATCAATCCCATCACTGCGACCTCTGTTTTCACTGCCACATTTCCTTCTCTCCCTCTTCAGCCTCTCTTCCATCTTTAAGGGCCCTGTGATTACATTGGGTCCACCTGGGCAATCTGGAATAACCTCCCTATTTTAAGATCCTTATTTTAATCACATCTGCAGAATTACTTTTGTCGTATAAAAGAACATAGTCACAGATTCAGCAACTTCTGGAGGGCCATGAGTCTGCTTACCACACTAGCCTTTGAAAAAGCAGATAACACGTGAGATTTATTAATAACCACATAGTTTTAGTCATTTACATTACTACAAAAGGATAGCAAGAAATTCCAAATATAGAAATTTGAAGGTGAACGCTGACACAAAGGAAAGGAGGGGAGGGAGAAAAAGAAAATGCAAACTACATCAAGCCCAGGCGTGTAGAAAGACAAGGAAGACTTGTGTCTTCAGGAAGACTTACAGAGAAGGTGGGTAGGAAAAGGAGCAGGGGAGGGGGAGAGAGGGAGAGAGAGGAGAGATATTTAAAGGCAGGATGGAGGGAAGGAAAAGTGTTACAAGTGGAGGGAACAGCATGGACAAAGGCCTAAAGGCAAGATGGAGCCACAAACACCTCATTCCTCCTGCTGCTGTAGTTGGTGGTTTGCAGGTGGGTCTGTCTCCTCTGGTAGACACTGAGCTATTTGAGAGCAGGGAGTGTGTCTTGCCTTCTGGGCACCCCTGAGAGCTTAGCAGAGGCCCTGAGCTCTGCAAGTCTCACCCAGCCTTAACTAGGGGGACTGTTACCATTCAATGTCCAGGATCAGTTGAACAGTTGATTCTTGGCCATGTGAGCCTCTGTGTCCTCAAAGATCCTATTCCCGCTACCCTCAAAGCCTGAGAGGAAGGGAGAGGGCACAGCTCAGGCTGTCCACATGGGCTCTGGTGCAAAGATTTAAACTCGGTGTACATCATGGATAATTTAAACCCATCAGCAATAGCAGACAACCCTTACTGAGCTCTCACCACACATCCTCCCAGCAGTCCTGCAGGCCAGGAACTGATGTACCCCTACTTTACAGTGAGAACAGTGCAGCTGGGGTCTCCCCCTCAGATGCCCCAAAACAGGTCTGAGAGTTTCTTCTTGAAGGGCCGCATCCCTTGGCCAACAAGAGGCAACCCTTCAACAGACAGCAGTCACATCCGCAGGGATATGGATGAGGGTAACAGAGAAAGTTGGACTCTCAGTTTGGGGGTTTGGAATGGGGGGTGGTATTCATCTCAGTTCCTGAAATACACCTCCTCTTTGTTCCATCTGCATTAGTTCAATCCAGTCATTTTTTTTCCTTCTCGATTCAACTTTATTCCAAAAAGGATTTGAGGAAGCTTAAAATATATAAGCTAATACAAAATGGTAACCTATATGTAGTCAAGGAAGTCAGAGTACAGTGGAAAATAGAGAGAGGGAAAATCAGATTATATCCAGAGCAATGAGGCCAATGGGCTCACACCTGCTACCTGGACGTGGACTACCACTGTGACTCCGAGCTTTCTATAAAATGAACCCCCTTCAAAGTTTCAGAAATCTCTTATTGCTTTATAATATGTACTTACCATAAATATCTCACAGGTAAAATGCCTTACTGCTTGGAGAGCTTTTCATCACAGCCTGCCCACATCCAGTTCTCACATAGTGGCCTTCAATATTAGGGAGGAAGCCCAGAGGTCAATTAGCTCAAGAAGAACAGAACATGGGCACTTATTCTTTGTAGTTCCAGAATATGGACAGGTGGAGGGATGGACAGACAGATGAACGATGGTTGGAGGATGGATGTTGGATGGATGGGTGAATGAATGAATGGATGATGGATGGATGTTGAATGGATAAGTGGATGGATGGATGGATGAATGCAGTGGTAAGAGCCTGAACCTGCCTGCCTATGTGCCTGAACATCGAGCAGCATCTTGTCTCCCTCCAAAATCAGGCCAGCCCCTTCCTGGGTCAGAGGGGTCCAGCTGGAAAAGTTCTATGAGTGTCTGGGTTCCTCCCAGTGTCTGAGCTGAGGATATGGGTGGAATGCGAGGCTTTAGGAAAAGAGATCGTGTTTTTAATCTTGCTTTTTAAATTATTATTCTGAATGTGACTTCCTGTTTCCTCCACATCAGACAGGCCTTGGGTATGGGTGGATCTCCCAGGAAGTGCTGCCCTTGGCCTCTAGGCTGGGAGTGTCCCATTGTTTGTTAGGTGATGGGGAACCAGCCATCCTATGCCCTGTCCAGAAGCCTGCCCAGTAACAAAGCATTGATGAGGTGGGAGGGCATCTGAACTGTTCTTGGGATCTGAGCCTTCCCAGAACTTGCAGGAATTGCTACAACTCTCCCAGCCCAGGTTTCTCTGAGTCTGAAACAACTTTTCATGGTGAATAAGAACCAAAGTGCCAGAGTTGGAATCTCTTCTGTTCACCAGCCACGTGACCTTCATCAAGTTAGTGAACGTCCCTATGCCCCGATTTTCATCAGTAATAATATCACTTACGTCAAAGGTTTGTAATGAGGATGAAATGAGTTAATTCGTTTGCAGCAGTTAACACGGTGCCTGGCCCATTGTAAGCAACTCAATAAAAGTCGTGTAAGACAAGTAAAACCCAAATTGCCTTGCTCCCCTCTTAGGTTTGCTGTAACAGTCAAATGAGTCATTTGTGCAAAAAATTATTGGGCAATTTCTACATCCCCCACCTGGAAGTTGGGCCTAAAGGTGAGCTACCTGCCTTCAGGAGCCCTTTTGTGAAAGGACTTTGCAAACTGTGGGGTTGTACAGATAAGAGGGAGGGTTGTGGGCTCACCTATGTTTGAGCCCCTGAAATAGACGTTTTTAAAACAGGACCAGCAGTGCAGCCTTCTTCAGTTGAAGTTTATGCAGAACCCAAATTGATAAAGCAACAAAAGCAGGGTAGCTCTGGCAAGATGCCTGGGGGATGTAGCAGGGTGCTGGATCCTGCTGGCTCTTTTCCTCTCTGCTCCAGCCCCAGCCCCTAGTGGCCCATAAGGCACCTTCCAGAAACCCCTTGGCTGCTCAGAACACAGGTGAAACCCTCCGACCTGGAGTGGCTTGTGTCATTCTTTTGGCTCCGCACATCTCTCTCTCTCTCTCTCTCTCTCTCCCCCCCCTCCCCCGCCCTCCCTCCCTCCCTCCCTCCCTCCCTCTCTCTCTCTCTCTCTCTCTCATTAATATATTATTTTTTAGAGTACTTTTATGTTCACAGCAAAATAAAGGCAAAGTGCAGAGCTCCCATAGAAGCCCATCTCCGCCGGCCCCACAGCCTTCCCTGTCAACATCCTGCACAGGTGGTACCTTTGTCTCAATCGAGGAACCTGCACTGATGTAACATGGTCACCGAAAGTCTATAGTTTACGTTAGGGTTTACGCCTGGCACCCCAGTCTCTTTTAAACACACACCCTGTCGGCATGGCAGGTACGTGTCTGGATGCTGGGGTCCAGGGGCGCCCAGCTCCATGGCCAGGCAGCAGAGGTCATGCTGAGAGGAGGTGCGTGCTCTGGAGCCGTGGCTTTCCTGTTCTCCTCAGAGCCTCTGTCTGGAATTTCCCCCAGCACCTTCTATGCAAGGAATAGTTAAGCCCTCTAGGCCACAGTAACAATTAGGATCAGGACTTACCCCGATCCCTATGTGCCCTCTGTTTTCTGGAACTTTTCCCTAAAGACCCCTCCACCCACCATAAAATTTTCATTTTTAATATCAAACATGGTCCTCTCCTTTGTGACTTTTGGGCCACCTCTTGTACCATTCCTTCATCCTCAGAATACTGCCCAGAGGAGAGACTATGGTGCAGGCACCAGATGGCTGTGTGCCCTCCACCGAGCGAAGCTCAGAATGCGCAACTCGTAGTCATTGCCTGAGATGCTGGGGCTGCCTGTGCCCACTTGACTGTTCTGGCTGACTTCCCTCCACAGTAAATATGTACAACATGTAGACACACACACACACACACACACACACACACACACTGAGTTTTTCAGAACTTAAATGGATTTGCATTTATATTCAAACTCCCACTTGGGTAAACTTGCTTTAAGTCCTCTGTGCCTCTATTTCCTCATCTGTAAAATGGGTATATAATCCTAGTACCTCCTCATATGGCTCTTATGAAAGTCAAATAAGATAATACATGTAAAGTGCTTAGGACAATGCCTGGCACTGAGTGAATATTCAACAAATGATAGTTTTTGTTTTTGCACTTACCATTACTACAAATGCATAATATATGTATATGTACTATATTATATAAAAATTTTTTGAGACAAACAGTGCTGTAATGAATCAGCTCTAAAAGGGGCAGCATCAAAGGTGGCAGTGGAATGATTCACACATTTATTACCCGTGAGCTTAATCACAACAGCTTTCATGTACTGAGTGGCTGGGACGTGCCGGGCAGTGTGCTTTAAATATCATCTTCTTGAATCTTAGCAAAGCCCCCATTAGGGTAGGCTTAGTTCTTTCTTTCAGGGAACTAAAGCCGTAGGCCCATCAGCTGGCAGCTCCAGCTGCCTCTGTATCAGCCGTCGGGGGACCCCACCCTCTGTGCAACCCCTACCCCCAGCCCTGTCAGCAGAGTGCTGGCCTCTCCACCCCCGTGTTCTCTGAGCTGTTTGCTTTTGTGCTCTCCACTTTATTTGACAGCCCGCACACAGCTACACGACTTGTGGGCGTCTCTCCAGGCTACAAAATTTTTACAAGCAGCGCACAGTGGAAACATTGGCAGGTTTTTTTTCCTCCTTATTTTCCAAAATACAGCCCTGCACCCTGTGTATGTGGTGTCCCTGTTGGTGTCCAGAAGCTCAGGGCACGTGGTGTCTGGATATGTATGTGGGTGTATTTTAGCGTGAGCCCACTTCTCTTGATCAGTATGCAAAGATAACCATTTCTGCCTTTGTGTGTGTGTGTGTGTGTGTGGTGTTTGTGGCTCTCTGGGCTGGTCTACCTCCCCCAAGCAGTGTCCAAAGGCTCACTTGCCCCTGTGCGTGTGTGTTTGTGAGCCTGGGTTCATGCCTGCATCTCTCCCAAGGGTGTCCAGAGACACGTGTAAACTATCCTTCACTTGTGTTGTTGAGACCCTCCTAGGATACTTTGGCCGGCAGAGCAGGGAGACTTGGGAGAGGAAGTGTTTAGTCTGGAAGGCAGGCAGGCTGGCAGTGGAGACTCCCTGTGGAGCACCCAGACGGCGAGCCGGACCCCAGGGCAGCTTCCACTACCCTGGATGATGGGTGGGGACAGAGCTGTCCCAATGCCACGTCTGGATCCAAGGTGCTGGGTGTTCCTGCCTGGGCAGTGCTGGGCTCAGGTTGGCTCCTCTGGCCTGAGTGCTGAGCCGGCTTTCAGCCAACCCCAGCCCTGTTGAGGCAGGTTCCTTATTTTTCTTGTTTTCCTTTTCTTGCTTCCTTTCAGGCCTCAGAAGCATAGATTTTTATGCTGAATTGAGAGGCAGTGTTAGCACAGGGATATGGAGAGAGCGTGAAGATTTGGTGTCCTGGCTCTGTCATATGCTAATCATATAGTATTGAGATGGGGACAGTTACTAAACTTCAGAACCTCAGTCTCCTCATCTGTGAAATAGGTGTAATAACATTACGGTGCAGCCTTGTTTAGGAGCCTAACTGATAAAATCTATGGAGACAACCTTGCAGGTTCTCCATCACTTTTCATTCCCTTTGTCTCTGTGGAATTTTCTGGGTAACAGCTTTATGACCGGACCAGCAAGGCAATGCCATGAATTTCTAGGAAAAGAGCTTTTTATTTTTGATGACCTAGTTGAGGGGCAGAGAGGAGGGCTTAGCTTTGCAAATGTTTTCTTTTAGCTTGTTGTAACTTGAATTTAAACCTTGATATTTCATTTTAGTGAGTGTTAGAGGGCATTTAAGGTGGATGGTGGCAGCTGGACGAGGGGCAGGATGAACTTTCTGCAGAAAGCACGCACCTGCCTTCCCAACGGGAGCAGGTTCATGAGCCGGTGTCCAGCCCCCGGGGGTGCCTCAGCTATTAGCAGGCTGGTAATGGGGATAACAGGCTGCTTGCTACTTTGCTCTCTGTACAGTGCTTGGACACTGTCAGGCACTGTTCTAGGCAGTGAGGTTTCCACACTAAACAAGGCAGACACAGGTCCTGCCCTCAAGGAACTTCCAGTCTCGTGGGCGGAGCCAAGGAAATCCGTATCAGCTAATTTTCAGAACGTGAAAAAGGTTAAATATGGGAGTTGTGATAAAGGGTGAATGGTGAGATGTGGGGTGCCACTTACATAAAAGTGGCCCTAGGAAAGGCCTCCCTGAGGAGACAGGTTTGGTCCAGACCTGAAGGATAAGAAGACAGCAAAACAGAGATCTGGGACAGGAGGCAGGGGTGGGAGGAGCTTCTGAAGTCCTCCTCTTCTGAGGGCAAATCCAAGTCCTTACCATGGCCGTCGAGTCCCTGTACGATCTGACTTGCTCCTCCGTTACACTCCCCTGGTCACTGCACTCCAGCCACACTGGCACACATACACCTCAGGGCATTTGCACTTGCTGTTTCTTCCACCCAGAGCACTCTTCCCACAGATATCCGCATGGCTGTCTCACTCCTTCCTTCAGGTCTTGCTTAAAGGTCAACTTCTCAATGGGCTCTGGATTCTCCTTTACCCTAGGCTATTTTCTCTCTAACATACTCATAATTTACTTATTTGTTGTTTTTTGTCTTTCTCTCCCTCCTGGGTGATAAGACCCATAAGGGCAGGTATTTTTGTCTGGTTTTATTTTTTGATGTAAACAAGTACCTAGAATGGTGCCTGGAACATAATAGGTGTTTAATAAATATTTTCTAGATGCAGGGATGGGACCCTGGGGACTCAAGGCTCGTCCTCATCACTGGAAGAAGCGATGGGGACAGTCTGAGTCTCTACCATGGGCCCGGCCCTGCACTAAGCTGTGGTGATGGGGAGCCCCAGATTTGACAGGGAGATGCAGCCAAAGAAAAATTAGCCGAGAAGTCCAGAGTCAAGTTGGGGAGAACAAGGTTCTGAGGGGAGGTACATGGGTACCCTCTGAGGACCATGAAAAATCTGAGAAGGGGAGAGTTAGAGATGGGAGAGGGACCGAGATGAGTGGCGTGAGGAAGAGGATGGCCTCTCTGGGACCAGAAGGATAGAGACCCATCTTGGCTAAAGTTAAGGGGTTGGGCTGGCAGGAAAAGGACAGAAAGATCCACCACTACCAACGCACACATGCACACATGCACACACGCACACACACACACACATCCTTATAATGTGGTCCCAGGTATCCATCTATAGAAGCACATTGATGTTCCCACAAACCTGAGTTCATATTCACCTCTGCTCCTTACTCTGTGTGTATTCTTGGGCAAGTCACTTAACAGATCTGTGCCCCTTCTCTGATCCAAGGCTTAATATTTCCTACCTCACAGGAGTATTGTGGGACTGAAATGTGATAATTTAATTATTAAAAGCATAGGCTTTGGAGTCAGGTCCAAGTTTAAATTCTGCTTCCAATTTTTATGATCTGTGTGTCCTTGGGAAAGTGACTTAACCTTTCTGATCCTCAGTTTCCCTAATTGTAAAATGGGAATAATGTCAACCTTATAATATAGTTATGGAGATGAAATGAGACAATAACTAGAAAGTAGAATACGTGCCATATGGGATGTGAAAGGACTCAGCACGTGGCCCGGCACATAGTAGGTCCTCACATGCAAAAGGGGTGTTTGAAGAAGGTGAGGCTGGCTGAGGTGTGTAGGATCAGTTGGGGACCAAGAGACTCGTGTGTGCTGGGCCAGGGCTCTGTTGGCTTGGGGGCCATGCCGGCCATGGGAATGGAAGGTTTTCCATGGTGAAGTTCTCTGGTGAGGTTCTCTGGAGCTGCAATTCTGATCTTATCAGTACCAGCAAAAGGAAGCAACTTGTGCAGAGGACAATGTGCTCTGGACCTTCATGCGACGCTTTTTCCCAAGTGGAGGGTGGACCATAGTTGTTTCCAAGGTCCCTTGCCGCAGTGACAGCCCGCCTGTCTCCAGGGCTTCCGAGGGGGTAGCCTGGCACAGAAGGAAGCCTGGTGCGAGAGGGTCTCCTCCTGGGCCCCAGTCTCCCTGTCTGTGCCCCGAGGGTGACAGCCAGATGGGAGGTGCTTGTCCTGCCTGCAGGGTGAGAGCTTGGGCTCTGGAGCCAGGGAACCCAGGTTCCAATCCCAGCACTGCCTGTGTCATCTTAGACAAATTCCTTAACCTAAGCCTCTGTTTCCTCATCTGCCAAAATGAGATAATGGTAACCGGTGGCCGCTGAGGCCGTGGGGAGGCCGAAGTGAGTTTGTGCCTGTGAAATGCTCTGCACGGGGCCGGCACAGGGTAAACACCCAATGAACGATGGATGCTTTCATCACGCCTGGGGAGAGTCTCCTACTGCTGACACCCTGTGTCTCCCTCCCACTCTGCCCCTGGGGTTTGGCTCCCTGGATGCTCTCCGTCCTGGTCAGGAAGTGCCTCGCAGCCCGAGGCAGCGGGGAGTTGGACTCGTCAGGCGGGAGAGGTGCCAGTGGACATTATGTTCCTTCCCAGGAATGGGAAAGCGGGAATGTTCCAGGGCAAGGAACAGGGCTCTGGGGCAAGTATGCCGGGAACATCCGCTCCCCCTTCACCACTGCCTGGAGCCTCACCAGCCCGTGCTGGGCCCTGTGGGGAGGAAGACACGTTGCAGAGGCGGCCAGGCCTGCACGGGGCCCCTGGCACATCTGTGCACACCCTTGTAGAGTGTCACATGTTCACAAATAGCCCCACAGCCCTGCCCCCACGCACAGACAGGCGTGCTCGGATATGCATCCAGACGTCCACACCCACATGGCCATGTACTCATCTGTGTTCATTTGTCCACATGTAACCCGCAGGTCCTGAAGTTCCAGCCCTGTGTGCACACACTCACACACACACAGGATATTTAATCACCCCCAGCACTTACCCATACTCACCAATGCGCACCCGGTTACCTGCACAATCAAACAGTGTTGAAACCCATGAACACATATGTGAATGTACATACCATAAACGTGCACACGCGTGTAATTCCACACGCATAACCACGTACACCAAAGTCCCCTAGCCGTTTAGCCTTCTGGCAGCATCCACCACTATACTCTCCAAATAAAACAGCCCAAACCCTGTCCCTGCTACTCTGACAAACACCCTCTCCCCAGGACCCCCAAGGCGTTCAGCTGCTCCCTCCAAGGTGTATCGTCTTCCTGACCTTTCTCCGAGCACCTGAGACTACAGCCCTCTCTCCCGCGCCCATCTTCATTCCCAGATGCCACCGACATGGGATCTCGTGGCCACCAGGCTTTTGCGGAAAGTAAAGGAGTGGGCAGAAAACAGCTCTTTTTCTTCCCAGAAACCAGGTGGCAATTCTCTGTCTCCGCAGAGTGCACTCCCTGCCTATGTTGGGGTTCCATCTGCATTTCCTTGGGACACCCCTCTTTCCCACCCCTCTGAGCCGTCACTCATCGAGCCTCTGCAGCTCCCAGGGAACAAAGCCCAAATGTCATACTGGGCCGAGCGATTTCGTCCTCTCTGGTTTCTCCTTCCCCTCCCAGGCCAGGAACCAAAGAGGCCCGTAAGACATTTCCCTAGACTACAACTACTACTACTACTAACAGTAACAACAGTGTTAGTAACGAAGCCGTGTCAGAGAAGCTCCTCTCAGGTTAATTGTGCCTCTCTCCTAAAAGGCAGAGCACCTTCCGTGTTTCATGTTGAGGGTATGTTTTTCTTACGTATACACTCACACTCACACCCACACACACTCACACACAGCCTTGAGGAATTAATTTCCTTTCTCCTGCTCTCCCCCTACGTCCCCCTCCCATCTTCAGGACAGTTGCTGGAAAAGAAGAGGCTGAGCCCCCAAAGAGATCCCAGAATGGTGGGCGTGGGGGGATGGGGAGGGGAGGGTGGGAAGCGCGAATCCTGTTAGGAAAGGGGGCCGGGAAGAGACTGGACTGATCTCAGCTTTGGAAGGCCCCGCGTGTTCAGTAAATCATGCCCTGCACTTCCCTGCCTCTCTGCTTTTGCTCTCAGTGCCTCTTGTGTTATGGGCCCATCAACCCTCCCAACTCTGCTGGCCCAAGAGCCTTGGCCCCTGTCAGTCCAGAGCGACTCTTTCCCATTCTATACTCCTCATGAGCTGTCACGGGCTTTTGATAAAATCCTCTCCACTCTCCGATTTGTGGGGCAACCCTGGAGGCCACTGTCTGTTTCCTCAACTCTTTTGGGAGCTGCTGAGAAATAGGGCCCATGTTTCCCCAACTTTGGGTCCCCAATATACCCATACAGCCTAGTGCAAAGAATGCTCTATAAATTACATATCTTTATCTCTCAGTATCTATATATCATTAATATCTAGATCATCTGCATCTCTCTGCGTAGTAGTTTAGAGCAGTGAAGGCTGCCTGGCCCAGCCAAAACTCCTTGGCCTGAACAACAGAAAGCCTGATTTCTGCTTCTGCCTCTACCACTCGCCGGCTTTTTGACATTGGCCGATCAGTTAGCTTCTCCAGATCTCTCTTTTATCATGTGCAAGATGAAGGAGTTGAACAGGAACAGTGGTTTTCAAACTGGATTCCAGGGAACCCTAGGGTTCCAGGAAGACGTGATGGTGAGAGCAAGAGAAGAAGGGAAGAAGGCAGTGGTTGAGGGCAGCAACCCCTACTTCTAAGAGGGCAGCTCCTCCCCGCTCTGTTTTATCTACTGTGGTTCCACTCAAGAGTGCATTTAAACAAAGGGTCCTATTGCTTGAAAAAGAAAAGTTTGTTAAACACTGGCCTCGATGCTCTCTGAGGGCCTTTCCAGCTTTGACAAGCCAGGATTTGTGATCTATTTCACCCCCAAAAGTGCCCATGTAAGGAGAAAGCAAAGCCAATTCTTTCTCTCTGGTTTTAAGGCCATCTTTCCTTTTGTTTCTAGAGTCACTGCCCACCTTTCGCCTCCCCTCCAAGACCAGGGTGCTCACATAAGCCCTGTTACCTCTACTTCCACAAATAGCAAATGAGGACACTCACAGCACTTCACTCTCAGGGTTTTAAGGAGAGACTGGTATTCAATGAGTAGTGAATGCAAAGGCCCAGCACAGGCGATGGTACCTGGAACGTGACCTCTGAGCGGTGGCTTAGGTGACCGTCAGCGTCCCAGGAGACAGCTGCCGCTCTGGGCATCCCGCCTGGCTCGTGGCTGGGGTCTGCAAGCCGAGGGTGCAGATTGCTCGGTGGTGAGGGGTCAGTGTGCTGTGAGACATCTAATTAGCCATTACCTTCCCAGGAGACAGCTCAGTTGTGTCATTTTTATTTCCATATTTTATATACCCTCCATCAGCAAGAGAGACCCAGGCCAACCTTTCACCGGCTTCATTGTTTGTTTGCCTTCCAGCTGTGTCAATTACCCCCTTCTCATCTTTCCACGGTTCCCACCCACCAGGGAACATGCCTGCTGGGGGGCAGGGTAGGGCTGCAGGGAATAGCTTTTGCATGTTGCTTCAAAGACCCATCTCCAACACCAGCACACTGAGAACAGCTGTACTGGTTGGATTTCCTGTATGGCTCTGGGTGGGGCAGGTGTCTGATGGCATACCCGCTTCTACCATCTGTTTATAGGAGGGACGCGGTGTGGCGTGAAAGACACTAGGTTTGACATCAAACAGGATCCATCATTTTCTAGCCATTTAATTCACCTCTCTGAGCCTCGGCTTCCTTATCGGTTAAATCAGGACCCTTATACCTTGCATCATGAGGCTATTGCAAGCTTCTATCCTTCAACACATATTTATTGGATTCCCCTGGATGAAGTAATGTTTGTGGTAGAGCTTTGCAAACTGAAAGTGCTGTCTAGATAGGAGTTATTCTCATCATTGCCGTCTGTCTTGATTATTTGAGGAGCTTTTTATCAGGTTTAGATTATCCAGCCTCATTATTATGAGATTATTAGACTAGCCAACCTCTTCCCACCTGCTGTTGCGTGTTTTGCAGTTTTCATCCTGGTCAGTCAGAGAGGCGGATTCCCTGCAGGAAGCCCAGTAGGGAGAGACTCACATCCTGAAGCTATTATTGATGGTAGTTGTTTCTATCCCATTAGGACATGCATTTGACCTCTTTCTTAAATACTTAGGAAACGAAACTCTCAGCGCTGGCTGAAAACCGTGGGTGCTATAAAGAAATATAAGGCAAGGTCCCTGACTTCCACACACTCCACCTCAGCAGGCGGGCAAAGATCCACGCAGTGTTTAGCAAGCACCATTTTTATGAGCAAAGGCTAGGTACGTTAACCTGTATGCTTCTCATCCAAACCCTTTAAGTGGATATTATTAGTCCCATTTTACAGATGAGAAAACTGAGGTGCAGAGAGTTTGTCACTTGTCTAAGGCCACACAGCTAGTAAGTGGTACAGCCTGAAGAATCTGCCTCCCTTTGACACTGCACTAAGATTGTCTGCCTTGTGTGTACTTCCTGCTCTAGACTCTGAGCTCCTTGGGGGCAGAAGCTATATCTGCTCATCACAGTGCCTGACAGAGGCCTCCCTGAGATGGCTCATTCTGGGCCCCAAACTCCTTCCAGCCTCTCCCCACTAACCTCCCCTCCTAGTCCCATCCCAGAAGGACTTTTGCCTTCCTGAACTCCCTGACAGCAGTTCAGAGGCCTCTGCTCAGCTGCCAGGTTGTTGAAGCAAGCAAAGGCTTTGACCGGGGCCTAGGGCTCCTGGCTGCACGCCTCGATCCAACTCCCCAGCCAGAGGGGCAGGTCCCTGGCATTCAGGACCCTGGGCCCTTACCTGTCAGCAGGGCCAGGGGCTGCTCAGCCCGCCAAGAGTCTGCGCAGCTCACAGCTGCCAGCGGAGACAGAGCCCGGGAGGCCTGGCCACCGTTGCCTGGGGGCTGAGAAATGTGCTGGCTCCAGTCTGGCTCCTTCACCTGAGAAATCAGGGGAAGCTGACCCAACAGCCCAGTGTTTGTTTCCGCCGTATCTGGGGCAGCTGTGCAAATCAGGCCTACCTGGCAGAGCCGGGTCCAGGGAAAAGCAGTCTGTTCCTTCCCTCTCCTCCGAAGTCCATGTTCAACGGGATGCTGCCAGGGGAAGCTTTCAGAGTGCTCTACTCGGGCCAGGACTGATGTTCAGGCCTCACATCTGTGTAGGGTCCAGGCCCGGGGCATCATGGAGAAACCAGACATATCTGGCTTCAGCCTTCGTCCCCTGAGGTGCATTGGGAGGAGCCCCTGCTCAGAATTCCGACGGGTCTGGTTTGGATTCCCGCCCTGCTGCTGTTTACCAGCTGTGTGACCTTAGAAAAGTCACTTAACTTCTCTGAGCCAAATGTGGATAATAGCAGCAAACTTACAGAGTGGTTGTCAGGATAGACTCACTGAAAGAATATATTTAAATTGCCTGGCACATAGTAGATGCTTAATAAAAGTACATTCCTTTTTCCTTCCTCGCCAGGCCAAGGTTTCCTAACTTTCTCTTGCCCCTCACCTGTGTCCACAGCACACAGAGAGCCCAGAGCTCTGGCTCCTATATCGACCACTGTCCAGAAAGCTTGCCGTGTAAGTTTTCCTACAGCCTGGGCTGCTGCGCCAATTGTCCTACATTGTCCTCAGCACACACAGGAGGGAGGCAGCATTATATACATATATAGGTTATCATCAAGGAACCGCCCATTCACTAATCTATGTCTTACTCACTCCATTTATTCATGCATTTATTCATTTATTCAAAAAAACTTCTACTCAACTTCTCCTCAGGGAAAAGCCCTCTCCTGCACCCCAGGAATACGGAGATGAACAAAACACAGTCCCTGCCCAGAGTATTAACTGGAGGAGTTGGACAAGTGAAGAGAGAATTAAATGCCGTGGGCTAGGTACACTGGCAGAAGAAAAGCGCAAAATTCTGAGACACTTCAGAGATGAGGCTCCTAACTCAGCTTGGAGAACTAAGGTAGGCTTCCCAGAAGAGGTGATGCCAGAGAATTGAAGGATAATTAGGTATTTTCTAGGCAGAAAATAAAGGGAAATGTGTGGCAGGGTGAGAGAGCACTCACGCACAGGCCTATTGGCTAAGAGAACGTGCCCATGTGTTAGTTAGGGTTCAGTAACTGCTGTCACGAATGTGCTCAAAATTTCAGTAGTTCCATATAATAAAAGGGTGTTTCTTGCTCATGCAATGGTCCAACACTGGTGTTCCCGGTCAGATGCTTCTAGATGGCTCTCTTTCTTGCAGTGATTCAGGGACCCAGGCACCATCACTTTGTGACTCTTCCATCCTTTATAGCCTCAGAATCAGCTACTTGTAGCCATGTCCGAAGAAGGAAAATGAAATGGTTTTTGGTGGGAACGTATTAGTACCTCCAGCAACCCGTGTGAAGAATTTCTAGGGGTTAAAGGAAGTTGGAACAGAAGCTATGCGACTGGGCACGGTGAGACGTGGTTGTACTATAAGCAAGACCAGAGCGTGTGCGTGCTATAGGCAAGCTCAGGAGTTTGAATTTTATCCTGAAAGTTGTGCAGCAGCATCAGAAATGTTTAAGCAGGGAACTGCCATCATCAGATTTGCTTTTTTAGATCAACGACTCCAGCTGCAGGGTGGAGGATGGATTGGAGGGAGAGAGACCAGTGAGAAAAGTACTCTCATAACCCAGGCCATCTTACCTAAGGATGGGTGAGCAGTGGCGATGGGGAGGGAGAGGGGACATTGACTGCAGTCCTGAGAGGCAGTCTGGGCCGTGGATTGGAGTCTGCATTGCAGCAGAGCTTTAAATAGCTTTTGGGTTCACGTCTAGTGCAATGGCCTCATTGCACTAGAGCATAATTGAACCTCATGCTCATGAAATTACAGTCAATACAGAGCAGCTTATTTGAGCTCTGTGTTTCCACAAGCCTGAATCTCATCCATTAGGGCCCTGGTCTATAGATTTGGTCAGTGCAATTGCTAGTTTTCCGAGAAATCAGAGATGTTTGTAGTGCTCTCTGAACATCTGTGTCTTTCTTTCTGTTTTGCATTCTGTTCTCCATGTCTGTTTCTCCACACATTTGTCTCTCCTAGAGAAGCAAGGATTGTCCCCAAGCATCAGTGGGAAGATGGAGATTTCCTTACCCTTGGAAAGGGGCCCTGGGTTTGTTGGTCTCTTTGCTTACCATCTTCCCGATGGCCCCGCCTGTAATTCAGGGCACATCACCCAGGAAAGGACCCTGCTGGCCACAAGGTCTTGAGCCCAGGGAGCTGCTGGCTTGCCTCATACTGAGAGAGAGAAGAGATTCAAGTTTGTGCAGGGAGTTTCTTACTTGGAATCTTAGGTAGTGAGTTCTGCGACCTTTAAGTCTTCTTTCACTTACCCTGAAGGACGCTGGAACTTCAGGCCGCCTCACACCTTCCAGGTTAATTTTCACAGTCTGGTTGGTCCAGATCCACTTAGTGTATAGACCCACATCTCGTGAAATGTGACAATGAGTTTCCTCTTAAAAGAAGGGAGCTTTGGTGCTGGAATTTGAAAATATTCAATGGGGACAGATGTGGTCCCAGTGTAGCACATCAGTTCCAAGTTAAGGCTTCCATGAAGGAGCTGTTAAAGTACTTCTGGGTCTTCTTTTTCTGCTCCATTCAAGAGTTGGGGGGTGTGGCCTCCTGGCCACATGAAGGGCCATGAACTTCTTCCTGGCCTGACCTCTAGTCTCTGTGTTCCCTGGCTGCTGGCCTTGCCTCTACCTTCAGTCTCTGCACACCTCCCTTCAGCCCCAGTTTACCTCTGTGCTCACGAATACCGGACACGTTTCCCCCTCCCAACCCGTCCTGCCAGTGCTGACACATACAAGGTGTTTTGAGATCCTTCATAGCTAGTGGGGGTTTTGTCCTTTTAGTTTCCAGGTGCCTTCTTAGGTTAGACTAGTAAATTGGCTTTTATTTCAGATACAGATTCCTGACTAAGTCATTATTGTGATAATTTATTGAACACTTACTATGTGCCAAACATTCTATGTATGTTGTCTTATTAAATCCTCAGAATAACCCTGGGAGGTACATATTGTTACCCTGCTTGTAATGGACACTTACAGGATTTTCTGCCTCAAATCTCTTTTCCTAGGAATCCCTTCCACAAATTCATATGATTTCAGTAGGAGTTACTAGATTTCGATGCGACCGTTCCCTCTTAGGCCCATGTGATTGATCCCAGGGTAAGCACTTGTCAAAAATTGGGACATAGGCAGAAATAGAGACACAGATGTAGAGAGCAAATGTATGGACACCAAGGTGGGGGAAGCAGGGGTGGGAGGGGTAGGTGGGATGAATTGGGAGAAGAACAAAAAAAAATGTTGGGACAATCAGTCCCTTCCCTGGGAAGTTTGTTACTGGGACTGAAAGAAGGAGATCAGTTTCTCTCGCAGTGTGTGAACGGTAATAAGCAAAACACGGGGACCTTCATTGCCATGCTTTCCACCATGT